>NC_074679.1:38747093-39347093 GCF_029448725.1 Salvelinus fontinalis
CGGTCAGTGGCTGCCTGTAAAACACACTTTGTTCATATACTGTATGCATTCCTTTTGTTTAATTCACGGTGTGTATTCCTAGCTATTCTTTGGTTGAGCCATTCTTTTCCTCTTTGTGCATCTTGACTACTGTAGTGCCATCAACCAGGTGCTTTCTGGTTGTCATGCGTTTTATATGCACTTTGAAACTTTGGAGTCAAATCTTTCCTGCCCTCTCCTTTTTCCAACCTTTGTGAAATAGTCACATAATCAAAATAAAATCCTACAAAAAGACGAATGTAAATATGCAGCAACCTTAATGTAAACTAGTTTGCTCATCCAAAGTTTGTTACAGTGATCTTTACTACATTGGCTTTATTGTTACTGTCCTGCCAAATACTACAGCTTTTATGTTTTTCCTCTGTTGAGCTTGGCTGTTTCTGCCTCACCTGCTTCCGCTCTTCCAAATATCACTTTGTCGCATCAGAGAGCTGATTTTGATGGCTGTGAAAGAAAAACATTATTATGCCAATGGCCCACTCACTCAACAATGTCTTTATTTGTTAAACATTAATTCAGAATGTACCTATGTATGAGTACATGTATTTCCCAGACATTTCATTTCATGACAAGTTGTGAATTGCAGTTAAATTGGGGTTTTCTTTCCCAACAGATCAAGCTAGTCAACATTCACGCCACTGACATCGCAGACGGTCGACCGTCCATTGTCCTGGGGTTGATATGGACCGTCATTCTCTACTTCCAGGTAATGTGTTGTTGTATCTGGCCAGTTTCACACTTACATATTGTAATATGACTGTCTGTGATTGTTAACAGTGCCTCACAACTCTCAGTGAGTGGTTTTCAGTGTTGTTTTACCTTGTATTCTGTTTGTCAAATGTTGTTATATCGAGGAGTGACACTTTAAAACACTTTTTTAATCTAATTGGATCTACATACAGCTATTTGATGTTGCTATGGTTACTCACCGCATGTTTGCTCTAATTGCTGACTCTCTGTCAGATCGAGGAGTTGACCAGTAACCTGCCAGCCCTGGCAGCCCTGTCCAGCAGTACCTCCTCAATGGACAGCATGGCCAGTAACTCAGAGACGGGCAGTCCCCCTATGAAGAGGAAGGTAGTACCCAAGAAGTTCCAGGGCAACGCCAAGAGGGCCCTGCTCAGATGGGTGCAGTGCACCGCCGCCAAGTACATATACCATTATATATTTGGGCAGCTTTTCTAACCAGTGCTCCAGCGGGCAAAACTGGTTGAAATGATGTCATTACAACTACATTCAGACCAGTTCAACATAATCACAACATTTTCTCTACTAGCTTTGCCTGCTGGGGTGGTGGATTTATTTGCCTGTGTATGTGTGTGTGCGTGTGTGTGTATGCATACTCTTGACTGACCACGTCTGTATCACCCGAACTGTCTGTATCTTAATTTGAATTATAATTTCAAGAGTGCTCTGCCACCGGCCCGCTGTAAACATATACTTCTGTTTGTCCCAAGGCGTCAGGGCATGGAAGTGAAGGACTTTGGTACTAGTTGGCGGAGCGGGGTGGCATTCCACTCTGTGGTCCATGCCATCCGCCCAGACCTGGTGGACATGGAGATGGTGAGGAGGAGGAGCAACAAAGAGAATCTGGAGGAAGCCTTCTCATTGGCCGAGAACGAGCTGGGCATCCCACGCCTGCTGGATCCAGAAGGTTACTACCTCTCCTCTTCTATTTAATGTGAAAAAAAGATTGCTTTGTCAAAATAAGCACACACTCCCTCACTCATCCCCAGCTCCGGCTGGTACATAGGGCAGCAACAAAGAATCTCCACCTCTTTCTTCCATGATGCAAGAATTATGCAGTTCCAACAGAACTTTATGGAATACTCTTTTAAAGTTTTCATTGAAGATTGTGCAAGGTTTATTTATGGGTATTTCGTTCCATCAAAGTGTTGTTGATACGCTTGTCTGGAGATAATAAGGCAGACAGCAGCTCAGCAGCAGTCACTTCAGGAGAGATCAGACTCCTGAGTCCTGAGGCTCCATTACGAACCTCAATAAACGTCTGTTTTCATCATGGCCCTCGTTTTCTCAGCGATCAGGTCAGCGATCGAGATGACAGAAGACATTTATAATTAGATGTCAGCGTGTCAGAGGAAACACAGAATGTAGTCTCCTTCAGGGCACAAATGTGTTCCCTGTTTTTACTGTGTCATATTTGTTATATGTCAGAAATGATGTTCCTGCCCTGCCATGTCTCTATTTTACTCTATATATCCATTTTAAATGACAACAGTTTACATACTGCTAATCGAAAGGGGCATATAGACCTATATACACATCATACTTAATTGACATACTTGTAGTTTGCTTGATGGATACCACTAATGTCACTGTTTTCTTATTTACTACTTTCACGCCAGACTCTCTCTGTTTCTTCTTCTGCAGATGTGGATGTAGATAAACCGGATGAGAAGTCCATCATGACATATGTTGCTCAGTTCCTCAAGCACTACCCCAACCCCCACCACTCTGAGACAGATGGACAGGAAGATGAGGTACCAAGCTATATTCACTGTAGTCCTGAGTCAAGTACTGTATTGGCATTGGCAAACTCAGTGTTGTGTTGTAATGCTTTATTTAAGTGATAATGCCTGAGAAGCCGGTGTTTGGAGGATATATTGGCGCGGGTTTTGTTCGTCTCGGCCCGGCAAACTGTGCAAATACATCCTCCAAACACCGGCTTCGAGGGCATTATCACTTTTATACAACGGGTTACCAACATATTCAAATAATGATTGACATATTTTCATTAAAATTGTTATTTGGATGAATTTATTAATAATATTTAATCCTTCCATAAGATATAGTCCCAACACAAATCTAGGGTTGCTACCCAAGGTTTGGTTGCCAGAGACGAGACCCAGTCGCTAAGTCTTTTTGTTCTAAATCTATGGACACGACCCAGTTGTTCGTTCTAAATGTTTCGTTGCCATGATGACTGGCAACGTCCTTATCCCTTGCTTGCTAGCTAGCCAACTTTGGATTTTTCTTTGGATACATCCATAACAATGAGCTAATGATATGCGATTTCGCCTGGCATAGAACATTGTCTCTCTCGCCAGACCATTGTTCAGAAGAGATAGCCAACTACACAGCTAACACAATCACTTCAAACTGAAGCTGGAATGACAGAAAACTAGCTGCATTTCTTGTTTTTAAAAATTATGGTAATTCATGATTTCGACTGGCTCAAAAAAGATGCCAGCCTGTCTGTCTCGCCCTGACTGCCGACATGTTCATTACCATAGGACAGCTGGAGATCGAATTTCAATATTGAAACAATGTTTCAAATGTCAGAGAGACAGACAGCAAGGTTATTACAAATCTCCGCTGTTCAACACCAAATGCTAGTCTAAAAGAAATGGGAGATGAAGTCCAGATGCTTTTTACAGGGTAGATCTAGTATATAAATTGCCTGACTGAGCTGACGAGACAGTGGATTGCTCAGTCAGATGGAACAGAGTAAATAGGCATTTTAGCATCATAGATTTAGCCAGTGCTAACTTGAGGAATAGTCACCGGTTGGAATTCCGTTTGAACCAATCAGCATCCAGGATTAGACCCACCTGTTCCATAAGGACTTTCTCTGCTTTTGTTTTCTTTTGTCTTCTATTGTATTTGTGTTTTCAGTATGGTTGTTCTAGTTTACCTAGCTACAGTATATTTAATATCAAGTGGCTAACTAATACGGCCACCCTCAGTGTTGTAATGCTTTATGTACTCTGTTATTGTATTCTTGTATCTGCTACTGTATTTGTGTTTTCAGTATGCTAATGCTTGTTGCTAACCATATTTCCCATTACACCAACGACAACTTTCATGAAAAAAGACACATAAAAACAATTTGTCATTGCATGAACTCGACAATCATCTTACTTTCCTCGTTGCGCATTACGTCATTCACTCACTCCATCTCCCCGTCACGCTCTCACTCCATCTTATGTTATCTTTCCTGTTGCATTTGAAGCTGCTTCTTCGCTACTTTCCAAGTTTTGCACTCTCTATCCCAAACCTACGGGTAAGTCCATCCATGCCATGTAGTGTAGTGTCTGCCTGCAGTGTACTATATTTCCTCTTCTTTATGTTTGTCATGGCTTTGCTTTGATTTTGCTCTCTCTCTCTCTCTCTTTCTCTCGCTGCCACTAATGCCTTTCTGTGCTGTCTGTTTGTTTGGTTGCATCTCTTCGTGTGGCTTTCTTCCCTGGATAGTATGGTCCTCAAGATATAGAGCAAATGCTTGAGGTATGTTGTCACTGAATACATAGACTCATCAGGGATTCTTATTTTGCTTTGAATCGTATTGTGCTTGCTGTGGAAATCTGGAAATCTATTTGGAAGGTTTTGGTAGGAGTGGTTTCCCTGTATGTAGTTTGTTGAGAATTCTGTTGGGGTTGAGAGAGGATGAATAATGGTGCATTGCATTACCTGAATATTATGTGTCATCTGAATGCTGTGTGTTAAACTGACTCCCAGAGAGAAGAGCGTAAGGTTCTGAGAGAGCTGAAGGTGTGGCTGGATCAACTGGAGAGGGACGTGCTGCGAGTCCAGGGGTCAGAGGGCAACCTGACCGACAAGTACCAGGTTAGTACCAGATGACCAGGGGGCAGACGGCAATCTGACAGACAATACCAGGTGACCAGGGGGCAGAGAGCAACCTGACCAACAAGTACCAGGTGATTGGAACCAAATCTCATGCTACATGTAGCTGACTAATGTTACGGTATATTAAGTTCCAGGTCACGAGGTATCGTACATCATACTACGTATAGAGAGAAGAGACAGAGCTTCGTAAACACCATGACTCTTTCTCAATAATCCTTCATCAATTTCTTGTATCTTCATGTCCTCGCTGACGTTTTAAAAAGGATGTGGGTAGAGGGCACTAAAAATCAAGGAAAAGATTATTAAGAACAGGCCCATATTTGACTGAGCTCTACATTCCTATGTGTCATATACTCAATGTGAATGTCACACCTCTAATACTCATATTTCTACTTTGCTCCAGGGCTTCAAGAGTTTCCGTGTGCAGTATGAAATAAAGAAGAAACAGACAGAGCCTCTGCTGCAGCCGGTGCACAGGGATGGGAAGCTGTCTGTAGACCAGGCCCTGGTCAAACAAGCGTGGGAACGTGTCTCTATCAGGGTGAGTCAGTGTATTGCTGTCTATGGACCCCTGGACAACTAGCCTGATCCCATACTGCTTCAGTCAACTCTTATTTACAAAGATTGTCCACCAGGCTACTGCACAACCAGCCCAAGAGTACACACAATCTATGGGCCAGACTCAAAAGGGCCGATTTCACGGACACAGATCAAGTGTACTGTAGTTCTGGATTAGAGAGCGTACCGGCCCACAGAGACCATTATAAATAGACTGTAACCTTTGTCATTGAGAGATTGTTATTTTTGTCTGCCAACTCATTTTCATTTGCTTTCTGTTTAGTAGTTAGACTGAGACTTGCATTGCAGAATGTGAGCCCAGATAGCTATCGTAATAAACTGAATGAGTGTTCAGTGAGGCGCAAGCTTTTGAAGGAGCGCTCATTAAGAGGGCATGAGAGTTTTGGAGAGAGGGGAACAGAAAGGGTTTTGTTCACTTGATAGAGTGTCCCCAGCCTATATGGACTGTGGACTGGAGTAGCACAGCACTGTGGTCATCCACTGGAGTAGATGCTTGAGAACATGTGGAAACCTTTTTAATCACCACCTGCTTTTTAAACAGCGTGGTTAATGCTAATGCCTTGATTGTACTGATTGTTCTGGCTGTAATGGGTGGCTGTTGCAGCTCCTGGACTGAAACGTGATGAAGACCCGAGTGGTCGAAGCAGCATCACTAACAAACCACATGGGAGCATAGCACATTTTGCAGACTCTGCTTTTTTTTTTAAAATCCAGCACCTGTTCAAAGTCTTTGGACATGTACTGTTTGCCTATGCTAGCTCCTGGACTGGCACATCCATCTGGATAAGTCGTTGCCTGGCCCACTGGGGGTGATCGGAGCCTGGCTGCATCGAGCTGAGATCGCCCTGAGAGAGGAGATTCCTATCCAACAAGCTCATGAAGAGACAGCCAATGTGATCCACAGGAAGCTGGAACAGCACAAGGTATTCAGCAAGAGAAAATCTCATAATATATACAGGTACTGTTGCAAAACAATCATTGGATAGGCGTTGTTAGAAGGTACAGCAAGTCTCAAAATTCTTGGTTTTGTTGGTCATATAAGAAAAGATGACAAAGTCATGATGTTGCACCAGTGTCTAGTCTAAATGATTCAACAAGTTTTTTTTATTTCAGCGTGCATGTATGTGGATATGTGTTTTAGGAGGTACTGAAGAACTTGGAATCCCACCAGCAGACGTTCCAGCAGATCCACAGAGACAGATCTGTGAACGGGGTCCCTGTCCCCTCTGAACAGCTCCAAGACATGGCCGAGCGGTTAGTCATCCTTCGGTCACCTCTACATCCGTGTTAATACTGTAACACATCTATGGATGTCTCTGGACAATATTAGCCTGATCCCTGATCTGTTTGTGCTGTCTTGCCAACTGCTACGGTCGTTGTCAACCCATGAGTTGACAAGAAAACACAAACAGATCAGGGACAATATGACATTAATTAAATAAGACTGATATTGATCAGTTTGATAAGAATGTTAATATTGATTTTGTATTTTGTCAAACAGGTTCAACTATGTGTCCACATCATCTCATGCCCACCTGATCAAACTGGAATTCTGGGAGATGAAGTACCGTCTGATGGCGTTTCTCATCCTGGCTGAGTCCAAGCTCAAGTCCTGGATCATCAAATATGGCCGCCGTGACTCCGTGGAACTACTGCTGCAGAGCTACATTGTGAGTTGGCCTTTCATTAGTTGTTACTGGTTTGTGGTAGCCTGGGGGTCTAGATCTATTTGTGTTGTTTAGCCAACCTCATGTTTGCCATGAAAATGACTATAGGCGTTGGTAAGACAGCACAAACAGATCCGGAACCACCAAGCTAATTTTCAATGGATATTGTTCCAATTCTATCCTCATGATAATTCCATGCTTATCTCACCATCATTCCCAACAGTCCTTCATTGAGGGACACAAGTTCTTTGAACAGTATGAGACAACGTTTAAGGCACTCAGGCAAGCTGCAGATGTCTACATCAAGTCTGATGGTTCAGGTAGGGTGTTTTTTCTTTTGTGTGTGTTTTACCTCAGATGTGCTTTGATTGAATGTTGTCTGTCAGAGAGGGCTAAATGGGCTAACTGTCGATTTCATATTCTAGGCATTAAGAACAGTAAGAAAGGTACGTCTAGATTCATTTGGTATTGATATACAATAGGTAACGCGGTGACCACACTAGCCTTTGATTTGCTGTGCACTAGTGGTTCACTGGTCTAACAAAAAATCCAAGAAATCTGACAGAATCTCACTGTGCCTGGCTGTTTACTAACTGACTACTCTATATTCTTCCACAAAGATAATTTCCTGTAACACAATTACTCTTTGCATGATACAGTAACAATAGTCACAGTAGGTCTTGGAATGTGAAACACTGCAAATGCAAATTCCTTACTGTCTTGTCTTGCTTGGCTTATTACTGGGCTCTATTAATAAGATCTTGACTAATTGGTTAGGATGTGACCCAATTAACCACTGAAATATCGTATGTCATGATGAAGAGAGAACTGACTCCATGATGTTTTCTTTCAGTTGAGGAAGCGGAGGGGGTGGGTAAGTTCCTGTCGGACGCGTCGGCCCAGTGGAGGAACCTGTCGGTGGAGGTGCGTAGCGTGAGGAGCATGCTTGAGGAGGTCATCTCTAACTGGGAGAAGTACAGCAGCACGGTGGCTGGACTGCAGGCCTGGCTGGAGGACGCAGAGCAGATGTTCCACCAGTCAGAGAACGAAAAACGGGTGAGCATGAGGCTGGGTGGGTGGCAGTAAAAAGGTAAACATTTAAGCTAAGGGTATCTTTATTCCATGACAACAATTGATTTTTTGGCCAATTTGGAATGGAATAAAGATACTCTCAGCTTACATTTTTACCTCCCATTCCCTTCTTCTTATTGGATTTACAGTGCATTTGGAAAGTATTCAGACCCCTTGACTTTTTCTAAATTTTGTTACGTAACAGCCTTATTCTAAAATGTATTAAATTGTTTTTTCCCCTCATCAATCTACACACAATACCCCATAATGACAAAGCGAAAACAGGTTTTGATTACTTTTTGCAAATGTATAAAAACAACTGAAATATCACATTTGTGACATCCGGCTCAAATCAGTCTTATGTAGCAAAATTAGAAATTGTGTTTTTTACATTGTATAAAAGTAGAGTCTCAGAGCTACACAATGGAATATCAAACACTACAGTTGAGGATCAATGGGAAAGTAATTTTGCTTTGAAAGTTGATGAACTTGTAAACTTACATTTGAGAAAATGCCCTTTGAATATTTGGTACTGCTATTGGAGAGCCCTTCTTTGTCTACACCCATTCAGCATCGTTCACACTCTCTTAAGCTTTAGCCTCACCCATCTCTTTATTAAGGGTTGATCTGACTATACTAACAACAGCAGTCATGCATGCGAGCTAACTTGCTAGCTACTTCCAGACATCTAAGTGAGAGAGAACAGCTCCGTACGTAAATTCAGAGCGTTTCACGTTCAGAGCGCACACTGGACACTCTGGCCGAGGAGTAGGGTTGATCCGAACATTCTGACCTCACAACGGCAGTCAAGCCCCCAAGCTAACTGGCTAACATTGGCTAGCTTGCTAGCTACTTCCAGACACATAATGAGAGAAAACCCCACTCTGACCATTTTTCTCACCCTAGCAGAGCTGGTTAGGCTGTTTTCATGTTATCCAGAGCGTTGGTGACTTTAACTGTGCAGTTGGCAACCATTTAATTACGCTTTTTTGTCAACGTTTACTGACACCGGCCATATTCAATGGGTGTTGAGTGTTCATAAATTCATCAGTTATTCTGCGCTCTGGCACACTAAAACGAGAGCCTTTTGTTAAGACATGTTGCTAGCTAGCTAGGTAAACAATGAACCATAATCCCAACTCATGACGTTACTACTCTGCATGAATCTGCAGGTAGCTAACCAACCAGATTCAATGTTAGCTAGCTAACATTAGGCTATAACTAGTGGCTTTGAGATACAAATTATAAGATCATACACGTAACGTTAGTTAGCAAGCCAGCTAACGTTTGCTAGCTAGCTAACAGTACACTTGAAATTAAAATACTTTATGTTAAAATTAGAAACGTGCCTCCCGGGTGGCGCAGTGGTCTAGGGCAATGCATCGCAGTGCTAACTGCGCCACCAGAGTCTCTGGGTTCGCGCCCAGGCTCTGTCGCAGCCGGCCGCGACCGGGAGGTCCGTGGGGCGACGCACAATTGGGCTAGCGTCGTCCGGGTTAGGGAGGGTTTGGCCGGTAGGGATATCCTTGTCTCATCGCGCTCCAGCGACTCCTGTGGCGGGCCGGGCGCAGTGCGCGCTAACCAAGGGGGCCAGGTGCACGGTGTTTCCTCCGACACATTGGTGCGGCTGGCTTCCGGGTTGGAGGCGCACTGTGTTAAAAGAAGCAGTGCGGCTTGGTTGGGTTGTGCATCGGAGGACGCATGGCTTTCGACCTTCGTCTCTCCCGAGCCCGTACGGGAGTTGTAGCGATGAGACAAGATAGTAATTACTAGCGATTGGATACCACGAAAATTGGGGAGAAAAGGGGATACAATTTTAAAAAACAAATAAAAAAAAAAAAAAAAACATTAGAAACGTGTAATATCTGAAAATGTAGCTAGCTATCTAGCTAGCTATCTAGCTAGCTATAATGTAGCTAGCTATCTTACCCGTATACATCATGGTTGGACGCGTCTCCTGTCGGATGTCATGGTTGCCCTTAGTTTGAAGATGTAATCCAGAGGCAGGTGTTTTCTCCATCTCCTTAGCTATCATACTTGAATTCCACTGATTTCAAAACTCGGTCCTCCAGAAAGTGGAGAGCATACACGTAACGTTAGCTAGCAAGCCAGCCAGCTAACGTTAGCTAGCTAACAGTACACTTTAACTTGACATTAGGTTTATGCAGATTTACTACAGATTTAAAAAATAATAAAGTCGGTGTTAGACAGGATTACTGCTATATGACAGACCAATCCAAATTCATCTCTCGACATGTCCAGCCCACTCATTATTTTAGCGGGAAGGATGCTCACTTTTTCTGTGGCTAAACCAACTAGGCTCGTAATTTAACAATTTTATTTGTATTTACAGATGTCATACAAGTTTGTTATTAATTAAGACACATGAAAGTTCATATGTTCGAGAAGGCATTTCTGCCCCAAAAAAAACACATTTTGATAAAAAAAGGTTTACGTTCAAATGGCTCCCCTGTGAAGTAGTGACCCGATACATACGCCTAGTTTCCTGAAATGGGTCACATTTACATAAGTATTCAGACCCTTTACTCAGTATTTTGTTGAAGCAACGTTCGCAGCGGTTACAGCCTCGAGTCTTCTTGTGTATGATGCTACAAGTTTGGCACACCTGTATTTGGGGAATTTCTCCCATTCTTCTCTGCAGATCCTCTCAAGCTCTGTCAGGTTGGAATGGGAGCTTCGATGCACAACTATTTTCAGGTCTCTCCAGAGATGTTTGATCGGGTTCAAGTTCGAGCTCTGGCTGGCCCACTCAAGGACATTCAGAGACTTGTCCCGAAGCCACTCCTGCGTTGTCTTGGCTGTGTGCTTAGGGTTGTTGTTCTGTTGGAAGGTGAACCTTTGCTGAGCGCTCTGGAGCAGGTTTTCATCAAGGATCTCTCTGTACTTTATTTCGTTCATCTTTCCTTCAATCCTGACTAGTCTCCCTTCCGATGAAAAACACCCCCCACAGCATGACGCTGCCACCACCATGCTTCACCGTATGGATGGTGCTAGGTTTCCTCCAGATGTGACGCTTGGCATTCAGACCAAAGAGTTCAATCTTGGTTTCATCAGACCAGAGAATCTTGTTTTTCATGGTCTGAGTCCTTTCGGTGCCTTTTGGCAAACTCCAAGCGGGCTGTCATGTGGCTTTTACTGAGAGGCTTCGGTCTGGCTACCATAAAGGCCTTATTGGTGGAGTGCTGCAGAGATGGTTGCCTTTATGGAAGGTTCTACCATCTCCACAGAGGAACTCTCTCGCTCAGTCAGAGTGACCATCGGGTTCTTGGTCACCTCCCTGACCAAGACTCTTCTCCCTTCGGTTGCTCAGTTTGGCCGGGCGGCCAGCTCTAGGAAGAGTCTTGGTGGATCCAAACTTCTTCCATTTAAGAATGATGGAGGACACTGTGTTCTTGCGGACCTTCAATGCTTCGGTACCCTTCCCCAGATCTGTGCCTCGACACAATTCTATCTCCTTTGACCTCATGGCTTGGTTTTTGCTCTGATATGAACCGTAGGACCTTATATAAACAGGTGTGTG
The DNA here is from genome assembly GCF_029448725.1 of Salvelinus fontinalis. Lineage (NCBI taxonomy): Eukaryota > Metazoa > Chordata > Actinopteri > Salmoniformes > Salmonidae > Salvelinus > Salvelinus fontinalis. Next base: position 38,758,599 of record NC_074679.1, read on the forward strand.
CCTTTCCAAATCATGTCCTATCAATTTAATTTACCACAGGTGGACTCCAATCAAGTTGTAGAAACATCTCAAGGATGATCAATGGAAGCAGGATGCACCTGAGCTCAATTTAGAGTCTCATAGCAAAGGGTCTGAATACTTATGTAAATACGGTATTTCTGTTTTTTATATTTGATAAATTAGCAAATATTTCTAAAAACCTGTTTTCACTTTCTCATTATGGGGTATTGTGTGTAGATTTTTTAAATGTATTTATTTATTTAATCCATTTTAGAATAAGGTTGTAAAGTAAGAAAATATGGAAAAGGTCAAGCAGTCTGAATACTTTCAGACTTTTTGGGTCAACATTACATTTGAAACGCTGTGCCAAAATACTCTTTCTGGCTGTGTAGACACCCACTATGTCTGTTGGCTCCTTTTAAAAAATATTCAATGTAGTATATTCTATGCTCACAGCTATTGCTACCAATTGTGTAGAGTTTCTGTCTTTCTTCTTCACCCCTAGGACTTCTTCCGGAACCTTCCTCACTGGATCCAGCAGCACATGGACATGAATGATGCAGGGAACTTCCTGATCGAGACATGCGACGAGACCGTCTCCAGAGACCTTAAGCAGCAGCTGCTTCTTCTCAATGGGAGGTGGAGAGAGCTGTTCGTTAAAGTCAAACATGTAAATTATTTTAAAAAATCTCCTATTTTTCCTGCACCTACAGTAGATTATGATTATTAAGAAGCATACTTCTGGATAGGCCCTGAAACATGGCTGTAGACTCATAGACACCATATTAGTCTACAGCCATGTGTCAGTGTAAAGGCTGTCGTTCTCCTCTTCCTCGGATGAGGAGAGGAGAGAAGGATCAGTAGACCAAAACGCAGCATTTGGGAAATAAGCCATCTTTTATTTGACACGATGGCAACACGAAAACAAACACTTTCAAAATTACAAAACAAGAAAACGACGTAGACGAAAAAAACCTGAACATGAACTTACATAACTAACGTAAAACTCACGGACAGGAACAGACTACATCAAAACGAAACGAACAACCGAACAGTCCCGTATGGTGCAAAACATAACACAGATACGGAAGACAATCACCCACCAACAAACAGTGAGAACACCCTACCTAAATATGACTCTTAATTAGAGGAAAACGCAAAACACCTGCCTCTAATTAAGAGCCATACCAGGCAACCCAAAACCAACATAGAAACAGAAAACATAGACTGCCCACCCAAAACACACGCCCTGACCATAAACACATACAAAAACAACATAAAACAGGTCAGGACCGTTACAGAACCCCCCCCTCAAGGTGCGAACGCCGGGCGCACCAGCACAAAGTCCAGGGGAGGGTCTGGGTGGGCAGTTGACCACGGTGGTGGCTCAGGCTCTGGACGCTGTCCCCACACCACCATAGTCACTCCCCGCTTCTGTCTTCCCCTCCCAATGACCACCCTAAAACTAACATCCCCTAAATGAACGGCCAGCACCGCGACAAGGGGCAGCACCGGGACAAGGGGCAGCACCGGGACAAGGGGCAGCACCGGGACAAGGGGCAGCACCGGGACAAGGGGCAGCACCGGGACAAGGGGCAGCACCGGGACAAGGGGCAGCACCGGGACAAGGGGCAGCACCGGGACAAGGGGCAGCACCGGGACAAGGGGCAGCACCGGGACAAGGGGCAGGTCCCGGCTGATATACTCAGGCAGATCCTGACTGAACGGCTCTCGACGCTCATGGCTGGCTGACGGCTCTCGACGCTCATGGCTGGCTGACGGCTCTCGACGCTCATGGCTGGCTGACGGCTCTCGACGCTCATGGCTGGCTGACGGCTCTCGACGCTCATGGCTGGCTGACGGCTCTCGACGCTCATGGCTGGCTGACGGCTCTCGACGCTCATGGCTGGCTGACGGCTCTCGACGCTCATGGCAGGCTGACGGCTCTCGACGCTCATGGCAGGCTGACGCCTCTCGACGCTCATGGCAGGCTGACGGCTCTCGACGCTCATGGCAGGCTGACGGCTCTCGACGCTCATGGCAGGCTGACGGCTCTCGCTGCTCATGGCTCGCTGGCGGCTCTGGCAGATCCTGTCTGGTTGGCGGCTCTGGCAGATCCTGTCTGGTTGGCGGCTCTGGCAGATCCTGTCTGGTTGGCGGCTCTGGCAGATCCTGTCTGGTTGGCGGCTCTGGCAGATCCTGTCTGGTTGGCGGCTCTGGCAGATCCTGTCTGGCGGGCGGCTCTGGCGGATCCTGTCTGGCGGGCGGCTCTAGCGGCTCCTGTCTGGCGTGCGGCTCTAGTGGCTCCTGTCTGGCAGACGGCTCTGTAGGCTCATGGCAGACGGGCGGCTTAGCAGGCTCATGGCAGACGGCGGGCTTTGCAGGCTCATTGCAGACGGATGGCTCAGACGGCGCTGGGGAGACGGATGGCTCAGATGGCGCTGGGGAGACGGATGGCTCAGATGGCGCTGGGGAGACGGATGGCTCTGGCCGGATACGGCGCACTGTAGACCTGGTGCGTGGTGCCGGAACTGGAGGCACCGGGCTAAGGATAAGCACCTTCCTACTAGTGCGGGGAGCAGGGACAGGGCACACTGTACTCTCAAAGCCCACTCTATACCTGATGCGAGGTACCGGCACTGGTGACACCGGGCTGAGGACAAGCACATCAGGATTAGTAGGGGGAGAAGATACAGTGTGTACAGGGCTCTGGAGATGCACAGGAGGCTTAGTGCGTGGTGCCGGAACTGGAGGCACCGGGCTAGATACACGCACTACAGGGAGAGTGCGTGGAGGAGGAACAGGGCTCAGGAGACGCACTGGTAGCCTAGTGCGTAGTGTAGGCACTGTAGGTACTAGGCTGGGGCGGGGAGGTGGCCCCGGAAATACCGGACCGTGGAGGCGTACTGGCACTCTTGAGCATTGAGCCTGCCCAACCTTACCTGGTTGAATGTTCCCGGTCACCCGACCAGTGCGGGGAGGTGGAATAACCCGCACCGGCATATGTAGGCGAACCGGGGAAACCATGCGTAAGGCAGGTGCCATGTATGCCGGCCCGAGGAGACGCACTGGAGACCAGACGCGTTGAGCCGGCCTCATGACACCTGGCTCAATACCCAATCTAGCCCTGCCAGTGCGGGGAGGTGGAATATCCCGCACTGGCCTATGCACTCGTACAGGAGACACCGTGCGCTCTACTGCGTAACACGGCGCCTGCCCGTACTCCCGCTCTCCACGGTAAGCCTGGGAAGTGGGCGCAGGTCTCCTACCTGCCCTTGGCCCACTACCTCTTAGCCCCCCCCCAAGAAATTTTTGGGTGTTACTTACGGGCTTTTTGGGCTTCCGTGCCAGACGAGTTCCCTCATACCTCCGGTTCCTCTCTCCGGTAGCCTCTGCTCTCCTCAGTGCCTCCAGCTGTTCCCATGGGAGGCGATCCCTACCAGCCATGATCTCCTCCCATGTGTAGCAACCCTTTCCGTCCAATATATCGTCCCATGTCCATTGCTCCTTCCTTTCCTGTCCCTTACTCCGTTGAGTTTTCCCTTGCCGCTTGGTCCTAGCGTGGTGGGTGATTCTGTAAAGGCTGTCGTTCTCCTCTTCCTCGGATGAGGAGAGGAGAGAAGGATCAGTAGACCAAAACGCAGCATTTGGGAAATAAGCCATCTTTTATTTGACACGATGGCAACACGAAAACAAACACTTTCAAAATTACAAAACAAGAAAACGACGTAGACGAAAAAAACCTGAACATGAACTTACATAACTAACGTAAAACTCACGGACAGGAACAGACTACATCAAAACGAAACGAACAACCGAACAGTCCCGTATGGTGCAAAACATAACACAGATAAGGAAGACAATCACCCACCAACAAACAGTGAGAACACCCTACCTAAATATGACTCTTAATTAGAGGAAAACGCAAAACACCTGCCTCTAATTAAGAGCCATACCAGGCAACCCAAAACCAACATAGAAACAGAAAACATAGACTGCCCACCCAAAACACACGCCCTGACCATAAACACATACAAAAACAACATAAAACAGGTCAGGACCGTTACAGTCAGGGCTAACCACAATTATTTAGGCTGTGAGACTCAGGTGTCATGAAATATCTTGGCATTGCTTTTATAAGAAAAGTTCACATTGAATGCTCAAATTATAAAGAAATTCATTGTATTCACTGTTTCCATGGCAGTATGCTAGAGCGGATGAGGTGGACAAGTTGAAACAGGACTATCAGGACTCTATCGCTACTCTCAAAACTTTCATGAATGCAACCAATGACAAGATGACTGCCCCTGTCCAAGTGTCCTTCCTGAATGTCAGGACATTCGTTCAAGATGTTGAGGTACCCATCACGCACATACAGTGCCTTAAGAAAATATTTATAACCCCTTGACTTATTCAAAATAATGACAAAGTGAAAACATGTTTTTAGACATTTTGGCAAATGTATTGAAAATCAAATACAGAATACAGAAATATGCCATTCACATAAGTATTCACATCCCTTTGCTATGTAAACTCCAAATTGATCTCAGGTGCATCCAATTTAATTTGATCATCCTTGAGATGTCACTACAAGTTGATTGGAGCACCTGTGGCCAATTCAATTGTTTGGACATGATTTAGAAAAGAAACACACCTGTCTATACAAGGTCCCACAGTTGACAGTGCATGTCAGAGCAGAAACTATACCATTTCCAAAGAACTGTCCGTAGATCTCCGAGATGATTAGGTATATATCTGGGGGAGGTTATAAAACAATTTCTAGAGTGTTGAAAGTTTCCAAGAGCACAGTGGTTTCCATCATTGGGAAATTGAAAAAATATGGAACTACCCAGACTCTGCCTAGAGCTGGCCGTCCAATCAAACTGAGCAACTGGGCAAGAAGGACTTTGGTCAGGGAGGTGACCAAGAACCCGAAGACCACTCTGACAGAACTACAGAGTTCCTTGGCGGATATGGGAGAACCTGCCAGAAGGACAACAGTTTCTATAGCACTTCACCAATCTGGGCTTTATGGGAGTGTGGTAAATTGGAAGCCACTCCTGATAAAAAAGGCATGCCTGGAGTTTGCAAAAAGGCATGTGAAATACTGAGAGCATAAGGCAAAAGATGATGTGGTCTGATGAGACACAAAATGTAACAGCTCATCACCCGTCTAACACCATCCCTACCATGAAGCATGGTGGTGGCAGCATCATGTTATGGGGACGCTTTTCAGTGGCAGGGACTGGAAGACTGGTAAGGATAGAGGGGAATAATGAATGGAGCCAAATACAGGCAAATCCTTGATGAGAACCTGCTTCAGAGTGCAAACGACCTTAGACTGGGGCGAAGATTTACGTTCTAACAGGACAATGACACCAAGCATACAGCCAAAGCAATACTAGAATGGCTTCAGAACAAGAACGTGAAAGTCCTTGAGTGGTCCAGCCAAAGCCCAGACTTGAATCCCATTGAAAAGACTTAAAGATTGTTGTTCACTGCCGCTCTACATCTATGCTGAACAAAAATATAAAATAAATTCATTGGGACCTGAACTATGGATTTTTTATGACTGGTAACACAGATATGCATATGTTGGTCACTGATACCTCAAAAAAGTTACGGGCATGGATCAGAAAACCAGTCAGTATCTGGTCTGACCAGATTGCGACAAAGAGTGGCCGGTGGAATGTTGTTCTGCTCTTCAATGACTGTGCAAAGTTTCTGGATATTGGTGGGAACTGGAACACGCTGGCGTACACGTCCCTTTAGAGCATCCCAAACATGTTTAATTGGTAATTGTCTGGTGGGTATGCAGGCCATGGGAAAACAGGGATAAAAAAAAAATTGTGTACAGATCCTTGTGATATGGGGCCGTGCATTATCATGCTGAAACATGAGGTGATAGCGGCGGATTAATGGCACGACCATGGGCCTCAGGATCTCGTCACGGTATCGCTTTGCGTTCAAATTGCCATTGATAAAATGAAATTGTGTTCGTTGTCCGTAACTAATGCCTGCCCATACCATAACCCTACCGGCATCATGGGACACTATGTTCACAAAGTTGACATTAGCAAACCGCTCGCCGACACAACGCCATACACGCTGTCTGCCATCTGCCCGGTACAGTTGAAACTGGGATTCATCCGTGAAGAGCACACTTCTCCAACATGCACCAGTGGCCATCGAAGGTGAGCAATTACCCACTGAAGTTGGTTACGACGCCAAACTGCAGTCAGTGCAAGACCCTAGTGAGGATGACGAGTATCCAGACGAGCTTCCCTGAGACGGTTTCTGACAGTTTGTGCAGAAATTCTTTGGTTGTGCAAACCCACAGTTTCATCAGCTGTCCGGGTGGATGGTCTCAGACGATCCCGCAGGTGAAGAAGCCGGATGTGGAGGTGCTAGGCTGGCGTTGTTACACGTGGTCTTAGGTTGTGAGGCCGGTAGGACGTAGTGCCAAATTATCTAAACAATGTTGGAGGCGGCTTATGGTAGAGAAATGTGACTCACCACCTGGATTCGGTCCTATGTAGCAAAATTTGAACTTACATTGGATAAAAGTAGAGACTCAGAGTTAGGAAATGCTATATCATACACTGCAGTTGAGAAACAATGGGAAAGTAATTCTGCTTTGAAAGTTGATAAACTTTTGAGAAAATGGCCCTTTAATGTTTTGATACACCTACTGAAGAGTTTTTCTTTGTCTACACCCATTTAGCATTGTTCACATCCTCATAAGCATTAGCCCCATGTCCACCCATCTCTTTAAGGATTCACATTTGAGGCCATGTGCTAAACAGAGTGAGTAGTGTAGTAAATAACCAAAGATTTCAAGACTTCAAGTGGTAAAAGTAGTAGCCTACAATAAGGAAAAAACTCTAGGTAGAAATACACTTTATCTTGGCCTATATCCTAATCTGACTTTGGTGCAGGACATGTTGTTCTTCACATTACCGTCTCTGGTAAACACACACTATATCAAATAAAATCTATGTTTGTTTGTCACATGCACAGGATACAGAAGGTGTGCACGGTACAGTGAAATGGTTACTTACATATTTGCATAGTAGCAATATGAAAAATAGTAAGTGTCCAGATACAAATGTTTTAAAATTATTAGATGATGCTTACCCAGACACACTTGTCTAAATTGATGGGTCATGTGAAAGAAATGCTATAACCAACCCCCAGTTACTTTTGTCTAGACATATACACATGTTCATGAAATACAATAGATGGCCATAATAACCCCCAGACACACCTGACTAACATAATTTGTCATGTAATCGTCTGGAGAAGTGAAGTCTTTTATGTAGACATGTAGCTAGCTAGATAAACAATGAACCGGCATAATCCCAACTCATACTACTACCACCAATACAAACTGATTGTCATAGCTGTAGTATGAATCTGCAGGTAGCTAAAGCTAACATTAGGCTATAACTAGCAATGCACATTTTTTTCTGATTAGAATAATATTACTACACTATACACGTAATGTTAGCTAGCGAGCCAGGAAGCTAACGTTCACTAGCTAGCTAACAGTATGCTTTAACTTGCAATGAAAAATACTTTCTGACAAAATTAGGAATGTATAATATCTGAAAATGTAGCTAGACTCTTACCCATATACATGGATGAATGCTTCACGGCAGACTGGAACCATTTAACTCCGTTTTGATGGTAGCTACATCTTGTTTTGCCAGCGTTGTGTCAAGTCATTCCGGTTCACACTGACCGTGGCGTGTGCAGAAAGTAGCCCATCACAACTTTTTCCAAATGATCTGTCGATTGTGCCTGCTAAATTCAGGGCATCGAGGTTGATGAGTAAAGTAGCAAAACTTTTGTAGTTCTCGATGGCTAACGTTATATCTTTTTAAAAAGCAGCGAAAGAAAGGATTATCAATCAATCAATCAAATGTATTTATAAAGTTATTTTTACATCCGCCAATGTCACGAAGTGTTGTACAGAAACCCAGCCTAAAACCCCAAACAGCAAGCAATGCAGATGTAGAAGTACGGTGGCTAGGAAAAACTCCCTAGAAAGGCCAGAACCTAGGAAGCAGGCTCTGAGGGGTGGCCAGTCCTCTTCTGGCTGTGCTGGGTGGAGATTTTAACAGTGCATGGCCAAGATGTTCAAACGTTCATAGATGACCAGCAGGGTCAGATAATAATAATCACATTGGTTGTAGAGGGTGCAACAGGTCAGCACCTCAGGAGTAAATCTCAGTTGGCTTTTCATAGCCGATCATTCAGAGTTAGAGACAGCAGGTGCGGTAGAGAGAGTCCAAAACAGCAGGTCCGGGACAAGGTAGCACGTCCGGTGAACAGGTCAGGGTTCCATAACTGCAGGCAGAACAGTTAAAAATGGAGCAGCAGCATGACCAGGTGGACTGGGGACAGCAAGGAGTCATCAGACCAGCTAGTCCTGAGGCACGGTCCTAGTGCTTAAGTCCTCCGAGAGAAAGAGAGAAGGAGAGAAAAAGAGAGATTTAGAGGGAGCATTCTTAAATTCACAGAGGACACCGGATAAGAAAGGACAAATACTTCAGATATAACAGACTGACCTTGAACCCCCACCCCCCCCGACACAAACTATTGCAGCCTAAATACTGAAAGCTGAGACAGGAGGGGTCGGGAGACACTGTGGCCCCATCCGACGATACCCCCTGGACAGGGCCAAACAGGCAGGATATAACCCCACCTACTTTGCCAAAGCACAGCCCCCTCACCACTAGAGAGTATCTTCAACCACCAACTTACTACCCTGAGAGAAGGCCGAGTATAGCTCACAAAGATCTCCGCCACGGCACAACCCGAGGGGGGCGCCAACCCGAACAGGAAGATCACGTCAGTGACTCAACCCACTCAAGTGACGCACCCCTCCTAGGGACGGCATGGAAGAGCACCAGTAAGCCAGTGACTCAGCTCCCGTAATAGGGTTAGAGGCAGAGAATCCCAGTGGAGAGAGGGGAACTGGCCAGGCAGAGATAGCAAGGGCGGTTCATTGCTCCAGTGCCTTTCCGTTCACCTTCACACCTCTGGCTCAGACTACACTCAATCATAGGACCTACTGAAGAGATGAGTCTTCAATAAAGGTTGAGTCTGCATCTCTCACATGGATAGGCAGACCATTCCATAAAAATTAAGCTCTATAGGAGACAGCCCTGCCTCCAGCTGTTTGCTTAGAAATTCTAGGGACAGTAAGGAGCCCTGCATCTTGTGACCGTAGCGTATGTGTAGGTATGTACGGCAGGACCAAATCGTAAAGATAGGTTTAGGAGCAAGCCCATGTAATACTTAGTAGGTTAGCAGTAAAACCTTGAAATCAGGACTAGCCTTGACAGGAAGCCAGTGTAGAGAGGCTAGCACTGGAGTAATATGATCACATTTTTTGGTTCTAGTCAAGATTCTAGCAGCCGTGTTTGGCACTAACTGAAGTTTATTTAGTGCTTTATCTGGGGTAGCCCCGAAAAGTAGAGCATTGCAGTAGTCTAATATAGAAGTGACAAAAGCATGGATACATTTTTCTGCATCATTTTTGGACAGAAGGTTTCAGATTTTTGCAATGTTACAAAGATGGAAAAAGCTGTCCTTGAACTATTGTTGATATGTTCGTCAAATGAGAGATCAGGGTCCAGAGTAACGCCGACACATACTTAGCAGATCATGTTATAGACAGAAGCATGCTACATGGCGGACCATTCCAAACTCATCTCCCGGGATGTTCAGCCCATCCATTATCTCAGCCAATCATGGCTAGCGGGAAGGTTCCTGGCTTTTTCCGTCGCTAAAACCCAACTAGGCTCGTAATTTAACAAATTGATTCATATTTACATATGGAATACAAGTTTGTTATTAAGGTTCACATGCCTCTCCTGTGAAGTAGTGACATGCGACATACTTCCTGCTTCCTGAAACGGGTCACAATTAAACATTAGTGCCGTTTGCACGCTCCCTCAAAACTTGAGACAACTGTGGCATTGTGTTGTGTGACAAAACTGCACATTTTAGAGTGGCCACAAGGTGCACCTGTGTAATGATCATGCTGTTTATTCAGGTGGATGGATTATGTTGGCAAAGAAGAATTGCTCAGTAACAGGGATGTAAACAAACATTTTAGAGAAATAAGCTTTTTGTGTGTATGAAACATTGCTGGGATCTTTTATTTCAGCTCATGAAACATGAGCCCAACACTGTACAACACTTTTGCGTTTATATTTTTGTTCAGTGTAATTAAACAAAACTTGAGAAAATCTTCAAGGAAGAATGAGATAAAATCCCCAAATCCAGATGTGCAAAGCTGATACAGACATACCCAAGACGACTCAAAGCTAATCGCAGCCAAAGGTGCTTCTGAAAAGTATTGACTCAGGGGTATGAATACTTATGTAAATGAGATATTTCTGTATTTCATTTTCAATGAATGTGCATAAATTCTAAAATCATGTTTTCACTTTGTCATTATGGGGTATTGTGTGTAGATGGTTGAGATAAAACTCATTATAACCCATTTTGAATTCAGGCTGTTAACATAACAAAATGTGGAATAAGTTAATCAGTATGAATACTTTCTGAAGGCACACAGAATATACAGAACATGCACATTTGCTTTTCTTTCAAAATTGATTGAACTATCTATAAAGTTTTCAGCTTGGCTCACTTTGTTGCAATGTCATCAGGCTGTTATTATAAATCAAAAAATGTTTCCGTTATAGACATTCCTGGTTACGTAAATGTTAAATCAATTAATGAATACATAAATAATAAAAGTAAGAAGAAATGGACCGATGTTTGATCTCTGTCCTTCCGCATCCCTTTCCAGGACATCAAGCACAAAGTGCCTGCCATGGAGGCAGCCTGTAAGACAGCCACCCGCACCGCCCAACTGCTGACCAAGGACACACCCCCGGATGAGGTCTCAACGATGCTGGCTGTCATGGCTTCTATCAAGGAGGAGATGAGCAAGGTGACCATCCATCTCACCTGTTCCTGTTCGAATTGTTCAAAATTGCATCTTTCCCTCCTCCTTTCCTTGGAATAATCATTGATCAGATATTACTAGATTGCTGAAAGTTATTTACTGGAAGCCCTGCTTTCACCTAGCCAACTTTGTTAGATCAGTGATTACCTCTGTCTATCGCCTAGTCTTTCCGATCAGCCATGCCTCTCCAGATGACCTTAACACTCCCTCTCTCCCTGTGCCCTCCTTCCACCAGATAAGGGAGAGGTGTCTGCCGCTGCTGCGGGAGGCCCAGTCACTGCTTCCCCCTCTGGAGGAGATGGAGAAGAACATCACAGGGTTCTACCAGGCTCTGGAGAAGGCTAGCCACATCACCTGCTCCAGGGACTCAGAGGCCCCCGGGGACTTCAAACAGAAATGCCAAGTGAGATCAGGAGGGTCAGGGGTTGAATAGAATGAGTGATGAAACGTGCTTGAGGGATTAGGTTTTGGTTGCCGTTCAAAGTGTTAGACCGACTTCTACATAAGCAAAACATAATTCCACATAAGTCTCATATATGAAGAACCTAAGACACTGTGCTGTTACGTTTTATTAAAACATTATTTGACCCGTTAGTTAACACTAGTTAATTGCCTAATTAGTTAACATGAACAAATTGCTTAATTTACCCATTTATGTTATTACTAGTAACCCAAAGTCTCTAAACTCTACTACCCTGGTTCTGCCTTTCCAGGAGCTGGTGACCTTCACCCAGAGCTGTAAGAAGTGTCTGACAGTGATTGAGAAGAACCATCAGGGCATCCAGAGAACCCTGGACAGCAGTAAGACCCTACAGCACATGGACATGGCCCTGCTGCAGAAGAGAGTTGTTGACCTGCAGGCGTCCTCACGGGTACTAGACATGACTATACATGGCACTGCAGGCTTCACGGTTAGGTTAGGGCTGTGTGTAATTTTGGAAATGACTGAATAAACATAATCGATCTTGATCAATCAAATCATGGGGGTTTTGATAGAGGAAACGTATGTAGCGCACTGTATAATGTGAGGGAGAGAGCACCTGAATGATGTAGATACGCTATGCAGCATGTCCAAATCAATTCAAAATAACTTTACTGTCCCTGAAGGACATGATGGTGATGATGAGACTGCTTGTGAGTATGTCTGTATTTGTGTGTCACAGGCCATGATCAAGGAGTCCACTGACTGGAGGAAACACATGGAGGCCAACAGCAGCTTAATGAAGAGGTTTGATGAGTCCCGTGTCGAGCTGGAGAAGGTGCTCAAGGTGGCTCAGGCCTCTCTGATGGAGAGAGGCCACCCAGAAGACCTGCTCAGAAAACACACAGTAAGACAAGAGCTTGCTCATGGATAGGACCAGGGTTTTAGATGTTGTTTGATCTGGACTTAGCCTGGTCCCAGATCTGTTTGTGCGACCTTGCCAACTCTTATGTTTAATGTTTGGCATGACAATGGCTGCACACTTGGCTGCACAGCACAAACAGACCTGGACCAGGCTAATCTTGTCTAGGGAATCAGTAGATAAGGGGAGGAGGGGTAGGATCATAAGGAAAATCTCAGTGACAAATATTTGTCAATATTTGCAGGAGTTCTTTGGGCAGTTGGACCAGCGGGTCCTCAATGCGTTCCTGAAAGCGTGTGATGAGTTGACAGACATCCTGCCAGAGCAGGAGCAGCAGACTCTGCAAGAGACAGTCAGGAAACTGCACAAACACTGGAAGGTTGGTGCCATGTTGACAAAAAGGACACGTACTAGCTATCATAATCATTCAAAGCCTATCAAATTCCTCTTCAATGTCTTGTGCACTTCGTCAGTCCTGGATAGACCTTCACTGCATTGTATAGTATGTTCAGGTTAACAGTGAGACTGAAAGAGTCCCTCACTCTTTCCTTCTTTCCCTCCCTCCCTCCCTCCCTCCCTCCCTCCCTCCCTCCCTCCCTCCCTCCTTCCCTCCCTCCCTCCCTCCCTCCCTCCCTCCATCCCTCTTTCCTTCCCTCCCTCTCTCAGGATGTCCAGACAGAGGCGCCCTACCATCTGCTGCAACTGAAGGTAGAGGTGGAGGGAAGCAAGCTGATGGTCTCCCTTCAGGAGTGTCAGTCAGAGCTGACCAGGGAGAACAGACACCTGGCTGGCATGGGGAGCGAGAGGCTGGTCAAGGAACACCGGGTGAGACGGGTTGATGGCTGTGGTCTCCATCCTGATCTAATAGTGATCTCTATTGCATGGTGCAACTCAGTTTGCTTTGCCGAGATCACATGATCTGGCCCATATCAGGCAGTGAATGTGTGGGGACTGTCACTCTACCCTGTAGAATAAAACCTATCACAATCACAGTGCTGGCCCACAGTGCATATTTCAGAAATTGCATTTCATGACATAAGTTATTGTTTCATGATTGTCAATGTATTTGGCACTTGATGTCTCCCTGTGATAGAGTTTGTCACGTTAACAATGTACCTTTCTGCAGGGCTTCTTCAGAGAGAAGGGTCCTCAGTCTCTGTGTGAGAAGAGACTACAGCTGATGGAGGAACTGTGTCAGAAGCTCCCGGACAGAGACCCAGCCCACCAGACTCTGGACAGCTCTAAGAAGGCCTACTCTGAACTTCGGGAGGAGATAGACAGCACCCATCACAAACTGATGCATCACCCTGACAAGTGGAAGGACTTTAACACTAGGTAATAAGGCCTCACAAATGATGCTGATCCAAGACTGTCATGATGATGATTTGTATGATCTTATTAATCATCATAACGTATCATTTTGTTTTGTTTTTGTTTCAAGTCCAAGGACCTTTTCTGCCTTTTCGTAGTCACTCATTACTCACTATCCATATTTATGCACTGACTAATAACAAACCAGGGGCGTCAATTGGGTTTGGCAGAGTATGGCAGTTGCCATACCGTAGCGTAGCTCAACAACAACAATTTAAAATAGGCTACTGAAATCATTCCAATCCTGATTAAAAAGGGAAATGCAGTTTAGCGGATAGAAGGGCAGGCTTTTTTCTGGCTGGCTGAGCGGTGGGAAGTCTTTAGAGCGCATTGAGTCGAGGCATCTGCTGTGAACAGCGCAACTTTTCTCTTAAAACAGTGCAGAGGTGGAAGATGGCTGTAGATGGCTAGGTAACTGCTGTTTGACTTCACATGAAACTAAACTAGAGTTTTTAATCCCGGCACTAAACTAGTGAGCAGCAGCAGCTAATTGCTGTATGTTTGTAGAATGATAAATCCCCTATATCGACTGAAGGGAATGAGGCTAGGTGATAGTGGCTGTAGTAAATGTTGCTGGTTTTTGCTGTTTTAGAATGTTGAAATTGTGTAGAAATACATTAAATGAGCTTAAAAAATGTATTGTGTGGGGGGATCCCCCCTTCCTCAACCACACCCACCCTGTCACTTTGCCATACCCTAGGTTTAGCTGAAATGACGCCACTGTAACAAACCACTAATCTATTTACTATTTAAACCTAATGAAAACTGAAATTTTGGGTAGATATACAGTATGATCATACTTTGCCCATCTTCATCCCAGGTTCTCTGAGCTGTCAGCTTGGCTGTCGTCTAAAGAGAGCCAACTCAGACTGCTGAGGAAGCGAGCGAATGACCCCAGCAAGTACGGACAGGTCAAGTCCACCATTACAGTAAGTTGGAGTCCCCCTGTGTGTACGACAATGCATATACTTTATGTTTTAAGTACATCAGGGTCGTGTTCATTAGGAACCAAACTGACATAAATGGACTAAAACAGGGAGGGAATACCTGGACTTTCCTTTTCAAAATGTTTTTCAATGGTGCGCCCTACTCATTATGACCCTGTTGAGCTAAATACACTGTACAGAACAGTAACCATTGACACCTTACTCTCCCTTCTCCAGGAGCTGAGGAACGATGCAGAGCTGCAGGAGGGGAACCTCGGCTGGCTAAAATCCCGTCTGGCTGTGCTGATAGAGATCTCCTCTGAGACAGATGCACAGAGGCAGGCTGGGGCCCTGAATAAACTTTCCACCAACTTCAAGGGCCTCCTCTTCTATCTAACTGAGGTAAGGAAATTAAGCTTGGGAAGGGCATTACATTACATAAGGTTTGTTCCACCTCGAAAAGCACAAAGAATAGGAGTTTTGACACCCAGTATCTCAGATTGTTTGTAGTATGTAGTTAGAAACAGATTTCTTTTTAAAGCTAATAGCAGGAACAGCACCATCTAGTGGTCAGAACCTGGTGAAACCAGAATTTAGGATGGAACATAAACCTAACAACTTCAATGACTAATTTCTCTGAAGATGGGGAAAAACATCAGCAAATTCACTGAGAATAGATTACATAGGTTGAAGAAGCAATACTCCAAGCCGCAGCTCCATACTACTTGTCAGACATAGATAACTGATACTGTATACTGGCTTTTATGGTGGGATTGGCATGGGGGGTCCGTTGGTGGCTTTTGTCCATTTATTTTGAATTCCTCAAGTCTTACTCATTGTTAAAAAAAAGTTTGTTACAAATCAGATGTTAAGTACTATATTTGTTGAATAGTATATGAATCCTATCAATTAAAATGGCTAATTTGGGTGCAATCAATTAGATGCATTTCTCACACATCAAGTTATATTTATACAAAATAATGTTGCATACATGCTAATCGTATGGGTTTCTAAGTAAATAATTGATTTCAAAACAATCTGAGGTGTTGGGTGTCATGGCTTGCTGAAATGCCATAACTTACTTACTTAGTTCTCGTCGTCCCAGGTACTGTAGGACATAGGGCTGCAACCATAGTCAGAATTGCATGTAGAACTCTATGGCTGCAACACTCTTCTGTCGCTGAAGTCTGTCTTTTGCAACCGTTTGTCCCATGAGAAGCCTATCTCCTCCAGATTAGTCGTCCTCATTAGAGGTCCTAGCAGTGTCTATCTGGATCAATCCTGGAGCTTAATTATTCTATGAAATATAGTCTGTCTTATTGAAGAATAGTCTAATATAAATCAACATGCTGTAAGCCAGGTAGCCAGCGCTGTAGCATAACCCTTGTCCGGGCCACACAGTCAGAACCACAGCATTATATTGTACCCACATTCCTGATACTCTCCCTCTGTGGTTTCATCATCGATCCACTACTATCACTACCTTAAGGTGATATGTTATCGATTGTTTGGGTCGGCTAGGGTTCCTTATCACTGAGTGAGGCTGTTACGCTTTCTTCTGTGTTGTCTCCAAGTCTGTTTTACCAACTTACATTGTCCTTATACCAAGAGTTGTTGAATATATTTTCTTCTTTAGTTTGCTCCACTGTTCTTGCACCTTGGTTTGAATGTGAGGTATCTCAGTATTTTTTGGTGTCTAAGTCATGTTTGTCCATGTTTAAGTCCTGCATTTGTTTTGTTTGGAAATGGGAATTCAATAAAAAAATTAAAAAATATTCTCTTGTGTTTTTGTCTCCCAGTCTGAGAAGTTGGTGCTGGCGGTGGGGGACTGTGTGCAGTTCAGGGAGGAGGTGCGTGGAACGCTGGATGAGCTGGTGCAGGGTCAGCAGGAGGTACACCAGGAAGTGACCAGGATACTGGACTCTGAGACTGTCAGGGAGGCCCAGCAACTGCTCCAGGTTCACCAGGTAAGTCGGACTGGAGTGGAGCACCACTGGCTGTCTATGTTAGATGGATAACTGGCCGCACATTGCTTCTGATTAGATTGAGCTACTCTCAAAGGTTTATGCGATGTAAAAAGATTGAGTTGGAGCAACAAACGTTGCCCTGGCTGTTGGAACTTTACATTGTATTCATTAAAGAAAATTATGTTTTTTGTGGTTGTTGGAAATGTCATTTTTCTTGTCATACTGAACAGTCGATGCATCCTTTTTTCAAACAGTAATACAGTATGTGACATGTAAAGCATGACATTCCAACACTTACACCTTGATTGTCTCTTGTCTGTGTGCAGCAACAGCTGAAGCGTCTGCGGATGAAGAGAAAGGATGTGCAGCAGCAGATCACCAGGGGCCACCAGCTACAGGCTGAGGAGGGGCTGGGGGAGACCTTACAGCAGGACCTACAGAGTCTGGAGACAACACTCGGCAAGATGGACCACACCATGGACTCACAGGAGCAGGAGTTAGAGGTGACCTCTCTCACCAGAATGTACTGTCTGGGGTTATTGGAAATCCTCTTGCACAGTGTTCCAGAGCCTTAGGGTCAGTTTCCTAGACACAGATTAACCTTAGTTCTGGACTTAAAAGCGTATTTAATTGAGATTGTCCATTAAAAGTGCTTCTTAGTCCAGGACTATCTTTACCTGTGGTATTTTTGCTGTGGATTAAAAATAACCTGTCTACTCAAGATGTAACAATGCAGACCATATCAGGGTGTTAATAAGTGTACTGACCGTCCCCATTTGTTCATCTGTCTATTACCTGTGTGTCCCTGTTTGTCCCCAGGTGTCAGGGTGTCTGTGTATTGAATGTCTCTGTTTGTCCCCCAGGTGACCCTGTCTTCGTGGCAGGAGTTTGACAGCCAGCAGAGGGCAGTGCAGGAGTTTGTCACAAGGGCCCGCTCTGTCGTGGACAGAGACCTCAACTACAGCAGCCCAGAGAGCCTGGCTACTGATCTGGACCAGGCCAGGGTGAGTGAGAAGTACATTTTGTGAACATTTTAGTGTGGCATTTGACACTTTTGAAGGATAGTTGACAGTTGTCAGGGCTGTATCATGTCTTTACATCAAAGGTTTGCTATTCGGGCTACATGTTGAGATGTGAAATTAAGATTTTAAAACCTTTCAAGAATAATTCAACTTAGTCATATCACAACGGGTCAGTGACATTACGACTCTCACATTCTCCATTGTCATAACAGGTCCTTTTAAAGCAGAGTGACGCAGAAGCCTCCACGGTGAACACCTTGTTAAGGAAGGCAGCAGAGATCCAGCTCGGCCCAAAGAACAGCACCCTGCTACAGAAGCAAGCCCGCTCCCTCAGTGAACAACTGGACAAAGTGGAGGCTGGCCTCAAGAAAGAGTAATACAACACCTCCTAGTCGAGGTTCTGATCTGGGCCTGTATTCATAAACGCTCTCGTAGTAGGAGTGCTAATCTAGAATCAGTTTTGTCTTTTAGATAATAATGATTAGCATTACATGGACAAGGAGAACATGACCCTAGATCAGCACTTCTACTCTGAGAGACTTTATGAATACGGGCCCTGAGTTCTATTTGTTGTGTTGTCTACCTACATAGTTTTATTATATTAGTGGTTCACAACTGGTTTTCCCTCAAGACCCAAATTGAACCGGGTTGTCTCAGTCGCGACCCAATATTCGCATCACATTTTCATTCAAATGTTATGCACTGGGAAAGATAGTGTACTATTTTGACAGTAAATGTTAATCATATTCTTAATGAAGAACATTGGTAAACTCACTGGTTTGAGACCACAAAATCAACAGAATATGCTTATATTGAAAATACGGTGATTGAAGAAAAATAGTTTTCAGAGATTAAATGATTGTAAAATGTAGTTTCATTATAATTTCTACACACATTATACGTGTTATTAGTCATGAAAGTTCAGACCGAGTATTTTTTCATCCCAGCAAAAAAATACATAAATAAAAAGTCTGACACCTGCGACCTATTCAAAACCTCCCGGTCTACCAGCTGAGAATCACTGAGCTAAATTAATCGTTCTCCTTTTCAAGTGTCAAGGCCCTTGATGGGATGAAGACTCAGTGGGACCGGTTCGGGACAGAGTTTGAGGCCTTCTCCTCGTGGATCTCTGAGAAGGAGAAAGAGCTGGATGCTCTAAAGAGTTCTGCTGCTCCACTTGGACAACAGATCAACACAGTCAAGGTACTGTCAGCAACCTCTGCATTTCATGTATGTTTCAGCCCGTTTTCCCGAGACCGTATGCACTACATGTTGATTGCTTAGAAGATTTTCCATCTTTGATCCAAATCCGGGACAGATCATTTCAACAGAGCACTCATAACTTAACTTGAATGACCCCATTCCAACAGTAAAACCTTTGTTATTGATCTGACATTTGAGAAAAGTGATAATGAATCAGCGTTAGCATTTAGTCGCCTAACAATCTCTATCCTACCCTCTCCTCCCAGGCGGTGGGTGTGGAGCTGGGGGACAGGGCGGAGGTGTTCTCCCAGCTAGAGGCAGACTCCCAGGCTCTGGCCAAGTTTATCTCCTCTGGGGAGGCAGCCCGCATCAAGGCCCGGCTCACCCAGATTGGCAGGTACTGATTTGTGGATGTTTTTACCTACCTTGGTTGAATGCACTGACTGTAAAAATCTAAATGCGATGTAAATGTGCATTTATCTGGATAAGAGCATCTGCTAAGTTACAGAAATGTTAATGTAATGTTTTTAACAAAAATAATTGTTTTGTAAGCAGCATGAGTCGATGGCGTTACAGGCTGGTGGCGGTGGTGTAATGGTGTGGGGAATGTTTTCCTGGCACACGTTAGGTCCCTTGATACCAATTGAGCAACGTTTGAACGCCACACCTTGTACAATCCATTCCCCAAAGAATATACAGTAGGGCGGTTCTGGACGCAAAAGGTGGTCCGACCTGGTACTACACTGAGTGTACAAAACATTAGTACATTCATAAAATTGAGTTGCACCCGTTTTGCTCTCAGAACATCGTCAATTCGTTGGGGCATGGACTCTACAAGGTGTGGAAAGCGTTCCACAGGGATGCTGGCCCATGTTGACTCCAATGCTTCCCACAGTTGTGTCAAGTTGGATACCCTTTGGGTGGTGGACTATTCTTGATACACACTGGAAACTGTGAGCATGAAGAAACCCAGCAGCGTTGCAGTTCTTGGCACACTCATACCAGTGAGCCTGACACCTACTACCATACCCCGTTCAAAGGCACTTACATCTTTTGTCTTGCCCATTCACCCTCTGAATGGCACACAGACACAATCCATGTCTCAATTGTCTCAAGGCTTCAAAACCCTTCTTTAACCTGTCTCCTCCCCTTCATCTACACTGATTGAAGTGGATTTAACAAGTGACATCAATAAGGGATCATAGCTTTCACCTGGATTCACCTCGTCAGTCTATGTCATGGAAAGAGCAGATGTTCCTAATGTTTTATACACTCAGTGTAGATCGGTATACCTAATATACTGGCCACTGAGTATATATTGACATCTTGTTCTGGAACCTTTTACAAGCATTTCGCTACACCCGCGATAACATCTGCTAAACATGTGTATGTGACCAATAAAATGTGATTTGATTTGATTTGAACCTATGTGTTTACCTTTTACGTTGTCCTACAAAAAGTTGCAGTGTATTATCTTTTCATCTTCAGGTACTGGGAGGAGCTGAGAGAGAGTGTAGACCAGTTAAATGGACAGCTACAGGAGAGCTCCTCCACACAGCACCGCTTCCACACCAGCCTTGAAGAGGTACGACTGACAGAAAGAGTCTTCGTTACTTCGAGTCACCTCGGGAGAACGAGACACCACTGCTGGAATTACCACTAGCTACCTATATGTCACCTCTAGAATCAATTAAAATATCCCTTAAAAGGATACTTTGAGATTTTGCCATGGAGGCCTTTAATCTGCTTCCACAGAGTCAGATGAACTCGTGGATACCATTTTTATGTCTCTGTGTCCAGCATGAAGGACGTTAGAGGTAGTTTCGTGAGCCAATGCTAACTAGCGTTAGCGCAATGACTAGACGTTTATGGGTATCTGCTGACTCAGGGAAGTAGATAAAGGGCCTCATTGCCAAAATCCCGAAGTATTCCTTTAAAGGTGTTGGAGCAGATGATGAATGTCAAAGTCAATGATTTTCTGAATTATTTTAATTAAAGGCCCAAACAACTCTTGGTGATCTCCACGAGAAACTGGACCATCCTGTCACTTCCTGTACCTCCTCGTCAGAGACCTACAAAGGACTCCAGAACCACATGGTATGTCTTTCATTCACACTGGTTTCATCATTACGATATCTTACTAACTACTTATTAAGTAGTTAGTATCTTACTAACTACTTATTTAATTACTTACTTAGGCTAGTTCATTATCTTAATTTCATTTCAGACATAAGACCACAATTGACTCCCTCTACTGTTTCTTCTCCTCGGAGATACACATTTTTAGCTTTAAGGTTGTACATTCAGATCACCTCCCTGGCACACTGCCACCTATGAGGTTCTGCCATTTGACTGGCAATATTGTCTCGCTGTCTTTTCCCTAGTGTTGTATTTGCAGCGCTATATATAATATATGGTGTTGTATTAGTAAAATGTTCCATTTCATTATGTGGTTCTTGCTTTCTATCCCCCAGGATGTGTGCCAGAGCTTGGAGAGGCTGAAGGCAGCCTTCTTGTCCCTGTCTGCTGGGGCACGTAGACTCAGTGACAGGGAGCAGGCTGAGAGGGCCGTGGCTGCTCTACAGACCAGCTACGACCAGAGTCTACGGCAGGCCAAGGACAAACAGAACACACTGGAGAAACTGCTGTCTCTATGGCAAAAGTAGGAAGGCTGGGCTGGAGGGAGACATTTTGGGCAGGTTTTTCCGGACACAGATGATGGATAGTCCTCGATTAAAAGCATCTAAAGAACCTCCATTGAAAGTGCTTTTTAGTCTAAAACTAGGCTTAGTATGAATCCGGGAAACTGGGCTTTTAGCTCTGAAACTCTAGTTTTTGTACATTTTTTAAGTGTCCCTCTTGTTCTTAAAGGCCCAGTGCAGTCAAACACATGTTTTATACAGTTGAAGTCGGAAGTTTACATACACCTTAGACCGATACATTTAAACTAAGTTTTTCACAATTCCTGACATTTAATCCCAGTAAAAATTCCCTGTTTTAGGTCAGATAGGATCACCACTTTATTTTAAGAATGTGAAATGTCAGAATAATAGTAGAGAGAAAAGTACGATCTTTGTCCCCATGTGCAGTTGCAAACCGTAGTCTGGCTTTTTTATGGCGGTTTTAGAGCAGTGACTTCTTCCTTGCTGAGCGGCCTTTCAGGTTATGTCGATATAGGACTTGTTTACTCTGGATATAGATACTTTTGTAGCCGTTTCCTCCAGCATCTTCACAAAGTCCTTTGCTGTTGTTCTGGGATTGATTTGCACTTTTCGCACCAAAGTATGTTCATCTCTAGGAGACAGAACACGTCTCCTTTTTGAGCGGTATGATGGCTGCGTGGTTCCATGGTGTTTATACTTGCGTACTATTGTTTGTACAGATGAACGTGGTACCTTCAGACGTTTGGAAATTGCTCCCAAAGATGAAGCAGACTTGTGGAGGTCTACAATTTTTTTTCTGAGGTCTTGGCTGATTTCTTTAGATTTTTCCATGATGTCAACCAAAGAGGCACTGCGTTTGAAGGAAGGGGTTGAAATACATCCACAGATACACCTCCAATTGACTCAAATAAGAAATTTGATTTGATTTGATTTGAAATGATGTCAATTAGCATATCAGAAGCTTCTAAAACCATGGCATTTTCTAAGGTGTTTAAAGGAACAGTCAACTTAGTGTATGTACACTTCTGACCCACTGGAATTGTGAAATAATCTGTGTGTAAACAATTGTTTGAAAAATTACTTGTATCATGCACAAACTAGCTCTCCTAACCGACTTGCCAAAACTATAGTTTGTTAACAAGAAATTTGTGGAGTGGTTGAATAACGAGTTTTAATGACTCCAACCTAAGTGTATGTAAACTTCTGACTTCAACTGTATATATTTCCACCCTGAGGTTGGAATAGGGCTGTTGCAGTGACCGTATTACCGCCACACCGGCAGTCACGAGTCATGAAGGAGGTAAAATTCCACGTGACCGTTTATTCACAGTAATTAGGCTTCTCCAAGCTCGGATGCTGCTGGTGGTCATTAGTAGCCTACCAAACTTGCTAACTGCCTGGTACTCAGCACTCTATTGTCCCTCTAATCACTCTGACATCGATGCAAATGTATTCGAATATCTAATCAAACACTTCATGAGAGCCCATGATCTCATATTGCGCAATATATAGGCTATGCAATTGCGAGAGAAAACAAGAGTGATGGCCTCTACTAAAAATAGGAGGATCAGCTTTCTATAGACTAGGCCTACTGTATTTATTTCTCAACTTTCCTGATATTAAGCACATTGCTTATATTTACAACAGGAGTATAGCCTACCTGGCTAGCATGAAAATAAACCACGATGTCACGGTTGTCGTAAGAACGGGACCAAGGCGCAGCGGATGTTGAGTTCCACATATTTATTGCAAAGTGAAACTTAAAGAAAATACAATACATCAAATAAACGGGCAACTAAACGTGACTACGTGGTACACAAGCACAAAACACAAACAATATCCCACAAAACACAGGTGGGGAAATAGCTACCCTAATATGATCCCCAATCAGAGGCAACGATAAACAGCTGCCTCTAATTGGGAACCACATTAGCACCAACATAGAAACAGATATACTAGATCACCCCCTAGTCACGCCCTGACCTACTACACCATAGAAAACCAAGGGCTCTCTACGGTCAGGGCGTGACACACGGGGAAAAGCGTCCGCCATTCGCTATTTAATTACATAGATGACATGTTTTTCCCCCCCCGCTGAGCCTGTTTTGATACAGGTGCATGATAATGGTTCATTCTAAATCAAAACAAATTTCACACATATATTATTTAGTATACGTAAAGACAATAATTAAGAATAGTCTGATGGGTGACAATATTAGCCTATCACTTATATATTATCACTTGTGAATGATGCCCAGCATAACATTTACATTACATTTAAGTCATTTAGCAGACGCTCTTATCCAGAGCGACTTACAAATTGGTGCATTCACCTTATGATATCCAGTGGAACAACCACTTTACAATAGTGCATCTAACTCTTTTAAGGGGGGGGGGGGGGGGTTAGAAGGATTACGTTATCCTATCCTAGGTATTCCTTAAAGAGGTGGGGTTTCAGGTGTCTCCGGAAGGTGGTGATTGACTCTG
Source organism: Salvelinus fontinalis (assembly GCF_029448725.1). Taxonomy (NCBI): domain Eukaryota; kingdom Metazoa; phylum Chordata; class Actinopteri; order Salmoniformes; family Salmonidae; genus Salvelinus; species Salvelinus fontinalis. Next base: position 38,782,571 of record NC_074679.1, read on the forward strand.
CTGACCTAGCGCATAAGAAACAATACGTTTTTCCCCGTCTTTTTCTAATCATAGTCATGTAGCCTAGCAAATAGGCCTATATGTTTTAATAAGGTTCTTAAAACTTCTTAAAATGAAGCACATTAATCCGCTTTACAAGGGGTGTAGAGCCCAAGTGGCATACAAAAGCAGCGCTTTTTTTAAATTATTTTTATTTCACCTTTATTTAACCAGGTAGGCTAGTTGAGAACAAGTTCTCATTTGCAACTGCGACCTGGCCATGATAAAGCATAGCAGTGTGAACAGACAACAACACAGAGTTACACATGGAGTAAACAATAAACAAGTCAATAACATGGTAGAAAAAAAGAGAATCTATATACAATGTGTGCAAAAGGCATGAGGTAGGCAATAAATCGAATAATTACAATTTAGCAGATTAACACTGGAGTGATAAATCATCAGATGATCATGTGGAAGAAGAGATACTGGTGTGCAAAAGAGCAGAAAAGTAAATAAATAAAAGCAGTATGGGGGGTGAGGTAGGTAAATTGGGTGGGTAGTTTACAGATGTTGTTGAGGGAGATAAAAGTGTCCAACTTCAGAGATTTTTGCAATTCGTTCCAGTCGCAGGCAGCAGAGAACTGGAAGGAAAGGCGTCCAAATGAGGTTTTGGCTTTAGGGATGATCAGTGAGATACACCTGCTGGAGCGCGTGCTACGGGTGGGTGTAGCCATCGTGACCAGTGAACTGAGATAAGGCGGCACTTTACCTAGCATAGCCTTGTAGATGACCTGGAGCCAGTGGGTCTGACGACGAACATGTAGCGAGGGCCAGCCGACTAGGGCATACAGGTCGCAGTGGTGGGTCGTATAAGGTGCTTTAGTAACAAAACGGATGGCACTGTGATAAACTGCATCCAGTTTGCTGAGTAGAGTATTGGAAGCTATTTTGTAGATGACATCGCCGAAGTCGAGGATCGGTAGGATAGTCAAGTTTCAAGTTTGAGTTTCAAGTTTGGGGAGGATAATTTTCACCATAAAAATGCACCTTTTTAATAAAAGAATTACATGCATAATTGCATTTGCTGTCACTTTTAATAATGGTGTTTTCCACAAATGGAACATTTGCGCTTATAGCCGAATACCATGTGCGCATTGCTGTGCTTATAATGTGAAGAAATAGCCTAATAGTTGATCAACATTTGATCTGTTGTGTCAGGCTCATTGCGTAAAAAAGTTTTTTTGATGCTAGTGGTTGTATTAATTTGGGATCTATCGCATCCCACAACTGTCCCAGACTATGTTTGGAATATTTATTTATTGGACAGAATAGAATAGGTTGACTTTTGTTCTGTGGGGGATAGTAGATTGACATAGGCTAGAGTTTTTGCTGTTCGTTAGGCCTACTCATCTTGTTGGCTGAAGAAAAGTAAATGTGGACAGTTCTTCCAATATCTTAAATATGCACCTCGGAATTGGATAAGGGCTTGCGCAGTTGCATCCCCAATGTGTCTGTCTTCGCTTGTAGCCTGTGAGAAAGACCCAATCACATGATGGAGCCTGCAGCACTCAGGGAGAAGTGCACAACGGCCACCGGCCACAAAAAGAATGCATTTTTTTAGGGTGCATTATGGCCACGCAAAGGGGATGCCGCCGTGAAATTCTAGGCATTATCAAGTGCTTGTCAAATTGTGAATGAGTGACTGAGCAGAGCTCATGCCTTTCAAACAACTTTTTTCAAATCATCGTTAGAGTCGCATCATGCAGCCTTATAATGTATTAAAAATCAAAACATATAGCCCAATGTTTGTAGAACAACTAATGTTACAATAAAAACTCTAAATAAGGCATATAGGAATACCTATTTCTTGGTTAACCGCTGAACACAGAATAGCCGTATGTGCGCACTCCCTCAAATCGTTTGGAGAAAATATATTTATTTTATTCAGCTTTGTTCAGTTGTATTCTTCATACTATAAAATAATGAATTCTAAGCAAATCTTGTCTGTTAAATGAAATAGTGTAGCCCTCAGCCATTTGGCATAGCCAGATCAGGACATAACATAAGGACAATTCAGAGTATCAGAGTATGCTATTCTGTTCTTCTGAAATAGAGTACATTTTCTTCATATCATGCTTCTTTAGACCTGTCTAAAATAAATACGGGATTTATTCTGAAGGTGTAGGCTATATTACATGGATTTATTAGACTTTTAAAATGTAGATGTTCCAAAGGTCTGCATCAGTGGCTTGTGGAAGCCAGGAGATGCTAAATGTGTTAATTAATGGTCAATTACCGTGAGACCGACAGTTATTTGCTTGACAATCACCGGCTGACAAAACTTCATGACCGCCACAGCCCTAGGTTGGCATAATACTAGGAAACTGTGAAAATTATGATAATGCACTTTTAGTGTAAGCGCTGTTTGAAAAGACTGCCTGAAATGTCATCCTGTTTTGGTGGGATTGAATTTTGGTACATTTGTTTGACCAATAAGAAAGAGAGTTCCAAACCTCTCTGCCAATAACAGCTAGTTTTCAGTTTTCCCCTCCCACCTCAGACCACTCCCAGACAGCCCTAGCAAAATCTTGCTTGAGAAATTGATCTTTGCTAAGAAGCTATTTTTGTTTCTTTTTGACCATTTTAATTGAAAACAATCACGGCAGGGTGCTTAATTGTTACCCAGAAATGATTTGATATTGAGATAAAAATGTCTGCATTGGATCTTTAAACTTGGATACTTTGTTTCAGGTATGAGAAGGATCGTTCTAGCTTCATATCCTGCTTGGAGAGATGTGAGTCTACATCCAAACCTGAGAGCCATTGCCTGCCTGCAGATAAAACAAAGCTACAGAGTGAGCTGCGAGACTTGCAGGTACTGTAAATTCATCCATTTTGAATTTATGTTCCTGGACTGATCCTGCACACGCTTCCATATGTAATTAGGGCCCGTTTCCGAGACAGATTAAGCCTGAAGATTCTCCATTAAAGGTTTTTATTGGTCCAGAACTAGATTTCATCTCTGTCTGGGAAATCATTTTGTTGAAAGGCTTGCTGGAGTAGATGCTCAACAAAAGCTTGTCTTCTGTAGGATTTGCAGTATGAGGTGGTGTCTCTGGAGCCCCTCCATACTGGCCTGGTGACCTTAGGAACATCTCTGTACCCCACTGCTCCAGTGGAGCGGGCAAGGGAGCTTAGAGAGGACCTGGAGCAGCTGAAGAAGAGATGGAGCTCCCAGAATGAACTCATCCCTCACAGGTCAGTCAGAACATGGTGTGTTTGTCGCTCGGTTCAGCAGTAACACATTGATTCAATCAGGCTGCCTCCAAAATGGCACCCTATTCACTATACTACTACAGACTGTCGTTGTTGGCAGATGGATCCTGTACGTCTTCCAAATCAAGTCTGTTTTGTCACATCACATTTCCAACACAATTAGGTCTTACTAGTACTGCACAGCACACAGTTGATAGATTTTTCTGTTATTTGCATACTGTACAGAATCCAGGAGCTCCAGAGCCACCTGTCCCAGGTGGAGCAGTTTGACCAGGCCCTACATACGTTTTCTCAGTGGAGTGAGACGCTCCTCTCCAACCTACACTCAGCTTCCCAGGTCAACATCACTGACCTGCAGCCTGCTGTGGCCCAAGTCAAGGTACGAACTACGGTCAACTGGTCAATAATGTTTTTTTTTGTTTGTCTGTTCTACTGTAAGATATCTGTAATAACAGTGTTATATATGACATATATCTCCTCTTCCTACTCCTCTGCATCCTATATGGTCTTCTGTAGGAGACTCTGGCTGCACTTCAGAAGCAGAGCGGTGTGAGGGAGAGCCTAGAGCTTCAGACAGAGGGTCTGTGTGCCTCGTGTGATCCCCAAGATGCTCAGCTCCTCCAGGGGAGGCAGGGGAGCTGCCTACAGCCCTACCTGGAGGCCCAGCAGCTGGCTGAAGTCCGGCTGGACTGCTTGGAGAATCTAGAGGCCTTGCTGGAGGTAAGATATAGGCTGAATAGGGCGGCATAGGTCCGACAACATGACCAGACTGCATGTTAAGGTAAGCTTTGGCTGGCTAGCTTGCCTTAGTCCTGCGTCCTTTCTTGGTCATCATTTCCGAGTACCCAGATGTTGCTGAAACCTGTTTGAGTAAACATTCAATAAATAGGAATATGGTTAGGGTTAGGTTTAGGGGTAAGGTTAGGGTCAGGGTTAAGGTAAGAGTTAAGGTCATTCAAAAGTTGTTAAATAGATTGTAAGGGGTTAACATGTTGGAGTTAAAAAACACAGCCTGTCTTATGCCTCCCTTCCTACAGACCCACGGTGCAGCTGCAGGGCTACTACAAGGTCTGAGGCAAACAGTGGAGAGCGCAGGGAGCTGGGACCGGGGTCGGGTGGAAGAGCTGCAGCGAGAACTGGAGGCCATCGTCCCAGACATCAGCAGACTGGAGAACCTGGCAGCCAGCTTGGACAGCAGCCTCTGTAAAGGTATTTTTATGATTGATTTCATTTCTTACTATTTATTTGATGTATTTGTTCCTCTGAATTGTATTGCTGCCCTGCACTTTGTATCGCTACATTGTATGCCGTGTTATACAAATCAAGTTTTGATTTGATTTGAAGGCCACCTACACGTGGTGAGCAGCACTGCAGAGGGAGGTACCCGGACGTCGTGCCGGGCGCTGGCTGATGGTCTCAGCGGAGAGCTAGACATGGTGAGGAACCTGGTGGGAACCAAGCAAAGCGAGGCAGAGGCTCTAGGAGCGCTGTGGAGCTCCTTCAGGCAGAGGAAGGAGCAGCTGCTGAAGAGTGTGGAGGACATCGAGGAGAAGGCGGACCACCAGAGCCTCAGAGAACCCAGCCCACTTGCCCTGCAGCAGAGGTAGCTACAGTTTAATGCTAGTGTCACAAAGAGCAGAATTCAAACATGAAATTGAACACATTTAACTTGGAAGACTGTGTAAATCATGCATTGATGTCAATGGTTATGCAACTGGATCTCAAGTTAGGTTTTGGGCGATACCCTGCTACTCTCTTTTTCTCTTCAATACTCTCGTCAACTAGATTTAGCCGCGGGTCGATTTTTTTCTTGAGTGGATCGTCAGAGGGCCGGAACATAATTCCTAATAATTTGTAGACTGCAAATTGACAAGAATCCCAAACAGACATATTAGTTGACTAAACCATAATCTTTTCAAACCTTGCTTACATTGTATAAGATCACATACAGTAGTATATCCCCTCTATTATGAGTGGGAATACTTTGGAACAGATTCCCCAAATTAAAATCACTTGGAGCTGATTTGCTTATTTTTTCATTGCTCAGGAAACTTGGGGGGCCAAATCAAATCACCCACGGGCCAAATTCAGGAACCCAGTTGGGGAACCCTGCTCTAATGTGTGAGTTGTGAATAGCTGACTGTAAATGAGTCCCTCCCTCTTCTCTCGTTCTCTGTGGTATCCAGGCTGCGGTTCTTCAACCAGCTGGAGGATGAGCTCCAGTCTCACCAACACGAGGAGCAGTGGCTTAGGGACAAGGGCCAGCAGCTAGCCCAGAGAGATGCAGAGCTGGCTGGGGAGGTTCTCCGAGAAATCAGCCTCCTGGAAACCACCTGGGAGGACACCAAGAGACTCATCACTGACAGGTGCGTAGGTCTCTGTCATCTGCATAACATAACACAGAATAAAGACCAAACTATCACAAAGTCTCTAAATTAATCAGGGTAATAATTAGCATACTCTTTAAGAATGGCAAAACTTAGCAAAACTGTAGCTCATCCAAGAGACCATATGAACACTTACTCAAATCTAAGACCCCCCCCCCCCCCCACAAATGAATCCTATAGTAAGAGTTGTACGTTTGTTGGCAGACAGGAGCAGTGCAGTGTTCTGGTGGAGCTGATGAGAGAGTATCAGAGCTTGAAGACGTCCATAACAACCATCACAGAGAACACTGAGGCTGTGGCTGACATTGGTTCTGCTCTTGAGGACCATGAGGAGACCAAGAGAGCGCTGTCTAAGGTTAGGATAATGACATTCATCTCAGTTCTCATATAAACTTGTGTAAAACATTAGTACACTGTTACCAGCTAGTATCTTGTTATTGCTACTATCTTGCTACAGTGAACTTCAAAATAAAAGTAATCACTTCAAAATAAAAGTTTTTGTTGCTCTACGTTCTCACTGTTTTCCCATTCTTCATCTGTGCAGCATGAAGCAGCGAAGGCGGAGACATCAGCCAGGCAGAGTGAGCTCGACCAATTTTCCAGTAAAGGGAAGCAGCTGTTGAGTGAGCTGAAGAAGATCTCAGACTGTGAGACCCAGCTAATGAGGAAGGACATGGAGACACTGGTGGACCAGTGGCTCGATGTAAGTCTACATTTCCAGTCTTGCCATGAGGAGTTTAGGTCATCCACTATTGGTGTGTTGTTGCTGTGCTGTGTGTTGATTGTTATATGTTGTATTTATGTACCTGCATGCCAGCCTACATCATTGCCCCTTGTGGGATATTCAGTATTTTGAATTGAATTGAATAAAAAACAAGAGGTACAATAGTGATACAGTAGCTCTGTTGGAGTCTTGATTTGACCTTTTTAATCTGACCGTGAGGAGCATAGGTGATCCCCAAATGTTCTCCACAGCACTCTGTTTTGGGACAGTTTCTCAAGTTCCCTCAAGTTCCTTCCATGAGTAGTTCAGTTTGTCCATCTCTGCTTGTACAGGTCCTCTTCAGGTGTTCCTTGGTCTTCGGTGATTTATTTTGCCTCCACAATTTTGTGAATTTACAGAGGTTGATTTTGTCCCTTTACATTACAGGTGTTGGAGAGGGTTGAAGACAACATTGAACATCTGATCCAGAGCTTGGCGTTATGGGAAGATGTACGCCAAATCAGCGAGGAGATCGAGGGATGGACAACCAACTCTGTGATGGAACTCAGTGAGAGCCTGAACAACCTCAACGACAGCCAGAGGATGGAGACCAAACTCTCTGCATTACAGGTATGATGCATTGAGACACACCAGACACAGATATACAGTAAGATGTTCCTTCTACTACCCTTTAAGTAAAACGGGATAATGATGGAGCTAAAGTTGTCTGTTAAATTATTCTGTCCAATCAGTTTGACTCAATACATTTTTCAGATACTGCATCCCAAATCCACTAATCATCTAATCCTTTAATTCCTGCAAATCCCAAATGCTCAAACATATAAATGAAATCACATTTTCCAATTTTTTTCCCTATGTATAGGTGGAGATGGGGAAAAACGAGCACAAGCTTGTAAACCTGCAAGGGAAAGTGTCAGAACTGAAGCATCTCAGCCGGAGCCAGGAAACGCCATCCAAACTACAGGTGTTGCGCATTATTATTTTGAAGCCCAGACTTCAGACATCTATAGCTTTTGAAGATCTTGTTTGAAGTTATGTATGTTGAAGCAAACTTTTGAACTAACGGACACATTGTGAGTTTCCTAAAACCTAATCCTAAAAAGATTATTTGAAGTCCATTGGTAGGAAATGAATGAACAATAGTGCTCCAAACATTTTGGGAAACTCATGCTCAGTCGGTTTGTCCCATACAACTTCAGAAGGGAGCTAAAGATCTTCTGTATGTTTCTATCAGGTGCTGGAAGCCGACTTGCGGAAGAAGATGAGCCAGGTGCAGAAGCTGTGTGAGCAGGCCAGGGGAAACCTCCGGGACTTCAGCTCCCAGAGGAAGCAGCTAGAGGACTACATTTCTCAGATGTCTGATTGGCTTAAGAGCATGGAGCAATCCCTGACGAGCTCACCGATTGGCTCTGACCCAGAGGACATCTGCAGAGTCAAGGTAGGTAGATGTTGAATTGAAACAGCTTTTACCTGAGAACTTACTTGACTCAGTCCACTTGGCCCTCTTGTGAGCATAGGGAATCCACCATGGCTCTCCACTTCACTATTTTCTGTGCAAGGTCTTTACCTCTTTCCAGGAGATCCTGACTAAGTAATTTTTCTGAGCGATCACGCGTGTTACTCTGTATATTATTATTGCTGTAGGTGTAGAACTCATATGTGTGTGAATTGCATGACAGGACCTCCAGAAGGACCTTCAGAACCAGCAAGGCAGCATAGATTCTACCAGGGAGAGCCTGAACACTCTGTGTCGGAAGTACCCTTCTGAGGAGCTGGCTGGGCTGGGCAGTGCCCTCACTGACCTCATCAAGAGCTACGAGTTTGTCAACCAGCTGTCCTCCAGGACCCTGGCCTCCCTGCAGCACGGCCTGCAAAAACACTTCAATGGTGAGAAGGACTGAATTCATGGATCGATTGATTGATCTATCGATATATCTATTCTGCACTACACTACTGTATTCTATTCTGCAATATTCTACAACCATGACGAGGATGATGATAATCTCTGTCTCTCTTGTTCTGTAGACCTGGTTCGGGAGTTCCACAGCTGGCTGTCTGGGCAGAGGGAGGTAGTGAAGGAGTGCTCTGACCGATCAGGAGACACTAGCATCGTGGAGCGCAAACTCCAGAAGCTAAAGGTACAGTCCGAACACAACATATAACCCATACAACCCTTAACTATACCATTAATCCTCAATCTCTTAAAGTAGGTTTCCCCGGACGCAGATTAAGACTAGTCCTGGAGTAAAATGAACATTTTCCATTGAGTCTGCTTTTTTTATTCCAGGACTAGACTAAATCTGTGCCCTGGAAACTAGCAGTTAAACAGGTAATTACTTGTGCAAGTGTTGCCCTGTCACGTACAGTTTAAAGATGTGTCCTCCTATCGTTTAGGGGGCTCTGGAGCGTGTGGAGGAAGGGGAGGTGCGTCTGACTCAGGTGTGTGAGGAAGGGGAGAAGCTCCTTCTCCATCTCCCTAAGGCCAGCGCTGGCCAGGTGCAGCATCACCTCTCCTCCATCCAGCAGGACTGGGACCGCTTCGTAGAGCAGTGTAGACTCAACCAACAGGCCCTGGAGGACAGCACTGCACAACTAAATGGGTAAGAGATACTTGGGATGGATCTCAATAATATGAAGAGACTTCCTCTCCTTTCCCTCATCTTCACTTATCCAGGCCTATCCAGGCCTATCCATTCAGTACAGATAGGGAAAAATCAACTTCTAGAGGTAGAACTATAGAATATTGAGATGCTGCCTTGGAGCCTCAGGCCTCAGGGATACAGTCATAGATGTCTATGAGTCTGTGACTGTTACATGGTGATTACATCTCTGTCTGTCAGGTTTGAGAGCCGTCTGAAGAGGCTGAAGCGTTGGCTGGAGCACATGGAGCAGAGGCTGAACACAGAGCTGCCTGAGGAGAAACACAGGGACCCTGAGAAGGCAACACTGGAGAGGGTGGAGGGATACCACCAGGACGTGCTCAAAGAAAGGGACTCGTTCGAGCGACTGTGTCAGGAGTCGCAGGCCCTGAACGAAGGTGGACGGGGCGACGGTGGCGAGACGCGGGCGGCTGCGGGGCTGCAGTCTCAGCACCAAGGTCTGCTGCGGAGGGTGAAGGAGAGGCTGCGGAGCTGCCAGATGACCCTACAGGAACAGCAGGCATTTGAGGAGACCCTGCAGAGCACCTGGTCCTGGCTGAACGGTGTACAGGAACGACTGGGGAGCCTCAACAGTACACTGGGGAACAAGGAGAAGCTGGAGAAGAGGCTGGGACTTGTACAGGTCAGACAACATGACAAACTGAAGCTGATGTATCCATGATAGAGACCTTATTTCAGGAGTTATCATTCTTAATATTTGTTGTTTACTTTACCCCCTATTACATTTACCTCAAGTACCTCATGTGCAACTAATCATTAGCCTATGTTCTTATGAGTCCTCCCAAGTACCCCCTTGTGGACAGGCCAGGTATCGCCAGGGGTGCTAGTACCCCAGGTTGAGAACCACTACTTTGGGATAACACGAGCCATGGAAGGTCAATGTTTCAATGAGGAAATGGTCTACATGGATGTTGAACAAGTCTTCAACCAGTCTAAATAAAGTTTGCTTTGCTCTTCCTCCATGTGTGTTCCAGGACATTCTGCTGATGAAGGGCGAGGGCGAGGTGAAGCTGAACATGGCGGTAGGGAAGGGCGAGCAGGTCCTGAAGCACAACAGTGTGGAGGGACAGGAGGCCATCCGCTCCCAGTTACAGAACCTGAAGGACGCCTGGGCCAACATGCTCATGACCTCCATGAGTTGTCACAGGTACAGTACGCTGCCCGTTTACCCCAATAAAACTACAGTGAATCTCTTGCTGCAGTTTGGAGTAGCACAATACATGATGTTATGTGTATAGCAAGCTTCTCACTACCCGTAAGTATGCTCCAATCTTCCACGTCTCTGTGTGTGTTAATCTGTGCGTGTGTGCTTGTGTTTGATTTCTTGTGTTGACCAACCCAGTCGTCTGGAGTGGACGGTGGCCCTGTGGAGTAGCTACCAGGAGAGTAAGGGTCAGCTGCAGCAGTGGATGGAGTCTGTAGAGCAGGAGGTGAGATTTAGCTCTGCACACTTTTAGAGATTGGGACTATAAGGTTTTATCAGCATTTTTGTCAAAATTTAGTTTTTGAAGTTGCCTTGTTCTTTTCAATGTTGTATACCATATAATACTAAAAATACCCCAATTCATGTTAAGTTCAAAAGAATAGAATATAAAAATTGCTGACACCATTCAAACCAATGAGGGTTCGGAACATTAAAGCCAATTATCTCAGAATCCTCTTTTAGCAGCTAGAACCTCTCGACTTATCTTTTCTTACTACCACTGATTTAGCATATATCAGCTATTTGAAATACTTTATTGATTGAGATGTGGGTGTTTTACCTTCCTTACTTGAATGCGCTGCGTGTAAGTTTCTCAAGATAAGAGCGTCTATTAGGTGACTCAAATGTCAATGTAAATGTAGGTGGGTCTGGCGCTGGCCCAGCAGCCAGGCCTCAAGGAAAAGGCTTCTCTCCTGGAGCGTCTCAGAGCCCTGCAGGCTGACGTGGAGGCTCATACAGCACCACTGGGCAGGCTGACAGAGAAGGCTGCAGAGCTGCATGAGAAGACAGGCGACCAGGCCTTCGGACCAGAGCAGAGAATGGAGCTCAATGCGCACTTTGCTGATATCACCGCTGTCGTCAAGGTAATCAGGCCTTGCTCCTAAAGGATGGCAGTTAGATACATGCTTTTCTCCTTTGTATAATAACTACATCTAATAACTACATAAGTACCTTCAGTTCAAGTCTGACGATCTGTTCGTGTTATTAGCCTCAATTCATCTAGTTTGGTTGTTGTTATCGACTTGCATTGATGTTAATGCATCAAGACAATATCCAGTCTTTGTTCAGTCTTATATCCAGTCTTTACACTCGATGTGTAAATCTGACACAGCCTAACTCTGTCTCTCCGTCCACCCCTCAGGGTAAGGTTCACGCCATGGAGAACATAGTGACAGAGCATGAGCACTACCTGGAAGCTGTGAGGGACTTCAATGATTGGCTGACCTCTGCCAGGGAGGAGCTCCAGCGCTGGTCGGATCTGTCAGGAGACTCCACCTCTGTAAAGAGGAAGCTCGCCAAAGTTCGGGTGAGGATGTTCAATCATCACATACCATATAAACACCTTGTTGACACATCATTGACACATCAAAGTAATCATTAGAGATTAGGCACATGCAAAAAAATTCAATAAATGTTACCCTCCCGTAAGGAAATGTCTCTCTGTCTGCCCTGAGCCGCTATAGGACATCATAGTGACGGATGGAGAGTAGTTGGCAGGAACAGTAACTGTTGAATGTGTCCTGTTCAAATGTTCCATGTTCCAATCCAGGAGCTGATAGACTCCAGGCAGTGTGGCCGAGAGCGTCTCAGCCGGGTGCAGCGTTGTGGGGCTGCAGCGAGGGACCACACGGGCTCCGGGGGCTTCGAGGCAGTGGAGAGGGAGGAGGCAGCCCTGCTGTCTGCCTGGGAGCACTGGGAGCGTGGGGCACTGCAGACCAGGGCAGGCCTGGAGACTGCGCTCTCTCAGATCGCCAGCTCAGAACAGGAATTTAACTGCTTGGCTGCTCAGCTGGAGCAGGACCTGCAGGAGTTTAGCAGTCAGCTGCAGGAGTGGAGAGACAGACTCTCTCAGACCGAGGGGAAAAACAGTGGGGAGGAGGCTGTGCAGGGCTGGCAGATTGCAAAAGTAAGACTCCTTTGCAGGTATTCTTATATATATATATACTGTTCAAGTATTGATGCACTGCCAAAGCGGAATGCAACAATAAAGGAAGGATCCGTAATAGTTATGATGAGTGTTGACTTTTCAAAGTGAAAGCGAAATGCCCAAAATCGCCATATACTCAGGCCATCCACAATCCTCCATTCCCTCTCCTCTAAAGCATCTTCTCATTGCGTGTGTGTGTGTGCCACCCAGGACACTCTGGATGGCCTGGTTAAAGTGGAGCCCATGTCAGACAGTCTGAAGTCCCAGCTCAACGACCTATGGCGGTTCTCCAGGGACCTGGGCACTCAGTCAGAGAGAGTGTCCTGCCTCATCAAGGAGTACAACAGGTGAGTCAGTCAGCAGCAGGATGGAGGATTCTTACTATACTCAAACTTTCATGCAAAGCGTTCACTGATGTCAATGGGAGACTTGCACAGAAAGTTACGTGTGCAGAATCAGATCTCAAGTCTGAATACCGCCCTGTAGGTGCTGTGTAAAAGTAATTGTATCTGGTTCTCTCTTCTCCCTCCTAGTCTGAGCCTGCAGGCCTCCAGAGAATGCCAGAGCAAAGAGAAGCTTCTGGAGCAGAGGTTCCGTGCCACTTTCCGAGAGTTCCAGCAGTGGCTGGTTAACGCCAAGATCATCACAGCCAAGTGCTTTGACGTGCCTCAGAACCTCAGCGAGGCCTCCTCCAGCCTGCAGAAGATACAGGTACATTAAGGGCCAGTTTCCCTGGACTCAAAATCAAGCCTAGTCCATCAGTTCTCCCTCTCCCTCTCTCTTTCTCTCTCTCTCTACCACACCTGCTGTCTCGACCTCTGAATGCTCAGCTATGAAAGCGAACTGACATTTACTCCTAAATGTGCTGACCTGTTGCACCCTCTACAACCACTATGATTATTATTTGAACCTGCTGGTCATCTATGAACGTTTGAACATCTTGAAGAACGATCTGGCCTTATTTGCCATGAACTCTTATAATCTCCACCGGGCACAGCCAGAAAGAGGACTGGCCACCCTTCAGGGCCTGGTTCCTCTCTAGGTTTCTTCCTAGGTTCCTGCCTTTCTGGGGTGTTTTTTCTAGCCACCGTGCTTCTACATCTGCATTGCTTACTCTTTGGGGTTTTAGGGTGGGTTTCTGTATAAGCACTTTGTGACTTCTTCTGATGTATAAAGGGCTTTATAAATACATTTTACATTTGATTGATGTGTTCTTCAATGAATATTCTCCAGTAAAAGCACTTTTTATCTTTGTCCGTGTAAGCACATTTGATTTCAGTGGACATTCTGTTTTGAAGTATGCGTCTCATCTCTTGACTTCTGTCTCCACCCCAAAGGAGTTCCTGAGTGACAGGGAACAGGGCCACTCCAAGCTGAATGCTGTGGTGCTAAGTGGTGAGCTGGTGGTCAGTATTGCTGCCAAAGACCGAGTGGACGCTGTCCGGGCCCAGATTAGCAGTGCCAGAGAGGACTGGAAGACTCTGATGTCCAACCTGCACCAGAGGGAGACTGCATTACAGGTACTCAATCTATGTACAGTACAGCGTGTGAATCCTTTCTGATGATAATGTGTCATCTATTCACTTTGTTTAAAAACATTATCTCACTCAGTGTACTTTACTCTATCTTGAGAGGAAGCATTTTATCAATTTGTTAGGTGCTGAGACCTCTGGTTTGAATTGTGTGTCAGAAGGTGTGTTTGTTTCACTTCTATGTTTCAGAACCTCCAGTCTCAGATGAAGGACTTTGAGGCGAGTGCGGAGCCCCTTCAGGAGTGGCTGCACGGGACAGAGGTTGCTGTACAGGAGAGCAGCACACGACTCCACGACCTCACAGCTAAAAAGCAGGAGTTGCACAAGCTGCAGGTATACGTGGCTCTCAGCATGAGTCATTATGTCACTTCGTAAGCCGCTATCACCATAACTGCTCCCATCATCCCACCCTCCACCCAGCCTTCCCAGGCACCAGCCTTCCCAGGCACCAGCACGGCCATTACAGAAGCTCACCTTTTCAGCTCTGTCACAGTCAATCATAGTCACTGATGGAGTTCCGCATTGCATTGTTAAAGCTTATCACAACTGCTAACTGCTCATCTCTGCCCTGCCATCTACTCTATCTATTTTCAAATGCTTCTGCTGTATGTGTGTTCAATGCAGAGTAAAGCATAACTGTTTACAGAGTTGACGCTTGACAACCCTGTTCAAATGCTTGCATCAAACATCTTTGTCTGCTGTGTTTTCTAACCTTCTTTGTATTTCCATTTCATGACAGTATTTCATGGTCATAACATTGACCAAATCTCCTTCTTCCATATCTGGTTTCTAAGTGTCTATGTTAACTTAGCTAACTGTCTTGTGTGTTGGTTGCATGCCTCTGTCTCGGTGATAACCTGCTTGTGCCTTTGCAGTCTGTGCTCGAGGAGTTAGCCTCTCAAGAGGTTCAGCTGATCAGGCTCAGAGAGAAGGCCCAGCTACTGTGGGACGGACACGCGGCCGGAAAGGGCTTTGTCCACCGTGTCTCACAGCTCTCTGCACAGTACCTAGCTCTAACCAACATGACCAAGGTAACTAATGTCTGCCTGCCTGCCAGCCTGTCCACCTGCAAGAGGGCAGGGAGGAGGCTCTAGACTGTGTTTGTCTGGAGCTTACCACTTCGGTTAAAATTGCGTAGATAATCAATGAATTTACAATCTTATAGCTGTAGAATGAAATATTGTATCATTGTAAACGTAATTATTTTTGATGCTATTTCGTTTTGAGGTAATGCTGAATTGCTAACACTTTAATACTGTTAATACTGAATTTTAATTTTTGCCGGCAAAATTACTACCGCCGTTCTTTTCTTCCATACTGGATTGTGGCCCGTTGTCATTTGCATCCACAAACCTCAGGTTCGCTTTAAGTTGAATTTGTCATGAGTGTGCACATGAATGAACACACAGAGGCTGACCTGTGTGCTGTGCTGTGTGATCCCACAGGAGAAGGCTTCCCGTATCGACCGGATTGTCACCGAGCACCAGGTGTTCTCCCAGGGGCTGAAGGAGCTGCAGAACTGGGTGGCCGACACCAGCCACATGCTGCAGACCTACTGCACCCCCACAGCAGACAAGAACGTCCTGGACAGCAGGGTGATCAAGCTGGAGGTACAGTACGACCACCTCTGACCTACACCAAGCTACACTAAGATAAACTAAGCTAAACTAAGTAAACTAAACTAGCTAAACTAAGTAACCTAAACTAAACAAACTAAACTCAGTAAACTAAACTAAGTAAACTATACTATGCTAAGATAAACTGAATTAAACAAAGCTAAGAGAAGCTAAACTAGATCAAATAAAATAAATTAAACAAAGCTAAACTAAAATAGAGTCAGACATGGATTACAGAGTGGAAGCTGTTTTAAATCTCCAGTATGTAACAGGTATCTAAGTTAGCATTGCTACTGCCTTCGTGAGACCTCACTATGTTATCCATGCAATGACCCTTAATGTCATTCTCCCAGGCTTTGCTGACAGCACGTCAGGAGAAGGAGATCCAGCTGAAGATGCTGGTCACCAGGGGAGAGTCTGTCCAGAGGAACACCTCAGTAGAGGGAGTACCAGTAGTCCGCAAGCACATCCAGGACCTCAAAGACTCCTGGGATGCCCTGCTTTCCGCCTCCATCCATTGCAAAAGGTATAGCTTTTCTTTCTTGTGTACTGCCTCAGTAGAATACTTACTGGGTTATGATAACGTCTGATCAAATTGTATGTTTTGTTTTATTTTTAACATTTGAGTAGTGTACAAGTAACTTTAGTGACGATATATTTATGCTATATTTATGTTTACTACACCGTATTCCCCTCACAGTCAGTTGGAGGGAGCCCTTTCCCAGTGGACCAGCTACCAGGAGGACGTGCTTCAGTTTGTGGGCTGGGTGGAGCATGTTGAGGAGAGCCTGGACCCAACAGACAAACAGTTCTCCGAGATGAGAGACAAAACTGCCAACCTGGGTAAAGCCAAGGTACCCACCATCGTCTATACTACTCATTATTATTGACAGTTGATGGGAAATGTGATTGCAAATAATAACAGTAAAAGAGGGACTCATGTCCGGTGCCAGTGCAAATAATAATGGTGAAAAAGACATGTCATGTGCCTCTGTCTTATAAAAACATTTGGATAAAGTGACCTTGGTAATGATTGGTCACAAAGTGCTTCTCAAACATCTTTAGTTTTATCAAGAGGTATTATCTTAACCCGGTGAAATGCCATGGTTTGTTTCAGCTTCAGACAGTGCAAATTATAACGGTGAAAGAAGACATCCTTGTCGGGTGCCTCTTCCTTAAAAAGTCTCCAAATGCCAGTCTCCTATATGTTTGTTTTTATCAAGAAGTAACCTAACCCTGTATCATGCTGTGGTTTAAGTACAGTAGAAACATACACATTAACCCTGAGCTATGTTTTGTTTGTTATAGCTTCTCTATGAGGAGGTGCTGAGCCACAGCAGTCTGCTGGACACCATCACTATGAAGGGAGCCAACATGGCCGAACATTACGTCACACAGCTAGAGCTCCAGGACCTGCAGGAACGATACAACACCGTCAAGGACAACGCCAAGGTATATAGAGTAGCAGTGAAGCATTGAAGCATGCTCCATCTCCTACTCTTGTGTTAGTATTACTTGCCAGACTTATGTTGTTCCTCCTATGCATTAGCATCAACAAAAATAGTAATAGTTGCATGTCTGTAATGCACGTCATTGTTATTGTGTTGTCAGAGTACGATGGGGAAAGCAGAGGAGCTTGTGCAGGCCCACCAGGAGTACCAGAGAGGCCTGCATGTGTTTGAGGCGTGGCTGGAGCAGGAGCAGGAGAAGCTGGGCTGCTACACACAGCTAGAGGGGGATGTGGAAACCCTGGAGGAGACGCTTCAGAAACTACAGGTCAGAACAAGCACATACTGCTACCTCCAGATACGGAGCCAAAGAAAAGTGGCTTTTCCCATTTCTCTCATTCTCCGAGATGAGAGACAAAACTGCCAACCTGGGTAAAGCCAAGTGACCCACGTTCAGCTATACTACTCATTATTATTGACAGTTGATGGGAATGGGATTTCAAATAATAACCATTTTTTTTATTTAACCTTTATTTTATCAGCGAGTCATACTGAGACCTGAATGACACGAATTACAGAAAATACACACATCAATATAAATACAAAATACATTTATAAGAAATAAGGTCATCAATCAGCTTTCTGAATTGCCCTAAAGGCACCAAAACATCACATTTAAGAACTTTTTGAAGATTTATTTAAGAACATTATGAAGGAAAATAGGGAATCATGTCCGGTGCCAGTGCAAATAATAATGGTGATAAAAGACATGTCATGTGCACGGATTATTGATAGTTGTATAATTATTATTATCATCTATATTACACGTATCATGTAGTAACCAAGAAAGTGTTAAACAAATCAACATTTATTTTAGATTCTTCAAAGTTTCCACCCTTTGCCTTGATAACAGCTTTGCACACTTTTGGGATTCTTTCAACCAGATTAATGAGGAAGGCTTTTCCAACAGTCTTGAAGGAGTTTCCACATATGCTGAGCACTTGTTGGTTGCTTTTCCTTCACTCTGCGGTCCAACTCATCCCAAACCATCTCAATTGGGTTGAGGTCGGGTGATTGTGGAGGCCAGGTCATCTGATGCAGCACTCCATCACTCTCCTTCTTGGTCAAATAGCCCAAAATGTTTTTTGGGGATGCCTCTCGGGCTTCCTTGCCAGCCGTTTTCGTGTCGCCAACTCCATTCTCCGGTATCCCTCCTCGCACTGTTCTAGAGAATCCCAGACGGGCTCCGGCACTCTCCCTGGGTCGACCGACCACCTCTCTACCTCCTCCCAGGTTGTCTCATACTCCAGATAGCACTGCTCACCTGTCCAGGAGTCCCTTTCACCACGCTGCTTGGTCCTTTGGTGGTGGGTAGTTCTGTAACGGTCATCGTTGCATGAAGAAGTGGACCAAAGCGCAGCGTTGTAAGTGTTCATGATTTATTAATCAAACTGAACACTGAATAACAAAAACAACAAAGAGAACAAACAAAACCGAAACAGTTTTGTCTGGTGCAGACACAAAACAGAAAACAGCTACCCACAAAACACAGGTGGGAAAAGGCTACCTAAGTATGGTTCTCAATCAGAGACAACGAAGGACAGCTGCCTCTGATTGAGAACCACACCCGGCCAAACACACAGAAATAGAAAACATAGAACACAAAACATAGAATGCCTACCCTAACTCGTGCCCTGACCAAACCAAAATAAAGACATAAAAATGATCTCTAAGGTCAGGGCTTGACAATGGGCTTGGTATATTACCAAACAGGGCTAACTTCTGTATACCACCCCTACCTTGTCACAACACAACTAATTGGCTCAAACGCATTAACCTTTTGACGCGTAAATTCTAAATATTAATAACAGCCCTTACAGTGTGAGTACTTTTGCACACTCTGCCAGAATTCTATGCTGCTGTTCTAGAATTTGATTTTTGCATTTTGCCGCTATTCTCTACACCCCTCATTGTATCAATACCGCAATGTCTGCTTCATTTTAGGCTTTATAAAACTTTATTCCTATAGTAGTAGCAGTGAGTTTGTATAGTATTACTGATCATTTTATAATTATTCTATATTACATATCCATCTATATTACACGTATTATTATCTGAAAGAGGCTTTGGTATTAGCCTGTCTGAGGGCCTGCGCGTGTGAGATAGGGCGGGAAACCTGAGGCGCTAAATCCGGTGTATTTGATACAATAGTGGCATACAAAAAGTGAGAGTGGGGTATGAACATATATTGGATATGCCGACCATGACTAAGGCCGGGAAAGGCTGACATCCTTTTTCTTCATTTAAATGTTTTTATTTAATTTATCACCACTGGACATGTAGCCTACAGATGCCTGCCTTGTCACCAAGCAAGGAAGATTTCTCAACAAATGCGGTGAGTATTATGGCTTGGCTAGGTTTTAGCCTGGTCGTGGCGGAGAACAATGAGAACAGGGTGGTGGACAAGATCATGTAAGCAACAAAGTGAGGTAGTTTGTGCGTGTGATCAGATTGAATGGTGCATGCGTGTAATCAGCTATGTTGTATGCCGAGACCGTGTCATGAGTGAAGTAAGGCTGTAGATATAATGAAATGCATTCCAGGTGACTATCTCATGAAGCTGGTTGAGAGAATGCCAAGAGTGTGCAAAGCTGTCATCAAGGCAAAGGGTGGTTACTTTGAAGAATCTCAAATATAAAATATACTTTTATTTGTTTAACTTTTTTTGGTTACTACATGATTCTGTATGTGTTATTTCATAGTTTTGATGTCTTCACTATTGTTCTACAATGTAGAAAATAGGAAAAATAAAGAAAAACCCCTGAGTAGGTGTGTCCAAACTTAAATATTATGCTCTTTACTTGTCAGTGTTCCAAACGGGACATTATTTGTCTTTTTACCTAAACATGCAAACACCATTACATTTACATTTACCATCATATAGTATTGATAGCAAGCAGTTCACTGGGTTAGTCAGATTTGATTAAATATAACAAAACAGATGAACTGGAATGACATTCACTCTCACGGGATCGGTTGCCAAAAATAACTAACTGAATGCCACACTCCCAATAAGCCATGAATATGACTGCATTGAGGTATATGTCATTGTTCTTCTAAGGCTATATGCACCATACCACTGCTTATTTAATTTGTTCATTTAGCAAAAAAGACACCTCATAATCCAGTACCTTTATCACAGTCAACACACCTACAGTATATTTTAGCTTGAATAAGCTTTAACACTGGCCTAGTCAAAATGGCCTAGTCAAAGCCCAGACCTCATTCCAATTGAGAATATGTGGTATGACTTAAAGATTGCTGTACACCAGCAGAACCCATCCAACTTGAAGGATGGGTTCCCACTGGGAAAAAAATCTAGATGGCTAGATGTGCCAAGCTTATAGAGACATACCCCAAGAGACTTGCAGCTGTAAATGCTGCGAAAGTTGTCTCTACAAAGTTATGCACGCTCAAGTTCTGTTTTGTTTGTCTTATTTCTTGTTTGTTTCACAATGAAACATATTTTGCATCTTCAAAGTGGTAGGCATGTTGTGTAAATGAAATGATACAAATCCCCCCAAAATCCATTTTAATTCCAGGTTGTAAGGCAACAAAATGGGAAAATTGCCAAGGGGGTGAATACTTTCGCAAGCCACTGTAGCCTTACATGCTAGCAAAATGGTATCAGTCCAGCTAATAGATGAGCAAACTAGACTAATGATGATGAACACTCACCTCAACTTAGCTAACATTTCCCCAGCCTTATTGTAACCAAATATCCAAAACAGATTCAGTGAAAACAAAAATCTGACACTGATTGATTTATCAAGATGAGTCCCCATGCTTTTCTCAAACCAGCGCGATGGCATTGTCCCAATTAAAACGGCGTGGGAATGATCATCTAGACCGCACACGGCTGTTGTTGCTGTACATTTATTATAACAGTTGGAGGACTTTGGACGTTTCAGTGAGCAACAATTTGATACATGCCTTCAATTGCGTTAGCCTTTTATTGCAATATTATATTTTCGTCGTTCAGTGATATTTATTCCCGCAGTAATTCATTATGCATCCATCCAGTTGTGGTTTAGGAAATGTGCATGTTTTGGTGGGCAATGCGAAGTGATGGGCGAAATGACATGCCTTGCAACGTTTAGAACTGCCACGGGGATGGTAACAGCTTAGTAACTGGCGCTGCCTAGCAACTATCATTATAAATAATCAAATCTTACGCCGGACTTAGCTACAACTAATCTTATTTTTGGTTGGTGCAAAAGGTGTAAACTCTGATCACAAAGTCGGACGTAGCTACGACCAGCCTAGCATTCAAGACCAACTATTTTTTATGCCCAACTGGTCCAACAGGCCCCTGATGTATTGAATATAATGGATCATATTCAAAATAGTTTTCTAAATAGATGTTGTTCAGCATTGGGAAAAATGCCTATCTTTGCCTGTTGGCGCGAGATGTACAGTATAATGGCGTTGGAATGTCCAGTAATATTTCGTAATGGCCAGTGTAAATAATGACAGCTGTCTCTCTGCGTTCATTCCCAGGAGCTACAACTCCAGTGCACGGAGGGCCAAGCCCTGCTCAACACCCTGCTAGACAGTAGAGACCAGGTTGTGCCATGGGGCGTACCTCAGATCGAGGACCGGGTCCTGGAGACTGTGCAGCAAGACTGGCGGTTGTACCAGGGGAGGCTGGGAGACACCAGGGGCCAGCTCAACAGTGCCCTGGCCAAGCTCCGCCAGATGGAGCAGAAGTTTCAGCGTCTGGACAGCTGGCTGAAGAGCATGGAGAGCAAAGGTCAACTACGAAGCCATCGGAGGTCAGACCGCGCCACCAAGGACGCTCAGCTGCAACTAATTAAGGTCAGCAGTGGTTCAGAGTAGATTGCTGTGAAACACTAAGTGACGTCAATGATGATGTTGTTTATTGTTCTATTAGTAGTTACAGTCTTGTTTGTGTGCGTTATGCAGTAAGGGGTAGCATGTAGCCTTGCTCCTTCAGTGCTCTTGTGTTTCAATAAATGAAATGCCCTATTTATATGTGTCTCTCTGTATACAGGGTTGGCAGGAGGAGGTGCTGGTGTACCAGGAGGAGGTGGAGGGTCTGAGTGTTCTAGCCCAGCAAGTGTTGGACGAGACCCACATCAGCAGCCGGGTCAGCACCAGAGCTACCCAGCTCACCGCCCGCTACCACGCCATGCTACTGCACCTACTGGTATGGAACACTTAAAGATACACACACACACACACACACACACACACACACACACACACACACACACACACACACACACACACACTGAGCATACAACCACATGTAACACAGTAGATTTCATCCCTGTCCTGACCTGGGCACGGACCAGGGACCTTCTGCTCAACAACACTTTGCACTCACAAAGCTCTGAAACCACAGTGCAAGATCTGACAATTTTGTCGCTTTTCCCTAAAATGTCTGTGTTGATGACGTAGGAGAGCATCAAGCAGCTGCAGGAGGAGGTGTATTGCATAGAGGAGGCCCAGAGTGTGTTCAGTACCTTCTCTGATTGGCTGAGCTCTGCCAAGAACAACTTCAGCACCGTGGCCATCAGCATCGACGTAGTGGACCGTGTTGCCATGGAGAGGAAGAAGAAGAAACTGGAGGTATAGTTATAGTCTCTTCTTACAGCTGCTGTCTTGAGTCTGGCATAAGAGAGACTACAGTCTGAGCTTCAGCTAAATGGAAGCCGTGCCTCAAGTGACTCAGTTGGTAGACAACAACTGGTAGCGTAGCAAAAGTAAGCTCTTTTGAACCACTTCTGAGTGCGGACCTAGTGTGTTATAGCATTGTAGTGACACTCCCAAGGCTTTAACTCCCTTTGCTTTGCTTCATCCTCTGAGAACGTTATGGTCCCAGGCATAATGGTTTCTGCTTTCTTTCTATGTATATGTATGTCTGTCCTCTAGGCTCTGCAGGGTGACATGGAGCAAGGCCACAGCTTCCTGAGGACGATGCGTGAGAAGACGGAGCGAGCCATGGCCTTCCTGGAGGAACCAGAGGCAGACCAGCTGAGGGAGGAGGTGGACGCCCATCTCTCCCAGCTAGAGGGCCTGATGGTTGAGCTACGCACTGAACACAGCTCCCTGGAGAAATGCATCTCCCTTTCCAAAGACTTCCTGGACAAGTACAAGGCCCAGGCTCAGTGGCTCACAGAGACCAAGGCTCTGCTAGGGATGCCTGTTGAACCCAAAGCTGAGCTTTATCAGAAGAAGGCCCAGTTAGCCAAATACAAGGTATGAACAGATCTATCTACAGTTGAAGTCGCAAGTTTACATACACTTAGGTTAGAGTCATTAAAACTAGTTTTTCAACCACTCCACAAATCTATTGTTAACAAACTATAGTTTTGGCAAGCCGGTTAGGACATCTACTTTGTGCATGACACAAGTAATTTTTCCAACAATTGTTCACAGACAGATTATTTCTGTCACGAACGTTGTGGTAAGAATCGCACCAAAATGCAGCGTGGTTTGGGTTCATCATCTTTATTTAACGTGAACCGGCAAAAAACAAGAAAGAAGAAAGAAACGAACGTGAAGCTATGCAGTGCTCAAGGCAACTATACACAAACAAGATCCCACAACAAACAGGTGGGAAAAGGCTGCCTAAATATGATCCCCAATCAGAGACAACAATAGACAGCTGCCTCTGATTGGGAATCATACCAGGCCAACATAGAAATAACAAAACTAGAGTACCCACCGTAGTCACACCCCGACCTAACCCAATTTAGAGAACAAAGGATCTCTAAGGTCAGGGCGTGACAGTACCCCCCCCCCCCCCCCCCCCCCCCCCAAAAGGTGCGGACCCCGGTCGGACCCTCCTCTATAGAGTCGGGCATCTAGCCTCGGTGGCGGCTCCGGTGCGGGACGTAGACCCCGCTCCGCTCGCGGATCCGCCCCGCTTCGATGGCGACTGGTGCGGGGACCGTCGCCTGAAGTTCCGGACCATGGATCGTCGCCGGAGGAACCGGGCCGTGGATCATCGCCGGAGGAACCGGACCGGGAACCCTCGCTGAAGGCTCTGGACTGGGAACCCTCGCAGGAGGCTCTGGACTGGGAACCCTCACAGAAGGCTCTGGACTAGGAACCCTCGCTGGAGGCTCCGGACTGGGAACCCTCGCAGGAGGCTCTGGACTAGGAACCCCCGCAGGAGGCTCTGGACTGGGAACCCTCGCAGGAGGCTCTGGACTAGGAACCCTTGCTGGAGGCTCCGGACTGGGAACCCTCGCAGGAGGCTCTGGACTGGGAACCCTGGCAGGAGGCTCTGGACCATGGATCCTCACTGGAGGCTCCGGGCCATGGATCATCACTGGAGGCTCCGGGCCATCGATCATCACTGGAGGCTCCAGGCCATCGACCATCACTGGAGGCAATGGATCATCGCTGGAGGCTCCGGACTGGGAACTGTCGCCGGAGGCACCGGACTGGGAACCGTCGCTGGAGGCTCTGGACTGCAGACCGTCGCTGGAGGCTCTGGACTGCAGACCGTCGCTGGAGGCTCTGGACTGCAGACCGTCGCTGGGCGGCTCTGGACTGCCGACTGTCGCCGGAGGCTCTGGACTCCCGACCGTCGCCGGAGGCTCTGGACTACAGACTGTGGCTGGAGGCTGGAGGCTCTGGACTGCAGACCGTCGCTGGGCAGCTCTTGACTGCCGACTGTCGCCGGAGGCTCTGGACTCCCGACCGTCGCCGGAGGCTCTGGACTACAGACTGTGGCTGGAGGCTGGAGGCTCTGGACTGCAGACCGTCGCTGGAGGCTCCGGACTGCCGACCGTCACTAGAGGCTCTGGACTGTAGACCGCCGCTGAAGGTTCTGGACTGCCGACCGTCGCTGGAGGCTCTCGACTGACAACAGTCGCTGGGCGGCTCTGGACTGCCGACTGTCGCTGGAAGCTCTGGACTGGGAACCCTCGCAGGAGGCTCCGGACTAGGAACCCTCACTGGAGGCTCCGGACTTGGAACCCTCGCAGGAGGCTCAGGACTGGGAACCCTCGCAGGAGGCTCTGGACCATGGATCCTCACTGGAGGCTCCGGGCCATGGATCATCACTGGAGGCTCCGGGCCATGGATCATCACTGGAGGCTCCGGGCCATGGATCATCACTGGAGGCTCCGGGCCATCGATCATCACTGGAGGCTCCGGGCCATCGATCATCACTGGAGGCAATGGATCATCGCTGGAGGCTCCGGACTGGGAACTGTCGCCGGAGGCACCGGACTGGGAACTGTCGCCGGAGGCACCGGACTGGGAACCGTCGCTGGAGGCTCTGGACTGCCGACCGTCGCTGGGCGGCTCTGGACTGCCGACCGTCGCAGGAGGCTCTGGACTGCCGACCGTCGCTGGAGGCTCTGGACTGCAGACTGTGGCTGGAGGCTGGATGCTCTGGATTGCAGACCGTCGCTGGAGGCTCCGGATTGCCGACCGTCGCTGGAGGCTCTGGACTGCAGACCGTCGCTGGAGGCTCTGGACTGCCGACCGTCGCTGGGCGGCTCTGGACTGCCGACTGTCGCTGGAGGCTCTGGACTGCAGACCGTCGCTGGAGGTTCTGGACTGCCGGCCGTCGCTGGAGGCTCTGGAATGCAGACCGTCGCTGGAGGTTCTGGACTGCCGACCGTCGCTGGGCGGCTCTGGACTGCCGACCGTCGCTGGAGGCTCTGGACTGCAGACCGTCGCTGGAGGCTCTGGACTGCAGACCGTCGCTGGAGGCTCTGTACTGCAGACCGTCACTGGAGGCCTGGTGCGTGGAGCTGGCACAGGACGTACCAGGCTGGGGAGACGCACAGGAGGCCTGGAGCATGGAGCCGGCACAGGACGTACCGGGCTGGGGAGACTCACAGGAGACCTGGTGCATGGAGCTGGCACAGGATGTACCGGGCTGGGGAGACGTGTGTTGACGGTGTTGTCGTTGTTGCTCCCTCGCTGCCTCCGCCTGCTTCCATGGCAGGCTTCTGTCTCCTGCCATGATTTTGTCCCACGTTCAGGATGTCCTCCACTCTTGGCTTTCCTCCCAGGCCCAGGATCCCTGCTCCTCCTGGGCACGCTGCTTTGTCCTGGGGTGGTGGGATCTTCTGTAACGATCTTTGTTGGAAGGACCAAGATGCAGCGTGGGGTAAGTTAATAATTTTTATTTATGATAACCGGCACAAAACAAGAAAGAGTAACAAACGAAACGTACCGCTTTGTAGCGCTAAAAAGCAACAATAGAAAAACAAGATCCCACAACCACAGTGGGGAAAAGGCTGCCTAAATATGATCCCCAATCAGAGACAACGATTGACAGCTTCCTCTGATTGGGAACCATATCAGGCCAACATAGAAATACAAAAAATGGAGTACCCACCCTAGTCACACCCTGACCTAACCAAAATAGAGAATAAAAAGGATCTCTAAGGTCAGGGCGTGACAAATAAATAATTCTCTCTACTATTATTCTCACATTTCACATTCTTAAAATAAAGTGGTGATCCTAACTGACCTAAAACAGGGAATTTGTATCAGGATTAAACGTCTGGAATTGTGAAAAACTGAGTTTAAATGTATTTGTCTAAGGTGTATGTAAACTTCCGACTTCAACTGTATCTATGTGTGCCTTGTAAAAATAGACATATCATCAACAACTGATTCATTATTGACATTCAAAGGATGTTTTTCCTCTTACATAGACGATCCAGCAGACAGTGCAGTCTCACGAGTCAGCGGTGAGGTCTGTGGTTGAGAAAGGAGAGGCTCTGCTGGATTCGGTCCGCGACCCTACCATCAGGGACAACATGAGCAGACTACAGACAGACTACCAGGACCTCTGCACTGCAGCCAGGGTAGGTGTTCTACTACAGTACACATGATTACCTTTTAAATTATTAGAGAGCTTCCTTGGTTTATAGTTGTCTAGTCTTTTGTGACAGACTAGCTAGCTACCTAGAGCATGCAACCAACATGTGTCATTGTCCTACCTGATTGATGTGGTGGCTGAGACTACTGTAGCTTTGTCTATAAGGTAAAAATAGTCATCCTGTACTATTTACAGGGCCAGGTCCAGAGTCTGATGGAGTGGGTGAAGGAGCATGAAGGCTACAGCAGTGAGCTTCAGGAGGTGGAGAAGTGGCTCCTTCAGATGTCCAGTAGGCTGGTCACCTCAGACTCCATGCAGACCTGCAGCATGGAGACGGCCACACAGCAACTGGCTCGGCACAAGGTGAGTAGATTCATTAAGTTGTGGATTGGAACCGTATGACAATCCATGAACATGAAATGACGCAATAACACCTGTTAGCGTGACAATGGAATTATGCTTCTGAAGTTCTAAACCAGCATTCTAAAATGGCAATTTAGAAGTTTTGGGGTTTATAATCATAACCCCTGTCTGTCACATTTCTTCTCAGGCAATCATGGAGGAAATAGCTAGCTTCGAGGAGCGCCTGACCAGTCTGAAGGAGAAGGGAGATGACCTGATGTCCAACTGTACTACAGACCAGGTGCAGGCTAAGATCAGCCAGCAGGTCCAGGCTCACCAGCAGGGCACTAGAGACAGTTACTCAGCCATCTGCAGCACCGCACAGCGTGTGAGTACTATAGTAACACTCTACTCTAAGCTAAGCTACGCTACGCTGGTCTGCTCTGTTCTGCTCTACTCTAATCTACTATACTCTACTCTGATCTGCTCTCCGCTACACTACTCTACTCACTTACCGGCTACATCTCTTCACTTGTGTGTCTGTGTCTGCTTCATCAGGTGTACCAAAGTCTTGACAGGGAGCTGCAGAAACATGTCAGTCACCAGGACACTCTGCAGCAGTGCCAGACCTGGCTCTCCACTGTCCATGAGGAGCTCCGGCCGTGTTGTCAACCTCCCTCTGGCCTGCAGGAGGCCCTCAAACAGGTTATTGACTGACTGCTCCCTGCTCTTTTATAGGCAGAGAATGAGAATCGAATGACACAATAATGGTGTTTTCATGGCAATGTTATGCCTTAGAATTCTGGAATGTTCGTGGTCAGGTGAAAATAGAAAGCTCTGCTTCAATGGGAAAACCTGGGTAAATAAGGGAAATGAACAAATTAAAATGTTTTATCAAGCTGATTACATTTGTTTGTATATTACCTGTACAGGTGAAGCACTACAGGGCTCTACAGGAGCAAGCCAGTACATACCTGGACCTGGTGTGTTCTGTGTGTGACCTATCTGATGATGCTGTGAGAGTCACTGTTGCTGAGGTCCAGCGGGTCAAACACACGGTGTGTAGGCTGGTCTTACCGTACATTCACTTCTGGTCATCATCACATCATCCTTACCATATTGACAACAGGGTTTTCACCATGACTTTCAGGCATTTGCCATATGTAATGCATACATCTTACTCTCACTATCTCTCATAATAAAAACAACATTAGTTCAGGGCATGAGAGTTCAGGGAAAATATGTAGCCCTGTAAAATAGGCATACAACAACCAGTAAAGATATCATAAAGCTGAAGTACATAAAGTATCACAATAAAACATTCCCATATTCATACGTTGACTTCATGTTGTTGTGCACTCTGCTGTATGCTTCATGTTGTTGTACACTGTACTGTTTACTGTACAGATCGAGGAGAGGATGTCTAGCTCCCAGGAGCTGTCGGAGGGCTGGAAGGAGATAAAGGAGCAGAAGCAGGAGCTGTCTGGTCTGTTCCAGGATATGGAGCAGCAGCTCCTCAGTCTCTCCAGAAGACCAGCCGAGCTCGAGACCAAGATCGCCTACAACATGCTCACCCAGGCCAAGGTAGAGATCTGATGACAGACCAAGGTGGTCAAAACGTTGTCACCAATAAACCACATAGGAGCATAGACTGCAGTCCCACTCCCCAGCTTGGTCTCATAGACTAGACGTAACATAGTAAACGAAAATCCAGGACACTCAAATTAGTATGATATGTTACATTTGGTATGTTTACATAAGACAGAAGGTTACTTAAGGCAAAAACAAAAGGAGGGTGGTTGGTCGGCGTATAACGCGAACGTCTAGCAACACAAAGGTTGCGTGTTCGAATCTCATCACGGAAAACTTTAGCAGTTGAACTAATTAGTAACTTTGCAACTACTTAGCATGTTAGTTAACCTTTCCCCTAACCCTAACCTTTTAACTTAACTCCTAACCATAACCCCTAGCCTAGATAACGTTAGCCACCTAGTTAATGTTAGCCTCAACAAATTGTAATTCGTAACATATCATTCGAATTGCAATTCGTAACATTTCATAAAAAATGGATGATGGACATCCACAAATTAATACTTACATACCAAACGTAACATATCATTCTAATTTGAGTGTCCCGGATTTTTGTTTACTATGTTACGTCTACCCCGAGTCCAGGTTGCACTCCCATCTTCCCTACCTTCTTTAAAAATCTTAAATTAGATGAAAAATGTGTAGTTGTCAATATCAGTTTCACAGATTTAGGAAATTGCTCACATACAACTAACACAGCATGAGACAAAACATGCACATTGATCAAATCCAAGTAATGTTTCTCTACTCTCTTCAACAGGAGTTCAGCAATCAGCTGCAGAGTAAACAAGCCACCCTAACCAGGATGACAGAGAGTGTGAATCGTCTGACTGAGGGCCAGGCCAGCCCGGAGCATGGGGAAGTAGGGCGTCTGAGCCACTCCTGGCTGGAGCTGTGTCACCAGGCTAACAGGCTGCAGGATCAGAGGCAGGAGGACCTGCAGAGGACCCAGGAGTACCACGACTGCATCACAGCCATGGAGGCAATGTTTGAGCAGGTGTCCAAGGAGTGGGACAACCTGGCCAGGTGGGGTCATCTATCTATTTGAAACACACAACTGAGTTACTACAGGATGGGAACTAGAAGTGAATGCAATATAGGTGTATTGCAATAACTTTGCTCTGATTCCACCCGTAATAGTATTACAATACACTATTAAAGTGATTACTTTATGTATTGATAACATCACAAAAAAGCAACAACTTAAAATATATTTAATGTATTTAATATAAAATAATATATATTCTGTATGGCCAAATCCCAGCCAGTCTTGTTGCTATGTGGGTTGCTAGTGAATGAGCAGTCCCT
Source organism: Salvelinus fontinalis (assembly GCF_029448725.1). Lineage (NCBI taxonomy): Eukaryota > Metazoa > Chordata > Actinopteri > Salmoniformes > Salmonidae > Salvelinus > Salvelinus fontinalis. The sequence goes on from NC_074679.1 coordinate 38,812,450, forward strand.
TTCATAGCAAAAGTATATTGATGTGGGATCAGTCTCCAGAGCACATAAAAGACTGACTCTATGTGGAATAGCTGAATAATCATAGTTGCCATGACAGTGGCAACATGACTTAAGAGTTCGGGAGCTGTACCAACATTCTAAAAACCATGACAATGGGTCTCAAACATTCTTCTTGAACAGTATAACTGAACTTCTTCTGTCACCATCATCACTAGAATGTGTGTTAGCTTTGAAAAATTGTTATTGTGGAATCCAGTCATTGAATATCTTCCTTTTCTCTCCAAGGACTGATGCTGAAAGTTCATCTGAGCACTTGGAGGCGTTGAAAAAACTTTCCGTGGCTCTCAGAGACCAGAAAGGAACTCTGGAGGACCTGAAGGACCAGAGGCAGAAAGTCATCTACCATCTGAATCTTGACGATAAAGAGCTGGTCAAAGAGCAAATCGGCCACTTCGAGCAGCGCTGGGCCCAGCTACAGAGCCTCATCGACAGGAAGATCCAGGACTCGGTGCTGACCCTGGAGGACATGGCCCAGGTGTGTGTGTGGCGGGAGGGGAGTGTTGGGAAAGGTAGAAGACACATTTCTGGTCTAACCTATGGGCAATTAAGTATCTATTCTATTCTATTCAGGTGGAGGCCCGTCTGAGGGAGGCCAGGGAGTGGGCCGAGGAGCAGCAGCCTGCCCTGTCTGAAGCCATGAAGATGAGTCCTCCTCCAGAGTTGTCCCAAAGCTTCCTGTTTGACCACCTCAGCATCTGCAGTGAACTGGAGGCTAAGCAGCTGCTTCTGGCTCAGGCCATGACCGACGCTGACCGCGTCCTGGCTCACCTGGGGCTCAACGAGCGCCAGCGCCTGCAGCAGCTCATCTCAGACACCCAGGCTGAGGTGGAGTCACTCAGTGTGAAGGTGGGTGTTTAAAAATATATATAAGACTATTTGGGTTTCTGACACTTGCACATGCCTGTTTGACTTATGCTTATACTGTATTCATGCTATTATCTTTTTTACATGTCTTTATTGTGTAAATAAAATAAAGGTGGCCCAGAGGAGGAAGCACCTCAGCAAGGCCTTCACAGAGAGAACACAGTTCCTGCAGGCTGTCAACCAGTCCATCACCTGGGTCCAGCAGAATGAGAAGAAGGCCCAGGCAGAGGAGTACATTGCCCTGCTACCTGACGACCTGGCCAAGCAGGTGCGAACCTGCAGGAACATCCAGAGCAGCCTAAAGGCCTACCAGAGCGAGCTGACCTCCCTGTGGTCCCAAGGCAGAGACCTGATGAGGGACGCCACCGAGGACGAGAAGGCTGAGATGCTCACCAAGCTGCAGGAGCTGCAGAACATCTTTGAGAAGGCCCTGCAGAAGTGTGGCCAGAGGCTCCAGGAGCTGGAAAAGGTGCTTGTCTCCAGAAAGTACTTCAAGGCAGACCTGGAGAAGACATGTCAGTGGTTGAAACAGGCAGACATAGTGACCTTCCCTGAGATTAACCTCATGAATGGTGACTTGGAGCTGAACGTGCAGCTGTTGAAGTACCAGCAGATAGTAGAGCAGGCGATGGAATATGAAAACCTCCTACTGATCGTCCAGAGAGCTGGTCAGGAGATCCTGCCCACTCTGAATGAAGTGGACCACTGTTACTTGGACGAGAAACTCAATGCTCTCCCACAGCAATACAATAGCATACTAGCTCTGGCCAAAGAGAAACAGGAGAAAATTGAACAGGCCATTCTATCCAGAAAGGAGTATGCCTCCTTCATAGATGTAACACATCATGCATTGAAGGAGCTTGAGGAGCAGTTCCATAACTTGGGGACTCAGCCTGTCGGTCTACAGACAGAGGAGGTTGTCAGTTTACAGAACAATTACAAAGCTCTTCAGGTAGATCTGAGCAACCTTGGTCTAGCTGTCAGTGAACTAAACCAGAAGAAAGAAGGATTCCGAAGCACCGGTCAACCCTGGCGGCCTGAAGAGATGACCCAGCTGGTGAGCCTCTACAATGGGCTCAAGAGGCTCATCGAACAGCGGGTGGAGCACCTCGACGACACGCTGGAGTCCTTCGAGGACCACAAGGCCATGGCCATGCAGGTAGACTCAGAGCTGAAGGCTACCAAAGAACAGCTGGTCAAGGTCAACGCAGAGACTCAGTCGGCGGAGGAGAGGCTGAAGAACTACCATTCCCTGGCCGGGAGTCTCCAGAGCGCCAGCTCTCATCTTTCCAGACTCATGGAGCAGATGGACAACCTGGCTCCTCAGCTGGACCAGGCTGCCCACGAGGCCTCCAGAGAACAGGTGGTCTTGTGGCAGGAGGAGCTGCAGTCCCTGCAGTCTGCCGTAGGGGAGCTGATAGTGGAGTGTGAGAATAGGTTTGTCCAGAGTAAAGACTTTGAGACGGAGGTGAAGCGGACCCTGGACTGGCTGCAGCAAATCAGGGATGAGCTGGACTGTGCTGTGGTGGTGGACGTGAGGGTAGAGAAGGTCCAGGAGGAGATCAGGAAGCAGCAGATTATGCAGGAAGAGGTCCAGTCCAGGCTGAGGATTGTGGCTGCCCTGAGCAGCAGGGAGAAACAGAAGTACACCAGCGCCAATGAGCTGGTCCCAGCCCACGTTGACTTGAGCTTGGAGGAGATGGCCAAACTACAGGCTGATGTCCAACAGGCTCTGAGCTCCAAACAGGTGAAGTGATATCATATTGTCTCAATGTATTATAATATAAGGGAGTGGGTTTGCAAACGTCTGGAAAATATCCCAAATCTCCTAGGTGTTTATAAAATCTCAGTTGAAAGATTTCATCTGGGAACTTTGCGAACGTTTCTGGAATTTTTGTACGCTATGAGGGAGTAATAGTGACAATAACATAGCCTGTTTGTTGACATCTATTAGTATTGTTAGCTTCACATACTCACCATTTCCCTTCCCTGTCTGTTCTCCAGATCACCCTGGAGCAGGCCTTAGCGTTGTGTCAGAAGTACCACTTCCGGATGCAGTCAGCGTGTGAGTGGCTGGAGGACGCAGTGGCCTTCCTACAGCTAGCCAGCCTGGGGGTGGACGTAGAGAACTATGAGGAATGTCTACGCCAGCAGGAGGACATCATGGCCTCGGAGCAGGTAGGTGCTCCAATTATCCTGGGTGGATAATGTAGAGCAAAAAATGAATCCGCGCAAATGTATAACGCTCCCAAAGTGTTTAGTTTAATAGGACGTTTTCGACGAACTGGGCCTTTGTCAGGACTAAATAAAGTGTGGTCTATTAGGGTATGTTGCTACAAGGTCAAGCAAACTAAAGCAAAGCTTCAATTGCAACTTCTATTCAAGAGTGATTTTTTTGTGTCCTTTTTTTTCCATTTTTGATGTGATTGATTGTCTCTCCCTTTACCTCTCCCTTAACCCCGTTCTCTTCCTGTGCCTCGTGGCAGGAGTTCTTGTGCCACCTGCAGGAGTTGGAGGCTCTGCCCCACCAGCTGGAGAACCTGGTGAACCCTACAGCCAAGGAGCAGCTTAGGCTGAGTGTGGAGTCTGCTCAGCAGAGAGGAGTGGAGGTCCGAGATCAGCTGCAGTGTCATCAGGACGTCCTGATCAGGTACAGGAAGTAAAGGAAACGGTTCAATTGTAACCAAAATATGGACATATAATATATGCCATTTAGTGGACGCTTTCATGCAAAGCGACTTAAAATTATTTGTGCATGGACAATATGGTTTTAAAAGTGTTGAATACAGAGAGAGAGAGACCTTGGTGCAGAGATGGGCAATTTAGTATAACACAGACAGAACTGATTGGATTGTCTTAAAGTGATCGCCGTCATCGTGACATTGTTACTCAATTGAAACGAAGACATTAAATCCCCGTCAACACATGCTTCCCTCCAACACAATGAAGTGCATATTATGTTTTATAAACTGGATGGTTTGAGCCCTGAATGCTTATTGGCTGAAAGCTGTGCTATATCAGACCATGTATTACGGGTATGACAAAAAGTTACTTTTTACCGTTATTGCTATTATATTATAACCAGTTTATAATAGCAATAAGGTACCTCAGGGGTTTGTGGTATATGGACAATATACCACAGCCAATGGCTTTATTGCGTCATGCATAAGAACAGCCCCTAGCCGTGGTATATTGGCCATATACCACACCTCCTCAGCCTTATTGCTTAAATATCTTCTGTAAATACTTGGCTGCACCATGGTACAATAAAGTTGGAATGGAATTGAATTAAATTGACTGTCCTGTATTGTCCCTAGCTGTGTTGCCCAGTGGAAGTCCTACCAGGAGACGAGGCAGACAGTGATTGAACTGATGAACGAGGCAGAGAAGAAGCTGACTGAGTTCTCCACCGCCAAGGCTGCCACCTTTCTGGAGGCAGAGGAGAAGCTCAGGGGTCACAGGGTAAAAGAGGACCATGGGAAAATAAAGATGATAGCCCAATGATGGCATCATTGTACATTCATCTTTAGCACAAATCAAAGCACAAAGAAGTAAAGATGAGACTTTATTTATGAACACTCATAATATGCGAACTGACCACGACTCTTCTCTTGTGTGTATATTTCCTCCTCTCCTCCCTCCCTGCCAGTCCCTGGTGTCGATGGTGAATGGATTCCAGGAGAAGCTGACCGGGCTGGAGGAGCAGGCATCCCAGCTGGAGCTGGTGGGTAGTGACGCCAGCAAGGCCACCATCAGCCGCTCCATGACCACGGTGTGGCAGCGCTGGACCCGGTTACGCAGCGTAGCACGAGGGCAGGAGAGGGTCCTAGAGGACACGGCCCAGGAGTGGAGGACCTTCAGAGAGAAGGTATAGTAGGCTACACAGAAACATGTGACTATGAGTGTGAGTACAGTGTGTTCGCGAATAAACAGTGGAGAAGACCATAATATCAACCTAAGTCCATGAATATAACTACTGTTCCCTAAAGGGGGCAACGAGGTACAACACAGTTAGGGGGACAAGAGTGCAATCCTCATAGCTCTCCGTTTTACAGTATACTGACTGAAAGGGAACTAAACAGTATACTATCAGCACTTGCTGGATTATTTATTTGTTCCCCTTATGCCCTTTGTTGCTGTCTGCCGTAAAGGTTCTCTAAAGAGTGTACACTACTCCATAGTAGAAGCTAACAATGATGCTTTATAAACAAGCCATTACAGGTTCAGCACACTATCTAGATTTTCCCCCACCTGTGTTCCTTTCAGATGGTGAAGCTGAGGAACATGGTGGACGAGCTCCAGAGCCGTGTGATAGACTGTGCTGTGGAGAAGGCCTCCAAGGCTTCCTTACAGTCTGTGTTGGACCAGCATGAGCTGCTGATCCAGGACATGGAGAGGGAGCTGGCCTCCCTCACCCTGCTGCGTCAGTACGCCCTCAGCCTGCTCCATGACGTGGAGGTCCCCTCCCCTTCCCCCACCTCCGAACAGGACGAACTGCCCAGTCTCAAGGAGATCAGAGCTGTACAAGACCGCATGGAAAGGTGCAGATCAAGATTGTTAGGTTTTGCGCAGTCTCGTCCCACAGCCGCTGTGGAGCTCCATGAGTCTGGCAATCGAGCCGATGTTTTGCATTTGCATAACAGATGGATTGGCAACTCAGGAATTAGATCTGTTGTTGTTTGCATTGAACAGAATAAGAGAGATAATTGTCCATTTAGTTACAAGTGGAAATTTTGTCTTCTGTATTTCCCAACCCTCCAGTTCAAAAACAGTTCAAATATCTTAGGAGGAACAGAATAATGGAGCTGAGTGGTTTTATGTCTCTCCACCAGTCTGCTGCAGCAGGCGCGTACCAAGCGTAGCCAGGCTGGGATGGAGCTGAGGGATAGAGAGGAGGTGGAGAAGAACCTGAGTGTGGTCAAAGCCTGGATCCAGGAGACCAGGGAGCTGCTTCTCAACCCTACCCCAGATATAGATGCTCTGCTGCAGGAGCTGGAGGTAAGCCGCAGACTAACCCTATGGAACTAGAGATTGAGTAAACACAATCTAACACATGATCACGTCATTTTTTTCCATTTTTGCAAATACAAAATTCCATTATGCATTTACTCAACTGTTGTATCAAGTACTACTGTATGCTAAGGCGTAGTCTCAGGCTGGGATCAAGGCTAGCTATGGCAAAAATTCAAGAATTGTTATGTGAGTGGCTTGTTTTTGAGTCTTGGTACATGTGCATGACCATGTTTCTCTTATGTATTGTACAGGTGGTGCACAGTGATGTGATCGGGTACCGTCAGCATTTGGATAAGATAGCAGAGCAGCAGCAGAGCAAGTATCTGGACCTGTACACCATCCTGCCCTCGGAGATCTCCATGCAGCTGGCTGAGGTGTCCCTCGCACTGGGGGCCATCGAGGACCAGGTACCCGGACTATCTAGCGCTTGCTATCTCTCACTGGGCCAGGTTCCTGGACACAGATTAAGCCTAGCCATGAACTAAAAAGCAGGTTCAATCTCGATTCAAATAGATTAGGCTTAATCTGTGTCCAGGAAACCAGTCCACTGCGTCAACTAACTGTATCTTTTACTATTGTAAATGTAAATGATTAGAGAAGTTATTACAGGGTTAAGTTTGTACGTTTCCCTTCTGAATTTCCTAAGGTTCTATCCAAAGAGAGAGAGATTCAGAAGACGAGAGACATCAAGGAGGACTTCAGCTCCAGGATCCATGACGTGTCGGAGAAGATGAAAGCCATCTCCGCCAGACTCAAAGACAAAGCCAGCGATGTCGAACACGCTAAAGACGAGACCAAGGTGAGCGGGAGCTGAAGATGCTCATGCATATGACTCTGAATAAGGGTTTTGGGGGGTCAATTTATTGTCAATTCAATCAATTCAGGAAGTAAACTGAAATACATTCACAAACGTGAATGAGCACCCAGAGCTGCTATCTCGGTCAGTCCGTTTAACCCAGAGTTTCTTTCCTCTCCTCAGTGCCTTTGTGATGACCTGGAGAGCTGTCGTCGGACTCTCTCAGAGCTGGATGCTGCAGTCCAGGAGTTCAGCAGACGGAACCCCATCTTGGCCAAACAGCTGAGCGATGCCATAGTCAAGTTAGGAGACATCCACCACCACACTGCCCGACTGGCCGAGTGTAGAACCATCTGGCTCAAAAAGGTTAGGAACCAATTGGGGAAAAAACACAATATACATGAGAAGTCTTGTTGTTGTAACAATGTTGTTGTTACACTGAAAAGGTGGCATTAACGTACTGTGTAGCCCAGCCCAAAATGTTTATATGGGGCCATTTACCTTTAATTGTAAAAGGTGCTATTTATACCATAACGTACATTACCCATACATTGTCAGTGTCATTAAGATATGCATTTCCCTGCTGTTGTTCCCTGGTTCCTCAATTCCTCTCGGTTATCTCACCTGTCCAGGCCGATGCCCACCTAGAGGAGTACAGTGAGATGCTGGACTTCATAGTGAGGTGGTCGGAGAAAGCCAAGGGCCTGGTGAGGGCCAACATCATCTGGAACTCCTCCCCTCATCTGCAGGAACAAATAAGGATGTACCAGGTGGGTGGAGATATGAATAAACACATGTGGAGTTACCGGATTGAAATGCTGATACAGACTGTATGAAACTCTCCCTGTTCACTTCCACTGTACCATCTTCAACAATACTGGTGGTGTTTGTGTGTGTAAGGAAATAAACATGTGTTCTGTTCCCCTGTCTCCTATTATTATCTCTCCAGGATATTACTTATTTTCTTATTAACCGGCACCTCTTAGGGTCCATCCATCACTGGTTGGCCCCTTTTTTTTTCATAAACAGTGTCCTCTTATTCCATTCATTTCCTGTGTTGTGTTTTCCCCCTCCCCTCCCCGTCCCATCAGTCTGTGCTGCGCGAGTCCCGGGAGCTCCATGGGGACCTGCAGGCCATGGGAGAGAAGGTGGATCTGCTGTCTGAGGTGCTGCAGACGGAGAACATGTCCCAGCAGGTGTGTGAGCTCAGCCGCCACACCGAGGAGCTCCAGCAGACCGTCAGGACACGCCTGCAGAGCCTACAGGACGCAGCCAAGGTACTGACTCAGACGTACTGTATGCGCTGACCTTGCATTTTAGCCTAGCATCTGCTTTTACTCCAGCATTGTTGTTCGTCTTTGTCTCAGAGACGGTCGAATAGCTTTTAGCATCTCCGTGTTATTCTCACCTGTACATACAAATATATTTGATTGATTGACCTGCGTGTAGTGACAGACGGTTAACATGACTTGATTAGCGAGCCAGCTAGCCCTCAGAATATTTGGTTCTGAGATGAACCTGTGTGTGTGTCCTGTGTCGTCCTCTCAGAGTATGGAGCGTCTGGAGTACGAGGTGAAGACCCTACATGTTGCTCTGGAACAGGTCCAAGCTACACTGACCTCTCCTGAGCTGGCCCGACAGAGTCTCAAGGAACAACTGGCCCAGAGACAGGTAACTACCTCTTCCTCTGCTGCCGCTGCCGCTGCTGCTGCGGAGATTGTGACGTTCCCTCCTGTCTGTTTTCCTAGCGTCTTCTGTCGGAGATGGAGGGCTTCAAGCAGCAGGTGCAGGCGGTGCAGCTTTGTCAGAGCGCCCTGCGCGTCCCAGAGGAGGTGATGCCTGGCCTGGCTATCTGTCGCACGGCACTGGGCCTACAGCAGGAGGCCAGCCAGCTGCAGCATGTCGCAATACAGCAGTGCAACATTCTACAGGTAGGGAGGCCACAGCACAAGCATGAATAATTCATTCGATTGCCTGTAACTGAAGACTTGAGTTAGTTCCCCCGAGCTAATGGCTAGGTTTTGAGGGACACAGAAAGTCACGGTTTGAATCCGGGTGGCCACACCTGCAAGCCAAGAACAGTTGACCTCCTACATTGTGCGCCAGTATCAACATTCCTTGATTTCCTGTTTCCCTTCTGTAGGAGGCTGTTGTGCAGTATGAGCAGTATGAGCAGGAGGTGAGGCACCTCCAGGGGCTGATAGAGGACGCCCACAGAGTCATCCAGGACCGACCCATTCCCACCAGCAACATCCAGGAGCTGCAGGCTCAGATTCTACACCATGAGGTACTCTACATACTGTAGCATTAGCAATGGAAAGGAATGCAGCATTGTGAAAACATCTAGATCCAGGTGCTGGTAGGAACAACTAGGTACCCAAAGCAAAAAATCAACAACAACAAAAAGGACACTAGTTAAGCTGTAAAATGTTATGGCTATATGGATGCTTTGTTCCCCTGTTGTCACCATAACCACTGACCGTGATCGGGATGTTTCTAACAGGACCTGGCCCAGAAGATCAAGGGTTACCAGGAGCAGATAGCCAGTCTGAACTCTAAGTGTAAGATGCTTGCTGTGAAGGCCAAGCACGCCACCATGCTGCTCACTGTGAGTGACACTGAGGCGACGGGGCTTACTGAGGAGGACCTGGATGGAGACACACACAAACCCTCTGTAGTCATGGTGAGAGGCCAACTCCCCTCCTCAATCGAGCTTATTGATGTGGTAAACGATATGAGTTTACTAATTAACGATATGAGTTTACTAAAAAACTATGTTTTTTTAACTTTGTGTGTTCACTCCGCTGTTAATCCTGTGACCCTTTATCAAATCTCGAGCTCGCATGATGTCTGTCTGAAAGACTCCACTCTCTGTGGTGGACTTTTAATAAATTCACACAATCTTCTCTGCATGTGTTTTCTGATTAAAACCTGGATGCCATGTCTGCCTGTTCTGTCTAACTCTGTCCTACGGTGTGATCAGATGACAGCTGGCCGCTGTCACACCCTCCTGTCCCCTGTCACGGAGGAGTCTGGGGAGGAGGGCACCAACAGTGAGATCTCCTCTCCTCCTGTCTGTCGCTCCCCTTCTCCCATCACTCACTCCCAGGTCTGTTGCACTCCCTCTCCCATCACTCACACTCGGGCATCACCTACTGAGCTCTTTCTCTCTCTCTCTCTCGCTCTCTCACTACTCTAGCTACAGACCATGAGATATGAAAATACATCTCCATATCCTGTCATCGTGTATGCCTCAAATTAAATACATTGTATTAGCACAGATTAACGCATAGCAAGGCTACTGTACTTCTCCATTCAGGGCCTGGGCCCAGTTGCATAAAACATCGTAGGTGTTTCCCTTAAGGGTTTGTTTAAGGGCGTTGCATAGAGCCCCTCAAATATTTCCTTAGGTAAGGGCATATGTTAAGGGGTTTTACAGTAGTTTGAAGGCCGGTATGGCTGAAAGAGTATATGGTTACCATGGAGACGGCCCGATTCACTGACAACTTCTCCCCAAAGAGAACACATTTATTTGAGATTGCAAAATAGAAATTCTACAACCAAGACAGGATAACCAAATTGCTCCAGAAGATAATAAAATCACGTTACTGACAGTACATTTTTTTCCTGAACTTTATATTACTTACTAGTACGTCAAGCTAGTTTACGGAGTACGTAGCTAACTAGCCAGCTAGCTCAGTAGCCATGGATTGTGCACCTTCCATTGTTAATTTCCCGCCTTATCTTTTCCCTTAGAGTTTCCGTAACTTTAAGTCAGTTGCACAAAATATTGTAAGGAGAATTTCCCCCTTAAATTAAGTGAAAAAATGTAAGGGTGCCCAAGAGGTCCCTTAACCGCTTCATTCAGTGTGAAATCAATGTAAACAGCATTGGTGGAGTTGAATGTTGCTTTCATCTGCTCTGGTTACAAAAGAAAAACATCAACCAGCTAGCTACTTACTTTAGCTAGCTAAACTTAAGGTGTTTTATGCAACCAGGTCCTGCCCACTTACCTTATTGTGTACCTACCTATACACCAAGTAACATTGTGATGCTTCTCTGTATTTGTTGCTCGTGTTTTCTTTCAGATGGGACTGGGACGAGCCACCCTCACCAGAGCCCCCATACAGGAGCTATATGACCCGACATTTGAATCTGTGGCCAACTTCGATGACCTGCAACGCTCCTGGGAGACCTTGAAGAATGTGGTACTCAATGCATATCGATTAAACATTTCATCAGCTATTTAGAAAAGTGTATTTACAAATAAACTGAAGTTTATGGGCCGAAGTGGGCCGAGGTCTGCCTACTACTAGTTCCTATCCTTCCCTTTACAGATCAGTGAGAAGCAGAGGACTCTGTACGAAGCGCTGGAGAAGCAGCAGCGCTACCAGGGTTCTCTCCAGTCTATCTCCTCTAAGATGGAGTCCTTAGAGGCCAAACTCAATGAGCCACTGGAGGCTGACAGGAGCACAGACAGTCATATGGAAGCCCATAAGGTAAGGGAGAATCAGTATTATGTAACATTCCGCTATGCTCCACAAGGCAGAAATCCTATGTGACATCTCGAAATGCTCAAAATACAAATTCCTGCTTGAGGCAGAAATCCCGTGTAACATCTCAGTATACTCATGACTCAATGTCTTCCCATCATAACTAAATACTGTTATTCCCTCTACCAGGCCATGGGTGAGGAGATCCAGAGTCTGCAGGAGGATATAGACAAGCTGCAGACCAGCTTCTCAGAGGAGCTGGGTACTGATGCTGTGGACTCGGACACGGCCGACCAGCTAGCCATGCAGTCCACCCTCACTGTCCTGGCTGAGAGGATGGCCACCATACATATGAAGGCCACAGGGAAACGACAGCTTCTGGAGGTACAGTGATGCTCCCAATACCTTTTCTCTCTCTCTTCTATATTTTTGTTCAGATAGGTGCAGTTCCACTTCTTCAGATGCTCATTTAGCTGTATTAGGAAACCATTTGAGTGTCTTTGGTCAGGCTCATCACATGAGAGGGCCATTAAAAGCATGTTTGTTGAGGGGTCAAGAGGTTCACGAACATGACAACAAGCTGTGTCTGGCCTTACTTCATGTGGTGTCTTGTGATTCCCTGTCCAGGAGCGTGCAACTGACCATCTAGAGGAGCAGCGTCAAGAGCAGGCCTTACAACACTACCTCGACCAGGCTGACCAGATGGACCAATGGCTGCTCAGCACCCGCTCTGCACTCACAACCTTCCTCCATCCCAGCGTTAAGGACGATGAGGAGGACATGGAGGAGCAGCTCATAGACTGCCAGGTTAGAACAGAGCGCCCCCTACTGGCGGGTACTCACGCCCACGTACAGACATATGCACAGGCGCCCATATGCACGAACGCAGTCAGAGACCCTTTATTTAAAAGCTCCTCTGTGAGTCACGTGCGTTTTCCCCTTTTACACAACTGCTCATTTAACATCCAATTATTAAATCCCACTATAACTCCCTTTTTGATTCTGCCTGCCACATATGGATCCACCCGGGAGGGGTAGGAAACTGGCAGCAGTAAACAAGAGTATTAGCAGCAGTGTTAGAGGGCAGGGCTGCCTTCAGAGGCTTGGTTAGGTTCCTAAGCATATGTAACACTAGTCTAGTTAAGCAGATTATGCAGATATCTTCTGTGTGACTGCATGGGGCCGTGTCTTCAGGTGGGAGGCCTTATTTGCTAGATTAATAGATTCCGACTGCAGGGATTGGTGTTGGTGTTGGTGGTGGCGCTGGATCAGCCTGCTAGAATATTCAAGTAGGAATACCAACTGACGAGGGGGGGGGGGGGGGGGGGGGGGTTGAAACCGTTTAAATTTACCGATACACACACACAGGATATGGGTCTATATATATGGAGGATTCTCCTTTGTGCACGGTTCTTTGAGGAAGCATTTACGATGGGACATCTGTGGTAGCTTTGGATCTATTCTTTACAAGGGTCTACAACAGTCCAGGCCACTTGGGGAATGTATATATTTTTGATCTTGAGCATGCGACGTGAAGGATTAGTGCTGGTGTGTTGGGCTGTGCTGGAGGCGAGGGTGTTGGTAGGGAGGTGGACCAACAATGAGAGCAGGACAGTACCTAGAGAGACCTGCTGCTGGGTCTGCTGAAGGGGTCTATACTGACCCTGGGACTGGAGGCCCCGTTGACTGAAGCTGCCTTGGGGGCAGGGTCTGCCTGGTATCCAGCACCATGTTTGAGATGGCCTCTCTCCTCCTGCTGCTCCAGAACATGCTGCAGGAGATTGAGCAGAAGGTGTTGGCCCTGTCGGAGCTGACCATGCGGAGCGAGAGTCTGTTGCTGGAGGGGAGGCAGGAGACGCGGATGGACATGAGGGAGGACGCTGAGCAGCTGGCCATGAAGCTGCGGACGCTGAAGGGAAGTCTGCTGGAGCTGCAGAAGATGCTGCAGGACAAACACATCAACATCCAGGTGAGTCCGGCTGCTTTTGGATACCTGCCCTGTAGCTTACTACTACAGTAAAAGGTGCTGCTGGATTTATCTGCTGAGAGGAATGTACCAGTAGCCTGGTAGATCTGGGACCTGGCTACTGCTACAGTCATCTCCGCGTCTGAAACTGGAACCTCTTTAGAATAATTATTTCAATTTGACTGCAGACAGTGTTTACAGAGGTGCCTGGTTGCTTATGTGACCGACTGTGTTCAAGTCCAGGTTTCCTGGATCATGTTAGACCACTTCGCTAAAGTCTATTCCTTCACCTTGTTTGTCCTGCAGGCCACTCTAGCATGGGAGGCTTTTCAGGAGCTGAAAGGCCCATTGAGCAAGCATGTACATGTAATGTCTGTTCTGAGCCTTTAATGTAATGTCTTCTGTCTTTGACATGGTGCCTGTTTGTCCCCTACTATTCTTTATTGTGGCGGATGTGTGCAGGGATATGATTGGGTGAACTGGATTGCATGCAAATTTGCTTGAATTATTTCAACCGCTCTATTGTTTGAGGTTTAAAAAATCAAAATAAGGAGTTGACTTATAATCAAGTGACTTGTAATCCTCACCCGCCTTGATGGTTGTTCGGTCTTGTTGTCAACATGTGAATCAAACGAATCCTTACATGAATAACCATTTCTCTTGTCATTTTTAGTAGACATTTCAGGAAAATTCTTGAAAATCTGTTGAAGTTACATAAAAACACCTTTCTGACATTTAGAGGAGTTTAGAAAAAAGTAACAATGCATGTTCGTTCGTCAATTTGTTTCTTCCTTCCTTCCTTCCTGTTTCCATAAAAAACCCTCTCTCTGCTTGTGTCCTTCTCCAGGGCTTCCTGCAGGATCAGGAGGACAATCAGTCTGACTCTAGCCTGTCTCCGGGGCCCAGTGTACAGGACTGGCTGGCCCAGGCACGTACCACACGCTCACAACATCACCAGGACAGCCTCCAGAGACAGAGGGTAGGGTAGTCGCTCTCAAACACACCATCGCACTACTGCTGCCATGCCAGTGTAGGATCTTTGTTTTGTTTGGTTGTTTGCGTGTTCGTTCGCTCGTTTGTTTCTTCCTTCCTTCATTCCTTCTTTCAATTCAAATAGAAGTCATTTCTGTTTGTGCGTTGTTGTTTAGGAGCTGGAGGAGCAGCTAGCAGAGCAGAAGAAGCTGCTCCAGTCAGTAGCCAGTAGAGGAGAGGAGATCCTGATCCAGCAGGCCTCACCCAGCAGTGTCAGGTATGGCCGTGAAACAGTGAATCCACGGTTCTGCTTTTGTGATGCTTTACTACAGTAGTAGTAACGTGAATCCACTTGAACACAACAACACAGGGTTCAGACCGTTTATTTTGAATTACCAGAGGCCAATAGGCCTTATCCTCTGTGTAATGTTTTTATGTTATATCATATTCCGTCTTTTCCTTTTGTCTGCAGTATGACAGAGCCCTTTTCTCCGGAGCTCCTGCAGGAGAGAGAGACCCGGGCTGCCCAGCAGCAGATGAGACAGAGGTGGGAGAGCCTGAGGAAAGAGCTCAGTACCAAACTCCAACTCCTACAGAAAACCCTGGAGCAATACAACAAGCAACCGGTACTGACCCCACCGTCAACACCTATCCCAGCGGCCAAAACCAGATTACAACCAGTTATTTTTTGTTGTGCATCAGCAGTTTTTCTATTATGCCAGTCACTGATAGTCACTCAATTAGCCATGGCAGAGAGTTAGCAAGTTAGTTTAGCCAGCTATCTAAATTGTAGTAATCATGGCCAAATACTGACGCAGAGCACGTGCTCAGGGGCCCTGACCTCCAGGGGGCTGTTACGTATACGTCGGGAGTCAGGAAGCAGGTGCAGAAGGTGAGTTTAATAATGATAAATGCAGATAAACCAAACATGAGAAGACTGCAGGACGTGAATGAAAACAAACCAATACTGCCTGATGACTGAGGCTACTGAGGGCTAAATAAAGGGAAGGTAATCAAAGTGATAATGAAGTCCAGGTGTGCGTAATGATGGGGAGCAGGTGTGCGTAACGATGGTTGCCAGGATGGGTGGTTAGTAGACCGGTGACGTCGAGCACTGGGGAGGGGAAGCGGGACTAGGCGTGACGGGCCCACATTGATTTTGTTAGTCACTCACTCAGATATCATATTAACATGGCATAAGTCATGGAAAAATATGCAGAATTGCAGGAAATTAGCTTTAAAACTGAGAAAAAAAATCTCTGTCCCATGGTAGAATGAGTAGAGTTGCATGGCATTTTTATTTAAACATGTTTATTTAACATTTATTTAACTAGGCAAGTCAGTTAAGAACAAATTCTTATTTACAATGATGGCCTACCCGGGCCAAACCCAGATGACGATGGGCCAGTTGTGCACCGCCCTATGGGACTCCCAATCACGACCGGATGTGATACAGCCTGGATTCGAACCTGGGACTGTAGTGATGCCTCTTGCCCTGAGATACAGTGCCTTAGACCGCTGCACCACTCGGGAGCAATTTATTTGTTATAAAATTGCAAAAATGTTCTCTCTGCCCCATGCCAAAATGTGTAGAATTGCAGTAAATTAACTTAAACGTTTACATTTTTCTCTCCGCCGTCAAGAGGAGGCCACTGAAATGTTTTTCTACGACGTGGGGGGCTCCCAAACCAAATCGCTTAGGGCCCCCAAAAGGCTAGGGCCGGCCCTGCTCTGAGGTACAGTACAGTGACGTCGTCTGAAAGTGACAGTGGTCATACTCTGTTCCAGGTTTACTCCAGAACGGCCAGAGTGACCACCGCTGGGACCCTGTTTAAAGGAGAGACAGATAAAACAGAGGACAAGTCTTCACTGAAGACGTTATATGAAGGTTTCAGCCAGACAATGGAGGAGATGTCTTCTCAGGTAGGTTATAACAACACCATAACATCCCACACTGTTATTGTACTGTAGGTTGTCCTTGTTTTCGGTTGTTCAATTATGTTTATGTATGGAAATATATAAGACAACTATGCACTGTATCGATCAGGGATGGGGCCAATTCCATTTCAACTAAATTGACTGAGTTGTAATGGGAATTTCAGTTTACTTCTTAAATTGATGGAATCCAAACGGAATTTGAGTTTACGTCCTTGATTGACTATATTGGAATTGACCCCAACCCTGGTATCTCTGTTCAGACTGGGGCCTCTGAGGGCCAGGTGATGCCAATGGAGCAGCAGCTCTACCAAGCCGTGTCAGCTACCTCCTCCTGGCTGGATGATGTAGAGAACACCCTCTTCTCTGGTGCTGTGCTGCTGGCCGAGAACGCTGAGACACAGCTACAAAACCAGGAGGTAGGCCACTGCAACACCTGAATAGTAACGTCCATTTTTGTAAAGCACACAACGTCTGCTCTCATAGTATTATGTAATCTCAAACTGTGATCATGGGGGCCTCCCGGGTGGCGCAGTGGTCTAGGGCACTGCATCGCAGTGCTAACTGCGCAACCAGAGTCTCTGGGTTCGCGCCCAGGCTCTGTCGCAGCCAGCCGCGACCGGGAGGTCCGTGGGGCGACGCACAATTGGCATAGCGTCGTCCGGGTTAGGGAGGGTTTGGCCGGTAGGGATATCCTTGTCTTATCGCACTCCAGCGACTCCTGTGGCGGGCCGGGCGCAGTGCGCGCTAACCAAGGGGGCCAGGTACACGGTGTTTCCTCCGACACATTGGTGCGGCTGGCTTCCGGGTTGGAGGCGCGCTGTGTTAAGAAGCAGTGCGGCTTGGTTGGGTTGTGCTTCGGAGGACGCATGGCTTTCGACCTTCGTCTCTCCCGAGCCCGTACGGGAGTTGTAGCGATGAGACAAGATAGTAATTACTAGCGATTGGATACCACGAAAATTGAGGAGAAAATGGGATAAAAAAAATAAAAAAAATGTGATCATGGTATTTAGAAACAGTCATCTGGTCCCCAATCACTCCTTTTGCCCTTCGATGTTTGCAGATCTGAAGGATCTGTATAGATAAGTACTGCAGTGGTGGAGCTTCCACCGTATCGCTTCCACCTTAGAGATCTGCAAACATGGAAGAGTTATGGCCAAGGGGAAGGGGTAGGGAGCAAAAAAAGACTCATTCCAAGCCTTCCTCCATTCCTGTGTATCATCTGGTACCATGCATGTTTGGTGACTTTGTCATCTCTGTTTCCTCCAGGCCTTAGGGAAGGATGTCAGTGAGGTGAATGGGGAGGTGAGCCACAGTCGGGGTCTCCTGGGCCAACCTACAGGGCTGTGTGGGGAGGACCAGGCCCTGCTAGAGGACACACTGGACTGTCTGACAGAGAGGCTAGGGACTATGGACTCTGTCCTGGGGCGACGCTGTGAACACATGAGGACCAGGATGGAGGAACTCACTGCCTATCAGGTCAGGCTATGTGGTGTAATCTCTATGCTTTAGTTGTCTAGGCTACTGAGCATGTGGTGTACTTGTCCCCTTATGAGCCATTTCGGAATCCACTATTCTTGGACTAAAAAGCTTGCAGTTATGCATTGAGTTTATCTTGTATTGGTTTATGCAGACGGAGTCACAGCTTCTCCTCACTGATCTAACCGACACCAAGTGCCAGATTCTTCAGACGTTGGCGGGAGCCATGGACAGACCAGCCTCCAAACAACTTGAGGTAAGATTCCTTCCTTCTTAACCGACCGTATAAAAGATAACCAAAAGGAATTTGTCAATAATTTCTGGTGAACGATGTCTAATATGAAAGAAATCTCAAGGTATTGCTCTCCTGAGGTGTAGAGTACCTCATGATAAACTGTAGACCACACTATCTACAAAGAGAGTTCTCATCTATATTATTCATAGCCATCTATTTACCACCTCAAACCGATGCTGGCACTAAGACCGCACTCAACTAGATGTATAAGGCCATAAGCAAACAAGAAAATGTTCATCCAGAAGCAGGCTGGGGACTTTAATCCGGGCAAATTTAAATCTGTTTTACCTAATTTCTACCAGCATGTCACATGTGCAACGAGAGGGAAAAAAACTCCAGACCATCTTTACTCCACACACAGAGATGCATACAAAGCTCTCCCTCGCCCTTCATTTGGCAAATCTGACCATAATTTTATCCTCCTGGTTCAAAATCAGGAAGTACCAGTGAAAAACTAAAGCAGGAAGTACCAGTGACTCGCTCAATACGGAAATGGTCAGATGATGCGGATGCTACGCTACAGGACTGTTTTGCTAGCACAGACTGGAATATGTTCCGGGATTCATCCAATGGCATTGCGGAGTTTACCACCTCAGTCATCGGCTTCATCAATAAGTGCATCGACGACGGCGTCCCCACAGTGACCGTACGTACATATCCCAACCAGAAGCCATGGATTACAGGCAACATCCGCACTGAGCTAAAGACAAGAGCTGCCGCTTTCAAGGAGCGGGACACTAATCCGGACGCTTATAAGAAATCCTGCTATGCACTCAGACGAACAAACAGGCAAAGCGTCAATGCAGGACTAAGATTGAATCGTACTACACCAGCTCTGACACTCGTCGGATGTGGCAGGGCTTGCAAACTATTACGGACTACAAAGGGAAACCCAGCCTCGAGCTGCCCAGTGACGCAAACCTACCAGACGAGCTAAATGCCTTTTATGCTCGCTTCGAGGCAAGCAACACTGAAGCATGCACGAGAGCACCAGCTGTTCCGGACGACTGTGAGATCACGCTCTCCGTAGCCGATATGAGCAAGACCTTTAAACAGGTCAGCATTCACAAGTCAGCGGGGCCAGACGGATTACTAGGGCGTGTACTCAGAGCATGCGCGGACCAACTGACAAGTGTCTTCACTGACATTTTCAACCTCTCCCTGACCAAGTCTGTAATACCTACATGTTTCAAACAGACCACCATAGGCCCTGTGCCCAAGAATGCGAACGTAACTTGCTTAAATGACTACCGCCCCGTAGCATTCACGTCGGTAGACATGAAATGCTTTGAAGGGCTGGTCATGGCTCACATCAGCACCATCATCCCGGATACCCTAGACCCACTCCAATTTGCATACCGCCCCAACAGATCCACAGATGATGCAATCTCAATCGCACTCCACACTGCCCATTCCCACCTGGACAAAAGGAACACATATGTGAGAATGCTGTTCATTGACTACAGCTCAGCATTCAACACTATTGTTCAACACAAAGCTCATCACTAAGCTAAGGACCCTGGGATTTAACACCTCCCTCTGCAACTGGATCCTGGACTTCCTGACGGGCCGCCCCCAGGTGGTAAGGGTAGGCAACAACACATCTGCCACGCTGATCCTCAACACCGGGGCCCCTCAGGGGTGTGTGCTTAATCGCCTCCTTTACTCCCTGTTCACCTAGGATTGCGTGGCCAAGCACGACTTCAACACCATCATTACATTTGCTGACGACATAACAGTGGTAGGCATGATCACCTACAACGATGAGACAGCCTATAGGGAGAAGGTCAGGGACCTGGCAGTGTGGTGCCAGGACAACAACCTCTCCCTCAATGTGAGCAAGACAAAGGAGATGATCGTGGACTACAGGAAAAGGAGGGCCGAACTGGCATCCATTAACATCGATGGGGCAGTAGTGGAGCGAGTCAAGAGTTTCAAGTTCCTTGATGTCCACATCACCAACAAACTATCATGGTCCAAACACACCAAGACAGTCGTGAAGAGGGCACAACAACACCTTTTCCCCCTCAGGAGACTGAAAAGATTTAGCATGGGTCCCCAGATCCTCAAGGTTATACAGCTGCACCATCGAGAGCATTCTGACCGGTTGCTTCACCGCCTGGTATGGCAACTGCTCGCCATCCGACCGTAAGGCGCTACAGAGGGTAGTGCGTACGGCCCAATTCATCACTGGGGCCAAGCTTCCTGCCATCCAGGACCTATATACTAGGCGGTGTCAGAGGAAGGCCCCCAAAATAGTCAAAGACTTCAGTCACCCAAATCATAGACTGTTCTCTCTGCTACCTCACGGCAAGCAGTTTCGGAGCACCAAGTCTAGGTCCAAAAGGCTCCTTAAGACTGCTGAACAATTAATCAAATGGCCATCCGGACTATTTACATTGGCCCCCTCTCCCCTTTGTTTTTACACTGCTGCTACTCGCTGTTTATTATCTATGCATAGTCACTTTACCCCTACCTACATGTACAAATTACCTCGACTAACTTGTACCCCACACATTGACTCGGTACCAGTACACCCTGTATATAGCATCTTTATTGTTATGTCATTTTAATGTGTTACTTTTTATTTAAAAAATTACTTTAGATTTTTGAGGAAATATTTTCAGAACTATTTCTTGAACTGCAGTGCTGGTTAAGGGCTTGTAAGTAAACATTTCACGGTAAGGTCTACATCTGTTGTATTCGGCGCATTTGACAAATACAAATTGATTTGATTTGAATGTCTAAGATGCTAACCGGCACTGGGTTCTCTCCTGCAGGTCATTGCTGAGGCTGAGGATAGTTTGAGAGAGTTTGAGCGGAGGATTACCCAGCTCAAAACCAGAGGAACAGAGCTACAGGCAGACCAGATCTCCACCAACGAACTGCTAACGCTACAGGTATCTGACCTCTTCCTACAGACAGTTCTTACACACAGACACCCACAGACACTGCTTAAACATTGGTGACTCGTATCATATCTGGAGGTATTCTTCTTCTGCTTCTCTGTCCTCTCTCCTCTTCCTCCAGGATACCTACGAGGAGCTGGTGATGACGGTGGGGTCACGGCGTAGCGGTCTGAACCAGAACATGGCTCTGAAAGGTCAGTATGAGAGGGCTCTACAGGATCTGGCTGACCTGGTGGACACCGCTCAAGACAAGATGGCTGCCGACCAGAGGATCATCGCCAGCTCTGTGGAGGAAGTACAGATCCTCCTGGACAAACACAAGGTAGACTTTAACCTTACATATAAGTCTCACAGATTTACAGCAATTTTGGATAGTACAAAGAATTCTATGCATAGTAAATATATTGTCAAAAGGCAATTCAAGAGTATATCGCTCGATGATGATTTAAAGTCCGTTACAAGGGAAGACATGTCTCTGGTTCACCATATTGGATATTCCCACAGGGTGCTTTCCAGAAGACCATAGCTGGGGGGGGTTTCACTCAAGTGGCATATCTCAACATTATACCATCTCTGGTTTCTTTCTCAAGGAGTTCTTCCAGGGTCTGGAGTCCCATATGATCCTGACAGAGACATTCTTCAGGAAGATCAGTGGCCTGGTGGTTCCCAGGGAGACCCAGAGTCTGAAGGAGACTCTGGCCCAGGCCCAGGGAGTCCTCAAACAGGCCCACAGGAGAGGAGTGGAACTGGAGTACATACTGGAGGTCAGAGGCGACCACAAAACAAACTGCTATCATACTTATAAATCAGTCAAATACCCTTTTCACACTAGCGCCAAGCTGTACTGTACTGGGCTGGCCTGGTTACGTATCCACCAGACTTGCTGGAACCATGCTGGAAAGGACAATGTGAAAAGGCTATGTCCGAGCCAGCACAGTACAGTTGGGGTTGGCACGATAGTCTGAAAAGGTTATATCTGTAACCCGAGTATAGCTGAATTGTTATTTTTTCACGAGTTATCTGTGTGTTTTTAGACTTGGAGCCGTCTGGTGCAGGACTACCAGGCTCTGTGTAGACAGCTGGAGGCAGTGGAGGGTAGCATCCTCACAGTGGGCCTAATGGAGGAGACCGAGGAGAAGCTCACTGAGAGGAGCTCACTGTGTCAGGTACAGTATGCCACTATCATCCCTCTGTACAATGGTATGCAATCATAACAGAAAACCAATGGCACTCGCATGTATACTGTGTGTTACTTTTGCCATATCTTATACTACCTTCTATTAGCATCATACACAGCACCGCCATAATCTTTATCATGATGTTCCTAATGAATACCAGGTAACTACCTGGTAAATAGTACAGTAAAATAAAATGCTACCAAGCATACATTTGATATGTATTTATGCAACGGTGGAAAAAGTACTTAATTGTCCTACATGAAGATTCCTTAATAGGCAAAGGTAAAGAAACCTTGATAGAAAATGACTCAAGTAAAAGTCACCCAGTAAAATACAACTTGTCTAAAAGTATTTGGTTTTAAATTTACTTAAGTATCAAAAGTATAAACCATTTCAAATTCCTTATAATAAGCAAACCAGACGGCACAATTTTCTATTTTTATTTACAGATAGCCAGGGGCACACTCCAATACTCAGGCATCATTTACAAATGAAACATTTGTGTTTAGTGAGTCTGCCAGATCAGAGGCAGTAGGGATGACCAGGGATGTTCTCTTGATAAGTGTGTAAATTAGACAATTTTCCTGTCCTGCTAAGCATTCAAAATGTAACGAGTACTTTTGGGTGTCAGGGAAATGTTTGGAGTAAAAAGTACATTATTTTCTTTAGGGAGGTAGTGAAGTAAAAGTTGTCAAAATATAAACAGTAAAGTATAGTACAGATACCCCCAAAAACGACTTAAGTAGTACTTTAAAAGTATTTTTACTGAAGTAATTTAAGTACAGGTATCTACACCACTGTACATGCCTGTATACCCCCCCCCCTCTCATCGTCTTGGTCTACCTAATCTCCTCACCATAGAGTCTGATGGATAGACTGACGGAGCACCAGCACAAGCTGTACCAGGTCCTGGAGGAGGGGAAGAGGTTGCTGCTGTCCGTGTGCTCTCCTGGCCTGGAGAACCAGCTCACAATGCTGGGGGAACACTGGCTAAGCAACGCTACCAAGGTCAACAAGGAGCTGCAGAGACTAGAGGCCATTCTCAAACACTGGACCAGGTCAGGGCTGAACCCCAAGGGACGTTATTTAAAGTGCACTGTATGTGATTTTTTTTCTCGAATTCTTTAGCTGCGCTTCATTGAGCTTGCCTGGCGCAGTGGGATCAATTAAATAGTACCAAAAAGTGCAACCCCATCCTTCTGTCACTAAAGGCAGGTCTCAAACAAGAACTCAAATTATTTGAAAAAATACACTACACTACTTGAACCCAGGTCTGTACTGTATGTAAGTGGATATTTTGGAGAGTTTGAATAGCACCCACTCAACCGGTTCCTCTCCATTTGATGTCCAGGTACCAGAAGGAGTATGCAGAGCTAAATGGCTGGCAGCAGTCTGCTCTAGAACGTCTGGAAATCTGGAACACACAGGCAGACTTAGTTCCACAGGAGATGGAGACCGTCAGGAATCATCTCTCTGCCTTCCTGGTGAGTCAACCTGTCAAAAGACTGGGTGATACCTTATAGGAGGTTAAGGGTAGGGTTAGGTTTGGGGTAAGGGTTAAGTTTAGGCATAAGGGGTTAGAGAACCATTATCCGGATCTTAAAATCTGCCAGCTGTATACACATACTAGTTATATTCCATGTTAAACTGACTGTTAAACCGTTCTCTGTTCACAGGAGTTCTGTAAGGAGGTGGAGACTCATTCGTCTCTGAAGTGCTCTGTGATGACAGAGGGCAACCAGCTCATGAGGCTGAAGAGGGTTGACACCGCAGCCCTGCGTTCTGACTTGGCCCGCGTGGACTCACAGTGGACCCAACTACTCACACGCATCCCAATGGTGCAAGAGAAGCTACACCAGGTACTGTCTGACCTCTGAACCCAAAACCAAATCTGGCGTGAACACTGTCCAGCTACTTGATTTAGTAACAGTGGTTAACAGTAACTGTGTCTCACGAGAGACAAGGCACAGCACCCTATTCCACTACATAGTGCACTACTTTTGACTAGAGCCCAATGGGCCTTGGTCAAACTTTGTACCCTATGAAGGGAATAGGCTTCCATTTGGGATGCAGTTTAGGTACTGCCGGAAACAGGCTTATCTGGTCAGGGCAAATAGGATTAGTGTTTGACTCCTACTCTTCTGCTTCACTCTCATACAGTAGTTAGATCAAGCAACACCTTTTCTCGACCATGTTGTGTATAGAAGTTCTATCTATTAGAGGAATGTCTATTTTTTACTATTTTTGTATGCAAAGAAGCTCTCCTTTTCCCTTATTTAGGAATGCCAGGCTGGAATCAAAAAGTAAAAACAGAGCAATTCAGTTTGGATCCAGGCTAGTAGGCTATTTTTCTCCCTTTTGCATACCTTTCATATTTTGGCCCGTTTCTTTTCCTCAGCTTCAAATGGAGAAGCTGGCCTCTCGCCACGCAATCTCGGAGCTGGTCAACTGGATGTCTCTGATGGAGATTGTGATCAAGGAGGACGAGGAGAACCTGAAGGGAGCAGTGGGGTCGACGGTCATCCAGGACTATTTACAGAAGTATAAGGTAGGGAACAAAACACTAAATAGGTTTCCGTCCAATTGGCGAGAGATTTTCCTGCGAATATAAAAAAACTATATGCTCATTTTCCCACCAGAGATGTTTCCATCGAATTGACTTGAAGATAAGTCTGTGCGTGATGACAGTGCACACAAAAATACCTTTTGCGGTTAAATTCCCATGTACCGAAATAACAATACAAGTTAAATGGGTTTCCATTGCATTTTCAACTCTACTGATGGTTCTCACAAAACTGTTTTAGATAGCGAGTATGCCCGCTCTGGTATTGGCACGTGTGCTCTAGCCAACAGTGTAGCCAACAATTGGCTACATCGCCAGTATAATCTACATCAGGGGTTCCCAAACGTTTTCACTCAGGCCCCCCTCCCAGCATTGGGGAACATCCCGTGCCCCCCCTGCGTGAGTGCCACGTCTATGTACTATGGGCACAATCACTGTTCATGACAGAAATTGTTCACATCCCTCTTGTTGGCAGATAGAACATTTTGCAGTTTTAAAGCAAATGTTCTTGCAATTCTATACATTGTAGCAGGCTCAAGCATGTGGGGTTTCCACGTCACCAAGTTCAATAACAAAACATGCACCAGTAGCACAAATAAATGCAAATGAGGAGTTTATTCTGGATTTTGGTACACTGGGGAAGAAGGGGGAATTCACTAATCACCTCACAGTCCACAAGCCGTTCTCGTTGTCCGTTCCGTTTTACAGGGGTAATCCTCACACTCGGGTCCTCAGCCAATCCGGTCTAGTACACAAGGGAGGTAGTCTGTCAGTCCAGGTCACAACGGGTAATCTCACTGATATTGCTCTCTCTTTTCCCACTCTTCATAACGCACTTGGCTCTCTCCTACTCTGCCCCTTTGTGCAGGCTGCTTCCTCCTTTATCCCCAAGCACTCCCTGGCTTAACAAATGACAGCCTTGCCTCGTTGGGGCAGGAAGTCCATATAAGGCTCGGGGGTGGAGCCCGCGGTCTGCCAGATATCTCCCCTCAATAACCACGCCCCTCACCTCTCCCTGCCGTCTGCCACAACATTTTGACATGTCTAATGTCTTAGTCATGTGACGTTTGAGTGACTCGAACATTACTACAAAATCTATGGGCTAAAAATCCTACATGTAGCTTAAAAGGTTAGCTGACGTGGGTTAGTTGATCTGGACATTTCTAACAAGTTCTAAGGTATGCAATGACAGACATGACAAGAGGAATACTGATGATGCACTACCCAATTTTCGAAATTTCACCTCGTGCTACTATTACAACTTTCAAAAGTTAGTTGAAAGCCAAAAAAAATAAAAAAATAAACGATCCACAGTTTGGGAACCATTGGCCTACATGATGAGATTATTATGGCCAAAAGAGCAAGATTTTTTATTTGTCAAACGGCAGCCAAGCGTCGATCATCATGTCACCAGATTAAGACACTCAATATGTATTGGAAAGGAGCATCAAGCATCAACCTTGCACTTTCACCACCCTGTGAAGTTCTTCGTAACTTATTTAATCTGTAGCCTAATAAACGGCACGCTTTCCCGAGTTGTAGTGGGAGGACCACACGTCATCGCGTGACTCCAAGTTTATTTCGATACGGTTATTATATCAATATTTGCTCATAAAAGCGGTTCCACCGACATTTCTCGCATAATTCATTTTACCGACACAAAAAGATCCCACCTTGTCTAGGGTATTTTGTTTTGTCGACATTTGGAAAGTTTACAGAAACATTTTCTATTTCCATCATTACATTTTTTTTCTGACATGCACTTTACTCTCATACAAAGGTTGGATGGAAACATGGTTTCTAAGACTAAAATATTCCATATATATTTCAAGTATTTCTTGTCTTAATGGAGGACCTTCTGTACATTCTCACAACCCATCGTAAATAACGAATGACTCTCTCACTCTAAAAGATAACGCAGAATACAACTGCCTGTTAGACAATAAAGTAATCTTCTTTTTGTCCTTCTCTTTTGCCTTATCTCTCTCTCTTTCTCTCTCTCTCCTTCTTTCTACTTCCCCAGGGCTTCAGAATAGATGTGATCTGTAAGCAGCTGACGGTGGACTTTGTGAACCAGTCTGTGCCCCAGATCAGTGGTCAGGATGTGGAAAGCAAGCGCAGCGACAAGACAGACTTTGCGGAGAGGCTTGGAGTCATGAACCGACGCTGGCAGCTACTACAGGGACTCATCACGGAGAGGGTGAGAGAGAGAAAACAAACCACTTTCAACCTCAACTTTCAGGGTTCTACCTGGAACCAAAAAGGGTTCTCCTATGGGGACAGCCGAAGAATCCCTTTGGAACCCCTTTTTCTAAGAGTGTAGAGACTAGTTTTGATCAGAGGGATTATTTCATTGTCTCAGTACAACGAATTCTAACAGTATGTGCCCTGCTGTGTTGTGTGGTAAGGTCCAGTTCCTGGAGACTCTGCTGGAGGACTGGTTGGACTATGAGAACAACATACAGGGCCTGAAGACCTGGCTGCTCGCTCAGGAGGAGAGGCTGAAGAGGAAACACAGGATAGAGGACCTAACCTCCATACAGAACGCCCTCAAAGATTGCCATGTAGGAATACTCGCTGTCTACACTTTGTATTGATTTATTATATAAATCACATATTTTTTTTACACTGTGTATATTATACTCTGTAGGCCTTTGGGTTTCAATTGTTTGGTTTTTATTCAATGAAGAATCTTAATCAGGTTATTGATCTTGATGTTGATCTTAAACCTCTGACCGCTCTCTCTTTCCACTGCTCCTGCAGGAGATGGAGGAGGTGGTGAAGGAGAAGGAGGGTGAGGTGGAGCGCGTGGAGGAGCAGGCCTGTGCCCTCATCCAGAACAAAACAGACGAGGCCTGTGCTGTCGTCATGGAGACACTCCAAGCTGTCAATCACACCTGGGCTAACCTAGATCACCTTGTAGGCAGAGCTATCTTATCTTCTGTCAATTTCACTCTATATATGTCTCCCTCATCCTCTATTAATTCTCTATAGAGTGTAAATAATGTGTGCTTTGTCTCTGCGTTAGATAAGAGTATATGAGAGTGATAATAGATCTAGCCCACTATAAGTACCCCATAGTCACCTATTACTGCATACTCTGCAACTGCCCCATTTTAACTACCTCACACTCACTAAGCCACTATGACGATCCCCCGTTGCAGAAAAGTACTAAACAGATCTGCCCTATTTTACCTACCTCACACTCACTAAGCCACTATGGCGATCCCCCGTTGCAGAAAAGTACTAAACAGAACTGCCCCATTTTAACTACCTCACAATCACTAAGCCACTATGACGATCCCCCGTTGCAGAAAAGTACTAAACACAACTGCCCCATTTTAACTACCTCACACTCACTAAGCCACTATGACGATCCCCCGTTGCAGAAAAGTACTAAACAGAACTGCCCCATTTTAACTACCTCACACTCACTAAGCCACTATGACGATCCCCCGTTGCAGAAAAGTACTAAACACAACTGCCCCATTTTAACTACCTCACACTCACTAAGCCACAATGACGATCCCCCGTTGCAGAAAAGTACTTAACACAACTGCAAAATCAAGTAAGCTCCTTGAATTACTTTTTAAGTGCAGACCTCATTGTTCTTCTCCATCTCTGCTCCGCCCCAGATTGGGCAGTTGAAGATCAGCCTTGTGTCAGTGCTGGACCAGTGGAGTCTGTACAAGCTGTCTTCAGAGGAGATGAACGGCTACCTGATGGAGGGGAGGTACTCTGTGTCTCGCTTCCGCCTCCTCACCGGCTCCCTGGAGGCTGTACAGCTACAGGTGGAGAGTCTACAGGTAATTCTAGGACGAACATGCATCTCAGGCTTTTAGAAATGTGTTTTTTCCCCCAACCTGTTTTCTTGAATGACTGGTTAAACCTACACAGTAGCCCAATTGCAATTCGCTCCCTTATGCACTAGTTCCATCCCCCTCAAGGATTTAAACACATTGGATCGGTTTAAAAAATATGGTAGACATGATATCCAATACTTCTACGTATTTGAGGGGTAGTGGAGAAGTGCACACTTCGGGAAGAATTTGGCCTAATGTGTTTGTGACTTGTTTTGTGTAGAACCTACAGATGGACCTGGAGAAGCAGGAGAGCAGTCTGAGGAAGTTTGGCTCTGTGACACACCAGCTGCTGAAGGAGTGCCACCCGTCAGTGTCCGACAGCCTCAACAATACCCTGAAGGACGTCAACGCTAGGTTTGTTTGTTTATTTGGATCACTTTAAGACCACCAAGGGGGCTTATCTTCCATGAATGGGTGAGAACCACGGGTGTTGATCAGTTGATCCAACAACAATATGATGTTATTGATCCAGGATCCATTGATCCAAGATGTTCATCATCTATGTATGTTGTGTCCAGGTGGAGCAGTCTGCTGGAGGAGATCTCTGAGCGTCTGAGGAGCAGTAAAGCCCTGTTACAGCTGTGGCAGCACTACAAAGAGCTGTATGAACAGAGCTGCTCCAGCGTCCAGCTGCAAGAGGAGCAGGCTGGCCAGCTATTGGAGACCGCCTGCAGCAAGGACATCGCAGACGAGGAGGTGTCCACCTGGATTCAAGACTGCAGTGTGAGTTGGAACAGGGACAGTGTTGGATTGATCCTTTTACATACACATAGGACTCAGTATTCATAAACTGTCATCTCCCATCAAGGCCTTTTTGCCTATTGTCAAGAGAATTTGGTTCTCAATGTTCATAAACTGAACTTCAATTAAACTACTCTGTCTGTTACTAAGAATTTGTAAGGTTCTTATTGAAATGAAACAGACAGAGGCCAGTCTACAATAGTCAGCAGGTTTATTTACGAGAGCGCAGCCCATCCTTACATGTACATTGGTTTATATACCTCTCATTTCGTCATAACTGTCCCTCCTCCTCTAAGACAATGACAATATAGTTCACAAGTCTTCTCCTTCTCATACATTGTCTGCCACCTGTTATACAATCTACTACAAGCCCAAGGTCTCTCCCCTCCCTGGGTGGGGACAGAATGTCCTGAAAGGAACACAGTAGTACATCTTGTCTGTCGATAGCTCCTCTTATCATTTGTTTCACACTTGCACCCTGCTTACATACTAAAAAGGAACAACAAGTCCTTGTTCTAGTTTTGACTAAAACTACACACATCAGATTTATAGATTTATGAATTCTAATAAATTTCATTCAGTCATACAGTGACAGGTTAGAATTCTGTTAGTTACAGTTCTACGTTAAATGTATACATCATTTAGTCATTATTCATAAAAATCATAACACCTATATGGTCTATTATGGAAAGAAGTGTCACACTTTAATCAGATGCAAGTTTCCCGGTTTAATGTCCTAAGCTTTCAGTCAACAATGATCCTTGATCCTTTGGTCATATTGCTTTGTAATAATAGATTATTTGTGTTCTGTTACACTCATGTGTGTTGGTGTATGGTGGTGTCTCTCCAGGAGTTGCTGCGGGCTCAGGTTCCAGTGCAGGCATCTCTACAGGTTCTCCAGGAGCTGGGAGATCAGCTGAAGCAACAGGTGGACACCTCTGCAGCGTCCGCCGTCCAGTCAGACCACCTCTCTCTAACCCAGCGCCTGGCCACCGTGGAGCAGGCCCTCAGCAGGCAGCTCATTACACTACAGGTACAGGGGAATATGGGACCAGATTTACCCAACAAGACAAGCTTTTACCACGTTGAGAAGTTAGTGCAACCTCATGCTTCTGAGATCTTCTGAAGAATGTACTTTTCAGTTGCTTCATTAGCCATTGGTTCATTCCTCTTGACTTTGAAAAAAAGTATTTACATTTCAATGGGACACCTGGATACATTTTGCATGTATAAATAAATACATCTCTTGTCCTCCAATCCCTCCTTCAGATGGGAGTCCAGGACTATGAGACCTTCAGTGAGCAGCTGGATTCGTTGGGTCGCTGGATGGTGGAGGCCGAGGAGGCTCTGAAGGTCCAAGATCCCAACGGTTCTTCAGACCTGTCCATCATCCAGGACCGCATGGAGGAACTCAAGGTAAGTCAGCACCGTGATCTAGCTATATGACTGTGATCCAACTACACTGCTCAAAAAAAAGGGAACACTAAAATAACACATCCTAGATCTGAATGAATGAACTATTCTTATGAAATACTTTTTTCTTTACATAGTTGAATGTGCTGACAACAAAATCACACAAAAATGATCAATGGAAATCAAATTTATCAACCCATGGAGGTCTGGATTTGGAGTCACACTCAAAATTAAAGTGGAAATCCACACTACAGGCTGATCCAACGTTGATGTAATGTCCTTAAAACAAGTCAAAATGAGGCTCGGTAGTGTGTGTGACCTCCACGTGCCTGTATGACCTCCCTACAATGCCTGGGCATGCTCCTGATGAGGTGGCGGATGGTCTCCTGAGGGATCTCCTCCCAGACCTGGACTAAATCCTCCACCATCTCCTGGACAGTCTGTGGTGCAACGTGGCGTTGGTGGATGGAGCGAGACATGATGTCCCAGATGTGCTCAATTGGATTCAGGTCTGGGGAACGGGCGGGCCAGTCCATAGCATCAATGCCTTCCTCTTGCAGGAACTGCTGACACACTCCAGCCACATGAGGTCTAGCATTGTCTTACATTAGGAGGAACCCAGGGCCAACCGCACCAGCATATGGTCTCACAAGGCGTCTGAGGATCTCATCTCGGTACCTAATGTACTGGCCTGTCTCCTGGTAGCGCCTCCATGCTCTGGACACTACGCTGACAGACACAGCAAACCTTCTTGCCACAGCTCGCATTGATGTGCCATCCTGGATGAGCTGCACTACCTGAGCCACTTGTGTGGGTTGTAGACTCCGTCTCATGCTACCACTAGAGTGAAAGCACCGCCAGCATTCAAAAGTGACCAAAACATCAGCCAGGAAGCATAGGAACTGAGAAGTGGTCTGTGGTCACCACCTGCAGAACCACTCCTTTATTGGGGGTGTCTTGCTAATTGCCTATAATTTCCACCTTTTGTCTATTCCATTTGCACAACAGCATGTGAAATTTATTGTCAATCAGTGTTGCTTCCTAAGTGGACAGTTTGATTTCACAGAAGTGTGGTTGACTTGGAGTTACATTGTGTTGTTTAAGTGTTCCCTTTATTTTTTTGAGCAGTGTATAAAAAAAGGTCAAAAACTCAATCCTTTCTTCTCCTCGTGTACACTCATTGGAGAAGACTTGACAGGCGAAAACAATATGGTGGAAGCTCATTAGGCTAGTCTTTTACATGGTCCATTATTTTAGATTATATCGATAAAGGAAAGGAAACAATTCTTAGACAATATGCCTTTTAGCAGACACTTCAATCGAAAGCGACTTACAGTCATGCATGCATTCATTTTAGGTATGGGTGGTCCCGGGAATCAAACCCACTACTGTGACGTTACACGCGCCATGCTCCAACTGAGCTACAGAAGACTACAAACAGTATATTAGACAATTAGAAAAATCCATTGTCCCGGGGTGAGTTAATGTCACCGAGACTCACTACTAGTTATGCTCTTGTTCTCCCTGCAGAGAAAGATTCTGAGATTCAGTAGCATGGCCCCTGACCTGGAACGTCTGAATGAGCTGGGCTATCGGCTTCCTCTTAACGACACCGAGATCAAACGCATGCAGAACCTTAACCGGAGCTGGTCCTCAGCCAATGCCCAAACCACCGAGAGATTCAGGTAAGGTTGAAAACTGAAGTTCATGAAATAACTTCAAAGATTGACGTTTTTTCAAAGAGATTAAGGTCAATTCGTGACATATTAAATGACATTGGGGACTTATTCTGACTTGACATCTGTGTGCTTAACGAGAATTTCCGCACAAGTCTACGTCAATAAATGAATTAAGAGAAAGTCTTGAGTTGGGGCCACTTATCTTAACTCTGTATCGGGCCCATAATTATTTCATTGACTGAAGGTTTTTGGGTCTGATATTATTGGTTCTTGGTCTCTCCTCAGTAAACTGCAGTCGTTCCTGTTGCAGCACCAGACGTTCCTGGAGAAGTGTGAGACGTGGATGGAGTTCCTGGTACAGACGGAGGAGAAGCTAGCGGTGGGGATCTCTGGGAACTACCAGAGTCTGGTGGAGCAACAGAGAGCACACGAGGTACTGGAGGAGTCCTGCTGGAATAGAACCCAGCCGGAAAAACTTGTTATAGTGACTTCAATCCAGATTACAACTTGTTCTAAAACAGTTCTGGTTGTGATGACATAATTTCATCCAGCTTTGCATGCTGGGATTTGGGACGTCTGGATTCCATAGAGTCATCAGGACTGCTATGGTGCAATAATTACTGCAATGTCGCTATCTAAGATGCAGTTAACCAGATCTGAATGTGTTTTCTCTGCAGCTATTCCAAGCTGAGATGTTCAGTCGTCAGCAGATCCTTCACTCCATAATCAGTGATGGCCAGAGGATGCTGGAGCAGGGACAGGTGGATGAAAGGTACAGTACACTGCCTCAGTATGTAAAGTGTGTTGATACACATACAGTTGAAGTCGGAAGTTTACATACACCTTAGCCAAATACATTTATTTATTCAGAATTCCTGTCATTTAATCCTAGTAAAAATTCCCTGTCTTAGGTTAGTTAGGATCACCACTTTATTTTAAGTAGTAGAATAATAGTAGAGAGGATGATTTATTCCAGCTTTTATTTATTTCATCACATTCCCAGTGGGTCAGAAGTTACATACACTTAATTATTATTTGGTAGCATTGCCTTTAAATGGTTTATTTTGGGTCAAACGTTTGGGGTAGCATTCCACAAGCTTCCCACAATGCGTTGGGTGAATTTTGGCCCATTCCTCCTGACAGAGCTGGTGTAACTGAGGCAGGTTTGTAGGCCTCCTTGCTCGCACACGCTTTTTCAGTTCTGCCCACACATTTTTTATGGGATTGAGGTCAGGGCTTTGTGATGGCCACTCCAATACCTTGACTTTGTTGTCCTTAAGCCATTTTGCCACAACTTTGGAAGTATGCTTGGGGTCATTGTACATTTGGAAGACCCATTTGCGACCAAGCTTTAACTTCATGACTGATGTTGCTTCAATATATCCACATCATTTTGCATCCTCATGATGCCATCTATTTTGTGAAGTGCACCTCTCCCTCCTGCAGAAAAGACACCCCTACAACATGATGCTGCGACCCCCATGCTTCACGGTTGAGATGTTGTTCTTCGGCTTTCAAGCCTCCCCCTTTTTCTCCAAATATAAGGATGGTCATTATGGCCAAACAGTTCTATTTTTGTTTCATCAGACCAGAGGACATTTCTCCAAAAAGTATGATCTTTGTCCCCATGTGCAGTTGCAAACCGTAGTCTGGCTTTTTTATGGCGGTTTTGGAGGAGTGGCTTCTTCCTTGCTGAGCGGCCTTTCAGGTTATGTCAATATAGGACTCGTTTTACTGTGGATATAGATCTTCACAAGGTCCTTTGCTGTTGTTCTGGGATTGATTTAAACTTTTCACACCAAAGTACATTCATCTCTAGGACACAGAACGCCTGTCCTTCCTGAGCGGTATGATGGCTACGTGGTCTCATGGTGTTTATACTTGCGTACTATTGTTTGTACAGATGAACGTGGTACCTTCAGGCATTTGGAAATTGCTCCCAAGGATGAAACAGACTTGTGGAGGTCTACAATTTTTTTTCTGAGGTCTTGGCTGATTTCTTTTGATTTTCTCATGATGTCAAGCAGAGGCACTGAGTTTGAAGGTAGGCCTTGAAATACATCCACAGGTACACCTCCAATTGACCCAAATTATGTAAATTAGCCAATCAGAAACTTCTAAACCCATGACATCATTTTCTGGAATTTTCCAAGCTGTTTAAAGGGACAGTCAACTTAGTGGATGTAAACTTCTGAACCAGTGGAATTGTGATACAGTGAATTTCAAGTGAAATAGTTGGAAAAATGACTTGTGTCATGCACAAAGTAGATGTCCTAACCGTCTTGCCAAAACTATAGTTTGTTAACAAGAAATTTGTGGAGTGGTTGAAAAACAATGACTCCAACCTAAGTGTATGTAAACTGTATCATGATACCCATAAGATGCACTTGAAATAAACTTGACTTATCTTGATGTACACCTGTCTCTTATCATTCACAAAGCTATAGATGAGTGCCTTGGCAGAAACATAGTCATTTTTGTCAGATTTGTATGACTTCTCTACGGTATATCCATATAATCTTTCCTTACCTTACTGTAAATATCCTGTCTCATGCAGGGATGAATTCAACCTGAAGTTGGCACTGCTGAGTAACCAGTGGCAGGGTGTGGTGCGTCGCACCCAACAGAGGCGGGGTATCATCGACAGCCTAGTCCGCCAGTGGCAGCGCTACAGGGAGATGGCGGAGAAGCTGAGGAAATGGCTGGTGGAGGTTTCTCACCCGGCCGAGGCCCTACAGGTTGGGATGCCCGTACCCCTGCAGCAGGCCAGATCCATGCTGGACGCAGTTCAGGTACTGTAGGTTCAACTCACTCTGATGACCTCATGATCCTAGCTACCTACTTCTTGGTAATATTTAAACGTGTGACTATTCATACCACAACTCACTCTCACCAATATGACTGTGCTGAATGGGACTAGCTTTTTTCACCCTGCAAAAATATGGCTCTGGAGATGGAGATGTATTTCATGGATAACAGTATTGTACTTATTCCCAAAAGCCTGTCCTCACCCTTTCAACTTTGCCAAAGAACAAGGCAGGGCTGACATCTATCACCTTTATTGTTTGCTGTTATCATAGAGCCATTGGTAAGGGTTAGAGTTAAGGTAAGGGTCAGGCATCAAGGTTCTGTAGTGGCATCAAGGTTCTGTGTTGGCTACATCCTACAAGTGGAGGGTTAGGGTCAGGGTTACGTTCTAACTGTCCTGTGTCTCTGTGTTCCTCCAGCTGAAAGAGAAGGTCCTACAGCGGCAGCAGGGCAGCTACATCCTGACGGTGGAGGCTGGGAAGCAGCTTCTCCTGTCTGCAGACAGCAGGGTGGAGGTGTCTCTGCAGGGAGAGCTCACAGGCATCCAGGGCCGCTGGAGACACGCCAACATCTGCCTGGAGGAACAGAGGAGAGAGCTGGCCAACCTGATAAAGGTACACTGCACCAAACTGTAACATTAAACACACAGTAACTTTAACTTGACCTTTTTGGAGGTTTACCTTTTAACTGCATGTAGATTATTCACTTCAACTGCAATCATAGGCATTCTTATTGTCCTGAATGATTAATTGATTGAGGACATATTTAATACTTCGATGTTAACAGAAGATGTTTAAGTACTGACACACTGTGTGTGGATATGCTTGTGGTCCACAGGACTGGGAGAGATGTGAGAGAGGCATAGAGGGTTCTCTGGAGAAGCTGAGGGCGTTTAAACGGCAGCTCTCTCAGCCCCTCCTTGATCACCACGAGGACCTGCAGGCTGAACAGATGCGCTGCAAGGTAAGCCTGAGTCCGGTGCTCTTGGAGAGGTGTACTAAAACCACATATCACCAGTGTGCTTTTGATTTTATAGGTTTGAGATTCTCGTGTGATAGTTAGAGAAGTACAGTATCTTTAAAAGTAAGGGGTATGTGAACCAGCACAGTACAATAAACAGACAACTTTTTCAATCCCATGTAGGTGATATGATTTCACAGATGTTTCCTTCACGCATATTTTGAATGTTCGTCTTGGGTATTGGACCTTTGGACCATGTCTGGTCCTCACATTTCTCTGGACAGTTATGTTCAGATAAACTCTCATTGAACAGTGGGTTTTATTCTTGACAATAATGACTTTAGAGGCTTTAGAACACCTTGTTTTGGAGGTATATTTAACTGATGTAATTATATTCAAATAACATTTTATTGGTCACATGCGCCAAACACAACAGGTGTAGACCTTACAGTGAAATGCTTACTTACGAGCCCCTAACCAACAATGCAGTTTCAAAAAAACACGGAAAGAATAAGAGATAAAAGTAACAAGTCATTAAAGAGCAGCAGTAAAATAACAAGGGCGAGACTATATACAGGGGGGGGGGGGGTGTACCGATACAGAGTCGATGTGCGGGGGCACCGGTTAGTTGAGGTAGTATGTACATGTAGGTAGAGTTATTAAAGTGACTATGCATAGATGACAACAGACAATAGCAGTGGTGTAAAGAGGTGGAGAGGGGGGTGGGCAATGCAAATAGTCTGGGTAGCCAGACTAGATTAGATGTTCAGGGGTCTTATGGCTAGGGGGTAGAAGCAGTTTAGAAGCCTCTTGGACCTAGACTTGGCGCTCCGGTACCGCTTGCCGTGCGGTAGCAGAAGGAACATAGACAAACTTACTTGGCACCTTTATGGGTCTGATCTAATTACAACATTTCTCCAACATTCCCCACACCAATGCCAGGAGCTGGTCTGCAGTACTGACTCACTAAGGATGTGATGAACATAATAGCCAGGTCATTACATGGCATTGCGGTTCATGATCCAAGTAATCAGGAAATGGATTGTATTACTGGGTTGTTCCACCAATTCGGTGTCTTTTGAGAAGTATAACTTCGTCCTAATTTGTTTAAATATTTTTACATTCTGTCATGAAGAGCATATGTTCAACTTCATAAAAAAATGACTCTAGTAAGTGCCAAATAAAGTAACGGGGTTGACGATTGACAACCATAAAATCCCCTTTTGACAGGAGGAATGGAAGCTTGTTGTTGTGCAACAGGAAATGGCAATGGAATGCAATCTTCACAAAAACATTTTTATTGTTAAAAATATTTCTATCCTGTCTATCTATGGGTAACAGGCAGTGGCGATTTTAGCATGTAAATCTTGATGGGGCAAACCCCCCAAAATTGGGGGGATGCATGGCGGCAAAGCCACAACACTAAATAATATATTAATTGCACTATAACGGTGACAAACGGTGCCCACAAAATGTTAGGGCCTACATGAAGCTGTCCCAACAGCAGAGTTCCAACAGCAGTCCCAACACCTTACCACTGCTACACCTGGCTATCAGCGGAGCCTTGTCTGGCAGCGAAACAGTTCATTCAGCCTCATTTACTGCCTTTTAAAAAAACTGATATGGCTGATATGGTTTCTACTGACAATTGAGATGTACAAACTATGGCATAAGGGGACAACAAGTAGATAAGAGGCAATCCGTTATTTCGATCAAGACATTAATGAGCAAGCTAGGATGGACGTAGTCAATATAACTATTTGTTCAGCACTTTTGAAGTGTACCGAGACAGAATTCAGAACATGGGCCGTTCTTACAGTGTTCTCCCAGTACACCAAGTCAGAAACGTCGGATAAATAAAGGGGGCATATAAGCAGACAATGAAAACTCTTACAATATTTGATGATGGCAGCATAGTTACATTAGAAGTGCCCATCCAAAAAGGCTCAAGGTCATTGGCCACAGATAAAATTACGTCAAGTCACGTTATATCTACAGTTGCTTTGATTGGACTGATCATATCAACATCACACTTTCAAAATCTTAGCTAGCAGTCATCAGCATGAATCAAGTCGACAACCAATGAATGGTTTGGAAGTGCTTGAATTTTCGAGCTCTACTTTTAGATTTGGCAGTGACGTAGTGTCCCCATGAGTGACAGGACACGGAGACAATCACGGCGCAACTAGAGAACGTTACCATCCCCTACGCTCCGTATTTTCCGCTGGCTGCCCCACCACCACAGAAAGCACTGAGCTAGGCTGAAACACCTGCATTTGGAGCTGCCTTGTTCAAGAAAGGTAAAAGGAGACCATGTTTGTATGGAGGCTTTATTAACTCAATGATTTTGTCTTTTTTTTTTTTTTTTTTACTTTGTTTGCAAACTGATATGTGACACTTATTAATGCCAAAATAATATGCAAAATAGGTAACCCACAAAAAATGTGGGGCTCATGCCCTGAATGACGGGTCGCCACTGGTAACAGGGTTGACGTGTAATGCTCGAACTGGCTCAGATTTCCACCACAAAACACCCCAAAATTGCCAAAAAGAGTAGAACCAGCTCACCTGCTTTTACACTATGATTTGACTATAAGATGTTCATTGCTTCTTTTTGATAAATATTTATAAAGGAATAGTTTCACCATATTAAAATGAGAGTTCAGTTTA
This sequence comes from Salvelinus fontinalis, assembly GCF_029448725.1. Lineage (NCBI taxonomy): Eukaryota > Metazoa > Chordata > Actinopteri > Salmoniformes > Salmonidae > Salvelinus > Salvelinus fontinalis. Next base: position 38,851,107 of record NC_074679.1, read on the forward strand.
CGTAACAGCGTTGACCTTAAAATGAGGGACTGACGTAAATTAATCACTTATCACACAAACAAAATAATAATCTTCATAAATGACTTTGTCAAAGCAACAAAATAACTAGGGCTTTACAATGATGGAGACATTTTGGGATTAAGTGGGTTAAAATCTTCCTAAATGTCACAGAGGGTGCATGGAGGGACATGTTAAGCTGCAGCTGGCGCAGAACAGAGTGGCACGGTTTGTTCTTAATTGTAATCAGAGGGCAGATATAAATACTATGCATGCCAGTCTCTCTTGGCTAAGAGTTGAGGAGAGACTGACTGCATCACCTCTTCTTTTTATAAGAAACATTAATTTGTTGAAAATCCCAAATTGTTTGCATAGCCAACTTACACACAGCTCTGACACACACACTTATCCCACCAGGCATGCCACCAGGGGTCTTTTCATAGTCCCCAAATCCAGAACAAATTCAAGAAAACGTACAGTGCCTTGCAAAAGTATTCATCCCCTTGCTGTTTTTCCTATTTTGTTGCATTTCGATTTCATGTAATGGACATACACAAAATAGTCCAAATTGGTGAAGTGAAATGAAAAAAAATTACTTGTTTAAAAAAATTATAAAAAATGAAAACCTGGAAAGTGGTGCGTGCATATGTATTCCCATATGTATTCCTATGTATTCCCTTTGCTACCCTTTGTAACGAAGCCCCTAAATAAGATCTGGTGCAAACAATTACCTTCAGAAGTCACATTATTAGTTAAATTAAGTCCACCTGTGTGCAATCTAAGTGTCACATGATCTCAGTATATATACACCTGTTCTGAAAGGCCCCAGAGTCTGCAACACCACTAAGCAAGGGGCACCACCAAGCAAGAGGCACCATGACGACCAAGGAGCTGTCACGTTCCTGACCTGTTTTATGTTATTTTTGTATGTGTTTAGTTGGTCAGGGCGTGAGTTGGGGTGGGCATTCTATGTTTTGTGTTTCTATGTTTAGGTGGTTTGTAATTAGCCTTATATGGTTCTCAATCAGAGACAGGTGTTTGACTTTTCCTCTGATTGAGAATCATATATAGGTTGGCTGTTCACACTGTTTGTTTGTGGGTGATTGTCTTCCGTGTCTGTGTTTGTGCACCACACGGGACTGTTTCGGTTTGTTCGTTCATGTATGTAGTCTGTTTCCTGTTTGTGCGTTCTTCGTCTATTGTAAGTTCTCATAGTCAGGTCTGTCTACATCGTTTATTTGTTTTGTAGTTTATTCAAGTGTTTTTTCGTGTTTTCGTTTTCGTCTGTCAATAAATATATATGGATTCCACATACGCTGCGTTTTGGTCATCCGATCCTTCTCTCCTCTCCTCGTCCGAGGAGGAGGAAGAACTAGACACCCGTTACAGGAGCTCTCCAAACATGTTAGGGGCAAGGTTGTGGAGAAGTACAGATCAGGGTTGGGTTAAAAAAAATATCTGAAACTTTGAACGTCCTACGGAGCACCATTAAATCCATTATTAAAAAAATTGAAAGAATATGGCAACATAACAAACCTGCCAAGAGAGGTCCGCCCACCAAAACTCACGGACCAGGCAAGGAGGGCATTAATCAGAGAGGCAACAAAGAGACCAAAGATAACCCCGAAGGAGTTGCAAAGCTCCACAGCGGAGATTGGAGTATCTGTCCATAGCACCACTTTAAGCCATACACTCCACAGAGCTGGGCTTTACGGAAGAGTGGCCAGAAAAAAGCCATTTCTTAAAGAAAAAATAAGCAAACGCGTTTGGTGTTCGCCAAAAGGCATGTGGGAGACTCCCTCAACATATGGAAGAATGGTCAGATGAGACTAAAATGTTGCTTTTTGGCCATCAAGGAAAACGCTATGTCTAGCACAAACCCAACACCTCTCATCACCCCGAGAACAGCATCCCCACAGTGAAGCATGGTGGTAGCAGCATCATGCTTTGGGGATGTTTTTCATCGGCAGGGATTGGGAAACTGGTCAGAATTGAAGGAATGATGGATGGCGCTCAATACAGGGAAATTCTTGAGGGAAACCTGTTTCAGTCTTCCAGAAACTTGAGACAGGGACAGAGGTTCACCTTCCAGCAGAACAATATCCCTAATACTGCTAATGCAACACTCTAGTGGTTTAAGGGGAAACGTTTAAATGTATTGGAATAGCTTAGTCAAAGCCCAGACCTCAATCCAATTGAGAATCTGTGGTATGAATTAAAGATAAGAGCGTCTGCTAAATGACTTAAATGTAAATGTAAATGTAAGATTGCTGTACACCAGCGGAACCTATCCAACTTGAAGGAGCTGGAGCTGTTTTGCCTTGAAGAATGGGCAAAAATCCCAGTGGCTAGATGTGCCGAGCATATCACAAGAGACTTGCAGCTGTATTTGCTGCGAAAGGTGGATGTACAAAATATTGACTTTGAGGGGGTGAATAGTTATGCACGCTCAAGTTTTCTGTTTTTTATGTCTTATTTCTTGTTTGTTTCACAATAAAAAATATTTTGCATCTTCAAAGTGGTAGGCATGTTGTGTAAATCAAGTGATACAAACCCCCCAAAAATCTATTTTAATTCCAGGTTGTAAGGCAACAAAATAGGAAAAATGCCACGGGGGTGAATACTTTCACAAGCCACTTTACAGTATTATAAAGAGCCCTTATTGCATGGAACTTACAATTATTATACTATGTTTAATACTGAATACAGGCAGGCTCACATAATGTCCAGATAAATTATCTGTAGGTGGGCTTAGGCCTATCATGAACTGTGTCCTAAATGGTACACAAATGGAGTGCACCATGTATGGCATACGGTGCCATTTAAAATTGACCCGTGATGTCTTTAAAAATATTCAGATTAACATAGCCTTGGTTGCTTAAAGCAGATGATAACGTTCTCTCTCCTATGACCAGGACTTGGAGAACACGTTTGATGGCTGGACAGAAGACCTAGCCCACCTGACGGTGCTGAGGGAATCCCTGTCTAGCTACATCAGTGCTGAGGACCTGTCTGTTCTACAGGAACGTATAGAGCTGCTGCACCGCCAGTGGGAGGAGATCTGTCACCAGGTACTGTATGGCTGTTGAATATACTGCTGTGAGGAGAAGCAGTCTCTTCCCACGGCCTCTGTGTTTCTGACGCAATGGGTGTGTCATCAGTCTAGCGAGAGAGACTAGAGCTGTCATTTTAAGTTGTAATGACATGTGGTGCCAAATGGTGGTGCTGAAGCTCCACAATAGGCCATGGCTGCACTATGTACGCATAGTTATGGGAACAGGGTTGCAGGCTTGCACTGATTGCTGACTCGTGCAGGAAGATCTGCAGCAGACTATGGTCAATATGATTGAATAGTGGTTCTGCAGTCTTCTTTATCGCCTTTGTGAAACATATCTCTGGTGATTTCATAAAGCTGGAAGCGTAATGTTTGGTATAACTAGACTTGAGATAGAGAGAACTTTCATGCAAAACAGTACAGGATGTTTCCCCTTCAAACTACATCCGGTGGTGTATGTGAATATAGGCCACATACCAGATAGTGACAGGAAGTCACACAGTGCTAGCTTTAGATGCATTACATTAGGTAACACCGCTACATCACTGCTACCTCTTCGTTCATGTTCTGCTAAATCTATGCATGTTGCCTAGTACTGCTAGTTGTGTATGTTTCTTTTTTTATATGAAAATGTTCATTTCTTTCTCTGTGCAACTAGCTATTATCCTTACCATGGGGAAATCATTTCAAATGAGTATATGTATTTACAACACCTGTGTATCTGTGTCTTGCTGTCTCTCTCTCTCTCTCTCTCTCTCTCTCTCTCCATAGCTATCCCTTCGGCAGAATCAGGTGAGTGAGAAGCTGAATGAGTGGGCCGTGTTTAACGAGAGGAACAAGGATCTGTGTGACTGGCTTACCAACATGGAGAGCAAGGTGTCCCAGAATGGAGACATCAGCATCGAGGAGATGATCGAGAAGCTACGCAAGGTAAACACCAACCGATACCAGACCTTGTCTTTTTGTTTGTGTTTGATTAATTAGACAAATGTCCCATTGAATTGGTCTTCTCTACTCTGAATTGCTTCTATGAGAAATGCTTGTAGAAGTTGATTCCTCTTTGAATAGTGTTTCAGTCCAAACTGTTACACTATTCTCACTTTTACATGATCTGATGACAGTTTTTACTCCCTCTCCCAGGACTACCAGGAGGAGATAGAGGTGGCTAAGGTAAACAAGCTGCAGCTGCACAAGATGGGTGAGCGCCTGGCCAGGGCCAGCCACGAGACCAAGGCCTCTGAGATAGAACACAAACTCAGCAAGGTGGGCGAGCGCTGGCAACACCTGCTGGACCTCATCGGAGCCAGGTAAGGAGTGCATTCGGAAAGTATTCAGACCACTTGACTTTTTCCACATTTTGTAACGTTACAGCCTTATTCTAAAATGGATTAATGACAAAGCAAAAACAGGTTATTAGAAATGTTAGCAAATTTATAAAAAATAAATAAAAAAAACTGCTATAACATTTACATAAGTATTCAGACCCTTTACTCAGAACATTGTTGAAGCACCTTTGGCAGTGACTACAGCCCAGAGTCTTCTTGGGTATGACGCTATAAGCTTGGCGCACCTGTATTTGGGTAGGTTCTCCCATTCTTCTCTGCAGATCCTCAAGCTCTGTCAGGTTGGATGGGGAGTGTCGCTGCACAGCTATTTTCAAGTCTCTCCAGAGATGTTCGATCGGGTTTAAGTCCAGGCTTTGGCTGGGCCACTCAAGGACATTCAGGGACTTGTCCTAAACACACTCCTGTGTTGTCTTGGCTGTGTGCTTAGGGTTGTTGTCCTGTTGGAGGTTGAACCTTCGCCCCAGTCTGAGGTCCTGAGCGCTCTGGAGCAGGTTTTCATCAAGGATCTCTCTGTACTTTTCTCCATTCATCTTTCCCTCGATCCTGACTAGTCTCCCAGGCCCTGCTGCTGAAAAACATCCCCACAGCATGATGCGGCCACCACTATGCTTCACTCTAGGGATGGTGCCAGGTTTCCTCCAGACGTGACGCTTGGCATTTAGGCCAAAGAGTTCAATATTGGTTTCATCAACCCAGAGAATCTTGTTTCTCAAGGTCTAAGAGTCATTTAGGTGCCTTTTTGCAAACTCCATGCGGGCTGTCATGTCCCTTTTACTGAGGAGTGGCTTCTGTCTGGCCACTCTACCATAAAGGCCTGATTGGTGGAGCGTTACAGAGATGGTTGTCCTTCTGGAAGGTTCTCCCATCTCCACAGAGGTACTCTAGAGCTCTGTCAGAGTGACCATCGGGTTCATGGTCACCTCCCTGACCAAGGCCCTTCTCCCACGATTGCTCAGTTTTGCCAGGCAGCCAGCTCTAGAAAGAGTCTTGGTGGTTCCAAACTTCTTCCATTTAAGAATGATGGAGGCCACTGTGTTCTTGTGGGCCGTCAATGCTGCAGACATTTTTTGATACTCTTCCCCAGATCTGTGCCTCGACACAATCCTGAGCTCTACGGACAATTCCTTTGACCTCATGGATTGGTTTATGCTCTGACATGCACTGTCAACTGTGGGACCTTATATAGACAGTCTTTCCAAATCATGTTTAATCAATTGAATTTACCACAGGTGGACTCCAATCAAGTTGTAGAAACATCTCCAGGATGATCAAAGGAAACAGGATGCACCTGAGCTCAGTTTCGAGTCTCATAGCAAAGGGTCTGAATACTTATGTAAATAAGGTATTTCTGTTTTCGCTTTGTCGTTATGTGGTATTGTGTGTAGATTGATGAGGAGAATGTTCTATTTAATCCATTTTAGAATAAGACTGTAACGTAACAAAATGTGTGAAAAGGGAAGTGGTCTGAATACTTTCCGAATGCACTGTATATACTATGGCCGGGTTTGTTTACACACGCCATTGGCGTTAATATTTTCTTTGATGCAGCCTTCTTGACTTTCAGAAACTCCCTGGCTGGCCCAGTGTACAGTACTGTACTTAGCACAATTTGACCACAATGGGACTTCCTGGTAAAATATAGCTTCAATAAAGTAAAAACAATGAGTGGAAAGAAGTGGTTTAATGACTTTGTTAATTGTTTTTAGGTGCTTCTTTTACTAGGAATCTGCTGTGTTATGTATGTTTTTCTAAAACAAGCATCATGTATTCGGTTGCTATAGAGTGAAGAAGCTGAGGGAGACTCTGGTGGCAGTGCAGCAGCTGGATAAGAACATGAGTAGTCTGCGGTCCTGGCTGGCCCACATAGAGACTGAGCTATGCAGACCCATCGTCTATGACACCTGTGATTCCCAGGAGATACAGAGGAAGCTGGACCTGCAGCAGGTAAATACCCCGTCAGCTTGGTGGTCCCAGATCTGTTTGTGCTGTCTTGTAGACTCCTGTAGTCGTTGTCATAGCGGTTGGCAAGATGGCACAAACAGATCTGGCACCACCAGGCTACCGCATCAGTGGGCTGTGAGTACTTTGAAAACACACTGTAGTTTACACCCCTTGGCATAGCTATTAATACAGCTACTGTACATAATCAATGATGGATGCTTATGTTGATATTTTATAGATCCTTTTTTAGTTCCTAGCAGACAGGCTTACAGACAATACAATAGAGAAGGGCTTATTGAAAAATCTTAGCAGGTTTCTTGGTTCTGAAAAGATCCCACCCTCTTTCTCTAACATAGCGTACCATAACGTCCTTCCATCTTTCTCTCCATCTATCCAGGAGCTTCAGCGTGACATAGAGAAGCACAGTACAGGTGTGGCGTCTGTGTTGAACCTGTGCGAGGTGCTGTTGCACGACTGCGACGCTTGTGCCACGGACACAGAGTGTGAATCTATCCAGCAGGCCACTCGCAGCCTGGACCGCCGATGGAGGAGCATCTGTGCCTTGTCCATGGAGAGAAGGCTCAAGTAAGAACTACACAGTTTAACTTAACCTTTTGCTGCAGTGGGCTAAATCAGGGTCACTCAGAGTGTTTTCTTGGTAGTCTTAAACAAATCTACTTTGAAACAAAAGTATACACCTCACACACATGGTTATGGGCTTAAAAAAAGAATACACAGGGCCTTCCAAGTGGCACAGTGGTCTAAGGCACTGCATCGCAGTGCTTGAGGCGTCACTACAGGCCCAGGTTCGATCCCAGGCTGTGTCACAGCCGGCCGTGACCGGGAGACCCATGAGGCGGCCGGGTGCCTGCAAGCTGACTTCGGTTGCAAGTTGGACAGTGTTTCCTCTGACACATTAGTGCAGCTGGCTTCCAGGTTAAGAAGCAGTGCGGCTTGGCAGGGTCGTGTTTCGGAAGATGCATGGCTCTCGACCTTCGCCTCACCCGAGTCCGTAGGGGAGTTGCAGTGATGGAACAAGACTGTAACTACCAATTGAACAGAAAAAGGGGTACAAGTGAAAGTAAAAAATAAAACACACACACACAAAAAAGACATATATCATGTCAGATATAGAGTTTTGAGTTTGCATCCCAATATTACACTTTATATACAGTACCAGTCAAACCTACTCATTCAAGGTTTTTTCTTTATTTTAACCAAGTTCTACATTGTAGAATAATAGTGAAGACTTCAAAACTATGAAATAACACATATGGAATCATGTAGTAACCAAAAAAGTGTTAAACAAATAAAAATATATTTTATATTGGAGATTCTTCAAAGTAGCCACCCTTTGCCTTGATGACAGCTTTGCACACTCTTGGCATTCTCTCAACCAGCTTCACCTGGAATGCTTTTCCAACTGTCTTGAAGGAGTTCCCACATATGATCAGCACTTGTTGGCTGCTTTTCCTTCACTCTGCGGTCCAACTCATCCCAAACCATCTGAATTGGGTTGCTGTCGGGTGATTGTGGAGGCCGGGTCATCTGATGCAGCACTCCATCACTCTTCTTCTTGGTCAAATAGCCCTTACAAAGCCTGTGTGTGTGTTGTGTCATTGTCCTGTTAAAAAACGAATTATAGTCCCACGAAGCACAAACCAGATGGGATGGTGTGTCGCTGCAGAATGCTGTGGTAGCCATGCTGGCTAAGTGTGCCTTGAATTCTAAATAAATCACAGACATTGTCACCAGCAAAGCACCCCCACACCATCACACCTCCTCCTCCCATGCTTCACTGTGTGAACCACACATGGGGAAATCATCCGTTCACCTACTCTGCATCTCACAAAAACACGGCGGTTAGAACCAAAAATCTCTAAATTTGGACTCATCAGACCAAAGGACAGATTTTCACCTGTCTAATGTCCATGGCTCGTGTTTGTTTGCCCAAGCAAGTCTCTTCTTCTTATAGGTGTCCTTTAGTAGTGGTTTCTTTGCAGCAATTTGACCATGGAGGCCTGATTCACGCTGTCTCCTCTGAACAGTTGATGTTGAGATGTGTCTGTTACTTGAACTCAGTTTCTGAGGCTGGTAACTCTAATGAACTTACCCTCTGCAACTCTGGGTTTTCCTTTCCTGTGGCGGTCTTCATGAGAGCCAGTTTCATTTGATGTTTTTTTGCGACTGCACTTTGAAGAAACTTTCAAAGTTCTTGACATTTTCCGGATTGACTGACCTTCATCTCTTAAAGTAATGATGGGCTGTCATTTCTCTTTGCTTATTTGAGCTGTTATTGCCATAATATGGATTTGGTATTTTACCAAATAGGGCTATCTTCTGTATACCACCCCTACCTTGTCACAACACAACTGAATGCCAAGAGTGTGCAAAGCTGTAATCAAGGCAAAGGGTGTCTACTTTGAAGATATAAAATATATTTCTAAAATATATTTTGATTTGTTTAATACTTTTTTGGGTACTACATGATTCCATATGTGTTATTTCATTGTTCTGATGTCTTCACTATTATTCTACAATGTAGAAAATAGTACAAATAAAGAAAAATCCTTTATTGAGTAGGTGTGTTCAAACTTTTGACTGGTACTGTACATCACAGAAGACTTATTTTTTCAAGAGTATCATCAAGCAAAGTGCGGTGATGTAACTCTAGGGTCGGTTAGTCTATTTGAAAGCTTATGATGTAGGCTGTCACCATAACTTAAAATAGTCCATATCGTTTTCATTTCTAAGGATTGAAGAGACATGGCGTTTATGGCAGAAGTTCTTAGAGGACTTTGCACGTTTTGAGGAGTGGCTAGTGACCTCAGAGAAGACTGCTGCTCTGCCCAACTCTTCAGGCGTGCTCTACACTGTGGCCAAGGAAGAACTAAAGAAGTTTGAGGTACAGTACAACTATTACAGACCACATTATTTGATATGCTGTAAACCACTATATTCTCTCCCCATGTATCTCACATTCAGAAGACAGTACCTCTACAGTACAGTCGTGGCGAAAAGTTTTGAGAATGACACAAATATTAATTTTCACAAAGTCTGCTGCCTCAGTTTGTATGATGGCAATTTGCATATACTCCAGAATGTTATGAAGACTGATCAAATGAATTGCAATTAATTGCAAAGTCCCTCTTTGCCATACAAATTAACTGAATCCCCCAAAAAACATTTCCACTACATTTCAGCCCTGCCACAAAAGGACCAGCTGACATCATGTCAGTGATTCTCTCGTTAACACAGGTGTGAGTGTTGACGAGGACAAGGCTGGAGATCACTCTGTCATGCTGATTGAGTTCGAATAACAGACTGGAAGCTTCAAAAGGAGGGTGGTGCTTGGAGTCATTGTTCTTCCTCTGTCAACCGTGGTTACCTGCAAGGAAACACGTGCCGTCATCATTGCTTTGCACAAAAAGGGCTTCAAAGGCAAGGATATTGCTGCCAGTAAGATTGCACCTAAATCAACCATTTGATTTAGGTGCAAGATCATAAGGAATCATAAGGAACTTCAAGGAGAGTGGTTCAATTGTTGTGAAGAAGGCTTCAAGGGTGCTCAAGAAAATCCAGCAAGCGCCAGGATCGTCTCCTAAAGTTGATTCAGCTGCGGGATCAGGGCAACACCAGTACAGAGCTTGCTCAGGAATGGCAGCAGGCAGGTGTGAGTACATCTGCACGCACAGTGAGGTGAAGACTTTTGGAGGATGGCCTGGTGTCAAGAAGGGCAGCAAAGAAGCCAATTCTCTCCAGGAAAAACATCAGGGACAGACTGATATTCTGCAAAAGGTACAGGGATTGGACTGCTAAGGACTGGGTTAAAGTCATTTTCTCTGATGAAACCCCTTTCCAATTGTTTGGGGCATCCGGAAAAAAGCTTCTCCGGAGAAGACAAGGTGAGCGCTACCATCAGTCCTGTGTCATGCCAACAGTAAAGCATCTGGAGACCATTAATGTGTGGGGTTGCTTCTCAGCCAAGCGAGTGGGCTCACTCACAATTTTGCCTAAGAACACCGCCATGAATAAAGAATGGTACCAACACATCCTCCGAGAGCAACTTCTCCAATTTGGTGACGATCAATGCCTTTTCCAGCATGATGGAGCACCTTGCCACAAGGCAAAAGTGATAACTAAGTGGTTTGGGGAACAAAACAACGAACGAAACTCCCCAGACCTTAATCCCATTGCGAATTTGTGGTCAATCCTCAAGAGGCGGGTGGACAAACAAAAACCCACAAATTCTGACAAACTCCAAGCATTGATTATGCAAGAATGGGCTGCCATCAGTCAGGATGTGACCCAGAAGTTAATTGACAGCATGCCAGGGCGGATTGCAGAGGTCTTGAAAAAGAAGGGTAAACACTGCAAATATTGACTCTTTGCATCAACTTCATGTAATTGTCAATAAAAGCCTTTGACACTTATGAAATGCTTGTAATTATACTTCACTATTCCATAGGAACATCTGCCAAAAATATCTAAAGACACTGAAGCAGCAAACTTTGTGGAAAATAATATTTGTGTCATTCTCAAATCTTTTGGCCACGACTGTACATATCTAGACAAAACTCATGGATGCACTAACTTGTCTCTGATACTAAATGATCAATTGATCAACTGAATGATTAATCAATTTCCTCGATCAATACTAAATGTGTGGGTTGATAAATATATATATTTTAATTATATGTTGTCCTGTAGGCATTCCAACGTCAGGTCCATGAGAGTCTGACCCAGCTGGAGCTGATCAATAAGCAGTACCGCCGTCTGGCCAGAGAGAGCCGCACCGACTCCTCCTGTCGCCTCCGGGAGATGGCCCACGACGGTAACCAGCGCTGGGACAACCTGCAGAAGAGGGTGGCCTCCATCCTCCGCAGGCTCAAGGTGCAGAGTCGCGTCCATCCTTGTTGAGCAACTGTAACACAACAGGAAGTCTTATATATAGTCCAATTCTACACTCCTAAACATCCGTAGTGCTCACGGAAAGAAATCACGAGGAGTGTCTGCCCGAAATTGCAATTCATTGGTAAATAAATTTTTTGCTGCCGAGAAATGTGTATCCTAAAGAATCCCTTCATGATTTCTCCAGCACTTTATCAGTCAGCGTGAGGAGTTTGAGACGGCCAGAGACAGCATCCTGGTGTGGCTCACGGAGATGGACCTGCAGCTCACCAACATAGAGCACTTCTCAGAGTGTGACATCCAGGCCAAGATCAAACAGCTCAGGGTAAGAATGCCCACAATACCTCACCCCTTGGTGCTGCCCAGGTACATGGTACTGGTCATTTTTTAAACAACTTTATTTAACTAGGCAAGTCTGTTAAGAACAAATTCTTATTTACAATGACGGCCTACACCGGCCAAACCCGGACGACGCTGGGCCAATTGTGCGCCTCCCTATGGGACTTCCAATCACGGCCGGTTGTGATACAGACTGGAATCAAATCAGGGTCTGTAGTGATGCCTCTAGCACTGAGATGCAGTACCTTAGACCGCTGCGCCTCTCTACGTCATCATTTTTGCTAATAAGTTTCACACCTTGTGGTTGTGAACTCAACCTTACTTGGTTGGTCTCTGCTTCTCTTCCACTTTTTGACAACCGCTGATGTAAAATGAAGTACATTTGACTGATTGATTGATTGATTGTCTACCAGGCGTTCCAGCAGGAGATCTCTCTGACCACTGGGAAGATTGAGCACATCTTCCACCAGGGTGAGGTGCTGCTAGAGAAGAGTGAGCCTCTGGATGCCGCTGTTATAGAGGAGGAGCTGGAGGAGCTGCAGAGATACTGCCAGGAGGTGTTCGGACGTGTGGAGCGCTACTACAAGAAGCTCATACGCCTACCGGTAAGCCTAGGGATGACGGTAAGCCTAGGGATGACATCTACTGGCCCCCTTGGTTTGATTTTAATGTTGGGTGACTTGGCTTCTAGCACCCTTTCATAGTTTTTTTTTCAAGAGGATAGAGTTGAGCACATTCTCTCCTGTGGCCATTTTTCCAACTAATGCCATGTCTTGATTCCTGGAAGCTGCCGTTGTCTTTTTGTTGACTGTCTCATAAGTGTACCTCCCACTCCTCTTCCTCCAGCTAACAGGTGACGAGTACGACGTGTCATTCTCGGACCGGGAGTTTGAACTAGACGAACCTGGGTACCTGTCCAGCATTCCCTGGAGTGAGCGTCTGGGAGACTGCCTGATGTCCCCTCTACCCTCCCTAAGCCACTCTGCTTCCCTGGCTGCCCCTCTGCGGACTGGGGCTGAGCGCTCGGGCAGGGACACACCAGCCAGTGTGGACTCCATCCCCCTGGAGTGGGACCACGATTACGACCTGAGCCGGGGTCTGGAGAGCGCCAGCAGGGCCCTGGGCCTGGCCTCTGAGCAGGTGGAGCACGGAGAAGAGGGGAACTACCAGGGATCAGCTTCTGCCTCTGCTCTGTCAGGTCAGTCTAGTCTACACCCCTCACACCCATACCGTCAGATACTAAGGATAACACAACCCTCACAACTTAAGATCGCCTCGATCTCAGAGAGAGTGTGGAGACATACAGTATTGCACAGTGGCTGTTAAAGCACGCTCATATTCAGCCTTGTTAATTGTAAGAAATGTGTGTATGTATATGTTTCTTCCAGATGTAGTGATCCCAGAGAGCCCTGAGGCCTTTGTTAAACTAACTGAACAAACCCTGAGGTCCTTGGATGGTAGGCAAGATGCCGTAGTGTGGAAAAATAACACTAACAGCCCACTTACTGCCTGCTAGGAGTTTGGTTTGGTTTTCTTCCTCGCACACTGAAGCATAACACCACTTCCTAACGATTTGTATTTTTTTATATTACATTTTGCAGCACATAGGCTACTGTAGCTAACCTCAAGCTAATTTGTGGTTGGCATCCTGTGTGTTTCAAAAGGTGCATGTTGTTGTGCACTGTTGGGGAGATGTTGTTGTCTGTTGTTTTTTGTGTTACAAATGTCCTTTGTCCCTTGTCTTCTAATTTACCACTGAATGGATAACACTCACTATTAATGATATCTTACAATGTTTTGCAGTGGATGGATTTCTATGTCTGTTTGAAGAAAACATTTAGGGACGGTTTTTCGGACACAGATTAAGACAGGTTAAAGGAAAACTCCACCCAAAAATGACATTTTGGTGTTTGTTTCATTAGTCCATTGTTGACATAGTCCCAAAATGTTTTGCTTGCCAGCAATCAAGTTTTCAAGATATGTAACTTTCATATTCTTTTCATGTATTTTGAAAGTTACATATCTTGATAACTAGATTTTTGGGTGGAATGTTCCTTTAAGCGAATCCAGGCTGTATCGCATCCGGTCGTGATTGGGAGTCCCATAGGTCGGCACACAATTGGCCCCGCGTCGTCCGGGTTTGGCCGGGGTAGGCCATCATTGTAAATAAGAATTTGTTCTTAACTGACCTGCCTAGTTAAATAAAGCTTAAATAAAATTAAACAATTAAAAAACTCCTGAATAATCTACATTGAACGTGCTTTTAAATCCAACAGGAGTAGGCTTAATCTAGGTCTAAGAAACCGGCCCTTGAACATAAAATCAAAGCCTTTATCTAATTGTATTCCATCTCATCTTCCCATCCTCAGGAGAGGGAGGTACCCTGGAGACTCACATCCTACAGTTGGACAAGGTTCTGGACACAAGCCGGTTCCACCTGCAACAGACAGAGAACATAATCCGCAGCCGCACCCCAACTGGCCCCGAGCTAGACGCTTCATACATGGGATATGTGAGTACTGCTGGTCTCATTCACTAGTTAATATACTGGTCTCATTCACTAGACTCGACAACCAAGTCTTCTGCAGCCCATTTGGCTCTCATGGTTTGTAAATATGAAGTTACGATTGAAACTATTCCATGAATGTTATTGGTATGTCTGATAAGAGACCCTTATCACCGTTTCTATGAGTTACAGTACCAGCCAAAAGTTTGGACACACCTACTTATTCCAGGGTTTGTCTTTATTTTTACTATTTTCTTAATTGTAGAATAATGGTGAAGGAATCATGTAGTAACCAGTGTTAAACAAATAAAAATATATTTAATATTTTGAGATTCTTCAAACGCCCATTGCCTTGATGACAGCTTTGCACACTCTTGGCATTCTCTCAACAAGCTTCATGGGGTAGTCACCAGGAATGCATTTTAATTAACAGGTGTGCCTTGTTAAAAGTTTATTTGTGGAATTTCTTTCCTTCTTATTGCATTTGAGACAGTCAGTTGTGTTGTGACAAGGTGGGGGTGGTATACAGAAGATGGCCCTACTTGGTAAAGATCAAGTCCATAATATGGCAAGAACAGCTCAAATAAGCAAAGAGAAACGACAGTCCATCATTACTTTAAGACATGAAGGTCAGTCAATCCGGAAAATGTCAAGAACTTTGAAAGTTTCTTCAAGTGCAGTCGCAAAAACCACCAAGTGCTATGATGAAACTGGCTCTGATGAGAACCGCCACAGGAAAGGAAGACCCAGAGATACCAATGCAGCAGAGGATACGTTCATTAGAGTTACCATGCTCTGAAATTGCAGCCCAAATAAATGCTTCACAGAGTTCAAGTAACAGACACATCTCAACATCAACTATTCAGAGGCGATTGCGTGAATTTGGCCGTCATGGTCAAATTGCTGCAAAGAAACTGCTACACTCAGCAAAAAAAGAAACGTCTCTTTTTTCAGGACCCTGTCTTTCAAAGATAATTCATAAAAATCCAAATAAAGGGTTTAAACACTGTTTCCCATGCATGTTCAATGAACCATAAACAATTAATGAACATGCACCTGTAGAACGGTCGTTAAGACACTAACAATTTACAAATGGTAGTCAATTAAAGTCACAGTTATGAAAACTTAGGACACTAAAGAGGCCTTTCTACTGATTCTGAAAAACACCAAAAGAAAGATGCCCAGGGTCCCTGCTCATCTGCGTGAATGTGCCTTAGGCATGCTGCAAGGAAGCATAAGGACTGCAGATGTGGCAAGGGCAATAAATTGCAATGTCCGTTCAGTGAGACGCCTAAGACAGCGCTACAGGGAGACAGGATGGACAGCTGATCGTCCTTGCAGTGGCAGACCACGTGTAATAACACCTGCACAGGATCGGTACATTCGAACATCACACCTGCGGGACATGTACAGGATGGCAACAACAACTGCCCGAGTTACACCAGGAATGCACAATCCCTCCATCAGTGCTCAGACTGTCTGCAATAGGCTGAGAGAGGCTGGACTGAGGGCTTGTAGTCCTGTTGTAAGGCAGGTCCTCACCAGACATTTTTTTTATTTATTTTTATTTCACAAGTTCTCATTTGCAACTGCGACCTGGCCAAGATAAAGCAAAGCAGTGTGAACAGACAACAACACAGAGTTACACATGGAGTAAACAATAGACAAGTCAATAACATGGTAGAAAAAAGAGAATCTATATACAATGTGTGCAAAAGGCATGAGGTAGGCAATAAATCGAATAGTTACAATTTAGCAGATTAACACTGGAGTGATAAATCATCAGATGATCATGTGCAAGAAGAGATACTGGTGTGCAAAAGAGCAGAAAAGTAAATAAATAAAAGCAGTATGGGGGTGAGGTAGGTAAATTGGGTGGGTAGTTTACAGATGGACTATGTACAGCTGCAGCGATCGGTTAGCTGCTCGGATAGCAGATTTTTAAAGTTGTTGAGGGAGATAAAAGTCTCCAACTTCAGAGATTTTTGCAATTCGTTCCAGTCGCAGGCAGCAGAGAACTGGAAGGAAAGGCGTCCAAATGAGGTTTTGGCTTTAGGGATGATCAGTGAGATACACCTGCTGGAGCGCGTGCTACGGGTGGGTGTAGCCATCGTGACCAGTGAACTGAGATAATGCGGCACTTTGCCTAGCATAGCCTTGTAGATGACCTGGAGCCAGTGGGTCTGACGACGAACATGTAGCGAGGGCCAGCCGACTAGGGCATACAGGTCGCAGTGGTGGGTCGTATAAGGTGCTTTAGTAACAAAACGGATGGCACTGTGATAAACTGCATCCAGTTTGCTGAGTAGAGTATTGGAAGCTATTTTGTAGATGACATCGCCGAAGTCGAGGATCGGTAGGATAGTCAGTTTTACTAGGGTAAGTTTGGCGGTGTGAGTGAAGGAGGCTTTGTTCCGTAATAGAAAGCCGACTCTAGATTTGATTTTGGATTGGAGATGTTTGATATGAGTCTGGAAGGAGAGTTTGCAGTCTAGCCAGACACCTAGGTACTTATAGATGTCCACATATTCTAGGTCGGAACCGTCCAGGGTGGTGATGCTAGTCGGGCGAGCGGGTGCAGGCAGCGAACGGTTGAAAAGCATGCATTTGGTTTTACTAGCGTTTAAGAGCAGTTGGAGGCCACGGAAGGAGTGTTGTATGGCATTGGAGCTCGTTTGGAGGTTAGATAGCACAGTGTCCAGGGAAGGGCCGGAAGTATACAGAATGGTGTCGTCTGCGTAGAGGTGGATCAGGGAATCGCCCGCAGCAAGAGCAACATCATTGATGTATACAGAGAAAAGAGTCGGCCCGAGAATTGAACCCTTGGTACCCCCATAGAGACTGCCCCAGAATTGGTACCCCCATAGAGACTGCCAGAGGACCGGACAACATGCCCTCCGATTTGACACACTGAACTCTGTCTGCAAAGTAGTTGGTGAACCAGGCAAGGCAGTCATTAGAAAAACCGAGGCTATTGAGTCTGCCGATAAGAATATGGTGATTGACAGAGTCGAAAGCCTTGGCCAGGTCGATGAAGACGGCTGCACAGTAATGTCTTTTATCGATGGCGGTTATGATATCGTTTAGTACCTTGAGCGTGGCTGAGGTGCACCCGTGACCGGCTCGGAAACCGGATTGCACAGCGGAGAAGGTACGGTGGGATTCGAGATGGTCAGTGATCTGTTTGTTGACTTGGCTTTCGAAGACCTTAGCTAGGCAGGGCAGGATGGATATAGGTCTGTAACAGTTTGGGTCCAGGGTGTCTCCCCGTTTGAAGAGGGGGAGGACAGCGGCAGCTTTCCAATCCTTTGGGATCTCAGATGATACGAAGGAGAGGTTGAACAGGCTGGTAATAGGGGGTGCGACAATGGCAGCGGACAGTTTCAGAAATAGGGGGCCCAGATTGTCAAGCCCAGCTGATTTGTATGGGTCCAGGTTTTCCAGCTCTTTCAGAACATCTGCTATCTGGATATGGGTAAAGGAGAAGCTGGGGAGGCATGGGCGAGTAGCAGCGGGGGGGGGCGGGGCTGTTGGCCAAGGTTGGAGTCGCCAGGTGGAAGGCATGGCCAGCCATTGAGAAATGTTTGTTGAAGTTTTCCATTATCACGGACTTATCAGTAGTGACCGTTTTAGTTAGCCTCAGTGCAGTGGGCAGCTGGGAGGAGGTGCTCTTGTTTTCCATGGACTTTACAGTATCCCAGAACTTTTTGGAGTTAGAGCTACAGGATGCAAATTTCTGCTTGAAAAAGCTGGCCTTTGCTTTCCTGACTGACTGCGTGTATTGGTTCCTGACTTCCCTGAACAGTTGCA
This sequence comes from Salvelinus fontinalis, assembly GCF_029448725.1. NCBI lineage: Eukaryota > Metazoa > Chordata > Actinopteri > Salmoniformes > Salmonidae > Salvelinus > Salvelinus fontinalis. Next base: position 38,869,012 of record NC_074679.1, read on the forward strand.
TATCACGGGGGCTCTTCGATGCTATTGCAGTTCGCCACAGGATGTTTTTGTGCTGGTCGAGGGCAGTCAGGTCTGGAGTGAACCAAGGGCTATATCTGTTCTTGGTTCTGCATTTTTTGAACGGAGCATGCTTGTCTAATATGGTGAGGAAGTAACTTTTAAAGAATGACCAGGCATCCTCAACTGACGGGATGAGGTCAATATCCTTCCAGGGTACCCGGGCCAGGTCGATTAGAAAGGCCTGCTCACAGAAGTGTTTCAGGGAGCGTTTGACAGTGATGAGGGGTGGTCGTTTGACCGTGGACCCGTGGCGGATACAGGCAATGAGGCAGTGATCGCTGAGATCTTGATTGAAGACAGCAGAGGTGTATTTGGAGGGCAAGTTGGTCAGGATAATGTCTATTAGGGTGCCCATGTTTACGGATTTAGGATTGTACCTGGTGGGTTCCTTGATGATTTGTGTGAGATTGAGGGCATCAAGCTTAGATTGTAGGACTGCCGGGGTGTTAAGCATATCCCAGTTTAGGTCACCTAACAGAACAAACTCTGAAGCTAGATGGGGAGCGATCAATTCACAGATGGTGTCCAGGGCACAGCTGGGAGCTGAGGGGGGTCGGTAGCAGGCGGCAACAGTGAGAGACTTATTTCTGGAGAGATTAATTTTTAAAATTAGAAGTTCGAACTGTTTGGGCATAGACTTGGAAAGTATGACAGAACTTTGCAGGCTATCTCTGCAGTAGATTGCAACTCCTCCCCCTTTGGCAGTTCTATCTTGACGGAAAGTGTTATAGTTGGGTATGGAAATCTCAGAGTTTTTGGTGGCCTTCCTAAGCCAGGATTCAGACACGGCAAGGACATCAGGGTTGGCAGAGTGTGCTAAAGCGGTGAGTAAGGCAAACTTGGGGAGGAGGCTTCTGATGTTGACATGCATGAGGCCAAGGCTTTTTCGATCACTGAAGTCAACAAATGAGGGTGACTGGGGACATGCAGGGCCTGGGTTTACCTCCACATCACCCGAGGAACAGAGGAGTAGTAGGATGAGGGTGCGGCTAAAGGCTATCAAAACTGGTCGCCTAGAGCGTTGGGGACAAGGAATAAAAGGAGCAGATTTATGGGCGTGGTAGAATAGATTCTGGGCATAATGTGCAGACCAGGGTATGGTGGGGCACGGGTACAGCGGAGGCAAGCCCAGGCACTGGGTGATGATAAGAGAGGTTGTATCTCTGGACATGCTGGTCTCAATGGGTGAGGTCACCGCATGTGTGGGGGGTGGGACAAAGGAGGTATCAGAGGTACGGAGAGTGGAACTACGGGGTCCATTGCAAACCAAAACAATGATAACTAGCCTGAACAACAGTATGCAAGGCATATTGATATTTGAGAGAGACATACAATAAGGCATAAAGTGATTGCAGGTCATGATTGGGAGAGCTAGCTAAAACAGCAGGTGAAATAACAGCAGCTAGTCAGCTAACACAGCAACAGAAGGTAAAAATGGCGACGACTGGGCAGAGAGGGGCACAGAGCCGACAGATAAAACACAAATAAACAGAATGGAGTACCGTGAATTAATGGACAGTCAAGCAGGCATCAGCTATGTAGCCAAGTGATCATAGTGTCAAGGGGGCAGCCGTAGATGGAGTAGTGAGGCCTCCACTAAGCTAGCACGCGTTTAAAGTTAGTAGCCCGTGGGGGTGGTCTGCTCAGACGGAGGGGGTCTGCTCAGACGGAGGCCGGTTGAGGGCACCGGTTGAGGGCACATCTGCAAACCAGACGTGGTCGTGTCGACAGAGAATCCAAGCCGGATAGCGATGGCGAAAGAGAGGTTGTGAATTGTAGAATTGTGTTTGCTAACTGGTGCTAGCTTCCTGGCTGCGCTAGCTGCAAGATAAGCTAGCAGTTAGCAGACCGGGGCAGGCAAGTTAGCCTTTGGGGGACGTCGCGATGGGGGGGAAGTCTGTTTTTGCCTCTTCGTGCGGTGACGTCGATAGACCAGTCGTGGAATTAGTAGGGTTCCAGGTAGCTCTAGGTAGCTAACAGGCCTAGTAGGTTAGCAGAATGGGCCTTCAGCGGGCGTCACGCCTGAGGGGCCTGTTGGAGTCCCCGGGCAGATTATGTCGGTAATCGGCATCACCGGCAACAACGTCGCCTATGGGCACAAACCCACCGTCGCTGAACCAGACAGGACTGGCAAAAAGTGCTCTTCACTGACGAGTCGCGGTTTTGTCTCACCAGGGGTGATGGTCGGATTCGCGTTTCACCGAGGCCTGTACTCTGGAGCGGGATCGATTTGGAGGTGGAGGGTCCGTCATGGTCTGGGGCGGTGTGTCACAGCATCATCGGACTGAGCTTGTTGTCATTGCAGGCAATCTCAACGCTGTGCGTTACAAGACATCCTCCTCCCTCATGTGGTACCCTTCCTGCAGGTTCATCCTGACATGACCCTCCAACATGACAATGCCACCAACCATACTGCTCGTTCTGTGCGTGATTTCCTGCAAGACAGGAATGTCTTGGCCAGCGAAGAGCCCGGATCTCAATCCCATTGAGCACGTCTGGGACCTGTTGGATCGGAGGGTGAGGGCTAGGGTCATTCCCCCCAGAAATGTCCAGGAACTTGCAGGTGCCTTGGTGGAAGAGTGGGGTAACATCCCACAGCAAGAACTGGCAAATCTGGTGCAGTCCATGAGGAGGAGATGCACTGCAGTACTTCATGCACGGATTTTGACCCCCCTTTGTTCAGGGACACATTATTCCATTTCTGTTAGTCACATGTCTGTGGAACTTGTTCAGTTTATGTCTCAGTTGTTGAATCTTGTTATGTTTATACAAATATTTACACGTTAAGTTTGCTGAAAATAAACGCAGTTGACAGTGAGAGAACATTTCTTTTTTTGATGAGTTTATTAAAAGACACTAATAAGAAGAAAAGACTTGCTTGGGCCAAGAAACACGAGGAATGGACATTAGACCGGTGGAGATCTGTCCTTTGGTCTGATGAGTCCAAATTTGAGATGTTTGGTTCCAACCACATGTGTGGTCCCCACCGTGAAGAATGGAGGAGGTGTGATGGTGTGGGGGTTGCTTTGCTGGTGACACTGTCGTGATTTATTTAGAATTCAAGGCACACTTAACCAGCATGGCTACCACAGCATTCTGCAGCGATACGCCATCCCATCTGGTTTGCGCTTAGTGGGACTATCATTTGTTTTTCAACAGGACAATGACCCAAAACACACCTCCAGGCTGTGTAAGGGCTATGTAAGGACCAAGAAGGAGAGTGATGGAGTGCTGCATCAGATGAACTGGCCTCCACAATCACCCGACCCCAACCCAATTGAGATGGTTTGCGATGAGTGCAGAGTGAAGGATGACTGCAGAGTGAAGGAAAAGCAGCCAACAAGTGCTCATCATATGTGGGAACTCCTTCAAGACTGTTGGAAAAGCATTCCAGATGAAGCTTGTTGAGAGAATGCGAGAGTGTGCAAAGCTGTCATCAAGGCAAAGGGTGGCTACTTTGAATAATCTAAAACATCAATTATATTTTTATTTGTTTAAAACTTGTTTGATTACTACATGATTCCATATGTGTTATTTCATAGTTTTGAAGTCTTCACTATTATTCTACAATGTAGAACATAGTAAAAATACAGAAAAACCCTTGAATGAGTGTGTGTCCAAACTTTTGACTGGTACTGTATGTCTCAATGGAAGGTCTTTAGGAAACATTGTGTCTTTATCTACATAAATCATGTGGTTTGTAATATAAGTATCTACTCATCGGGATTACATGATGTGAACATCTCAGTGACATGCTTTCCATCCGCTGCCTGTCCTGTCGTGTTGTGTAGATGCGTCTGTTGGGCGAGTGTCGTGGCAGTATAGACACGGTGAAGAGGGTGGGATACGAGCTGAAGGGGGAGGAGGACAAGGCCTCAGGACTCGCTGACCCCATTGGTGGTGATTCACAAACAGGTAACGTTTGGCTTTCAGATGTTGATACTGTACTGTGTACGGTGCCTTCAAAGTTTTCACACCCCTTGACTTTTTCCTAATTTTGTTGTGTTACAGCCAGCATTTAAAATTGATTAAATATACCCTATAATGTCGACGGGGAATTATGTTTTTCAATATTTTACAAATAAATGTTTGTATTTATTAAGGATCCCAGCAACATTAAGGCAGTTATATACAATGTTAAATATTACATGACATTTCATAACACTTTTCACAACACAGTAAGTGTTTTTCCCTCAGGCCTCTACTCTACTACCACATACAGTGGCTCCAAAATTACTATCCCCCCTGACTGGCAATGCACAAACAATACTTTAAAAAATATAAACAATATAATTATAGAGAAACTCAAAATACCAACATGTGAGAAATACTGCACTTTATTAATGTTTCAATGGAACCCACCACAATCATACAATTATTTAATACAAAATACATTTCACCAAAATCAAGGTTTCATCATTATTGGCACTCCTCATTTAGTACTTAGTGCCACCACCTCTGGCAAGGATAACAGCATGGAGTCTTTTCCTGTAATGTTTGACAAGGTTAAGGAACACATTTGGAGGGATTTTGGACCATTCCTCTATGCAGATCCTTTCAAGATCCTTCACATTCTTGGGTTTGCGCTTATCAACTGCTCTCTTCCACTCGGCCCACAGGTTTTCAATTGGATTGAGGTCGGGCGACTGAGATGGCCATGGCAGAACATTGATTTTGTTGTCACAGAACCATTTCTGTGTGGATCTTGAGGTCTGTTTCGGGTCATTGTCTTGTTGGAAAGTCCACCTACGGCCAAGTCCCAGCCTTCTAGCAGACGCAACCAGATTGTCAGCCAAAATTGCCTGATACTTGGTGGAATTCATTATGCCATCAATCTTAACCAGTGCCCCTGGAATTAAAACAGGCCCAAAACATCACTGACCCACCACCATATTTCACCGTGGGTATTTTTTATTTATTTTATTTATTTATTTTACCGTTATTTTACCAGGTAAGTTGACTGAGAACACGTTCTCATTTGCAGCAACGACCTGGGGAATAGTTACAGGGGAGAGGAGGGGGATGAATGAGCCAATTGTTAACTGGGGATTATTAGGTAACCATGATGGTTTGAGGGCCAGATTGGGAATTTAGCCAGGACACCAGGGTTAACACCCCTACTCTTACAATAAGTGCCATGGGATCTTTAATGACCTCAGAGAGTCAGGACACCCGTTTAACGTCCCATCCGAAAGACAGCACCCTACACAGGGCAGTGTCCCCAATCACTGCCCTGGGGCATTGGGATATTTTTTAGACCAGAGGAAAGAGTGCCTCCTACTGGCCCTCCAACACCACTTCCAGCAGCATCTGGTCTCCCATCCAGGGACTGACCAAGACCAACCCTGCTTAGCTTCAGAAGCAAGCCAGCAGTGGTATGCAGGGTGGTATGCTGCTGGTATGAGGTGCCTCTCCTTGTATGCTTCTCTGTTTTGTCGCCAAACATGCCGATGCTGTATCTGACCAGAGCACCTTCTTCCAATCATAATTTAAATGAAGTTTGGCAAACTCCAAGCGCTTGCGTCTCTGACTTTGGGTTCATTAAGGGCTTTCTTCTGGCAACCCTTTCAAAGAGCCTGTGGTTGGGGAGGTGGGGTCTGATGGTGCTTTTTTTAACCTGGTGACCCCAAGACGCCACCAAGGCCTGCAATTCTTGCACAGTGATTCTTGGGGATTTTGTTGCTTCTCTCACGATCCTCCTCCCTATCCTGGGGGGGCAAAATAAATTTGCGTCCTCTACCCGTGAGGTTTTCAACTGTTCCATATCTTTAGAATTTTTTAATAATTGCCCTGACAGTGCTCAGTCATACATTCAATCGTTTGTGGATCTTCTTGTGTCCATTACCAGATTAATGAAGGTCTACGACCATCTGTCCCTTTTGAACTGCCAGTTCTTTTCTTTTCTTCATGGTGTTGGATGACAAAGGGATATTGCATGCGTGTAACCTCATTTTTATACCCTAGTGAAAAAGGAAGTGATGTAATGGCTCAATTTAGTTCCTTAACACTTAGATAAATTTAAATAAGTGGAATATAACTCCTGGCTCAATTTTGGTAGATGTTATAGGCAATAATATTTAAGGGTACCATTAATGGTGAAACCTTGATTTGGAGGACATCGATTTTTAATTAAATCAATAAATGATTTTGGTGGGTTTCATTGAAACATTAATAAAGTACAGTATTTTTCACATGTTTGTCTCTATAATTATATTTTTCATATTTTTTTAAGTATTGTTTGTGCTTTGCCAGTCTTGTGGGGTATGCAAGCTGTGTGCTGGTAGTTCAGACAGACACCTCGGTGCATTCATCATGTCAACACTTCTTATAAAAACAAGTAGTGATGAAGTCAATCTCTCCTCCATTTACATGCATATTGTTAATGTTAGCTCGCCGTGTACACATTTTAAGGGCCAATCGTGCTGCCCTGTTCTGAGCAATTGTAATTTTCCAAGGGTTCTCTTTGTGGCACCTGACCACACGACTGAACAGTAGTCCAGGTGCTACAAAACTAGGGCCTGTAGGACCTGCCTTGTTGATAGTGTTTTTAAGAAGGCTGAGCAGTGCTTTATTATGGACGGACTTCTTCCCATCTTAGCTACTGTTGTATCAACATGTTTTGACCATCAGTTTACAAATCATGGTTACTCCAAGCAGTTTAGTCACCTCAACTTGCTCAATTTCCACATGATTTATGACAAGATTTAGTTGAAGTTTAGGGTTTAGTGAATTATTTGTCCCAAATACAATGCTTTTAAGTTTTTGAAACATTTAGGACTAACTTATTCCTTGCCACCCATTCTGAAACTAACGGCATCTCTTTTAAGTGTTGAAGTGATTTCACTTGCTGTAGTAGCTGACGTTGAGTCACACGCATACATAGACACACTGGCTTTACTCAAAGCCGATAATCGAATATATAACTAGCCATAGACATAAATAATAGATAAACTACACATATATCCCGTTACCAAATTAATAATTTCATACACTTTCTTTCCTTCCTTCTATACTGTAGGATAGTTACTGCAGTCTCAGGCCCTGAGTAAAGAGATAGATAGACATAGATATAATAATAACTACGTATATATCCCATTACCAAATAAATAATAAAATACTCCTTCATTCCCGCTGCGGTGTAGGTGTGATAGAACACTGGGAGTTGCTGCCCATTCCCAGGCCCTCAGTAAAGAGATGGATAAATCTAGTATAGCTATATTATATAATGCCGTTTATACATTGTAATACCCCTTTCTTCCACCCCTGGGGTGTAGGTGTGATAGAACGTTGGGAGTTGCTGCAGGCCCAGGCCCTCAGTAAAGAGATGCGTCTGAAGCAGAACCTTCAGCAGTGGCAGCAGTTCAACTCTGACCTCAATGCCGTGTGGTTGTGGCTGGACCAGGCGGCGGCGGAGCTAGAGCAGCAGCGGAGCCTGGACCTCAGCACCGACATCCAGACCATCGAGATGCGCATCAAGAAATTCAAGGTGATCTCTGACTATTGGCTTTTTGCCCTCGGAGTCCTGAAATGGGTGTTTAGCATCCTCACTAAGATTAAAGCTTGCAAGGTTTTCCCAAAGTTCCCGGGTTTTCAGAAATCCTGGTTGGCTGGTTCCTAGTTGGAGGATTCCCTCCTTGCTTATTCCCTCTTAGTTATCGGGAATCCTTTAACTGGGATTTCTTAAACCTGGGATCTTAGGGAAAGTTTCTGAAATTTTGCAACCCTAATTCTCATGTCACTTTTTTTTAAAGATTCTATGCTGATATTATACACAATCTCCAATCATCTCTTTCCATAATGTCTTTCTGCAGGAGCTGCAGAAGGCTGTCGACAAGCGTAAGGCCATTGTGCTATCCATTAACCTGTGCAGTGCAGAGTTTGTACAGTCTGCCACAGAGGAATGCCAGGACCTGCAGGCCAGGCTGAAAGAGATGAACAACCGCTGGGACAGACTTGGCACCTCTCTAGGGGAGTGGAGGGCAGCACTACAGAATGCCCTCATGCAGTGTCACGTAGGTGTCCAGCTGTCTATATAGCTAGCTTGGTCCCAGATCTGTGCTGTCTTGCCAACTCAAATGGCCGTTGAGGAGTTGGCAAGATAGCACAAACAGATTTAGGACCAGGCTACAGTTTTTTTGTTTGTTTTGCTTTTATGGGGTAGATCAGCTATAATATTGCATGTAGATAGTGGCTTCTATCAATGTAATTGTCTGCATATTTTTTTTATCCCCCATATACAGTATTTTTGGAGAAATATATAATTTCTATATATTTTCCTTCCTTATTATTTTCCCTTAACCCTATCATCCCTCTCTTATTTGGAGTAAACTAATGGACAACAATACTTAGGCTTCTACTTCCAGCTTATATATACATTTTACAGACACAGTATATTTTACGTTCATTTTTTTAAATGTATTTGTGTTTATTTTTTATGTCCCACCCTTCACAGCTCCTCTTAACCCCTCCCATCTATCTCTGAATACCATACATTTTGATTTCTATTAGCCATATATTTTTCAACTGTGCTGGGATGTTTCACAAAAGTCCCCAACATTTCTATTCTCATAGTTTCTACAGATTGTAAATTAAAGATAAAATGTTTTGCTGAGAGTATTATATTATTGATCGATTGACTATGACTTTCCCTGAACCTGCAACCAAAAACAAACTACATTTAAGGGCAGTACCAAAACAAGTGATCTAATGATTCTGTCTCTTCGCAGCAAAATCTGCAGAGCTGGGATGGTTGTTTCCACCATATATATATATATATATATATAACATTCTATTGGTTGCAAGAATTTGATATAATAATTTAAATTGAAAAACTCTTACATTTTGAATCCGGTGTCGTTTTTTTCGTCAGTTCATAAACCATGTGCCATGGAATCAGTACATCGAAAATCTCTTCCCAACTATTTTGCAACCTGTATGGCACAGCTGCCAATTTTGGTGTCCTTAAATTAAACTGGTATACTTTTTATTAATCACCATTTTCTTTAACCAATTTTGGTCTTAAATGCAGGGCCAACAGACAAGTTCCTTACCTTTTCCCCCTTCCACTTGTGGCAATGCTGCAATTAGTTGGTTATCATTTTGAAACAGAGCAGAAATGTCTATATATTTTTGTAAGATACGTGTGACAACTCCACCAGTCCTATTTATGATATAATTTACAAAGATGATGCTGTTTTATATGTTATCCAAATTGTGGATTTAAAAGTAAACATGAATCAGCGTACAATGACACCTTTGTTTTTAAGCCCTGGATTTCTAGTCCCTTGATATTATTGTTGGATCTGATTTTTACATTTCGATGGCCATAATAAATAGATATGCTGATAGTGGACAACCTTGTTTTACTCCTCTTGACAGTTTAATACTTTCTGAGAAGTAGCCATTATTTACGATTTTACACCTAGGGTTACTATACATAACTTTAACCCATTGCGTAAGAGATTCTCCATAATTGTAATATTCCTGGCATTTATATATAAATTCCAGTCATACTTTATCAAAAGCCTTTTTAAAATCAGCTATGAATACTAGGCCTGGTTTCCCAGATGTTTCATAGTGTTCTGTTGTTGAATCCGGCATTGATTCTTAGTGCAAATTTAAACAAATTAAAAAGACCTAGCTAGCTAAAAGGCAAAGTGAACCGGTTCCTTTAAAAATTGCAGTTAATTTTCTCAAATCGTGTTTGTTATTATCTCCAATGTATCATGAAAAAAACATATCTGATTAGGATGAATAATATCCAACAATACCTTTAATTCTATGTGCTATGCATCTTGATTTAATTTTTGCATCGCAACATGTCACGCTCATCAAAATGAATGGACCAAGGCGCAGCGTGCGTAGAGTTCCACATATTTTAATAAATCGAAACTCACCAAACAAGCACAAAGTGACGTTCTGTGCTGCATACAGGCAGCGACACAAAAACAAGATCCCACAAACTAAAGGTGGGAAAAGGCTGCCTAAGTATGATCCCCAATCAGAGACAACGATAGACAGCTGCCTCTGATTGGGAACCATAACCGGCCAACAAAGAAATAGAAAAACTAGAATGCCCACCCAAATCACAACCTGACCTAACCAAATAGAGAAATAAAAAGGCTCTCTAAGGTCAGGGCGTGACACAACACTGAAGTGTAAGGGGCCTCCAATTTTTTTTATGGACTGGATCTTTATATTTAACACCTGGGTTTTGTTTCAGTAATTGTGAAATCAGACCTTGTTGTTGAGTATCTGGAGTGGTTAAAACATGCTAAAAGCAGTCCTCTGAGTACATAACAAGTATAATATACCTCAACTGGTATGCCATCCAGTGCTTGAGTTTCCCTGATTTTAAAGGCTTTAACTGCATCAAGAAATTCCTCCTCTGTAATTTGGCACAGCTGTTAATTTAAAATTATGAAAATAAAAAAATCCTAGCAATTAACTTCGGTTAGTGGAGATGGAGGAGACTGAAATGAAAACATATGCTCAAAGTACTTTGCTCCCTCTTTAAAAATGTTGTTTGGTGAATGATGGGTGACTCACGTCATTTGTAACAAATTTCAGTAAATTATTGTTGATAGCATTTCCATGATGAAGATTAAGAAGTAGACCAGTCTACTGTTGACTTAATCAAAGATCCAAAACTGGACAGATATTGTTTGCATGTTTGACAACTGAGACAGTCTCAATGTCCTGGACATCAAAAACAAGGTTTATCAATAGTTAGACATATTAAATATGTTACTTTTGGTAGAAGCCATGACTTTTGATAGAAGGTGGCGTAGAGTGCTGAGTACTCCATCGTCTTCGCATTTGTATTCACATCTCGTCTCCTGTAGGACTTCCATGAGATGAGTCACGGCCTGCTACTGTGGCTGGAGAACATTGACCGCAGGAGGAACGAGATCGTTCCCATTGACCCCATCCAGGACAGCGACACCCTCCACGATCACCACAAAACACTCATGGTCGGTAGAGAAGCCTTATGTTGATGTGTAATCCTGAAACTCAGAACCAAATCTTGTTTGTCACGAGAGGCTAGTTAAACTGTTTTTTTTTAGGGATCCGTTTGACCCAGAATCTCTAATATTGATTCCTTTATGATTAGTTGTTTGGAATGCAAGGTAATTTATTGATCAGAGATCTGACTGCAATGTAGTCAATCTTGAACATGCAAAAACCATATTCTGTGAATCACTGACTCCTTGCACTATGAAAGTGATCCTGAGCCACCATTTTATCTCCACTCCTCTCCTTTTACAGCAAATCCGTGGTGAGTTGCTGGACTCCCAGAGGAAAGTGTCGTCCTTGCAGGACATGTCCCTGCAGCTGCTGGTCAACAGCGATGGCAGCGACTGTCTGGAGGCCAAAGAGAAGGTGCACGTCATCGGGAACCGCCTCAAACTGCTCTTCAAGGAGGTGACCAGAGACCTCAGAGAGCTGGAGAAGATTCTGAACATCACCAGCAGCCAACAGGTCAGAACAGCAGCGCTTGTACTGTACAATTAAATAGAGCAAATGAATGCACCTCTAATGCAGTACAAATTACACAATAAAAAATAGTACAGGAGGAAAGTTTGGAGCCTTTCTTTACTGTATCTAACACAATTTCTCATGCTCGGCCCCTCCCTCCCTCTGTGTGTGAGTGTGTGTGTCTCTGCCTTTCTGTCTCTCCCTCCCCCTACTCTCGCTCTCTTCCTTCGGTCCTGTCTCTCTCTCCTCTCAGGACCTGTCTTCATGGTCGTCGGCTGATGAGCTGGACACCACCTCTGGTTCCATCAGCCCGGTGTCGGGCAGGAGCACGCCAAGTCGCCGTCGATCGGTAACGTATAGTAGTCCTCCTGACGTAACATGGTGCCCTACCAGAAGGTGTTTTGGTACTCCCCGAAAGGCCCAGACAGTGCATCACTTGTGCCCCCGAATGCAACGCTCAGTTTTCTCCAGTTTAAGCCCATGCAGAGTCACTCCCTCCCACCATCCCAGGACCTCTCCTTCTCACCTCTGATCTGTACACCGACTTTATATACTTTTCCCTCCACACTCTGATCCTGTTTCCACACCTTTACACCTTGCATGTCTTCTTTTCCCCGAGCCAAACCTACCAGAGTTTTGGAGACATGGTTATTCCCGCTCTTTTTTCATTCTTTTTTCTTTCCCCCTTTTTTCTTTCCCCCTTTCTCTTCTTGATTGACTTGACTTCAATTTCTACCCAAATTTGAACATTTGAAGTCAACATGTCTTTACATCCCAAATTCTTCCCCCTAAACTTCTACTTCTACCTGACTGACTCTTTCTTGTTTTGTTCTTTCGTGTTCTGTAGTTGTAGGTCCCTGTAGTGTAGTGCTCAAGGAATACTGGCTCTTTGATACTGCTGAAAACACAAAGTAGAACATTTAATCCTGCTTGGTTTTTATCAATCCAATTCTCCAATTTCTTTTATGTTTTTCTCTGAAGTAATGACTTGTTTTTTTTAAGTCAATCCCGATGATTGATCTCAATGATTTTAAGATACAGCACATGTATATCTTAAATGTCTTACGTCTGTCTCCCACATAGCAAGTCATTCATCCTATAATATAGGACATAGTACAAATTGTGCTTCAGCAGCGTATGAATTCACTCTGTTCAAAATAACAGCATGGCCATTCAGCTGTAGCGGTTCAAAGTAGCTGTACACTTTGAAAAAAGCGTTTCCTTGTTTTCCATTGAATTATCTCTCTTATTGTCACCTTCCTTCACACATCTGATTTTGTTGCTGCCTTTCTATTCTTTCATTTTGGGTAATTCCTTTTCATCGGTAGCTTTGTTCTTTATTTGCCTGGGACTGAAACATACTTTCTTTCTTTTACCCCCCCTGTTCATTGCAAACAGCAACGGGGCAAATGTAGTCTGTCACAGCAGACCTCTGGACCCTCTGTGAGCAGTCCACACAGACCACACAGGTACCTTTCTCCTGGTTTCTAGAACACCCGGAAGATAATGGAACTCATGGAACATGTTACACCTGTTCTGAAACCGCAGTCCGTTGTGCTGCACTGCGCACATACAGTACAGGGCAACGCTACAGTGCAACAACAACAAAAAATGTACGATACAGGGATAGAAAACCCTGAGTGCTGTTTTTTACTTACTACCAAAGGTTCATAAAAGGTTAATGAAAAATGAATTCCATCATCTTCTACCATTCTAGATACTATGTAGAGGCTAGGGGTTTACAGTAGGTGGTGGTTATATCCCACAAATCCTTTACACTACAGTTCCGCAAAATATAATGAGACTTGCAAGCCTCTTCGCCGCCAATGTCCTCGGCTGCTTGATTAACTACGCTACCCAGAATGCACCGCGAGTGCTTAACATACTGTAAACAGTTTCTCTAATACAGGGCCCTTAACGCTCCTTTTTCTACTGCTGATGGGCGCACACAGTTTTTCTTTTGAATTGCCAAGCCAGCAAGTGTCTGCAATGAACAATATGATGGCAGCAAGTCTATCTCTCTCTTCCTTTCTCTTTCTTTCTCTTGTGTGTGACATCTCTTCTTCTATTTCACATAACTAATCCACCATCTCCCCCTCGCTCCCCTCAATCTGCCATCTGTGGGTCTCGCCTCTCAGGTCTCCATTTGTGAAGTGTTAGGGGGCATTTTGGTCACAGTCTAGACAGTCGAACCTGAGGGTAAAACAGACGTCACTGTTATCTAAACACATATTATTATTAATAATTTTAGAGTAAGCTAATTTCACAGTTATAAAATAGACCTCAGAGCTACGTAAAACAGATCAACATCAGGTATCACATATTTACATGCCGCAAAGTCACTGTACTGTAACTCTTCTCAGCTGTTGTTTTGTTACTTGACATCCCTTGTCGTTGTCCAAACAGGTCATTTAACGTATTTAGTAGCAATTTAGTGTTACTGTCAGAGCTGGGATCAATTGAGCAAATTCAAGAAGTATCATTGCTTTTCAGTTTTGAGTTTACTTCCTGAATTGACTGATTCGGGTCCTCTCAGTTTGACAGCAGCCAATGTCTTTCACAGTCAGATGAGGGTGTATTACGATGCTTCTGCTGCTGACTAATGCTAAAAGAAGAGCAGAGCTACAGCTACCCCCTTTAAAACAGACTGCTCTATGCTGCTATGCTCCTGTCTTGGCATGCTTTTTAACAGGATATGAACTCATCAGAGAGACCTTGTAGGACTATCTAAATGTTCAACTGCTACTTTTTGTCTCGCACCCTAACACCTCGCATCCTTGAGAAAGGAATGTCAGCTCCACATATTTACTTCATGGGTTTGAAAGGATTGTGTTTCTTGAAAATGTGTGTCAAGTGATATTCAAATGACTCAGTCAGTGTATTGATCACAGATATCGTTTGGTTATTCGATCATGTTTGTGGAGATGCACAGTTTGTCATCGTAATCGTAGTTCAAGAACTACCATGCTGTAGTTCCTCAAGATCATTTGGGATAGTTTATATCTTATAACTAAATAGTTTATTTATTTTATTTTTTGATTCTAATGATCCTAATTACAGTGCATAAGGTAAACATGGATGGATGTGTGGTCTGGATGCAGATCCGTAGCTTTACAGGTGTCATAACCTAAATCTACTTGGCTTGGTGTTGTTGTGTGCTCCCCGTATCGTGTTTAATCAGGTCTCCCAACGTCGCTGGGTCCGCTTCCTCCCCTTCTGAGGCCGAGGTGATACCATCGTCATTCTTGTACCGCGTCCTGTGGGTGGCGGTGCCCCTCCAGTTGCTCCTCCTCCTGCTGCTGGTGGGCATGGCCTGCCTGGTGCCAATGTATGAGTGGGATTTCAGCTGCAGCCAGTCCAATAACTTTGCCCGTTCCTTCTACCCCATGCTCAAATACACCAACGGGCCCCCTCCTGTATAGTCTATCATGACAGACCAAACATTTGGTTCTGGGTGCCGAGCGAGATTACTTCCGGTATGTTCCAGCCTGGCCCTGGTATGGAGACGAACCTGAGGAGGACAGTTGGGGTTTTTGAACATCATCACAGTCTGGGTTTTTGAATTGTATTGGAACTGTTTCAATGCTCCACTACTTTGCAGCTTCCATGAAGAATAGCGAGATAAAGGAATGCCGTCATTCGGCTCCTTGTGCCACTATGAGCAAGAAACATAGGAACCCAAATCTCAAGCTGATCTCGGACGTGTCTTCTTTGTGTGGACGGAGTACAGCAGCTGTCTTAACTTGTCTTTTGTGGCTGATAGAATCCCTCATGTCATCTTTTAGTTGTCTGTCATGTATAGACGGAGAAAGCATTTTTGGAGCAGCACATGTAAGAACCAAAAAATGTTTCTGACTGCGGTCAGTGGATATCAACTGGATGCTGGAACTGTTGAGTTGAAACACAGCTGCCATTTGACACCTAGTTCAATACAGAACATGTAACCTGTGAATTTGCCTGTTGTAACAATAGAGATTTGTAAAATAACATTTTAAGATGACTTACAATTGCGTTTATTTTTTACGTGTATTTTGGCATGCAGTTATAATCTTTGCTTTTACTTGATATGTGTTGAATAGTTGAATTTTTAATATGAACTATACTGTAACTGTGTGTAAGAATCTATTTAATCTGAATTGTGTTTTGAATGTGTATGTAAAACAAATGAAATAATGAGAGTTGTTTGCGCTAAACTGTTTGACTGTATAAGAAACTTTTAAAAACATTCACCGTATGGAAATAATGTACCTAACACAATTTGTTGTTATTTTTCTAATTGAAAATATGGAAACTATCTACATACTATTAATCAAAACTATAACGAATTATAAAACAACTGTGTATTTTCTATGGCTCTGTGCATTCAGTATTACATGTATACCAGTCCAGGATTACTTAACATGTTCTGTACATAATATAAATGTATATATATATAATGTATATCTGAGCCTAAATCACAAATATTGAATGCCAAATTCTCATTTTGATTCTGTCTTTTATTCAAAATGGCTGATTCAGTGCTATTGACTTGACAGTATGTGGATCTGACTTTGGATACGTCATAAACTCATGTCAAATCCAATTTCAATGGGCAAAAAGATATATGATGCATCTCAAATGAATACATTTTGATTTTGATCATTTAAATAAATCATTCATATCATACAGGTGCCTGTCCTGAGCAGAGTCCTCGGGATGAGCAGATATACGCTTCATTCACAGGAGAGCCTCAGGGCCCGTGGACCTCTGAGAGGGATGTGACAGACCCAGAGGTATCTTGGTCCCGGAGCTGTAGGAGATGGTGGTTTTGGTGGTGGGTAGGGCAGTGCCAGGACAGGGCCAGGGAGTGGTGGTGGAGGTCATGCTGGAGGTGATGGTGGGGGTGAAGCAGGCTCTCCAGAGATTTGATGATCTCATAGTTTGGAAGGGCCAGGGCTGAGATATCCAGACCTAACATCTGAGAGACCACCATACGGAAGTCTACCAACTGAAACAACAGAGGAAACATACTTCCAGTCAGGTTTCGGATGTTCTTTTTCTGTACTCCTCAATCAAATTATATGGTGTGTGTGTGTGTGTGCATGTTAATACGACTATGTATCCATCCATCCATCCTCCCCACCTCTCTCTCTCTGTCCGTGAGCTGAGCCAGGGTCTGTCTAAGGCTGGTCAACTGCTGCTGGGCCTCCCTGGCCAGATGCTCCTGGCTCTGTAGGTCTGTCCTGGCTGTGCTGAACTTCTTCTCCACCTTGGCCTTGCCCTTCTCCAGGTCCTCCAGACTCTTACTCTGCTCAGCATTGGTCTGACTCTGCTCCAGGACTTTGAGCTTAGACACATCATTCCAAATTGGAAATGAATGTATTTTGATCATGTTACTCAACAACAACATAACATTAGAAAGTATAGTCTTTAAACAATTATTCCTAATTTACATATAAGACAGTGCTTAGGGTATTAATAACCAACTTTTATTCAAACTCAATATGTAATCTTGTAGCTACAGGAAGTCGCCAGGAAATGAAGTTATATGACTCTGCCTCTAGAGGATGTGTGGGCCTGAGCTGTCCTGCCCTCTACCTTCAGCTCGTTGGTGTGTGACAGCTGGGCCTTGAGCTCTGTGATCGAGACCTTACTGGATCCCAGTTCCTCCTGTAGTCGCTCCACCTTCTTCTTTAGAATAGAATAGATACTTAAGATAGAATAGATTCTTTAGATACAGTAGAATACATACTTTATCGTCCGTTTAGTAAGAAACAGAAATTTGGCTTCTGCCTCTCTTAACCTCACCCCTGGATGTGGAGCTTTAGGGGTTCAGTTTTAGGAGGTAAGTGCCATGCTAAAGGGCACAATGGCAGGAGATGGTACCTGGGATCACAGACCAGCAGCCCTTCAGTTGCCGGTTCAGTTTCCACTTTTTACACCCTCCCTGGGGCTTGAACCAGCAACCTTCTGGCTACTAGCCCACCCCTCTAACCTCTAGGCTACCTGCATCTTCCGGGCGGTCACATTGGCGTCGTCTCGCTGCATGGCCAGGGCTGAGCGACTCTTCTTCTCCTCCTCTAGCTCAGACACCTTCCTCCTCAACAGCTCCATGTGGAGCTCCTTACTCTCCAACCGCTCCTTCTGGATCTTCAACTGCAGGTAACATGGTATACGGTAAACATGGTAAACAGGTGTTTAAGCACAACATACAATGATACTAGTAGATGGAACAGTAATGATAGTAACTAGATTGACATAAATGTTGGCGTGCGATCCATTAAATACTGTACATTGTGGAATGTGGATCATACAAAAATACCAGTGTGCTTGAGTTTTGTTTTATATATGCACCGACAACGATGTAAGGTGTGCAAACAACCCTCTGACTATAAACAAAGGATATGTACACTCTTAAGTTGTAGGTTCAGTGGCTACTAGTTTCATGTTGTGTACCTTTCGCTGTTGGTTGTGGGCCAGGGTCTTGCTCTCCACCAAAGCCGTCCCTTCTAGTTTGACAAGCTGCTCTGCCCGAGACAGAATGAGCTGTAGCCTCATGTCGTAGCCCAGGTCAGTGGCGATGCTGTCTACTTTCATCCTCTCGGACAACTGTCCCAGGAACTGCTCATGCTGCATGGGAAAACACAAGGCCCATATTTCCATAGTGTCTCGGAGTTGGAGTGCTGCAATTTAGCCTTTTAAATAATACATGCCATTTAGTAGACGCTTTTATCCAAAGAGACTTAGTCATACATGCATACATTTTACGTACGGGTGGTCATAACGAATAAGAGGAGGGTAGCCTGTTCTTAGATGAGTACTCCTACTCTGGGGACACTTTGTGAATACAGGCCAGGGCAGTAATATCTCTGCTAATCCAGAAACATCCAAATCCATTTACAGTAAATGTACCATTATGATTTTAGTATGAGGATGGTAGTAGTCCTGGACCTATTAAGGTCCCTTTCCAGATTTGGTCATAAAAAAAGAAAAGCTTCCACACATAGTATACTGCTCCCGTGCTCCATTACTGCACCCTATAAACTGAGTGTACAAAACATTAGGAACACCTTCCTAATATTGAGTTGCAACCCCTTTTGCCCTCAGGACAGCCTCAATTAGGCGGGGAATGGACTCTACAAAGTGTTGAAAACCTTCCACAGGGATGCTGGCCGATGTTGACTCCAATGCTTCCCACAGTTGTGTCAAGTTGACTGGATGTCCTGTGGGTGGTGGACCATTCTTTACACACACACACAGGAAACTGTTGAGTGTGAAAAACATAGCAGTGTTGCATTTCTTGACACACTCAAACCAATGTGCCTGGTACCTACTACCATAGCCCGTTCAAAGGCACTCAAATATTTTGCCTTTCCCATTCACCCTTTGAATGGCACACATACACAATCCATGTCTCAGTTGTCTCAAGGCATCAAAGTCCTTCTTTAACCTGTCTCCTCCCCTTCATCTACTCTGATTTGCTTTGAATTATTAGGCTCCCCATTAGCGTCAGCTAGTCTTACTGGGGTCAGACACATAACGAGAAAGACATTACAGACAACAACAAAAAAGACTTTACAATTTACATACGTTTAAAAACATTAACATGTAGTGTGTGTGTGCATCTATCAGTTAACACCCGTCAGTACATACACACAACAAGTAGGTCACATGGGGGAGAGGCGTTGTGCCGTGAGGTGTCGCTTTATTCGTTGTTTTTTAAACCAGGCTTACTGAGTTCCATCCACTCATGGCTCTGTATAATACTGTGTGTTTCCTTGAATTTGTTCTGGACCTGAGGACTGATTTGAAGTGGATTTAACTAATGACATCAATAAGGGATCATAGCTTTCGCATGGATTCACCTGGTCAGTCTGTGTCATGGTAAGAGCAGGTGTTCGTATTGTTTCGTACACCCAGTGTACGTTTTACATTTTCGTCATTTAGCAGACGCTTTTATCCAGAGCATCTTACAGTTAGTGCATTCATCTTAAGATAGCTAGGTGGGACAACCACATCTCAGTTATAGTAAGTACATTTTTCCTCAATAAAGTAGCAAAGCCAGTGCTAGTAGGAAAAAGTCAAGTGGGAGTTGGTTCACGAAAGGCAAGGCTATAGTTGTTTAGATAATTTTTTTCGGAGGGGGATTGGGTGCTGTGGGATTATTTACCATAGCGTACTATAGCATGGAGTTATCAACAGTGTTATATACTACTGTAGTTATATGTTCTATATACTGTGTCTAACGTTAGTTATAAAGACTGTTATTATCATTTTTGGGGGGGCCCAGCACCAGTGGAGAAATGTGTGATGTTCACCTACTGCACACTCTACATGGTTGCCAGTGTGCTCACTCACAAGCTGACTGTTATGACTCAGCCCATCCCGGTGCACGTCTGAAGTCATCAGCTCAGCTTCCAAACCCTGCAGCCTGTCGCTGAGGTCTGTGACCTGTTGCTCAGCCAGCTGGGCTCTCTGCAGGGCACTGTGGTGGAGCTCTGTCTGCCTGGACACATCCTCAGTGACCTGGGACAGCCTCCTCTCCATCTCCTCCATGATCTGACAGGAAATATTGGCAGATACAACTTAAAAACATAACTACATAACTACTGATAAAGAATAACTACTCAAGGTTATTGCAATGCGCATCCACTTTAGGCTATCGTTCAAACATTGTATCTCCAGCTATAAAATTATTGAAAATCCTGATTCATTATCTATCAATATATTATGTTCTTGCCTATTGAAACTGTCACACAATGTAATAACAACGTAGTAGTATAAGAACAGAAAAAACCCTACTTACCGCTTTCATACGTTCCTGCCTGGTGCAGAGGTCCCCGAGTCTCTGTAGTATTTCCTCCTCAGTTGGCATGGAGAGACCCAGCTGCAGAAGAGCTCCTACCTTCCCCAGGAGGGCCTGCAGTCTCCCCTGTGAATGGGGTCTCAAATGGTTTTGAATCCTTCAAACTGGATTTCTGGGAAAACCTGGAAATATTGCAATCCTACCTGTGTAGCCTGGTTTTTTCCCTGGCTGGTCTGGAGTTTCCCTTCCAGCTCCTGGATCTGCCTCTCCAGGCACCCTGCCTCCTGCTTGGCTGCCTCAACCACACGCTGACTGGCCTCCAGCCTCTCTGCTAGACTCTGGTTCTCCATATCTGTGCTCCTCTTGGTCAGCAAGGCACTATCTAAATCCTGGAAGACATATTTTGACAAGGAAATGTAAAGTTGCAACAGATAACCATTTACTGTACATAATACATGTATAAAGATTTAATTGATGCTTATACACAACAAAGATGACAGTAGTACACTACTGAGACGAGCCAATTCCAGGCTGTACTGCCCTGGAAAAATATATATCAGAGCCAGCAAAGTGCAGCTCGTATCAGCACAAAGTGAAAAGTGTATGTGTTTTAAAAAGATGCACATATGGATACATACCAGTCTTAGCAGATCAAGAGCCTCTGCACTGCCTGCTGTGTTCCTCCTCTCCCGGGCCACCTCTGCCACCAGTCTCATCACCGTCTCTCTGCTGGCTTTACACTCTACCTCGTAGGACCTCACACTCTCCTCCAACACAGAGACCCTCATCCTCAGTCTGTCCCTCTCAAGGCAGGGCTCCACCTGGGGACACATTAAGCAGGGCACAATGTTGTGGAACAAGTTAAATATGTTATGTTAGTGGCCTCCGAGTGGCGCAGCGGTCTAAGGCACTGCATCACAGTGCTTGAGGCATCACTGCAGACCCTGGTTCGATCCCAGGCTGTGTGACAACTGGCCATGACCGTGAGACCCATAGGGTGGCGCACAATTGGCCCAGCTTCGTCCGGGTTAGGGTAGGGTTTGGCCGGGGGGGGGGGGGGGGGGGGGGGGGGGGGGGGGGGGGCTTTACTTGGCTCAGCGCGCTCTGGCGACTCCTTGTGGCGGGCCGGGCGCCTGCAGGCTGACTTTGGTTGTCAGTTAAACTCGGTTTCCGCCGACATATTGGTGCAGCTGGCTTCCGGGTTAAACGGGTGGGTGTTAAGGGACACAGTTTGGCAGGTCGTGTTTCGGGGGACGCATGACTCGACCTTCGCCTCTCCCAAAGCCTGTTGGGGAGTTGCAGCGATGAGACAAGATCGCAATTGGATATCACGAAATTAGGGAGAAAAAGGACAACTCCACCACTTTTCAACCTCATTTTCATTACCTGTGTGTGAAAACGGCAAATTACGTTTTTTATGAAAAAAAATAGAAAGTAAAAAAGTTATACCAGATGACATCATCAAAAACAGTTTAACAACAGTGATTTTCAAACACTATGCGATTTGCGGTGACGTGGGGAGCAAGAAAATTGTCCTTTTAAGTGTAGAACAAACATGCTTCCCTGACATGTAGAATAAGGTCAGCTCTATTCATGACATTTCTATTTTACCTTATCCAGTTGTCTGCCTTCGGTTGCTGTATCAATACTTTCCATTGTATTTCTCTGTGTTACTGTAGGTCGCCTTAAATATAATAGAATAGATATAGGTGAGAGTTTGGGGTTGGGATTTCAACCAAGTGCTATACAGTGCTGTTTCCAGGAGTCTCCAGGCAACAGAAAACATTGTCTCTCGTTTCACCACAGGGGGTACTGTCGTTCAGAATCCCTTGCTTCAGGATGACGCTACGACGCGTCACTGCAACCAGAAAATACAGTATAGCTGTTCAAATGAAACTTTATGCACAACAAGCGGATCTAGTGTGACTAAACGTAGATACTGTAGTTATGTTAACATGACAGCCATTGAAACATCTTCTTGTTTGCAAAGCCTGATTTGGTGAGTTATTTTCTTTAGGTTAGCTAACGTTAACGTTACATCAAAGATATTTATAACTAAGCCCTTCTGTCTGGTTACATCCTCATTCATTTGAAGCTCGCTATTTAGCTATAGTACCTTGCAAGTGCTAGTGCACGAACCTTAGCTACGTCATGGAAGGTTTGATTTTGGGATAGTGATACTCTCGTGCTTTATTGTGAGGTTCATGAACAGCCACAATATAGTGACCTATGACCATAGCTAATGTTGCCCAGAACGTTTATTGTAATCTACCTAGCTAGCTATTGCATGCATTGCCATTCAACCAAGGTCAATCTTCCTGCCCTGCATTGCCATTCAACCAAGGTCAATCTTCCTGCCCTGCAGTATAGCTAGCCATATGAATGTACAGTACATTGCCAAAATGCATTTCTATATGTGAAGGTTTTATAATGGGGTCCTTTTGAATATAATAAAACCCATAGATATGTTGTTCCAATCATTATTCAATATTTCACATGTATTGATTTAGCTAGTCAGTATGCTTATGTTTTCTCTTCTCTTTGCATTTGTGTACAGTCCATCCATGCAGATAACATGCTCCGGACTCTGTTGTGCGGTCTGAGGATACAGCAGCCTTTTGAGGAGTAGAACATGTTCCTATGGCTTCACCCCTGTCAATCTGTCAGACCCTGTCCAGCTGCATGTGACTCCACCTAGAACTCTATTCTATCTATATGTTCATCGTGGGACCTGTCATTCAAACACACACTCCCAACAGCGTCAGAGGACTATCAGAGGAGACAGGAAGCGAGATGTTTCGTAATGTGTCACCATGTTTCAGCGCCGGTGTTGTATCGCTGTCAGCTATCATTGGTCATTCCACCTCCACCAGACAGTTGGGTGTCAGTATACAGAGGAGGCTCTATTCAACGGCCCCTATTAAATCAGTGACCATGCCTGGAAGTGGGAAGAAACTTCCTAAAGGCCCTAGGACCAAACAACCATCCAGAACCAATCAGCCGACCCCAAAGGAGGACAAGGTGATGCCGTCCACCAATCAGATTAGAGGACTGGGAGATGCCTAATGGATGTATCTATTTGTATTTTTTGTAATAAAAAAATTATTATAATAATAATATTCCCTAGGGTTATTCAACAATCAAAATGATTTGTAGCTCAATGACTGTCAACACAGTTACATGCTTGGTTCGACACTGAAGGAGATGACGCATCAGTTGTCACAAATATGAGGCATTTTCGGGAAGGTAGAAAGAATTGCGAATGTGCGATTCGTCACGTTTGAATCGGTTTTCTGACTGATGCATGCTACATTTGGATGGGTTTGGGGTCCGTGGACCGACGCAGTCCTATTTTAAACATTTTAATAAGGGACTGATGCGTATCGGTGAGTCATTACATCCCCATCATTAATATATGCATGTTTTTTGGGGCTTTATATGCTTGGAGCAGCAGGTGTTTTAGCTTTATATGCTTGGAGCCGCAGGTCATTTAGAAGATGCCAATTGTCTGTGGTCTTGCCATGTCAAATGTTATTCACATTCATATGAGCCATGAAGATCTACAGCACATACATTTGGTGACAGCTGTCATCTCCTTTTATGAAGTTTGTTGTGTGTTTGATTTGATAAAATAAAGTAGACTGAACTAACTTGCGTATTGTCATCACGTCTTGCTGTATTTAGTATAGGTAGAAGCATAGTGATAGAACCTTAACTCATCTGTAAGAAAGACCCCGAGAGGCTCAGAGTGGTCCTTCAAGCCGGATGTAAATAGTTTTCATTTATTTCATTCACAGCTTTGAAATATAAAAATGTTCATGCAACTCTTTTATGTTTTGCATTTAGTTATTAGTTAATATTACATTTAAAGATAAAGAGGAATATATATATATATATACTGAGTGTACAAAACATTAGGAACACCTTAATATTGAGTTGCACCCCCTTTTGCCCTCAGAACAGCTTCAATTCGTCAGGGCAAGGACTCTACAAGGTGTCAAGGCAAGGCATCCCATAGGGATGCTGGACCATGTTGACTCCAAAGCTTCCCACAGTTGTTTCAAGTTGGCTAGATGTCCTTTGGGTGGTGGAGCATTCTTGATACACATGGGAAACTGTTGAGTGTAAAAAACCCAGCAGCGTTGCAGTTCTTGACACGCATTTAAACTGGTGCACCTGGCACCTACTACTATACCCCGTTCAAAGGCACTTAAAGCTGCATTATGTCACTTTTTTCACTACCTGACCAAATTCATATAGAAATGTGTGTTATAGATCTGTCATTGTCATTGAAAGAAAGTTGAAGAAGTGGTAGATCTGTTACATGTGCACTATTTCTCTGCTTCCCATTCTTAAGTTTAGTTTTTGCGTCTTTTACTTTCAGTTTTGTACACCAGCTTCAAACAGCTGAAAATACAATATGTTTGATTATGGAAAATATATTTTAGATGGTACAATGATTCTCTACACTATACTTGCTTGTTTTGTCACATAAACTTAAATTAAGCGAACTATTAGAAATTTAGCAACCAGGAAATAGCAGAGCGATTTCTGCATAGCATCTTTAAATATTTTGTCCATGTCTCAATTTTCTCAAGGCTTAAAAATCCTTCTTTAACCTACCCACACCCCCCACCCTGCCCATCTACACTGAATTTGAAGTGGATCTAACAAATTACATCAATAAGGGGTCATAGCTTTCACCTGGATTCACCTCAGTCTATGTCATGTTCTTAATGTTTTGTATACTCCGTGTATATTCACAGGCAAAAAAAATGAATACACAAATATAGTTCTGTTGATAAGTTTGTCTGTGACCGATACATCACGTAACTCGTGATAAAATACACATTTTGAAGTAGTATTTTGGTCTGTGTCAGCTAACCATTGCAGTGCATAGTTTGAAAACTTGGCAATTCAACTATAATTGTGAGATAATGAAGATGGATGGCAATATTCATAGGAATGATGATAAATATAATACAAATTCCAGTCACTACACATGACTAGAGCAAATGTTCTATTACCGGTATGTGCTGAGTCGAGCAAACATTTAGTGTCTGACAGAAGACAGTGATAATACAGTAACATCGCGAACAAATCTACATACCTGTATATCTAATCACAGTTTGTCTTTGCATTGTTTTGGTGAGCAGTGGGGTACATATGTCCTGTGTTGAATGTAAGTGTATTATATGTTGATAAATGGAAGGTTTCTGTTCAATCCACAAATTACATTAACGCTAAAGAACACTAAACTCAGATAAATATACTCTGTGTAATAGAAGGACAAACAGGACAAACATTTTCAAAAATGTTAACATAAATATTATATAATATACATTATTGTACCTGCAAGTTCTGATAAAATGACATGGTTCCTTGAAAAGGAACACGAATTGTATTTAAATAAGTAGACGTAATTACACATACAGTTAAACTTTGATATAATAACATTGAAACTAACATTTAATGTATTCAACGATCTGAAGAATGTCTCCATTAGCTCCGTTGTGGTGGGCCATCCTTCATGTGTGGACTTCTATCTTCTCTTTCAGGTAGTCCAGCACTCCTTTAGCTCGTTAAACCTAAGAGAAGAAAGTCCAGGAGACAAGTTCAGGAGACATTATATTTGTGTACTTCTTCTTACTTAAATACAAAGTAGAATACCAAGAAATGTAAAGGACTGACTTACCAGTTCATGATACGTCAGTTTGGTGGAATGGCTTCAGTCTTATTAGGTATCACCTCTAGACAGAAAGCTTTGAGGCTCAAGTGCAATATCAAATATATCTTCACTGTCCTGCAGCGTCTTCTCTACTCCTCTATCTGTTTTTTTGTATAGAACTTCCAAGATATGGGATTTTACTGTGCCAATATCTTCCTCAGCATCCAGCCACAGTTCTAGGTCATTCTCTTCCTCTATGTGTGGGTTAGACCCTACTGCATTGGTCATGACCTGTTCTGTTTCAGGGTTTAGGGTGTACAGCACTGTTGCAGGTGGGGTATGCAGTGGCACATGAGGTGTAGTGTCACTGGTTTGCTCAATTTGACTGACTTCACAAAGTTGAGCACTTTCCATTGATTCTGTTAGAACGCAGTCAGTATTCACGGAACTTTTTGCAATAGTACTTGCACTTTCTATTGATTCTGTTCGAAGGCTGTCAGTATTCACTGCAACTTCTGCAGTAGTACTTGGAGGTGGCCAAATAGCAAGTGGTGGTGACTCTAATCCCGCGGACACAACTCCAGCATCTCTGGGTTTAATGTGGAGATGGATATGGACATGGGATTCAATAGATAGTCTCTTTTCAAACGACTCCACTGATTCCTTTGCTGATTCTACTACCATTCCCACTAGTTCCTTCTCATGCCCGCTAGTAGAGTCTGAAACATCAATAATGAATTCAGCCTCTGTTCCAAAAACATCTTGCACATCTGCCTGTGAACAAGACTCTGCAAATGTAGTGGGAACTGTGTCGTCAGGTATGCTGGTGAATTCAAAAGTGGGCTCTACAAATGCCTCAGGAATTTTTTTATCCTCATATACTGTATCAACTTCGAGAGCAATCGAGGGCTCAGTTTCTTTTTCTGAAGGTTCTTGTGCATTTCCCTGAGTATTAAGATCTAAGTCGTTTTCAAATAAATGGATTGTCTTTTGCACCTGTGCAGTTACATGTGGATGTCCTTGACTATCTATAACTGCGACCGCTGGTGTACTATCTGGTGATTTCGAAACGTCTGCTTCACTCGATAATTCAACTTCAGCCTTTTCACTTGATTGTGGTACAACATTGGGGTCTTCTGATGAGTTCTGATTTACATGTTGGACAACTCCCTGAGTTAGAATACTGCTGGCCTCTTCAAACATGTTGTCCTCAATCTTCTCAGTGGCATTCTCACCCTCTCCTTCGTCCTCCATTTTGTCACAAACGTCTATGACCTCTTTAGTATCGGTTGAGGAAACCACCTCAAGTGCTGTCTCCACAATAGCTTCAGCTGAACCCTTCTCAGCATTTACCTCTGTTACTTGTACTTGGATCTCATGACCCTTGACATCAGTTAAGACAACCTCAAGAACTGTGTCAACAATTGTTTCATCTGATTCAATCTCTACATCCAACCCTTTTAATTGGATCTCGTGATCAGTGACATTGGTTGAGTCCATTTCAAGCACTTTATCAACAATTACTTGAGCAGACTTTAACGCTGCATCCGCCACTTGTACTATAATCTCGTGATCATCAGTTGAGCCCGCCTCAAGGGTTGTCTTAACATTTGCTTCATCTGATTCAATCTCAGTGTTCACCTGTGGTAATAGAATCTTGTGATCATTTGCATCAGATGAGCCCACTTCAAGCACTATCTCGTCAATTTCTTCAGCTGACTTTAGCTCTGCATCCGTCACTTGTACTTGGATCACATGGCCATCAACAAACTGTGCTGAAGGCACATCCTTCATCACAACCACGTCCTCTACCTTCAGTGTCTGAACCATCGCAGAGCATATGAGTGGTCTTAGAACACCCAAAGGATCTTTCTTCTCTGGGGATTCTACTTCAGGTGCCACTACGGCAATCAACGTTTTCAGAACGTCCTTTCCTTCCACCTGAGCTTCTTCTGAATTAACGGTGGCGACAAGTACTGGTCTTGCCTCTTCAAGTGGTCTTAGAGAACCCACAGGATCCCTTTTCTCTGGGGATTCGACTTCAGGTGTCACTATGGCAATCAAACATTCCAGAACGTCAGATGGTTCCGACATTGAAACGTCATGCATTGCAGCTGTGACATCTTGAACCTCACATGTGATTGTTTCTATAACTGGTGCATTCTCATTGTCTGCAGCATCCTCCGCAACATCCAGGAATTCCGCTTTCTCTTCTTCAAGAGTGAACTCCGTGAGAGGTTGTAGGGAGATAAGTTTGTCTGTGACTGACACATCCAGACTCTCTGTATCAGGCTGTGGGGTTTCTTCTGCTACCACATTTTCGTCAACCTGAGCTACACCTTCTTCTGAATTAATGTAGGCTACAAGTTCTGGTCTTGCCTCTTCTAACTCATTTACCAATTCTGTTTGTGGGTCCTTTTCAGTTTCTATGTGCATGATTGGAATTGATTCATCTTCAGCTTTGTGTAAATCATCTGTAGTGATTCTTGCAGCATCAGACTCTTCAGTGTCCTCAGGTGCCAACTCTGTGGGTACTACCTCGGTGACCTCAGATGGACACTCTACCATAGGAGTCACTGGGCTTTTATCAACAAGATCAATTTGTTGAGACTCTTCACCTGTGCGGATTTCAAATGCATCTGATTTTTCATGAGCTATCAAAACTGTTGCCTCATTCTCTTTTGCTGTGTGTAATATTTGTGGAGAAACTGAAATGGCTTCCAGATGTGGGTCTTTTGTATCTACCAATGAGAGAGTTTGGGTTCTGCTAATGGTATCAACAGTCTCATGCAGAAGTAACTCTGTATCCTTTAACTCGTATTCTAGTGGGACAGGTGTTGTGCTGCCTGATGTTTTGGGGGACTCATCTGTCAGCTGTGACACTGCTGAAACCATTTCTGTTGTTTCTTCATCTAGAGGTTCTGGGGCAGTGACTGCTTCAGATGTCAACTCTATTAGGTCCTCGGCTATGGTGTCGTCTTGAGTGGCTTCTTCAGGAGTAGACACTTGTGTGGCATTGGTCTCCTCTATTAAACCTTCTTCAGGTATATCACTGAGTTGCTGATGTTTACTGAATTCGGTAAGGTCCTCAAAGTTTTCCATAGCAGTGGGGGATGTTGATGGGTCCAACTGTTCCACAGTATATTTGGCTTGAGCCTTCTCTGCTTCAGTGGGCAGGGTGTCTTTGGGTATGGTCGATTCGGTGAACGTACTAGAGACGTCTGGCTGGGTTTCTTCTTCTGTTATGTGTAATAGAGTTTCTATAACAGCCTCAGTTGATATGGTGTGTTTCTCTCCTAGCTCTTCTGCATCAAACTCTGACATGGGGACCACTGCTGGCGTTTCAGAGTCCTCCTCATCATCCGATCCAACACCCTTATCTGCCTCGTCAGAAGATATTGGTTCCTGCTTTTCTCCATGCTTTCCCTTTTTGCGTCCAGGGATGAGTTTCTTTAGAGAAAAATAAGACTTTTCTTTGGTGATTTCGATGCCAGATTGCATCTGCTCTGGTGAGCTAACTTTGACGGCCTCCTTGGTTTTTGCCTTTGTTTTTGAGGTGATCAGCTTTTTAAGGTATTTCCATGTAGACCCCCCTTCATTCCCCGAGGGACTTCCAACTTGCTCAGGGGAAGAGGTCAAATGTTCATAACCTCCCTCCTGAGAACTGTCCAATGGCGACTCTGCAGTGTTTCCTGCTTCACTTAGTATTTTACCTTCATTCATGGGTGCTTCCTCCTCTGAGTCCGATGTTTTTCTTCCCCTCCTCTTTGCAGATCCACATAGGAGAGCCTCCCAAGAAACAGATATATCAACCTTCTTTTTGGACTCTTCTGTGATATGTTCTAGTACCTGCTCCCCTTCACTTTGCTTTGGCTCCTCATGTAAGCCTACAAATGCTGACTCATCCTCACTCTCAGAGGATCTTTTGGGATGTCTTTTGGGCGTCATTCGTTTTTTGAAGGAAGTCCAGGTACCATCCTTCTTCCTTTCACTGTCAGAGGTTACATCATCTGATTCGTGGCTCAACCCAGCCTGAGCAGACACGTTTACCTGCTCTGCTGCTAATTCTTCTGGCAGAGAGGCAGTACTTTCTCCTTTCTGGTACTCCACTGAATCTGTGGATGACAGTAGATCCTCAGC
Source organism: Salvelinus fontinalis (assembly GCF_029448725.1). NCBI lineage: Eukaryota > Metazoa > Chordata > Actinopteri > Salmoniformes > Salmonidae > Salvelinus > Salvelinus fontinalis. Next base: position 38,899,143 of record NC_074679.1, read on the forward strand.
TACATGCTCACCAGATCCGGTCAACTTGTCTGGTTTACTACCTCTCCGCTTCCTAGTAAGCTTCTTCAAACCAGCCCCAGACAAGAGCTTTCTGAGTGGACTTCCTTGATTTTTAGCTTTCTCTTGTGAGATAAGAAGTTCAGCTTCATTTGGGATAACTGTGTGGAATCCCCAAGAAGAAGACTGCTTGTCAATAATATCCTGGACTAGACTTCCTTGGCTTTTAGCTTTCTCTTGAGAGTTAAGAAGTTTAGTCTCATTTGAGGTAACTGTCAGTAATACCACAGGAGCTGGCTCCTCTTCAGGAACATCCTCTGTGACGGTGACAAATCCCCAAGAATGAGACTGCTCTTCAAGACTTTCCTGGGTTTTAACTTTGTTTTGAGAGCTAAGAAGTTTGGCTTCATTTGTTTCAGCTTTATTTGTTATAACGGTTACGAAACTCCAAGAAGGACACTGGTCTTCAAGAATATCCTGGACTGAACTTCCTGAACTAAGAAGTTCAGCTTCATTTAAGATAATTGTCTGTAATATATTAGTAGCTGTCTGCTCTTCAAGAACATCCTCTCTGTTTCCACTAGTTTTAGGAACATTACTCTTAATGAGTTCGGTGAGTTCAGGGACATTGGATGTCTCAGCCATTAGGGAATCTGTTACTCCCGCTAACATTGTGGCTGCAATTTCAAATTGAAGTTCTTTCTCATTTTGTTCCCCCTCAACACCTGGACTGATCTCCTCTTTTGTTTGTTCTTGCTCAAGTCCAGCTTCCTCTGGTGTGTTTACGTCCTCCTGTTTTTCAATGCTTTGCAGTTCCTGTTCCTTCTCAACGGTCTCATATTCGGCCGTTTCCTCTTCTATAAGCTTTTTATTTTTCTTTAAACCGGCAAAGATTCCAGTAGTGAAAAACTTCTTAATCGGGGATATAATTTCTTCTTCAACATCCAGAATGGTTGGTGCTGGTGCCTCTGTCTCTTCGGTTGGGAAGACTTCCTCCTCTACTTTCTCCTTGACTTTGTCCTTAGGTTTCTCATTGACTTCTTCCTTTGGTTCCTCTTTGGGTTCATCCTTGGGTTCTGTCTTGGGTTCTTCCGTAGGTTCCTCCTTGACTTCATCCTGAGGTTCCACCTTGTATTCTTGTGTGGGTTCTTGCTTGACCTGCTTGTGTATTTTACCTGTCAGGAAAAAACGTTTCAATGGAGACATTTCGTCAACTACCGGAACCAGTGGGGCTGGTGCCTCTGCCTCTCTCTCTACTTTTGCCACTTCTTCAGGTGTGACTTCCTCCTTAGGTTCTATCATTTCTGTGGTATGTTCCTTGGTAGTTTTATTGAGAAAATTTCACAAATGTGAGGTCTGTCATCATATGGCAAGAGGTACAATCATCAGCAGGCTCCTTTGTTGTGTCATCAACAACCTCATTCGGTGCATCGTCGATATGCCCTTCTTCTAGTGTACCATCTACAAGCTCTTTTTGTGTATCATCAGGAGGCTCATCTGGTGTATCATCAGCAGGCTCTTTTAGTATTTCGTCAACCAGTTTTTCTAGTGTATCATCTACAAGCTCTTTTAGTGTATCGCCAACAGACTCTTTTGGTGTATCACCAACAATTTATTTAATTGTATCATCAGTCAGATCTGCTCTGCTCGGTATTCTCCTCAGCATTATCTATAGTGGTCTCTTCTGTGTCCTTGATATCCTAAGGAGTTCTTGCTTCGCTCTCTACTTTCTTAGGGCTCACTTCTTCTTGTGTTGTGTCAGTCTTTTTTCAATGTGAATTTTAAACCAATTGAACTGAAGATTTTTTTTTAAACATTCATTGACTTCATTTAATTTCACTTCTGTTTCAGTCTCATTTGTTGATGCCTCATCGTCTGCATCTGGTGATTCCTTCCCATCACGTTTTCCAGAGGTGGTATCTTCTCTGTGAGAGTCTCTATCGTCTCCGGAATGTCCTTATTCTGAGAAATGATAACTGAATTTGTCTCACCAACTGCAATGAAAAAACAAATATGTATTACCCAAAACTGTTAAATTACCTGATTCATACAAATAACCTATAATTAGAAATTACAAATAAACTCTTTACAACCACATATATACTGTAGCTTAATGTGAAGTGTTCACCATGATCGTAACATTGTAAGAACTTGAGGAAACAACTGAACTCTTTTTCAAAGAAACCAAAAGTAAATCATTTCTCATACACACACAAATTAACTCTCGTCCACACTGTGATGACTCACCGTCTGCAACGACCCTGTCTTCACACAGTCCGTTGACCTCCTCAGTCTTGCCCGCTGCTTTTTCACTCAGCCCGGAGATCTGTCCATTCTTTTGGAGTAACTAAAACGGAGAAGGGAACATTTTGAGATATATATATATATACATACACATACATAAAACATAGCATGACCTCTGGGGTGGGGTGGGGTGGGGCGGGTACTAAACTAGCATATGGAATTGTTGTGAGATAACATGGATCATTTAGCTATTTGATTTATAATTTTAGGACCTCTTTTAAGTATCTTCTTTTATTTATATATATATATATACATTTTTTTTATAAAATATTGAATTTAGCCCATATAAACGCATTGAATAACACATTCGTAAATGGCAAAAAAGACAGTAAAACAATTTATAATAAGGAATAACTGTTTTGAAGTGTCTGTCCTATATCTAGGAGATATATATATATATATATATATATATATTTGTATATATATTTAAGCCCTTATTTTTGTTGGCACAAAACTACCTACTTTCATTCGTGTGTATGGGTTACCTTCAGACATGACACTAGTGGGGGTCATAAAGCAAAATGGAGAACACCATCAAGTTCGTGAGAGTAATAGCATAATAGTTTGTAGGCCAATTTTCGGTCTCATGGTCTGACAAACACAGCTGTAGCTTGGCCACCTTCCACTGCAGATGCGGAAGGCCAACATAAGCAGATGATATCTCCAGCTTAATTTTTTTATGGGAATGTTTGTATTATGTTAATTAGATTGACCCATGGATGTGCCAATAAACTCTTTAAGGATTAAATACATGTAAATGCACTTTTTTCCCCCCAGAATCATACTTTCCCTTTAGGAGAAAGGGGGGATAGCTTTTAAGACTGCAATAGTAGTACTAGTGCATGAGTCATGTTATCCTGTAATGTTATTTATTGCTTTCAATTTATCAGGAACCAGGATGTCCTCTATGAAGTTATGATCATTTTGCATGCAAAATAATCTGAGAATTTGCCACCTCAGACAAATAAGCTTGGAAGATTTGTAGAACTTGGGTTACTAAAAGGAATCTCAGGCACAAATGATTAACAGTAGTGTTTCTGCTGTGTTGAAATATATTACAAGGAGACAAAGATGATGCTTGTCATTCTATGACTACTAGACAACAAAGAACAATAGCAAATGGGCCTCTGTCTCATCTTAAACATGTCAATGTTTCACTCATGGTCCACTTAAGAATCCAACAAGGGATTAGCGTGGCTTGCGCTAGCAACTTGCTTTTATTGTTTTGTAGAATCTAAAGTGGTCAAATGTAACGTGAACACGTTTTATCCAACAACAGCAAAAAAGCTTTCGCCTTATAACCGACGTCTCGAGTCATTACTCTGAAGATAGTTCATCTCTAATAACATTGCAAGAGAAATGCTGACCAAAACACACAGCAAAGTACACGTCTTCATTTATTTCTATAATGTGATAATGTTCAATGTTTTCTACACAGTTTTTGGACCAATATGCATGAGACAAGGTGCAAAATAAACATTGCACAATGGTTCCTCATGTCATTACATCGCGTTTACGTTGTGACACATTCTCGTGACTTTTAGTGACGGACTCAACAACCCACATGTACTTTCCCTGTTTTGCTGTCTGTCTTAAATGGCAACAACTAAATAGGGTGCCAATTGGGTAGCATCCATGTACAAAGACTTGGCTCAGTTGGCTGGACCATAGCGGCTGCTGACTCATGATTCTATCCATCCCTGCTGTGGAGTGGTCCTCTAAAACAGAGCACACACACACACAAACCCTCAGCAACAAAGCCATTGTAGTTGTTTCCTTTTAATCCCTTGAATATCAAAATTGCTAATCAAGTGGTAACATTTGGTAATAAATTATCATGAATAAGCTTTTAATTAATCTATTTAATTTAATTCTCTATCTATTATCTATTTATAAACAACGACAAAAAAAAGTTAGTATTTGTCAACATTTGTAAAGCCTTTGTAAGCACCTACACATGTTAAAAGCATGCATAATGGCTTAATCTGGAAAGTTATTATAATGTGTAACCTAAGTATTTAATGAAGAATTTGAGTCAGACACAGCTAACAGACTTCCTGCTCACCCACAGCTGAGCTCATGATGTCTTACAGTGCAAAGATAATCAATGCTTTATAAAGAGTGCAGACAAGGTGAAATTCCATCTCTCTCTCTCTCTCTCTCTCTCTCTCTCCACACACTTAATTTAGGGCTAGATTCAATCCGTATCGCCAAAGTTCAGCACTATAGCTCAGTTAAAATGTAAAGGTAATTACCGATTGGGCCGACTTATGCAGCGTTTACCGTGAATGCAGTCAGCGTTTACCGTGAATGCAGTCTCCGCAAACGTGGCAACATTGTCTTTAAACTTCAATCGCACTATAGCGCTGAACTTGGTCTATACGGATTGAATCAAGCCCTTAGATACATCTAAGAGTGGAAGGTCACCATTCCACTAGTACCAGTTTCCACTGGTATTCTACGATCTCCAACAACTGAAAAGTCAAACATGGACCATGATAGTGCAAATAATGAATGGACACAAGAAGATGGTATCTCTTTAAGGTTAGTCCCATTGAGGACTACATATTATTCTCAGGGAAGACCTGGCTAAGAGGCAGCATAATAATAGCAACACACAATCAAAAGCCAAACATTGACTCGCAGAGAAGTGTCAAAAATGACAGTGACACAATGTGTAATTGAATATGAACAGTCAGGTCCCTTACAGAGCTGTAGATCTATTGCCCTTTGACCATGCCTGTAAAATATGTAGCCTAATCTCACATGAAAGAATATTACAGTTTACCATAGAATACTACAGTACTTACTATAGAATTGTGTAGTGAACTGTAGTATACTTAAGCAATAAGGCACAAGGTGTGATATATGGGCCAATATACCACGGCTAAGGGCTGTTCTTTTGCACGACTCAAAGCGGAGTCTCTGGATACAGCCCTTAGCCGTGGTATATTGGACATATACCACAAACCCCCAAGGTGCCTTATTGCTATTTCCCATGAGGAAATGTTGGACGGGCTAGGAGGCATGGCTGAGTCAAATAGGAATCCTGACTTAATGAAGTGGTGATTAAAGAGCTCAGCCTTGTGCTTCTTGTCAGTAACAACCACATCATCAACATTAAGGGATATGGGCAGCTGTGAGGAGGGTTTATTCTCCAGATCTTTAACCATTTTCCAGAACTTCTTGGTGTTAGACCCACAGAGAGAGAACTGCTCCTTAAAGTAACTAACTTTGGCCTTCTGGATACCCTGAGTGCACTTATTTCTCATTTGCCTGAACGAGAGCCAGCCTGAGTATGCGTGTGCCGAGCCTTTTGCCTAATGCGATTCTTGAGGTGGAGTAACTCTGCAAGATCACGGTCGAACCAGGGGCTGAACCTGTTTTAATTTCTTATTTTCCCTATGGGGATGTGTTTGTTAACAATACCACTGAAAATATTTTTTTAAATAAAGTCCAAGCGTCTTCGACAGAAGGGATCAAGCTGATTCTATACAATTTGGCAGAGGCCAGTTCATGAAGGAAGGCTTGCTCATTAAAGTTTTTTTAGCAAGCGTCTATGACAAATCAGGACAGGTCGTTTCACTGAGCAGCCATTATGAGCACGGGCTGTAAAACAGTGATCACTAAGGTCAAGACAGAAAAGACCGGACTGATACCTATCAGGATTATTTGTGAGGATAACATCGAGGAGAGTAGCCTTTTCTGGGTGTTTGGAGTCATACCTTGTGGGATTGGTAATACTCTGAGAAAAATGTAGGGAGTCCCATTGCTTTGAATTGAATTTATTTTGGGTAACAGACATATACAACAAAATGTACAATGTGGACCCAGAGGATATCACTTGAAAGTATTCATTAAAACACTTGTTTCCAAAGTGGTCCTCGATGGTAAAAACAATGACACATATAATGATTAAAAGGCTAGACAGAATTAGGACTTGGTCAGGTGGTTCAAACATGTCCCAGTTTAGGTCACCTAGCAGGACAAATTCAGACTTAGTGTAAGGGGCCAGGAGAGCGTTTAGGGCAGGTAGGGTACAGGCCGGTGCTGATGGAGGACGATAGCACCCAGCAACAATCAACAAAGATCTGTTTGAAAGTTTAATGCTTAGAGCCAGCAAATCAAATTATTTGGGGACAGACTTGGTGGAGACAACCGAGCACCGAAGGGGATGCTTGGTAAAGCAAGTCAATAGGAATAAACAGAAGAATAGCCTATATGTATCAGGCCATAACTATGACTAAAAAGAGAACATCAAATCATGCTTTATTTGTCACATGCGCCGAATACTAGAAGTGTAGACCTTTCAGGGAAATGCTTACTTACAAGCCCTTAACCAACAGTGCAGTTCAAGAAGAGTTAAGAAAATATTTACCAAATAAACTAAAGTTAAAAAAATACAAGTAACACAATAACATAACAATGACGAGGCTATATACAGGGGTTACCGGTACCGAGTCAGTGTGCGGGGTTACAGGTTAGTTAATTAATTTGTACATGTAGGTAGGGATGAAGTGACTATGCATAGATAATAAACAGCGAGTAGCAGCAGTGTACAAAACAAATGGAGGGGGGGGGGGGGGGGGGGGGGGGGGGGGGGGGTCAATGTAATATTCCATGTTTTACATCAGAGATATTGTATCATTTCAGATTGTAAAACGTCTTCTCATTTTAGTCATAGATATGGCTAATATATATCCTGGAAAGATAATAGTTGGACAATTTCCAATGGTGAAAATGTAACCCTTTGATTTTATACCTAGCCTATTTCCAGTGCCATTGAATTCATTGAAATACTTTTGGAATGAAGTGGAATACTTTGTGAAGCAGTGAAAAATAGATACTGTATTAAATGTATTGTTGTTAAATGGGGTCGGTATCTGGCACGGGTGCTCACGTCAATCAACTGAATGACCAACCTTATCTCTGCATCCCGACAAAAACAACACTTCACAGACAGTTGAGAAGCATCGTCTCATATTGTGGGGCTTTAAATTGGCCATATAAGCCTTTCACTTGAATGTCAGGAGACATACATCGGTTTTCTTATTAACACAGGCGAATAAAAACCTACCATTTGATAATAATACATAATAGGATACATGTATAATTACTGTAACAGTGTGGTGATTGTTTATGCACTCCTCTGTCCATATTTAAAACGTCCCCTAAATTTCACTTCAGCTATTTAAGGACAGCATCCCCTTGATGATGCTGTAGATATATAAATGTGTTTCCTGTTGGGTTAATTGTCAATACATCAATCTGCTATTTAGTGTTACCTTGACATCAGGAGTCCCGCCATCCTGTAGGTTGTTCGCACTCTCCTCATCTGCTTTTGCTTCCTCGTCGTCGCACTTGCGGCTATCTTCCCGCTGCTGCGCAGATTCAGTTGACCCGGTGAACAGAACTGTAGCGGCTGCCGGTCCTGTCCGGTACTGTGTAAACAGATACCGACTTCAATGGCACAGAATTTCCCCCCAAAATGAAAACAGCAGCAAAATCCATTGGGTATGGGAGCAGAAAAGTAAATAATTTGCCCGCGCTAGACGGCTATATCGGTCAGCTAATACAGGGCTAGTAAAGGCCCAGTGCACAACTTTTTGGGATATTTATTTTTTCTTCATATAATTAAAAAAAAAAAAACTTTGGGGATATATATTTTTACTTCATATGATTTTAACAAAAAGAAGCACCCCTACTTTCCATGGCTATGGGTAGGATAGCTCCGGAACCGAAAGGCTTTAAATTGGTGCAGTATGGTCCTCCTGCAAACTCTTTTAGAAAAACGCCTCCCCGTTACAGTATTGCCTATGGCACACCTTGCCCTGCTGCATCAAGACTTCAGAGTGCAGGGAGACTGAGAACCTGTCCTGGGATGACTATTGCAACAAGCATCTCACTATCTCAGGCACATATAGCAGAGGTGGCCAGTCGCAAGCAGTCTTTTTGTAAATTTTACATTTTACATTTAAGTCATTTAGCAGACGCTCTTATCCAGAGCGACTTACAAATTGGTGCATTCACCTTATGATATCCAGTGGAACAACCACTCTACAATAGTGCATCTAACTCTTTTAAGGGGGGGGTTAGAAGGATTACTTTATCCTATCCTAGGTATTCCTTAAAGAGGTGGGGTTTCAGGTGTCTCCGGAAGGTGGTGATTGACTCCGCTGACCTGGCGTCGTAAATGACATGATAATGACCGTCGTAGTCATGTAGATATTATTTAAATAATTGTATTCATTTGCTGTTTGGAAAGTGCTATGTGATCTTAACTTCCAAATCTCGATGAAGTTATTATGGTGGAATTTTCAACATTATTAGAAGAAGTAGTTGACATTTTCACCTATGGAGCTGGACCTGATGGTGACTTGTGATAGCATCTTTTTGCATTCAAGAACTGTTTGAAGCATTTGTCTACTTGATTATTATTTTCTATATTTAATAACTTTAATACACAGGAATTTTACTGTCAACCTCTAACATTCTACCCTGAATGAATAGAATGAATGTGTTAAAAACCATCCCAATGATGCCAGAATGGACCATAGACAGTATATTTTAAAAGGAAGGACATAACTTAAGTTTGCAGTCTCCCTCAATTTGATTTTCCATATTTCATAAAACATGTTGACAGAGCCATTTTTAACATACCATGAAACTAATCACCCATAAATTGTGAGGCCGGGCCTCCCCGGTGGCGCAGTTGTCTAGGGCACTGCATCGCAGTGCCAGCTGTGCCACCAGAGACTCTGGGTTCGCTCCCAGGCTCTGTCGCAGCCGGCCGCTGGGGCGACGCACAATTGGCCTAGCGTCGTCCGGGTTAGGGAGGGTTTGGCCGGTAGGGATATCCTTGTCTCATCGCACACTAGCGACTCCTGTGGCGGGCCGGGCGCAGTGCGCGCTAACCAGGTCGCCAGGTGCACGGTGTTTCCTCCGACACATTGGTGCGGCTGGCTTCCGGGTTGGATGCGCGCTGTGTTAAGAAGCAGTGCAGCTTGGTTGGGTTGTGTTTCGGAGGACGCATGGCTTTCGACCTTCGTCTCTCCTGAGCCCGTACAGGAGTTGTAGCGATGATAGTAACTACTAACAATTGGATACCACAAAAATTGGGGAGAAAAGGGGGTAAACTTTTTTTTACAGAAATTGTGAGGCCACACAGTATGTGCAGAGGTAGTCTATATGGTTCAGTAACCCCTGATTCATTTGAATGTGTGATCCCATAACCTCCCCATGACCTTTATCCAGAGGAAGCTATGCAATTGACTCCCGACCCCACACTTGATTGACCAAATCTTATTATGTTGTGGTCTTGTCTGAGTGGCTACTTCAGTGGAATGTCCGAGTCCTAAAGGAACAAGTCATCGCCTGCAACCAACTATTGCTCATTGAGAACACCACATCATTTCACTGTGGATTATTTGGTCATATTTGGTTGAGACGTTGATCAATGAGATTACCACCTATATTCACCCAGTCAAAAAAACTAAAGTTTGTTGAATGTCCAATATCACTATGCTTTCAACCATCTAAAAGCCCAACCAAATTCCAATGGAAAAATAATATCTGATTTTTGTCATCCCAATGTCTATCACTGGGTTTTCAACCATTTAAAAGCACAGCAAAGTTCAAATGGGAATACAAGTCAGATATTCTGTTAATAGATAAAACAGATTAATATGTTATCACTGTGCTTCTTCGAATAGCAGAACCAAATGGCCTGGATTGCAGTTGAGATTACATTAAAAGTACATGGTGCGAGTGATCAAAACCATTCGAGATTCTGCATAGATGATTACAGCAATTGTGAACATCTCCACAGACCTGCAACAACTATCTTGAACATGCATGCTTTATATGATTACATAAGAAGACATGTATAGTTACAGTAACCTCAAAATGTGACCATGGATGTGTCACACATTTTAATGTTGAATGCTACAATAGTTTGTAAGATAGCCTTAACTTTAGGCTATTTACTGCATTACAAAAGTATTATTGAATTGTGTTTGGTTTACAACGCAACCCAATATCAACATTTTAAAAAGGAAATGTATTTACCGCTTCCACCTGAGCAACTGGCTTAATCCCGTTCATTCTTTAACTTTTCGTAGACGTGAATCCAACATATAATTTGTTAACTTGTCGACAAGTTAAAACCCCTGTAGTCGATGTCCGCGCCCCCGCAGAAATCAAATGAGCATAATAAAGAAAATCCCCATAACAATCTGTCAGTATATCTGTTTTTTTTGCATTGGATGCGTCTCAATCCACCGCATCCCACGATGCCGCACTTCCACATATGCGGTGGAAGGTGTCAGAGCTAGAGTGGTGTTTGTCGGACCATGAGACATCCCGAAAATTGGTCTTCTCACAAAATTGTCTGTCGCGTCCGAAATGTTTGGCCTACAAACTATTACGACCCATATGGAAAGATGAAACTCTCACGAACACGTACACAGGCCTCACCAGACTTGTCTAAAGGTCCCCCCGCAAGTGTCTTGTGACTCATCTGGAGTTGGTGCAGCTGATCTGCCAACTTCTGCCTGTAGCGTCCGAACGGTTTGAGCTACACACTCTGTGGAAAGGTGATGAACACGTACACAGGCCTCACAAGACTTGTCTGAAGGTCCCCTGGTACCAGTTGAAAAAATTTATGGAAGTATATATGGAGACTGTTCAGTGCCAAAAATAAGGGGTTAAATACATAATATACACAATAAATACCTGATCTTTTATCTCTCAGATATACAATATGGCAGACACTCCAGAACAAACTTTACTTGGCTCATCGCACTCTAGCTACTCCTTGTGGCGGACCGGGCACCTGCAGGCTGACTTCAGTCGTCAGTTGAACAGTATTTCCTCCGACACATTGATGCAGCTGGCTTCCGGGATAAGCGAGCGGGTGTTAAGAAGCACGTCTTGGCGGATCATGTTTCGGAGGTCGCATGACCTGACCTTCGCCTCTCCAGAGCCCGTTGGGGAGTTACAGTGATGAAACAAGATCACGAAATTGGGGAGAAAAAGGGGGTAAGAAAAACTGTGTAGTTACTCCACAATACTAACCTAAATGACAGACTGAATAGGAAGGCTGTACTGAATATAAACATTCCAAAATATGCATCTTGTTTGCAAATAAATGTGGCAAAGCAATTAACTTTTTGTCCCGAATACAAAGTGTTGTTTGGGGCAAATTCAACACAACACATCACTGAGTACCACTCTTCATATTTTCAAGCATGGTGGTGGCTGCATCATGTTATGGGTATGATTGTCATCGGCAAGGACTAGGGAGTTTTTTAGGATTAAAAGAAATGGAATAGAGCTAAGGACAAGTGAAATTCTATAGTAAAACCTGGTTCAGTCTTCTTTTCAACAGACACTGAGACAAATTCACCTTTCAGCAGGGCAATAACCTAAAACACAAGGCCAAATATAAACTGGAGTTGGTTACCAAGACGATGTTTAATGTTCCTGAGAGGCTTAGTTACAGTTTTGACTTAAATCTGGTTGAAAATCTATGGAAAGACTTCAAAATGGCTGTCTTGTAATGATCAACAACCAACTTGACAGAGCTTGAAGAATTTAAAGAAGAATAATGTGCAAATATTGTACAATCCAGGTGTGCAAAGCTCTTAGAGACTTAACCAGAAAGTGTCTCAGCTGTAATCACTGCCAAAGGTGTTTCTAACATGTATTGACTCAGGGGTGTGAATACTTATGTAAATTAGATATTTCTTTATTTCATTTTCAATAAATGTGCAAACATTTAGAGTTTTTTTCTTCACTTTGTCATTGTGGGGTATTGTGTATAGCTGGCTGAGAGAGATTTTTTTTTTTTCATCCATTTTGAAATCAGGCTGTAACACAACAAAATGTGGAAAAAGTGTATGAATGTATGTATGAATACTCTCTGAAGGCACTGTATTTATCTGTTTACATAGAGTGTATTCAGAAAGTATCCAGACCCCTTGACTTTTTACACATTGTTTTAGATTACAGCCTGATTTCAAAATGGATGAAATTGTATTTTTTTCTCCTCAATCTACACATGTATATTGTAGATGGCGCCGGTGGAGCTGGCTGCCGTTTTACGGGCTCCTAACCAATTGTGCTATTGTGTGTTTTTTTGCGTTATTTGTAACTTGTTTTGTACACAATGTTTCTGCCACCGTCTCTTATGACCGAAAAGAGCTTCTGGATATCAGGACAGCGATTACTCACCACGTACCGGACAAAGATGTTTATTTATTTATTATTTATTTTCCACCACAAACCTGGCACTAAGGCGGCACTCAACAAGCTGTATAAGACCATAAGAAAAAAAGAAAATGCTCATCCAGAGGTGGCGCTCCTAGTGGCCAGGGACTTCTTTAATGCAGGCAAACTTAAATCGGTTTTACCTAATTTCTACCAGCATGTTAAATGTGCAACTCTAGCACAATACTCTCCCTCGCCCTCCATTTGGCAAATCTGACCATATCTCTATCCTCCTGATTCCTGCAAAAACTAAAGCAGGAAGTACCAGTGACTCGCTCAATAAGGAAGTGGTCAGATGACGCAGATGCTAAGCTACAGGACTGTTTTGCTAACACAGACTGGAATATGTTCCGGGATTCTTCCGATGGCATTGAGGAGTAAACCACATCAGTCACTGGCTTCATCAATAAGTGCATCGATGACGTCGTCCCCACAGTAACCGTACGTAAATATCCCAAACAGAAGCCATTGATTACAGGCAACATCCACACTGAGCTAAAGGGTAGAGCTGCCGCATTCAAGGAGCGGGACTCTAACCCGAACGCTTATAAGAAATCCCGATATGCCCTCCAACGAACCATCAAACAGGCAAACTGTCAATACAGGACTAAGATTGAATTGTACTACACTGACTCCAACACTCGTCGGATGTGGCAGGGCTTGCAAACTATTACGGACTACAAAGGGATACACAGCGGCGAGCTGCCCAGTGACACAAGCCTACCAGACGAGCTAAATAACTTATATGCTCGCTTCGAGGCAAGCAACACTGAAGCATGCATGAGAGCATCAGCTGTTCTGGACGACTGTGTGATCACGCTCTCTGTAGCCGATGTGAGTAAGACCTTTAAACAGGTCAACATTCATAAGGCCGCAGGGCCAGACGGATTACCAGGACGTGTACTTCGAGCATGCGCTGATCAACTGGCAAGTGTCTTCACTGACATTTTCAACCTGTCCCTGACCAAGTCTGTAATACCAACATGTTTCAAGCAGACCACCATAGTCCCTGTGTCCAAGAACACCAAGGTAACCTGCCTAAATGTCTACTGACCCATAGCACAAACATCTGTAGCTATGAAGTGCTTTGAAAGGCAGGTCATGGCTCACATCAACACCATTATCCCAGGAACCCTAGACCCACTCCAATTTGCATACCGCCCCAACAGATCCACGGATGATGCAATCTCTATTGCACTCCAGGCTGCCCTTTCCCAAGTGGACAAAAGGAACACCTACACTACAAGTTAAAAGTTTTAGAACACCTTCTCATTCAAGGGTTTTTCTGTATTTTACTATTTTCTATATTGTAGAATAATAGTGAAGACATCAAAACTATGAAATAAAGACGGAAGTTTACATACACTTATGTTGGAGTCATTAAAACTCGTTTTTCAACCACTCCACAAATTTCTTGTTAACAAACTATAGTTTTGGCAAGTTGGTTAGGACATCTACTTTGTGCATGACACAAGTAATTTTTGCAACAATTGTTTACAGACAGATTATTTCAGTATAATTCACTGTATCACAATTCCAGTGGGTCAGAAGTTTACATACACTAAGTTGACTGTGCCTTTAAACAGCTTGGAAAATTCCAGAAAATGATGTCATGGCTTTAGAAGCTTCTGATAGGCTAATTGACATCATTTGTGTCAATTGGAGGTGTACCTGTGGATGTATTTCAAGGCCTACCTTCAAACTCAGTGCCTCTTTGCTTGACATCATGGGAAAATCTAAAGAAATCAGCCAAGAACAGTTTTTGTGATCTAGGAGGATGAGAACAGAGGAGAGTCATTCTCGGTTGAGTGACCCATATTGGAGCCTGACTGGTTAGGGTCAAGAAGGTAATTCTGAGAAAGATAGTGAGAGAGCTGATCAGAGACAGCACCCTCAAGTGTTTTAGAAAGAAAATAAAGAAGGGATAATGGTCTGTAGTTTTTTATGTCAGAGGGGTTGAGTGTTGGTTTCTTGAGGAGGGGAGCAACTTGGTCCATTTTGTAGTCAGAGGGGACATAGCCAGTGGTCAGGGATGAGTTGAGGAATTTGGAGAAGGTCTCCAAAGATGGTCTGGAGGAGGGGATTGGGTAGAGCAGGCAGGTTGTCAGTCGTCCGGACCTCACTAGTTGCAGAATTTCAACTGGAGAGAGAAGGGAGAAAGAGGTTAAGGCGTAGGGTAGTTCTGTGTGAGTGGGACCAGTGGACTAAATAGGCTGAGTGATTGAGGGTCCTCCGGAAGTTCAGTTTTCCTCCATTTTCCCAGCCCTGTTCTGTAAGCTTGCAATGAGTCCCTTAGCCACGGAGCAGAAGGGGAGAGCCGAGTTGGCCGGGAGGAAAGGGGACAGTGCGACTCATAGGATGCGGGAAATGGAAGATAGTAGGGTCGAAGAGGCAGAACAAGGAGACAAGCGGGAGAAGGATTTAGCAGAAGGGAGAGAGGATAGGATAGAAGAGGAGAGAGTGAAGATTGTGACAGCGCATGACCATCTGGGTAGAGGCTGAGCGGCTAGGGTTGGAGAAAAGGGAGACAGAAAAGGAAACAAAGTAGTGATCAGAGACCTGGAGGGGGGGTTGCCGTCAGATTAGTAGGCGAACAGCCTCTAGTAAAGATGAAGTCAAGTGTATGCCTTGTGAGTGGGAGGGGACTGGGAAAGGGTGAGGTCCAAAGAGGCAAGGAGGAGAAAGAAAGAGTTGGAAACAAATGAATCAAAGGCAGACATCGGGAGGTTGAAGTTGCCCAATACGAAGAGCAGTGAGCCATCGTCAGGAAATGAGCGTATCAAGGTGTCAATCTCATTGAGTAACTCTCAGAGGGCACCAGGCGGGCGATACATGACAACAATGTTAAGCTTAAGTTCCAAGCTTAACATTGATCGACAGTTCCAAATGCTGCCGTAGACCAGGAATTGCACATAAAGTTCAAATAAAATGTTATTGGTCACATACATGTGATTAGCAGATGTTATTGCGGGTGAAGTGAAATGCTTGTGCTTCTATCTCCGACAGTGCAGTAATATCTAGCAAATTACACAGCATATAACCAACACACACTAATCTAAGTAGGAATGGATTAAGACTATATACATATGGACGAGCGATGTCAGAGCGGAACAGACTAAGATACAGTAGAATAGTATAGAAAAACAGTATATACATATGAGATAAGTAATGCAAGATATGTAAGCATTATTAAATTAATGAGATACCGTAGAATTGTATAGAAAACAGAATATACACATGAGACGAGTAATGCCAGATGTAAACATTAAGTGACTAAGATACCGTAGAATAGTATAGAATACAGTATATACATATGAGATGAGTAATGCCAGATATGTAAACATTATTAAAGTGACTAGTGTTCCGTTCCTTAAAATGGTGAGTGATTCCTAGTCTATTCCTATAGGCAGCAGCCTCTAATGTGCTAGTGATTGCTGTTTAACAGTCTGATGGCCTCGAGATAGAAGCTATTTTTCAGTCTCTCAGTCCCAGCTTTGATGCACCTGTACTGACCTCGCCTTCTGGATGATAGCGGGGTGAACAGGCAATGGCTCGGGTAGTTGATCTTTTTGGCCTTCCTGTGACATCGGGTGCTGTAGGTGTCCTGGAGGGTGGGTAGTTTACCCCCGGTAATGCGTTGGGCAGACCGCACCACCCTCTGGAGAGCCTTGCGGTTGCGAGCAGCGCAGTTGCCGTACCAGGCGGTGATACAGCCCGACAGGATGCTTTCAACTGTGCATCTGTACAAATTTGTGAGGATTTTAGGTGACAAGCCAAATTTCTTTAGCCTCCTGAGGTTGTAGAGGCTCTGTTGCGCATTCTTCACCATACTGTCTGTGTGGGTTGTCCATTTCAGTTTGTCAGTGATGTGTACACCAAGGAACTTGAAGCTTCCACCTTCTCCACTGCTGTCCCGTCGATGTAGATAGGGGGGTGCACCCTCTGCTGTTTCCTGAAGCACCATCGGATGTTTCCTGCAAGCACGACATGGGCTGTGCTTGCAGGGTACACTAAATTAGAAGGGTTGCAGCCAAGAGGTGGGGAGTGTCTGTAAAACCCACAGGAAAAGGAGCGAACTGGGATAGAAAGCACACACTAATGACCCTGATCTGCAGTGAAGAAATTACAGTATTTGTTTAGGGAGGATAGATAGATTACCGTCTCAACCGTATTTGTCTATGTGTGTCTATGGTGGTGGTAGTGTGATGGTTTGGGGATGCTTTGCTGCCTCAGGACCCGGACGACTTGCCTTAATAGAAGGAACCATGAATTCTGCTCTGTATCAGATAATTCTACAGGAGAATGTCAGGCCATCCATCTGTGAGCTTAAGCTGAAGCGCAGCTGGGTCATGCAGCAACACAATTATCCAAAACACACAAGTCTACATGAAAATGGCCAAAAAGCAACAATTTTGAAGTTTTGGAATGGCCTATTCAAAGTCCAGACCTAATCCCAATTGAGATGTGGCAGGACATGAAACGAGCAGTTCATGCTTGAAAACCCTCAAATGTTTCTGAGTTACAGCAGTTCTGCATGGACGAGTGGGCCAAGATTCCTCCCCAGCAACGTGAGAGACTGATCAACAACTACAGGAAGCGTTTGGTTGGAGTCATTGCAGCTTAAGGTGGCACAACCAGTTATTGAGTGTAAGGGGGCAATTACTGTTTCACACAGGGGCATTGGGTGTTGCATAACTTTGTTTATGAAATAAATGAAATAAGTATGTGTTATTTCTTCACTCGGGTTCCCTTTATCTAAAATTAGGTTTTGGTTGAAGATCGGATAACATTCAGCATTAAAAATATGCAAAAGTATGGAAAATTTGAAAGGGGGCGAATACTTTTTCACGGCACTATATATATATATATATATCATTGGTTGAACCGCAACACGATTCATTATATTGAGTAACATATTTGTAGGTATGAGAAATAATTCAGCAGTTCAGCATGTATACAGTATGACCGTGGTTTTAGTAAAGCGGAGGATGGGATGGAGCCCTGACAGTAACACTTTGGTGATCTTGTCTCACATTAACGTTTCACTTCCTCTGACGACTACACCCACTTGGTAGATTAAATATCTAGAATACTTCCTTCTTATTTCTCACATTATTTTGGTGTGCATTGTCAGTGTACAGTGACGCAAACTTTGTAGGTGTTATCTTGTGCATCTTTGGCCTAGTGTAGGCTACATGATTTGCCTTTAG
Source organism: Salvelinus fontinalis (assembly GCF_029448725.1). Lineage (NCBI taxonomy): Eukaryota > Metazoa > Chordata > Actinopteri > Salmoniformes > Salmonidae > Salvelinus > Salvelinus fontinalis. The sequence goes on from NC_074679.1 coordinate 38,916,923, forward strand.
TTGTTTGGGTAATCATCCCTATGCAGTCTACCCGCCACAACCCCATAACAAAGCATTTGTATGCCTAGTGTTTTAATGAAAATAGTATTTTTTTTTAAACGCCATGTACAATCGTGGTATTACAGGAAGACGTATTTGTTTTCAAGGTCAGGTAAAGTGCTATTGACTTGAGGCCTACTGGAATAGGTCTATAAAGCACTGTTTTGGACACAAGTCATATGTTTATTGAGATCCAGTTGAAATCAGGGTGATACGGGCAGACTGGTTTCAAAAAGGCACTACGCGTCCTGTAATAGACATGTTGTTTTTAAAAACAATAGCTTCCAGACATTCCATAGGCCCATGTGACATGAGATTGTGACGTGACTGGAATGTTGTAAGAACTTAACCTGGCCAATAAGCGACAGTGGCTTACAGTTCAGAATAACTCACCTGTTCCATCCACTTTCATCATTGGACATATTTAGTCACTACCTGCATTTTCTGTGTTCTTGAGGTCACTTTAGAGTAAAAGAGAAGAAGAAATGTAACATATTTGGACGACCAACATTCATCACATTGGAAGGGTAACCAAACCAATCTCATTCTGATTGAAATATGTAGATTTTGAATATTGTGACTGTTGTGTCATAGAGTTAAATGAGCGCAATCATTGCTTTTATTCAATGATTACATGTGATCTCTTTTCCTTCCACTCTCTACATATTAGACTACTGTGTGAAAAGGCATGTGATAATAATCTTTGACAAATAGCTTATCTTGTGTCTTGTTTAAGGTACTTTTCATGCTCATATTGGGTAAGAGCAAAAAATGTTGTCAAAGATTTTGGTAAATTATTGGGTTAATTTGCCAAGTCACTCTCATTTAATCAAAAACAAACACAGTTTTCCATGTAAAAAAAGACAAGCTCAAGCATGCTTTAAAAAATTATCTTTATTACCAGATCTTTGCATTAAGAACAAACTTGTTTGGTGACTTTAGTTGCATGACATGTTGATTTTAAGAACTAAAACATGAATTGGATGAACTGGTTGAAGATCTCAGATATCAGTGTGTAAATAAGCAGGTAAAGGACAGGAAAGGGCAAGGGCAAAACAGGATAAAACACCAGACAATCATGGGATTCATGACAACAGGCAGAGCATGTAGGAAACTAGGCAGTATGGGGGGAATTCAGACCCGAGTTATGCGCGCATAAATTGAACTTTATTCACTTTTTCTTCCACTTTTCTCTCTGCACGTATTGGGTATTCTGACAATTAACTTAGCTACAGGTTAGCTTCATGCTGTTACAGCATGCTACCCATGGGACTAAAACGAAGGAGAAGTTGAGCCTCACGCTTCAACGCTCTTTGTTGTTGCGCAATTTGACCCACTATGCTGTTTACTGTGCATCTACCTTTAAGCATAAGAAAACACATGTGACAGCCAGCTATTCGTTTGGGGTGGAGATCATAGAGATGGAGGTGTGGCAGAGGTTGTCTACAGATACGCCATATTCTTTCCATGACCAGAGATACTCTATATAAGGACGAGATGGTCTTGTCTCCGCCCTAACAACAGGAGTCATTGTCACAAAAGTGGTAAGGCAGGTGGCAGGAGGCGAGATCAGGTGGGAACATTCTAGCCAATGCGAGGGCAGATATACGTTTAAACAATAGGCCATAGAGATAGATATAAAATTGTTTTCCCTAAAGTTCCCACGTGTGTACACTTATATAAGTATATTCGGAACAACCTAAATATCACAAAACTTATATTTGTTCAAATAAGCCTCATTTAGAAAATTAGCAATCACATTTTTTTGTTGCCCAAATCCAACACTCATAGGCCTCCATACAAAAATCTCTTCGCCTCGCTCTTCGCCTCGCTCTTCGCCTCGCTCTTCGCCTCGCTCTTCGCCTCGCTCTTCGCCTCGCTCTTCGCCTCGCTCTTCGCCTCGCTCTTCGCCTCGCTCTTCGCCTCGCTCTTCGCCTCGCTCGCCTATCACTTCGCCTATTCATCTCTGCTTTGACTTAATTCCCTCATTATTCCACCACATTTACATGCGAGGAAACCATGAATATGTTCGAGCAACCTGTCGGTTCCAAGTGGAAAAACATTTACTTGTTTTTTTCCTTTCGAAATAACACCGCTCTCAAAGCACTGGAATTGATACATCGATAAGATCTATTGATAAGACCTAGGTAAATAAGCAATCCATTTAGTTAAGGGTATTGTAAATATAAATGACAATTGTTTTAGATCTATTTGACTTTATGATCGCTGGAGACAATTGTGAAACCAGTTGTATTTCAGCAACCGAAAAGCATGTCAACATGACACGTATTTCGGCCTCATTTCCACAGTAACGTTTAAAAAACTGGGGGCGATTGACCCCAGCCATTATCACATTGGTTGCTGTGCCTTCATTTACTAAAATAGCTGGGATTAAAAACTAGATTGTAATACGTACAGAGGGATCTGTTAGCAGAAAAAAGATTTCATTAACAAAAAGTAAACAAATGAGTTTGTTTTACAGCTGTTGTACAGCTAATTTCCTGCAATTCTACACATTTTACCATGGGGTTCAGAATCATTTTTACTGCGAGATTACTACAAGTTTAAAAACTGGATAGACTAACTAGACTAATTTACCAATCTAAAATGTTATAACTCACATGGGATAATTGAGTGACAGTCAGTGAGTGACATGTAACAACAGGAAGACTGCGGATGCACAACTAATTAAGTTTTGAAATTGCCCCTTGTGTATTCTACTATTCTAACTCTCAAAAGTAAGTTGAGACCCTGACTGAGTTCTGTAAATATGTCCTCATATGCAGGAGGTGAAATTACAACCTCATGCTAATCGCATTAGCCTACGTTAGCTCAACCGTACCGTGGAAGGGACACTGATCCCGAAGAAGTTTTAAATGTATTCGGTGTGCGCAATGGAGCCACACCTGAAAGCCCCTTATGCACCTGCATACAGTAAGTCAAAATACCAACTACTGAAGAAGTGCTTCAATCTAAATGTGTGAAAAATAAATAGATTTCCTTAGCCTGAATGGGCCATTGGAATCCAGCAAGGCAGGAGGGACAACACAGGTAGGAGATGGGTAGCCTGGTGGTATGGTATGGTGGCTGGGTCACTGGTTAGCACTGACTCTCTCTCTCTCTCTCTCCAGATGAAAGACAGATTTGGCCAACTTCAGGATGCGTTGGACGAGCCTGGAGGAGGCGGAGGTTATACCAATGAGGCCTTCACCAATGTGGACCTGGACCTAGATGACCTGTCTGCCCATTCAGGCAGGAACCGTGCAACAGTGGCGCCTGACAACGGCCCTGAGCTGAACAGGATCCTCCAGGAGGCCCAAAATGTTCGTCAGGAGATCCAACAGATCCAGGAAGACCATGCACAGCTCCGGGACCAGAACTACCACGCCTTGAACAATACATTTATGGACGACACCAGTGATGTGATCAGGGATGCCAACAACATTGCAACAGACATCAAGACCAGAGGAGGGGCTGTGTTGCAGAGGCTACACAGGATGAACAGGGAGACCAGGAAGCTGGAGGTTCAGCGAGGTAGCACTGACCACGTGGTACGCATCGCCCGGACGCAGTACACCAACCTGAGCACCACCTTCAGGGAAGTGATGTTCAACTACAGCGAGACAGAGCTGGGACACAGGGAGAACTGTAAGAAACTGATCCAGAGACAGATGGCGATTGTGGGCAGAGACGTCACGTCTGAGGAGGTTGAGGAGATGATGGAGAGCGGGCAGCAGTTGAATATCTTCAACGCCCTGGCCAATGGGACGGCCCAGTCGGCACTGACGCAGATCGCTAGTAGACACAAAGAGCTGCAGGACCTGGAGAAGAGGCTCCAGGGGGTTCAAGAGCTGTTTCTGGATGTGGCTGTGCTGACAGAGGAACAGGGAGCGGTGCTCAACAACATCGAGACCAACGTACAAAAGACGGAGGCACCTATCGCGTGTGCCAGGGTTCAACTGAACGAAGCCAAAAGATATGACAAGAACAACCCCATCAAGAAACTGTTCTGTTGCTGCTCCCCATGTTGCAAATGATTGTATATCTCATCTGATACTTTGTGTATGTGATACATTCATGATCTTGATATTAATGTAAATAATATGATTTTTTAAAGAAAGCAGTGGGACTGGGAGGCCAGGTAACGATTGATACAATAAGGCCAGGTAACGATTGATAACCATTTCCAGGAAAAACATACTGTATGAGGGATGCATAGAAGGGCCTAAAAACTCTCTCTGGACTACCAACCAACGACACTTTCAATCAAAAGAACATTGCATTGAGTTTGCAGAGAGTCTGAACTCTTTCTATTCTAGGTGTGATAATCTGGACTTTAGTACTGAGAAGGATGAGCTGATGTGTGAACTCTTATCATTAGCACAATGGGAAGCTGATTTGGTAATAGAGGAAGCAGATGTTGATAGGGGTTTAAAATGAATAGCAGTAAACAGTCACCAAATAATAGTAATAGCTTTTTCAAAAATGAAAAGCTGAAATGTCTTGAGTCAATACGTTTGCAACCCTTTTGTTATGTCAAGCCTAAATAAGTTCAGGAGTAAGAATGTGCTTATCAAGTCAAATAATAAGTTGCATGGACTTACTCTCTATGCAATAATAGTGCTTTTTGAATGACTACCTCATCTCTACTCCACACACACAATTACAGTATCTGTAAGGTCCCTCAGTTGAGCAGTGAATTTCAATCACAGATTCAACCACAAAGACCAATGAGGTTTTCAAACGCCTCGCAAAGAAGGGCACCTATTGTTAGATGGGTAAAAAAACAGACATTGAATATCCCTTTGAGCATGGTGATGTTATTAATTACACTTTGGATGGTGCAACAATACACCCAGTCACTACAAAGATACAGGTGTCATTCCTAACTCAGTTGCCGGAGAGGAAAGAAAGCTCTCAGGCATTTCACCATGAGGCTAATGGTGACTTTAAAAAAGTTAGAGTTCAATGGCTGTGAAAAAAAGACAAAACTGAGGATGGATCAACAACATTGTAGTTACTCCACAATACTAACCTAATTGACAAAGTGAAAAGAAGGAAGCTTGTACAGAATGAAATATCCCAAAACTAAAGTAAAACTGCAAAAAATGTGGCAAAGATTTTAACTTCATGTCCTGAATACTAAGTGTTATGTTTAGATCAAATCCAACACAACACATCACTGAGTACAAAGCTTCATATTTTCAAGCATGATGGTGGCTGCATCATGTTATGGATAGGTTTGTCATTGGCAAGGTCTAGGCAGTTTAATTTTTTTATAAAAAGAAAAGGAATAGAGCTAAGCACAGGAAAAATCCTAGAGGAAAACCTGGTTCATCCTGCTTTCCAACAGACAATTTACCTTTCAGCAGGACAATAACCTAAAACAAAAGGCCAAATATACACTGGCGTTGCCTCCCAAAACGACATTGAATGTTCCTGAGTAGCCTAGTTACAGTTTTGACATAAATCGTCTTGAAAATCTATGACGAGACATGAAAATGGCTGTTTAGCAATGATCAACAACCAACTTGACAGAGCTTGAATAATCTTTTAAAGAATAATGTGCAAATATTGTACAGTCCAGGTGTGCAAAGCTTAGAGACTTACCCAGAAAGACTCAAAGCTGTAATCACTGTCAAATGTGTGAATACTTATGTAAATAAGATATATGTCTATTACATTTTTAATACATTTGCTAATGTTTAAAAAAAATCTGTTTTCATATTGTCATTATGGGGTATTATGTGTAGATGGGTGAGAAAAACACCCAATTTAAAAAATACATATACAGTGGGATGAACAAGTATTTGAGACACTGCCGATTTTGCAGGTTTTCCTACTTACAAAGCATGTAGAGGTCTGTAATTTTTATCATAGGTACACTTCAACTGTGAGAGACGGAATCTAAAACAAAAATCCAGAAAATCACATTGTATGATTTTTAAGTAATTAATTTGCATTTTATTGCAAGACATAAGTATTTGATACATCAGAAAAGCAGAACTTAATATTTGGTACAGAAACCTTTGTTTGAAATTACAGAGATCATACGTTTCCTGTAGTTCTTGATCAGCTTTGCACATACTGCAGCAGGGATTTTGGCCCACTCCTCCATACAGACCTTCTCCAGATCCTTCAGGTTTCGGGGCTGTCGCTGGGCAATACGGACTTTCAGCTCCCTCCAAAGATTTTCTATTGGGTTCAGGTCTGGAGACTGGCTAGGCCACTCCGGGACCTTGAGATACTTCTTACGGAGCCACTCCTTAGTTGCCCTGGCTGTGTGTTTTGGGTCGTTGTCATGCTGGAAGACCCAGCCACGACCCATCTTCAATGCTCTTACTGAGGGAAGGAGGTTGTTGGCCAAGATCTCGCAATACATGGCCCCATCCATCCTCCCCTCAATACGGTGCAGTCGTCCTGTCCCCTTTGCAGAAAAGCATCCGCAAAGAATGATGTTTCCACCTCCATGCTTCACGGTTGGGATGGTGTTCTTGGGGTTGTACTCATCCTTCTTCTTCCTCCAAACACGGCGAGTGGAGTTTAGACCAAAAAGCTCTATTTTTGTCTCATCAGACCACATGACCTTCTCCCATTCCTCCTCTGGATGATCCAGATGGTCATTGGTAAACTTCAGACGGGCCTAGACATGCGCTGGCTTGAGCAGGGGGACCTTGCGTGCGCTGCAGGATTTTAATCCATGACGGCGTAGTGTGTTACTAATGCTTTTCTTTGAGACTGTGGTCCCAGCTCTCTTCAGGTCATTGACCAGGTCCTGCCGTGTAGTTCTGGGCTGATCCCTCACCTTCCTCATGATCATTGATGCCCCACAAGGTGAGATCTTGCATGGAGCCCCAGACCGAGGGTGATTGACCGTCATCTTGAACTTCTTCCATTTTCTGATAATTGCGCCAACAGTTGTCGCCTTCTCACTAAGCTGCTTGCCTATTGTCATGTAGCCCATCCCAGCCTTGTGCAGGTCTACAATTGTATCCCTGATGTCCTTACACAGCTCTCTGGTCTTGGCCATTGTGGAGAGGTTGGAGTCTGTTTGATTGAGTGTGTGGACAGGTGTCTTTTATTCAGGTAATGAGTTCAAACAGGTGCAGTTAATACAGGAGAACAGTGGAGAACAGGAGGGCTTCTTAAAGAAAAACTAACAGGTCTGTGAGAGCTGGAATTCTTACTGGTTGGTAGGTGATCAAATACTTATATCATGCAATAAAATGCAAATGAATTACTTAAAAATCATACAATGTGATTTTCTGGATTTTTGTTTTAGATTCCGTCTCTCACAGTTGAAGTGTACCTATGATAAAAAATTACAGACCTCTACATGTTTTGTAAGTAGGAAAACTTGCAAAATCGGCAGTGTATCAAATACTTGTTCTCCCCACTGTATATTCAGGCTGTAACACAAGAAAACGGGAAATAAGTCAGGGGGTATGAATACTTTCTGAAGACACTATCACCCATAGCAGAAGCATTTATTGGAAACAAACAGCACTTATTCAGAGACTGGAAGTGACTCTGGAAATCACACTGATTTGTATGAAAAGTAGGCCTACCTTCATTGAAAATGGGCAATTGCCATGCACTAGTATAATAGGGTCCGTTTCCGATTTATGAAATGTACGAGCGTCCCTACGCACTTCTCAGTAGTTCGTAGTCAGATTTACCTTATGCAGGTGCATAACGGGCTTTGGAGGCATGGTTCCCTCGTGTGCGCTCAATACATTTAATTCAACCTCTGAAAACCCTCCCACTGCTGGCCAACAGATTTTCCCCTCTAGTTTTCATTCAATTGGTTTTTCAGTACATGTATCTTAAATATGGTGTACCTTTAATTAGACTTTTGTTGGCTGACTCACTAGAATACATCGAAAGAACGGGTTCAGAATATAGGGATCAATGAAAGAAATCCATCTAATGCATATTCGTCTCCGTTTCAGCACCAACTGGTAAATAAAAAAATACTCTGATTTTAGGCTAATTTTAGGGTCAGGAAAGTATACATGAATCAAAACAGGTTTGGAGATCCTTTGCGCACAAAATATATTGATTTATCCTCTAAGTTGTCATATTCAAGGTCAATCCATTAAATATTGGAAGGTGGAAAAAAAGTGTACGATAAGGGTTGAACAATAGTCCATGATCTACCTAATCTACCCTCACTAATCATGGAACTGTATGACAACGGCCCAGTCGTGGTGAACCGTGCGCCAGGCTCCAAGTTTAACCTGCTGCGTGTGGTCTGAGTTCCATAACGGTTCAAATAGGCTGCATGTCCCAAATGATTGCACAACGTTAACCTAATATGTTCCACTAATGCTAGTGACCCTCATGAACAACTACATGCACGTGACTGAAGAAAGAAAGGTAAACGGAATGGAATGATGCAAAACGTAAACTAGAGATTTATGAAAACTAACACTAAAGTGTTGTGGGTATTACTGATGGTGGATCCCGATAGTGGCTAATATTTAACATACTAAAAATGATTAAATAAAATGAAAAAGAAAAGCCCAGGCATATAATTAAAACATTCTATAGAGCACACATCAACTCGGCAGGTTCAGCCCTATAGAAGCCTATAACTTGGGTCTCCAAATTTCATCATCGCTAATTATAAGGGCACACAACTATAATTCTGAATCACGGTACTGCTATGCATAGCCTACTTCACTGTGGAAAAGGAGCACACGTCATAATGATGTGATTTTCAGTTTGCTTCGATGACTGGTTTCACATTCGTCTCCAGGGATCATAAGGAAACATCATCTAAAACAATTGCTATGTGTTTTTATAATCCCCTCCTCCAAACGTATGACTTATTTACCTAGCTCTTATCCATAGACCTGATCAATTTATAAATTACAGATCATGGCGAATGCTGTTATTTCTATCAGGAAAAAAGGAAGTAGATGCTTTTTCCACTTGGAACAGGCAGGTTCGCTCAACCTTATTCATGGTTTCCTTGCACGTAAAGGTGGTGTAATTATGAGGGCATTAAGCAGTGTGAATTACACTATGACATTCATTTAAACAGTAAAAAAAATATGACCTTTTAATGTGGCATGAACACAACCAGTCATGATATTGTCATCTGATTGTCAAACAAATCACTTTAAAAAGTAGGCATGTTCTTCCACGACATTATTCCAACATCCAAACTGTATGTACAGTCGTGGCCAAAACTTTTGAGAATGACACAAATATTAATTTTCACAAAGTCTGCTGCCTCAGTTTGAATGATGGCAATTTGCATATACTCCAGAATGTTTTGAAGAGTGATCAGATGAACTGCATGTCACGCCGTGACCTTAGTTATCTATGTTTTCTGTATTATTTTGGTCAGGTCAGGGTGTGACGAGGGTGGGTATGCTTGCTTTTGTCTTGTCTAGGGTTATTGTAGATCTAAGGGTTTTGTAAGTCTAGGTAATTGTAGGTCTATGGTGACCTGAATTGGTTCCCAATCAGAGGCAGCTGTTTATCGTTGTCTCTGATTGGGGATCCTATTTAGGTTGCCATTTTCCTTTTTGGTTTTGTGGGTTCTTGTCTATGTGTAATTGCCTGTCAGCACTCGTGTTACACAGCTTCACGTTTGTTTAGTGTTCTTGCTTCATTAAAAGAAGAATGTATGCATATCACGCTGCGCCTTGGTCTCCTCATTACAACGAACGTGACATTGCAATTAATTGCAAAGTCCCTCTTTGCCATGCAAATGAACTGAATCCCACAAAAACATTTCCACTGCATTTCAGCACTACCACAAAAGGACCAGCTGTCATCATGTCAGTGATTCTCTCGTTAACACAGGTGTGAGTGTTGACGAGGACAAGGATGGAGATCACTCTGTCATGCTGATTGAGTTTGAATAACAGACTGGAAGCTTCAAAAGGAGGGTGGTGCTTGGAATCATTGTTCTTCCTCTGGCAACCATGGTTACCTGCAAGGAAACACGTGCCGTCATCATTGATTTGCACAAAAAGGGCTTCACAGGCAAGGATATTGCTGCCAGTAAGATTGCACCTAAATTAACCATTTATCAGATCATCAAGAACTTCAAGGAGAGCGGTTCAATTGTTGTGAAGAAGGCTTCAGGGCGCCTAAGAAAGTCCAGCAAGTGCCAGGACCGTCTCCTAAAGTTGATTCAGCTGCGGGATCGGGGCACCACCAGTACAGAGCTTGCTCAGGAATGGCAGCAGGCAGGTGTGAGTGCATCTGCATGCACAGTGAGGTGAAGACTTTTAGAGGATGGCCTGGTGTCAAGAAGGGCAGCAAATAAGCCACTTCTCTCCAGGAAAAACATCAGGGACAAATCAAATCAAATCAAATTTTATTAGTCACATACACATGGTTAGCAGATGTTAATGCGAGTGTAGCGAAATGCTTGTGCTTCTAGTTCCGACAATGCAGTAATAACAACAAGTAATCTAACCTAACAATTCCACAACTACTACCTTATACACGCAAGTGTAAAGGGATAAAGAATATGTACATAAAGATATATGAATGAGTGATGGTACAGAACGGCATAGGCAAGATGCAGTACATGGTATAGAGTACGGTATATACCTATGAGATGAGTACTGTAGGGTATGTAAACATAAAGTGGCATAGTATAAAGTGGCTAGTGGTCCATGTATTACATAAGATGGCAAGATGCAGTAGATGATATAGAGTACAGTATATACATATACATAAGAGATGTGTAATGCAGGGTATGTAAACATTATATTAGGTGGCATTGTTTAAAGTGGCTGGTGGTACGTTATTACATAATTTCCATCAATTCCCATTTTTAAAGTGGCTGGAGTTGAGTCAGTATGTTGGCAGCGGCCGCTAAATGTTAGTGGTGGCTGTTTAACAGTCTGATGGCCTTGAGATAGAAGCTGTTTTTCAGTCTCTCGGTCCCTGCATTGATGCACCTGTACTGACCTCGCCTTCTGGATGATAGCGGGGTGAACAGGCAGTGGCTTGGGTGGTTGTTGTCCTTGATGATCTTTATGGCCTTCCTGTGACATCGGGTGGTGTAGGTGTCCTGGAGGGCAGGTAGTTTGCCCCGGGTGATGCGTTCTGCAGACCTCACTACCCTCTGGAGAGCCTTACGGTTGTGGGCGGAGCAGTTGCCGTACCAGGCGGTGATACAGCCCGACAGGATGCTCTCGATTGTGCATCTGTAGAAGTTTGTGAGTGCTTTTGGTGACAAGCCGAATTTCTTCAGCCTCCTGAGGTTGAAGAGGCGCTGCTGCGCCTTCTTCACAACGCTGTCTGTGTGGGTGGACCAATTCAGTTTGTCCGTGATGTGTACACCGAGGAACTTAAAACTTTCCACCTTCTCCACTACTGACCCGTCGATGTGGATAGGGGGGTGCTCCCTCTGCTGTTTCCTGAAGTCCACAATCATCTCCTTTGTTTTGTTGACGTTGAGTGTGAGGTTATTTTCCTGACACCACACTCCGAGGGCCCTCACCTCCTCCCTGTAGGCCGTCTCGTCGTTGTTGGTAATCAAGCCTACCACTGTAGTGTCGTCCGCAAACTTGATGATTGAGTTGGAGGCGTGCATGGCCACGCAGTCGTGGGTGAACAGGGAGTACAGGAGAGGGCTCAGAACGCACCCTTGTGGGGCCCCAGTGTTGAGGATCAGCGGGGTGGAGATGTTGTTACCTACCCTCACCACCTGGGGGCGGCCCGTCAGGAAGTCCAGGACCCAGTTGCACAGGGCGGGGTCGAGACCCAGGGTCTCGAGCTTGATGACGAGTTTGGAGGGTACTATGGTGTTAAATGCTGAGCTGTAGTCGATGAACAGCATTCTCACATAGGTATTCCTCTTGTCCAGATGGGTTAGGGCAGTGTGCAGTGTGGTTGCGATTGCGTCGTCTGTGGACCTATTGGGTCGGTAAGCAATTTGGAGTGGGTCTAGGGTGTCCGGTAGGGTGGAGGTGATATGGTCCTTGACTAGTCTCTCAAAGCACTTCATGATGACGGAAGTGAGTGCTACGGGGCGGTAGTCGTTTAGCTCAGTTACCTTAGCTTTCTTGGGAACAGGAACAATGGTGGCCCTCTTGAAGCATGTGGGAACAGCAGACTGGGATAAGGATTGATTGAATATGTCCGTAAACACACCAGCCAGCTGGTCTGCGCATGCTCTGAGGACGCGGCTGGGAATGCCGTCTGGGCCTGCAGCCTTGCGAGGGTTAACACGTTTAAATGTTTTACTCACCTCGGCTGCAGTGAAGGAGAGCCCGCAGGTTTTGGTAGCGGGCCGTGTCAGTGGCACTGTATTGTCCTCAAAGCGGGCAAAAAATATATTTAGCCTGTCTGGGAGCAAGACATCCTGGTCCGCGACGGGGCTGGTTTTCTTTTTGTAATCCGTGATAGACTGTAGACCCTGCCACATACCTCTTGTGTCTGAGCTGTTGAATTGCGATTCTATTTTGTCTCTGTACTGGGACTTTGCCTGTTTGATAGCCTTGCGGAGAGAATAGCTACACTGTGTGTATTCGGTCATGTTTCCGGTCACCTTGCCCTGGTTAAAAGCAGTGGTTCGCGCTTTCAGTTTCACGCGAATGCTGCCGTCAATCCACGGTTTCTGGTTTGGGAATGTTTTAATCGTTGCTGTGGGTACGACATCGTCAATGCACTTCCTAATGAACTCGCTCACCGAATCAGCATATTCTTCAATGTTGTTGTTGGACGCAATGCGGAACATATTCCAATCCGCGTGATCGAAGCAGTCTTGAAGCGTGGAATCAGATTGGTCGGACCAGCGTTGAACAGACCTGAGTGCGGGAGCTTGTTGTTTTAATTTCTGTTTGTAGGCTGGAATCAACAAAATGGAGTCGTGGTCAGCTTTTCCGAAAGGGGGGCGGGGGAGGGCCTTATATGCGTCGCGGAAGTTAGTATAACAGTGATCCAGAGTTTTGCCAGCCCTGGTAGGACAATCGATGTGCTGATAGAATTTAGGGAGTTTTGTTTTTAGATTAGCCTTGTTAAAATCTCCAGCTACGATGAATGCAGCCTCAGGGTGTGTGGTTTCCAGTTTACAGAGAGTCAGATAGAGTTCGTTCAGGGCCATCGATGTGTCTGCTTGGGGGGGAATATATACGGCTGTGATTATGACCGAAGAGAATTCCCTTGGTAGATAATGCGGTCGACATTTGATTGTGAGGAGTTCTAGATCAGGTGAACAGAATGACTTGAGTTCCTGAGTGTTGTTATGATCATCACACCACGTCTCGTTAATCATGAGGCATACCCCCCCGCCCCTCTTCTTACCAGAAAGTTGTTTGTTTCTGTCTGCGCGATGCGTGAAGAAACCAGTTGGCTGCACCGACTCCGTTAGCGTCTTTTGAGTTAGCCATGTTTCCGTGAAGCAGAGCACGTTGCAATCCCTGATGTCTCTCTGGAATGTTACCCGTGCTCGGATTTCATCGACCTTATTGTCAAGAGACTGGACATTGGCGAGTGGTATGCTAGGGAGTGGAGCGCGATGTGCCCGTCTCCGAAGCCTGACCAGGAGACCGCTACGTTTGCCCCTTTTACGGCGTCGCGTGGGCTCCCCGGCTGGGATCAGGTCCATTGTATTGGGTGGAAGGCAAAACACTGGATCCGTTTCGGGAAAGTCATATTCCTGGTAGGAACGGTGGTTAGTTGACGTTACTCGTATATTCAGTAGTTCCTCCCGACTGTATGTAATGAAATCTAAGATCACCTGGGGTACCAATGTAAGAAATAACACATAACACAGGACAGACTGATATTCTGCAAAAGGTACAGGGATTGGACTGCTGAGGACTGGGGTAAAGTCATTTTCTCTGATGAATCCTCTTACCGATTGTTTGGTGCATCCGGAAAAAAGCTTGTCCGGAGAAGACAAGGTGAGCGCTACCATCAATCCTGTGTCATGCCAACAGTAAAGCATCCTGAGACCATTCATGTGTGGGGTTGCTTCTCAGCCAAGGGAGTGGGCTCACTCACAATTTTGCCTAAGAACACAGCCATGAATAAAGAATGGTACCAACACATCCTCCGAGAGCAACTTCTCCCAACCATTCAGGAACAGTTTGGTGACGAACAACGCCTTTTCCAGCATGATGGAGCACCTTGCCATAAGGCAAAAGTGATAACTAAGTGGCTCGGGGAACAAAACATCGATATTTTGGGTCCATGGCCAGGAAACTCCCCAGACCTTAATCCCATTGAGAATTTGTGGTCAATCCTCAAGAGGCGGGTGGACAAACAAAACCCACAAATTCTGACAAACTCCAAGCAGTGATTATGCAAGAATGGGCTGCCATCAGTCAGGATGTGGCCCAGAAGTTAATTGACAGCATGCCAGTGCGGATTGCAGAGGTCTTGAAAAAGAAGGGTCAACACTGGAAATATTGACTCTTTACATCAACTTCATGTAATTGTCAATAAAAGCCTCTGACACTTCTAATTACACTTCAGTATTCCATAGTAACATCTGACAAAAATATCTAAAGACACTGAAGCAGCAGACATTGTGAAAATTAATATTTGTGTCATTCTCAAAACTTTTGGCCACGACTGTATATTCGCACCATTTGATTAATGGAAATAAACATCTGTTACAAAACAACAAGAAGTGTGCCTAATGACAGTTCGCCATTCCCATTGACTAGGCCTACATTACTTGATGTGTCTTGGTGCCAAATGTACCTTTTTTGTAGCCTGAAACGTCAGGACACCTGAAATGGGGCTGAAACTGTCTTGGGAAAAACAGGATGGTCAACCTAACACACATACTCAATTTACTAGACTAGGATACAATGTGTATTACCATGAGCTTCAAATAGGCCTATCGGTAGCCAGTGGTATAGTGTTTAAAAAAATAGGTGTGTAAACTCTGATTGCCGGTGGCGGTGAAAAAAGTACCGATCCCTATGCTTTCAATGCATTTTTTTAAAGGTGGGTGAACAGCGTTTACTTGCATTTACCCTCCTCCTGGCCTACACCACTGCGGAAGCCTACCCTCTCAACCAAGGCAATTTTAAACACATGAACACACGCAGACTAGTTAGCCTACATTCAATATAATACATTAGTTAAAAACAAAACATGTTCTACACCCTAGTTCATGAGTTGTCCATAATTCATGAGTTAATGTTTGGAGTCTTCACAGATCGTGTGACATAAAACACTACCTTTCTTTCCTTACATGAATGACATGTATGAAAGTGTTATTTTTCATTTTTAAACCCTGTACGAATAATAGATCTTGGAGATCTCGGGAAAATGCACTGTATGTGTAACTATGCATACGTTTCATTTTATTATGTTTTGTCGTGAAACAGTTCTCATGGGCACACAAATCCAAAATAATATAGGCCTATGCCGTTGCAAAATCGAATGCTTCTAACCGAAAGAGTCAACCATAGGCTTATTGTCATTAACATATACTTGTTGGATGGAATCGATGCGCATTGTTATCTAGCTGTAGGCTAGTCTAGTGAAATTATCGAACATCATCACATGGTCAAAACATATAGACTCAATGGTTGCTAAAATGGGAAGATGTCTGTCCTTGATGGGAAGAGGTCTGTCCATGATAGGGTGCTGCTCTGCCTTCTTGACATCTCAGTCGACCAGACTCAGTCGACCAGACTACATGCCCTAGTTTTTTTCGCACCTGGATTACTGCCCAGTTGTGTGGTCATGTGCGGCAAAGAGGGACATAGGTAAATTGCAGTTGGTCAAGAACAAAGCAGCACATATTGCACTTAGATGTACACGGAGGGAAAGTTCCGGTAACACGCATGTCAGTCTCTCCTGGCTCAAAGTTGTGAAGAGATTAACTGCCTCACTATTGGTCTTTGTGCGAGGTATTGTTGAAGGTACCGAAGTGTCTACAGTTTAGACACTCATCGATCGGTACAACACAAGACATGCAACTAGAGGTCTCTTCACAGTCCCCAGGTCCAGAACAGAGGCTGGGAAACGCACAGTATTAAATAGAGCTATGACTACATGGGACGCTCTGCCACCCCAGATAACTCAAGGTAGGAATAAAAATAGTTTTTTTTTTTTTAAACAGTTAAAAGAACACCTTACTGCACAAAGGGGACTGTGAAGAGACAGTCATTATATATATATATATTATTGTAATTTGCCATGTATTATGTATTAGACCTAGATATTGTGTGTATGTATTGATATATAGCCTATGTGTGACGTTTTAAATGTATTGTAATGAAACAGGCAGGGAGCAGGTCTCGAACCCTCGACCTTCTAGCCCGAGGTCCGGCGCGCTATCGACTGTGCCGCAAAAGCATTCTCGTGCGGCAGAGTCGATTTCCGCGCTTATAACCCCAGGGTCGTTACAGTATGTATTTCAGTCCTTGACTAATAATGTTCTGTACAATGTATTATGTTATGTTTCATAAGGACCCCAGGAAGAGTAGCTGATGCTTTTGCAGCGGCTAATGTGAATCCTAATAAATACCAAATACCAAAGGTGATCCAGTAAAGAAAACAGATAGAAAATAATGAAGATAAATAAATGGTCTACCCCTTCTGGCCACAGATGGCACGGATAACACCAGTACCCGCGCACCTGAATAACAAAGCAATGAGCGCTCTAAACAGCTGAATGACTAAAGCAAACGATGAGAAATGAACGGATAAATATAATTCATTGGAATAATGGCTAGTTTTTTATCAAGGTCGCCTGGCAAACAAATATGCATAAAGGAGCTCAGCTGAGGCTGAAATTCAGCACTTGGCCTACCAGCTGGGCAGCTTTCCCACATAGAAAAAAAAATGTTTATTATATATATTTTTTTATTTCACCTTTATTTAACCAGGTAGGCAAGTTGAGAACAAGTTCTCATTTACAATTGAGACCTGGCCAAGATAAAGCAAAGCAGTTCGAAACATACAACAACACAGAGTTACACATGGAGTAAAACAAACATACAGTCAATAATACAGTAGAAAAATAGACAGAGAGGTGAGAGGTGACAGAGAGGTGTCCGTTTCCTTGGAATATTTTATTTTCATATTGACCACTGTAAAATATATTTACCACTGCATTTTAAAGAAATATGAGAATGGCTAAATTAGCATTATGTGGAGACACGGCAAATTTAGACTTTTGTTGCATTTAGGGGAGCTAAACCCCGCCGACTCCCTATTAATTCGTACCATGGAATTAAATCAAGGTCAGAATACCATGCTGTTCTCATGCCTATGTTCAAATTCAGAATATGCATAGAGAGAAAAAGTGCATAAAACGGGAATTGTGTTCCATTTACGCACGCTTAACTCAGGTCGGAATCCGCCCCATAGGCACAATATGTTCCATCATGCTCATTCAAATATACCAGAAGTATAATGTACAACAACATTGATTAAATATCTGTTTCCAGTAACATAAAACAACCACAATATAAATTATTACTGTCAACAATGTTTTATGAGTTTAAAATATGAAAACGGGAACATGGTTGTTGTCCTTGCTTCCGCTTTTCACCTTCACTGTTGCTGTGGATGAGAAAAGTCAGAGCAGCCATGGGGAAACTCCCTGCCAGGGGTGTCTTCAATAGGAACCAAACGGAACCAAACGTGCAGACACGGGAGGGCTCAATCTGAATTTACCCAATACGAAACGTTTTGTTACGATTTGCTACAGTTTGCACTAATGAATATACGCAATAAAGTAGGTGGTGGGCTGGTTCCTGGCAGACACAGCTAGATGACTAAACGGAGCAGAAAGGGGAAATGATTCTTCGAGCATTTGTCTGTTCTGTTTTAATGATTTTGGTGTTCTAGGATAGTCTACGGAGCACGATATCAGGTAAATGTTTCTAATTAATTTTGGAGTTATTTCAGTCCTGTTATTTAATTTAGCCTACTGTACGCTAGGTTGTGATGAGATGCGTGTTGCTCATCAAGTTGAGTTTGGGTTGTTGGGCGAGTGAAATTTTGAGTTGCTTTATTTAATTTGAATGTTAATTATTCCTTAAATGTAATGTGTTGCGCCTGTTTTCTGTTACAATAAATAATGTCGCCAATATACAGTACCAGTCAAAAGTTTGGGCACAACTACTTATTCAAGGGTTTTTCTTTATTTTTTTAACTATTTTCTACATTGTAGAATAATAGTGAAGTCATCAAAACTTTGAAATAACAAATATGGAATCATGTAGTAATCAAAAAAGTGTTAAACAAATCAAAATATACTTTAGATTCTTGAAAGTAGCCACCCTTTGCCTTGATGACAGCTTTGCACACTCTTGGTGTTCTCTCAACCACCTTCATGAGGAATGCTTTTCCAACAGTTTTGAAGGAATTCCCACATATGCTGAGCACTTGTTGGCTGCTTTTCCTTCACTCTGCGGTCCATCTCATCAAAAAACCATCTCAATTGGGTTGGGGTCGGGTGATTGTGGAGGCCAGGTCATCTGATGCAGCACTCAATCACTCTCCTTGGTCAAATAGCCCTTGCACAGTCTGGAGGTGTGTTTTGGGTCATTTTCTTGTTGAAAAACAAATGATAGTCCCACTATGCGCAAACCAGGTGGGATGGCGTATCGCTGCAGAATATTGTGTATGCCTTGAATTCTAAATAAAATACAGACAGTGTCACCAGCAAAGCACCCCCACACCATCACACCTCCTCCTCGATGCTTCACGGTGGGAATTACACATGCTGAGATCATCCGTTCACATACTCTGCGTCTCACAAAGACATGGCGGTTGGACTCATTAGACCACTTGAACTCTGTGAAGCATTTTATTTGGGTTGCAATCTGAGGTGCAGTTAACTCTAATAAACTTATCCTCTGCAGCAGAGGTAACTCTGGGTCTTCCATTCCTGTGGCGGACCTCATGAGAGCCAGTTTCATCATAGCGCTTGATGGTTTTTGGACAGCACTTGAAGAAACCTTCAAAGTTCTTGACATTTTCCGTTTTTGACTGACCTTCATGCCTTAAAGTAATGATGGACTGTTATTTCTCTTTGCTTATTTGAGCTGTTATTGCCATAATATGGACTTGGTCTTTTACCAAATAGGGCTATCTTCTGTATACCACCCCTACCTTGTCACAACACAACTGATTGGCTCAAACGCATTAAGAAGGAAATAAATTCCACAAAATAACTTTTAACAAGGCACACCTGTTAATTGAAATGCATTCCAGGTGACTACCTCATGAAGCTGGTTGAGAGAATGCCAAGAGTGTGCAAAGCTGGCATCATGGCAAAGGAAGAATACTTTGAAGAATCTCAAATATAAAATATATTTTGATTTCTTTAACACTTTTATGGTTTCTACATGATTCCTTATGTGTTATTTCATAGTGTTGATGTCTTCACTACTATTCTACAATGTAGAAAATAGTACAAATAAAGAAAAACCCTTGAATGAGCACGTGTGTCCAAACTTTTGACTGGTACTGTACAGTAGGTGTGTACGTGTTTGTGTTTTGGCCTGATACTTTTGTCATGGTGTTCAGTTGGTGCACAGAAAGAAACTTGTCATATTGCATTCTCTTGTGTAGCCTACTGTAACAGTAAAATACATGTAGCCTCATGAAAGAGATTATAGAGAGACGATAAGTCATAACCTAAGCCTATAATTAAATGTTTGGAAAAGGTTTGAGGTGTGTTAAAGAGTGGTAAAGAAACACACCACAGATTTGAACATCTATGTCTTTCAGTGATCAAATTGTTGTTAAAATCGTAACTTTTGTTATAGATGTCATATGAGTCAATGGCCGGGAATCTAATAACTGATGTCTCTAAAAAAATAAAGTCACCACCGCAACATGTAGGGGTGCTGAAAAAACCCAACATATTGATTAAAACATTGGGGGGGGGGAATCTTCACAAAAGTAGTGCACTGGGCCTTTAGCGCCTCGTCTGTAGCGCTAATAGGTGTAATTTAATTTCCTCTTATAGAATGGCGTTAAATTGCCTTAATAGAAAGAGGGCTTCAATCAATCAAGTTTATTTTATATAGCCCTTCGTACATCATCTAATATCTCGAAGTGCTGTACAGAAACCCAGCCTTAAACCCCAAACAGCAAGCAATGCAGGTGTAGAAGCACAGCGGCTAGGAAAAACTCCCTAGAAAGGCCAAAACCTAGGAAGAAACCTAGAGAGGAACCAGGCTATGAGGGGTGGCCAGTCCTCTTCTGGCTGTGCCGGGTGGAGATTATAACAGAACATGGCTAAGATGTTCAAAATGTTCATAAATGACCAGCATGGTCAAATAATAATCAGGAATAAATGTCAGTTGGCTTTTCATAGCCGACCATTAAGAGTTGAAAACAGCAGGTCTGGGACAGGTAGCACGTCCGGTGGACAGGTCAGGGTTCCATAACCGCAGGCAGAACAGTTGAAACTGGAACAGCAGCAAGGCCAGGTGGACTGGGCACAGCAAGGAGTCATCATGCCCGGTAGTCCTGACGCATGGTCCTAGGGCTCAGGTCCTCCGAGAGAGAGAAAGAAAGAGAGAAGGAGAGAATTAGAGAGAGCATACTTAAATTCACACAGGACACTGGATAAGACAGGAGAAGTACTTCAGATATAACCAACTGACCCTAGCCCCCCGACACATAAACTACTGCAGCATAAATACTGGAGGCTGAGACAGGAGGGGTCAGGAGACACTGTGGCCCCATCCGATGATACCCCCGGACAGGGCCAAACAGGAAGGATATAACCCCACCCACTTTGCCAAAGCACAGCCCCGGCTTGTGGCTGTTATCTGTTATCTGTTTAAATCAGATATGCTGCACTTAATACGGTTTATGCAGCTCGCTAACTTCTTTAAGGCATGAAAAAGTCAACATTTGCTGAAATTTCTTGCATGACCATAAAGAATGAAAATTGCACTGCTCTAGCAGGGTTCTGCTCTACAATATACAGGAAGTAGGATGAAAGAGAGGAGATGATAAGGAGATCATACAGTAACCCTCAATACTTTCCTCCCATTCCAGGTAGGATGAAAGACAGACTGGTTGACCTGAAGGGGGTGGCCCCCGCTTCTTCAGACGAGGGAGGTCAGGGTCGGGGCACTGATGACGAGGAACAGCTGGAGCACCAGTCAGTGGTGTTCGAAGGCGAAGACATGATGGACAGCATCTTCAGAGAGGTCCATTCGATGAGGAAGGAGATCACTCTGCTCCGGATGGATGTGAAGCGCCTGGGCAAGCAGAACACCCGATTCCTCACCTCTGTCCGTCGGATCAGCTCCATCAAACGAGACTCCAATGCCCTGGCCAAGGGCATCAAGACCCGGGGGGAGGGCATCTACACACGGCTGGAGAAGATCGGCATGCAGCACAAACGGCTGGAAGAAGAGCATGGTGCCCATTCTGCTCTGGTTCGCATGGTACGCTCACAGTATGTTTCTCTCACCGGGGCCTTCCATGAGGCCATGTCTGAGTACAACCAAGCGGAGATGGGCCAGAGGGAGAACTGCAAAACCCGGATCCAGCGCCAGGCAAAGATAATGGGCAAGGAGGTGACCGGAGATCAGATTGAGGAGATGGTTGAGACGGGTAAGTGGAACGTGTTCTCCGACAACCTCCTGGCGGACGGGCGGACGGCGCGATCAGCGCTTACGGAGATCGAGAACCGGCACAAGGAGCTGGTTGAGCTGGAGAGTCGGATCAAGGACATCCATGAGCTGTTCTTCCAGATGGCTCTGCTAGTGGAGGAACAGGGGGCCATGGTGGACAACATAGAGGCCAACGTAGTCGCAACAACAGACTTTGTGGGCAAGGCCCAGGCTCAGATCAAGCTGGCGGTGAAGTACAAGAAGAACAACCCCTGTAGGAAGTTGTTCTGTTGCTGTTTCCCATGCTGCAACAAGTGAGACCGATTGTGTTTTTGTTTTATCTCAAGTCAAGATCCTCTCAAAAGTGTTTTCATGGCCATGACAATGTATGTAAAGAAGTAGAAGTAATCAATTTGCAGTTGTTTACACACGTATGCACTTGATCCTGAATATTTTAAGATGTACAGTATGGGTGTTCCAATGTACACTGAGTGTACAAAACATTAAGAACACCTTAATATTGAGTTAAACCTGCTACCATTCCCCTTTGAAAGGCACTTATATTTTGTCTTGCCCATTCACCATCTTTGCCCACCTTGCCCATTCACCATCTGAATGGCACACAGACACAATCCATGTTTCCAGGTTTAAACATCCTTCTTTAACCTGTCTCCTCTCCTTCATCTACACTGATTGAACTGGATTTAACAGGTGACATTAATAAGGGATCATAGCTTTCAACTGATTCACCTGGTCAGTCTATATCATGGAAAGAGAAGGTGTTCCTAATGTTTTGTACACTCCGTGGTATGTTTGTTTAAAATGATTTATGCCGTTTGAATGAGAATGTGCCATTTTGAATGTCATGCAGCTATTTCTGCCTCTTACCGTAGAAGATACATTTTATATTAACACCCTTGCCTAGCTGGTGTTAGGAGAGAAGACCAAGTATCTTGATGTCAAACCGCAGAAGCTAACATGCAATAGTGTGATATGGGGTGTTCCATTTCTTTAATGTTGTAAAAAGAAAACATTTGTTCGGTGCTCCAGGCTGGCAGTTAAAAGAGTACTTGATTAGTCAATCAAGAATGTTTACTTGAGTGCAGTTCAAATGTTTCCTTCTCCCACTATTCCTTTAACTTTCAGCTGTATTGAATGTTTGTAAAATAATTAAAAAAATATATATTTTATATTATTTATGTTTCATAACAGGATATTGGGAATTTTATGAACACAAATGCTGTAGAATGGCCCTTTGTGTTTCATTTGAGCATTCATTTTTGATGTACACAATTACTTGATCATGATGCATCATTCTCAACTGTTATCATTGTGATACATTTGAGTTCCTTTCTTGGAGACACAACCGTTATTGCTACACTGACTGATATTGCAACTGAAGGCAACCTCAAAATGACTCAACTGGATTTGACATTGTTACGAAAACAAGACTGTGCCTCAATTTTTCCATTGTATAGTACACATCACATGCAGATATCCAAGAGACCATTGCTATTTCTAGTGTCCATCATGAGTCAAAAACAGACTCAGAGAATCCTCATCAGATTGCTGTGACGTGAAGGCTAACTTTCAACGTCTGTGTTCCATAACCCCACCAGCAAGTGAGGTACCCATCTCTCTGTTCGACAATCGCCCAATCCTAAATCAACCACTCACTGCTCCTTCCCCACAGATATCTAATGACCCCGCTGTGTAGATCTGAAAGGATTGGATGCGTAAACTATATAGTAATACTTCCACTATATGGACATCCATGAGCTGTTCTTCCAGATGGCTCTGCTGGTGGGTGGAGGAACAGAGGGCCATGGTGGCCAACGTAGTCGCAACAACAGACTTTGTGGGCAAGGCCCAGGCTCAGATCAAGCTGGCGGTGAAGTACAAGAAGAACAACCCCTGTAGGAAGTTGTTCTGTTGCTGTTTCCCATGCTGCAACAAGTGAGACAGACAGAGACCAATATCAGTGTTATTGTTTTATCTCAAGATCCTCTCAAAAGTGTTTTCATGGCCGTGACAATGTATGTAAAGAAGTAGAAGTAATCAATTTGCAGTTGTTTCTGTGTTTCATTTGAGCATCCCTTTTTGATGTACACAATTACTTGATCATGATGAATCATTCTAAACTTATAATTGTGATACATTAGAGTTCTTTTCTTGGAGACAACCGTTATTGCTACACTGACTGATATTGCAACTGAAGGCAACCTCAAAATGACTCAGCAGGATTTTACATTGTTAAGAAAACAAGAATGTACCTTGATCTTTCCATTATTTCGTGCACATCACATGCAGATATCCAAGAGACCATTGCTATTTTTAGTGTGCAGCATGAGTCAAAAACAGACTCATAGAATCCTCATCAGATTGCTGTGACATGTAGGCTGACTTTCAACGTCAGTAACCCCACCAGCAAAGTGAGGTACCTATCTCTGTTTGACAATCGCTCAATCCTAAATCGACCACTGCCCCTTCCCGGAAGATATCTAATGATCCTGCTGTGTAGATCTGAAAGGATTGGATGTGCAAACTATATAGTCATACTTCCACAAGTCAGTTGGTATTACATAATTGGGCCTCAACCTATAGTATAGAAGGTACTGTGTGTCCGATGTTTTAGAATGTGAGTCAATCACTTAGGCTACAGGAAGTTTGCGGCATATGGTCGGTCGGTCATTGGGCAATCAAGCTTTGCCTATACCAAATTATTTATACTTTTGATACTTAAGTATATTTTAGCAATTACGTTTACTTTTGATACTTAAATACATTTAGAACCAAATACTTTTAGACTTTTACTCAAGTATTATTTTACTGGGTGACTAACTTTTACATGAGTAACTTTGTGTTAATTAAGGTATCTATACTTTTACTCAAGTATCACAATTGGGTACGTCTTCTACCACTGGTCACAAAGTTCTCCCCAATGAAATGATTGCCTATAGACATCAAGGGAAAACAATACAAAGCACATCATTCAAATAACTGTACAATTGACTGCCCAATTTATGCCGTATCGTCATCAAGGGAATGTGTTCATTTGATAGAACACATTATCAAGCGTTTGATTTGTATTTGTTGATCAGGCTGAAGTCATTATGGTCAATTGACAGTTGTCTTGCAAAATCGTTACAATAGAATGAATGTCAGAGTAGCTATCTGCTTTGATAATCACAGTAGCACCCGCTGCAACGACATATAATGCCGTTTGATCAAGATTGTTTTTACATTGGAATGTTAAATTTTTGCGAGTAGCGTACAAGAAAATATACCTTTCAGTATATATTGATATCCATGATCAATTATTGGAACTGTTTTTGACGCCAACCAGGATGGCCGAGTGGTTAAGGCGTTGGACTTAAGATCCAATGGACATATGTCCGCGTGGGTTCGAACCCCACTCCTGGTAATCACTGCACATCTTTTGTTAATAGTTCCGAGTTCCTGATGTCATTGGTAATGTTAATACTACTACTAAAGATATGCGGAAAATATATTCACAACCTGAAAGAGTTACAGCGCTACCACTGTCTATTATATTGTCAAGTGACCGCAATAACAATTGAAATACATGTCCTCAAAGATGGAAGGCAGGCGGAGATCAGGTGGGACCATTCTAGCCAATGAGAGGGCAGATACGCGAACAACAGGACATAGAGATTAGATAGAGAACTCCTCTTTGTATCGGTGCTATTGTATCTGTGACAGCATGGGCAGCGCCATTGAGGCTGAATGAGTCTCCCAAAACAAAAATGGTGAAAGCCCTCCATGGCAATGTCCCTAAAAAAGGTTATATCAATTGAGTCCTCTATCTATCTCTATGACAACAGGCACAACTCAGATATAAAGTTGTTTTTTCAAAGTTGCCGAAATGCCACGTGTGTCAACTTGCATCAGTGACTTCAGAACAACCTAAACATTATGAAACTGCTATTAGATCAAATTACCAATTACATTTTTTGTTGACCAAATTCGAGCCTCTCTCACTAATCTCCATACATATTTTGGTCTGAGTAAAACATAGTAAAACCAAAGATGATGGATACACTGACCCTAACAATGAGAGTCGTTGCCCACAAAGCCTCATGGCAGGTTGTCTAGCTCCCGCCTACCCTTTCTTTATATTTGTAGATAAATTAGTATTGTAATCATTATTGTAATCGTTTTTAAAATATTTGATGAAGGTTGTTGAAGTCAACCGCCTGTATTCAATGGAAAGAGGCTCGCGCCGACAGACATGGCAGTCCTGCTGCTAGCTCCTTTGCAACTTTGCAGTATATATATTTTTTGTTTATTATTTCTTACATTATTAGCCCAGAACGTTTTTTTGTGTTATTACATACAGCTGGAAATAACTTTTGGATATCTGAGCGGCGATAACTCCCCAGCATTACAACCAGGAATACAACTTTCCCGAATTGGATCCTTTGTTCGTGCCCACCAGGGCAATTGAACTTATCCCAGAGGCTGCTCCAAGACGCCGCCAGCTGAGAAGAGTTATTCGGAGTGGACTTCTAGTCCGATTCAGGAGGTGTGCACTCCATCCCCCGCTTCCGAGTATATTTCACTCGCGAATGTTCAGTCTCTGGACAATAAAGTACACGAGCTCAGGGCGAGGATCTCCTTCCAGAGAGACATCAGGGACTGTATCATACTCTGTTTCATGGAATCATAGCTCTCTCCGGATATACTGTCCTCGTCCATACAGCCAGCTGGGTTCTCAGTACATTGTGCAGACAGGAATATTGAACTCTCTGGGAAGAATAAAGGCGTTAGTGTATGTTTTGTGATTAACTATTCATGGTGTGATTGTGATAACGTACAGAAACTAAAGTCATTTTGGTCACCCGATCTAGAATACCTCACAATCGACCTTATTACCTCCCAAGAGAATTCTCTCCGGTTATAGTCACAGCCATGTATATTCCCCCTCAAGCTGATACGAGGACAGCCCTCAAGGAACTACACTGGACTTTGTGCAAACTGGAAACCACATATCCTGAGGCCGGATTTATTGTAGCTGGTGACTTTAGCAAAGCAAATTTGAGGAGGTGGCTCGGGTGGTTGATGTCCTTGATGATCTTTTTGGCCTTTCTGTGATATCAGTGACTGTAGGTGTCCTGGAGGGCAGGCAGTGTGCCCCCGGTGATGCGTTGTGCAGACCGCACCCTCTGGAGAGCCCTACGGTTGCGGGCAGTGTAGTTGCCGTACCAGGATGCTCTCATATCTGTAAAAGTTTGTGAGGGCCTTAGGGGCCAAGACAAAGTTCTTTAGCCTCCTGTTGTGCCTTCTTCACCACACTGTCTGTGTGGGTGGACCATTTCAGATTGTCAGTGATGTGTATGCTGAGAAGCTTGAAGCTTTTCACCTTCTCCACTGCGGTCGCGTCGATGTGAATAGGGGCGTGCTCGCTCTGTCGTCTCCTGAAGTCCACGATCAGCTCCTTTGTTTTGTTGACGTTGAGAGAGAGGTTATTTTCCTGGCACCACTCCAGGGCCCTCACCTCCACTCTGTAGTCCGTCTCGTCATTGTCGGTAATCAGGCCTACTACTGTCATGTCGTCTGCAAACTTGATGATTGAGTTAGAGGCGTGCGTGGCCACGCAGTCATGGGTGAACAGGGAGTACAGGAGGGGGCTGAGCATACACCCATGAGGAGCCCCTGTGTTGAGGATCAGTGTAGTGCAGGTGTTGTTTCCTACCTTCACCACCTGGGGGCGGCCCCTCAGGAAGTCCAGGACCCAGTTGCACAGTGCTGGGTTCAGACCCAGGGCCTCGAGCTTAATGATGAGCTTGGATGGTACTATGGGGATGAAGGCTGAGCTATAGTCAATGAACAGCATTCTTACATAGGTATTCCTCTTGTCCAGATGGGATAGGGCAGTGTGCAGTGAAATGGCAGATAGATCTGTGGATCTATTAGAGCGGTATGCAAACTGAAGTGGGTCTAGAGTGTCAGGTAAGATGGAGAGGTGATATGATCCTTAACTGGCCTCTCAAATCACTTCATGATGACAGAAGTGAGTGCTACGGGGCGATAGTCATTCAGTTCAGTTACCTTTGCTTTCTTGGGTACAGGAACTAAGGTGGACATCTTGAAGCAAGTGGGGACAGCAGACTAGGATAGGGGGAGATTGAATATGTCTGTAAACACTCCAGCCAGTTGGTCTGTGTATGCTCTAAGGACACGGCTAGGGATACCGTCTGGAGCGGCAGCCTTGCAAGGGTTAACACGCGTAAACGTCTTACTCAAGTCGGCCACAGAACGAGAGCCCACAGTCCTTGGGAGCGGACCGCTTCGGTGGCACTGTGTTATCCTCAAAGGGGGCAAAGGTGTTTAGCTTGTCCAGAAGCCCGACGTCGGTGTCCACGACGTGGCTGGTTTTCCCTTTGTAATCCGTGATTGTCTGTAGACCCTGCCACATTTATCTTGTGTCTGAGCCGTTGAATTGCGACTCCACTTTGTCTCTGTACTGATGTTTAGCCTGTTTGATTGCAGGATTTACCTCAGTGTTTTACCCAAAAGGCTGAGACTTTTCTGTTTCCGTCTACTCGGTCCGTCACCCGTGTCTCACTGGGCCATGGCTCCGGCGGACCTGCTCTCACTTGGGGCCAAAACCAGGCCACTGGTACTTTTCAGCTGGCATTTACATAACATTGGCTAACTGTGAATATGATCTTCTCACGAAGCAACTGTTTTGATTATGCAGAGGCTGTTGATTCTGCTCTTCACAAGTCCTCACAGCCCTAGCTATGGAAACAATTTCACTAGTATAACAAAAGGGTGTATACACTAGTGTAACACTGATGTTAGTAAAAAAAAAGCAGCATTGGATACTTTGTGAATATGGGCCCTGGTGAAATGTGTGATCTTAGGCATGCTCCCACTAACAGCCCCCCTCTTTTCTTTGTCTCATCTCCCAGAGGACCTGAGCCCCTGGTCATGCTGCCGTTCCGACTGCAGGATGACAAACATCCATCATTATCCATGACTACCATTCACATGCAATCCACCACCACTTTTCTAATAAACACACCTCAATCTATTGTACATGGAACAATAAAGTTTTCTATATATTTGATTAATATCCCCTTTTGTCAATAACAGATTGTACACATAGCAACATGCTTGACTGAAACAAATCTTTGAACATATCTTTAGACTTTATGGAGGTTATGGGGGTGCTGCTGTTTCCCATCAAATTTCATCTTATGCCAATGTCAAGGTTGTCAATTAGGAAGATGGTGCTGTTCAGAATGACAAGTTCATGACAGTTGATGTTCACAGGACTCTCCAAATGCAACGTTGAACGAGCATCATGGATGAAGGAGGGGAAACAGCTTTACTTCACCAAGTCACCCAATGATTGCTTCGTGAACAATTGCTGCATCTAAAATAAATACATAAACACTTTTTTCATTCTCTTTCTTTATGGTGGATGGGATTAATTTAGCAGGTTTATAGTATAATGTAATGTTTTAAAATATATAGTCAGTCACTTTGAGTATTTTAGGTTGTCTTTTTAAATCTTCGCTAAGATAATGTATTGTTATTTTGTACATGTGAAACAGTCATTCGTTTTGGGATAGACTATTACCTGTAAATGTCAACTACCCTTTAAATAAAAGTTGTGTGAAATTATACATATAAAACTGCATTTACCAGGGGAGATAGTGGACAAGCAAACAGAAGAATCATCACAGACAACCGTGTAAAGTATTGAGTGATATTTAATATAGTGAAACAAAATGTTTTATATGCTTCAAACTACAGATTTAAGGACACTGAAGTGGGAAACAATGGCATAAAAAGGCTTAAAAGCAGTACAGAGGAGAGAATACATGTACAATGGTTATTTCTGTGTTAGTATTACCCACATCAGCCATTTAAAACCCCTAGGTAGAGCAGAGGACTTACAGCATGTGGGTTTGCAGTTTTAACAGCGCAACATCACGCAGGCCTCATTCCTCTCAGGTAGGAGGGTACCAGAAATAAATGAATAAAACCAAACTAATGAAAGAGCACACAGGGCCACAGCACTTCAGTAGCACGCAGACACCAACAACATCCCTGGCATCAATACTTTCCACTCTTGCCTTGCTATTGCAGGACCACAAATGCCAGTCTTTTACCTTCATAATATAAACAATGCATTTGTTCCACCTCACAATATAAATACGCATTTAAAAAAAAATAATAATTTTACATTGTGACTTGACATGCAAATAATACCTTTTATCTGCTTCTAAATAGCCCTTTTGTTGAGGCCTGAAATAACAGCTATTGGCTCAGAGCTTTTACATCACTTCAGCCAGATGATGTCAGTGCCACACAGAATAACCTAGTTGGAATCACATTTTCTCTACCTCCGTGTCATTTCAATATCCTGGCATTACTGCATAACTAAATTCAATTTACAACCATCGTGACAAATGCATTTTACATCCATTGTCCAACCTGAGTGTGAACTAAGGCAAAGTCAATTGTGTTGGGCCAGACTGGTTCCTCAGTCAGTTCTGCTGTGCACATACAGTCTATGGCTGGGCTTGTCCTGATACATGGCTGTTGACTCCTTTGCGGCGTCTACGGCCATGTATCAGGGCTATGGCTGGGCTAGACTGGTGGTATAGAGCTAGGAGACAGTTCCCGCCCATTCAGTCAGTTCTGTTAGGGCAGATTGGTTCTCCAGTCCTTCAGTCAGTTGTGCTGGGCCTATACAGTCTATGGCGGGGCTAGGCTGGTGGTGTAGAGGTAGGAGACAGTACCAGCCTGTATCTGGAAGGTCTGGCCCTGGATATGGTGGCTTGGGATCTGTTCACTGGTCTGACTGATTGAGATGGGCTGGCTGCTCTGGCTGTTGATGTGGATAGCCTGGGCCTCACCCTGCTGCTCTCTGCTCATCTGCCCCAGGATGGTGCTCTGGTCCTGGGTCACAGCCAGCTGAGAGAGGGTCTGGTGCTGCTGGTGCATGACGTGGAGCTGCTGTACAGAGCCAGGGCCAGGGAGGGAGCCAGGCCTGGGTGCTATGTGCAGGGGCTGGGGCGGCCCGTGGTGGGCCTGAAGGTGCTCCATGTCCTCCTTGGATAGAGTGATGACATGCATCTGTTCAGGCTGCCCTGCGACCCCAACCCCGTTGGTCATGTGTCCGTCCTGCAGCACGCTGATAGTCTGGATCTGCTGGTTGTGATGGTCCACGCTGCCCTGAATTGAATAATAATAATAATAAATTGGATTTAACATGTCAAAAAAACAAAAGGACAAGGCCCTAGCCCTTTATTGAGCCCTAGAGGGGAAACCCAGCATAGGACAATACAGATACATAGACATACTGTACATCAGCACACATAGACCTGAGTACTGATGGCTGGTGTGTCCAAATACAATACATATAAACAAAATAATAAACACTGCATAAAAGCAAGGGACTGTACAATATATTGTCTGTGTCCCAAACGGCACCCCATTCCCAATGGGCCCTAGTCAATAGTAGTGCAGTATAGGGAATAGGGTGCCATTTGGGACAAGACCATTATTGGCTCACTTTACCTGTGTGACCAAGGCCACGTTTTGCATGTGTCCTGACGGCTGGGTGAGGAGGGTCAGTCTGGAGTGGGCCTGGTCTGCCGCCTCAGAGACACCGCCCTCTGTTGTAGTAATAATGCTGATGCCCTGATCATGCCCACAGTGACTGGGCACAAAGTTGAGGTTGTTGAGATGATCCACATCTCCAGTCACAACCAGCTGTATCTCCTGCTCTGGGTGACCAGGTAGCTGGTACTGCTGGAGCTGTAGGATGCTGCGTACCTGTGTATAGATGATGTCATGTATTATAGCTGATATCAATGACATACTTCACGATGGTTGTCTACTATGACTGCCTACAGTGTCACAAAGCTCTGAGTGGACCATAGTGTGGTTTTGAAATCTGTAATTTGTATTGTCAATTAGACTGTAATATTGTGGCGTGGCACGAAACAAAATGTCCTAACTCTACCTCCTCCGTTGCCCCTGTGGTGACCCCAGCCTCCTCTTCCACCACCCCAGCTCCGCACTGGGTCTCCTCGGTGGTGATGGTGACTACGCTCTCCTTGTTGTGCGTTTTGGTGTGGGTCTTCAAGTTGTCCAGGCGGGCGAAGGACAGGTTGCAAAAGGAGCAGGTGAATGGCTTCTTTCCGGTATGGGAGGCTACGTGACGTCGCCTGGCACTGGCATCAGAGAATGACTTGTTGCAGACGTTACAGACATATGGCTTCTCCCCTCTGGAATACAAACATGTTCACACTGGTAAATGGATACGGACCGGATCACATTTTCATTCATGTTTGTTGTGGAGCCTTCGTGTGTCGAACACATTCGTTATAAGCCCCTTTTGAGTTTGTGATCCTCACATAAATGACATCATATTTTTGGTGTGAAAAAAAAAATAATAACATACGGTAGGGAGTTTTTTCCCCACCATCTCTCAGGATTGGCCTAAATCCTTTCTATGACAAGACATGGTGGAATAGCACAACCTTGTATGAGTCATATCTCACCTGTGAATCCTGATGTGCGTCTGTAGTGTGCTCTTGGCTGTAAAACACTTTCCACAGATCTCACAAGTGAAAGGCTTCTCACCTGTCACAAGATCAGCAACAACTTATTACATAGTAACACACTCGAATTTGTGGAAATTAAACCTCGTCTCACTCTACCTGTGTGAGTTCTCATGTGCTTCTTCAGTTGCGCTGTATCCATGAACCTGCGTTGACAGTGTGCACATTCTGGTAAAGATTTACCCGTATGGACCCTGTGATGGCTCTTCAGTTGTCTCTTCTGGCTGAACGACTTTTCACATTTGTCACAGCTGAATGTTTTCTCCTCTAGGATTTAAAAGAGAGAATAAGAGTCCAAGTACAATTCATTAAAGGCAAACCTTATACCTCGAGTTATTCCCGAATATGAAAGCCGAATTGAAAAAGGGATACACTTTATATACGTTTTGATTGAAGTTGTATACCCCAAGAAACACACTAAAGCATTATCACTCGCTAGAAGTCAGTCAAGTAGGCAACCTGTGTGTAAGTTCATGTGATCCACTAGCGAGTGTTTGGTGGACAGGGCTTTAGAGCAGACGGTACAGACGAAGGGTTTCTCTCCGGTGTGCATCCGCTGGTGAACCAGGAGGGTGTGCTTCTGTGTGAAACTCTTCCCACACGCAAAACACTTGAAAGGCTTTTCACCTGGTGGGAACATATAAAAAACATTATTATCACTCAGGCCTATGAAATAATATGCTTTAATTTAATTGGAGGGATATAGTCACAGGCCTCACCTGTGAGGAACTTGTCAGAAATAAATGTGTTCTAGTAATTCTGTCTATAATGAAATGAAATTAGCCAATAAAAACAATCCTGGAAGTAGTAGAGGTCCCAGGCCTCACCTGTATGAGTCCTTTGGTGTATCTTTAAGAACAGGTGGTTTTTGAACACTTTCCCACAGTCGTCACACCGTGCCTCTGTGTTGGGGTATTTTCTCTTCCTGCCCCTCTTCCCTGGTTCTCTGCATTCAGACGTAGTGTCGTCCCGGTCCCCCACCCGGTAGCCCTTAAATTTCACCGGTGGTCTGATCTTCCTCTTACTCTGCCGCCTAGTACGGGCTGATCTAGGATCATAGTCTGCATCATCAGAGTCTCTTATTGGAGAATCCAGTGTATCATGTGACTCAACCAGACATTCTTCAGGGTCTACACAGTCTACTGTGACATCATCAACTGTAACCTGCTGCTTTTCATTGGCTGCATCCTGGATATTGATGATATCACTTCTTACTTCCTGTTTGTTGGACTCTTCCAACGTCTTCACAGACATGTCCACTTCATTCTTCCTGGGACGACCCCTTTTCCGTTTCGGCTGCATCGCTGCCGATGTCCCTTCTCCCAGTCCTTTACCTTCTCCGCTGTCTGTGTTCACTTCCGGTCTCACCTCGAAACCAGGACAGGTGATGTTACTAAGGCCCCTCCCCTCTACACCTGGATAGGTAATGTTCAGGTTATGGTCCGCGTGGGCTTTCACGAGGTCACTAACCTCTAGGAGTCTGGCCAGGTCTAGTAGCTGCTCAGTAACACTCTCCTCCACAGATACCTGCAGGGATAGAAATGGAAGAAAAATCACCCTTGGATGCAAGATCCTTTAATTTTCAGTGCACGTCAAAATGATCACACTTCTTGATTTCAATGTAAAATGCACATTTACAGTGGCAAGAAAAAGTATGTGAACCCTTTGGAATTACCTGGAATTACGCATAAATTTGACATAAAATTTGATCTGATCTTCATCTAAGTCACAATAGACAAACTCAGTGTGCTTAAACTAACACACAAATGATTGTATTTTTCTTGTCTATATTGAATACATAATTTAAACATTCACAGTGTAAGTTGGAAAAAGTATGTGAACCCCTGGGCTAATTACTTCTCCAAAAGTTAATTGGAGTCAGGAGTCAACTAACCTGGAGTCGAATCAATGAGACAAAATTGGAGATTTTGGTTAGAGCTGCACTGCCCCATAAAAAAACACTCACAAAATTTGAGTTTGCTATTCACAAGAAGCATTGCCTGATGTGAACCATGCCTCGAACAAAAGAGATCTCAGAAAACCTAAGATTAAGATTTGTTGCCTTGTATAAAGCTGGAAAGGGTTACAAAAGTAGCTCTAAAAGTCAGCACACGGTTAGACAAATTGCCTATAAATTGAGAAATTTCAGCTGTTGCTACTCTCCCTAGGATTGGCTGTCCTGCAAAGATGACTGCAAGAGCACAGTGCAGAATGCTCAATGAGGTTAAGAAGAATCCTAGAGTGTCAGCTAAAGACTTACAGAAATCTCTGGAAGATACTAACATCTTTGTGGCCTGCTGGAGGTCATTTTGCAGGGCTCTGGCAGTGCACCTCCTTGCACAAAGGCGGAGGTAGCAGGTCCTGCTGCTGGGTTGTTGCCCTCCTACGGCCTCCTCCACGTCTCCTGATGTACTGGCCTGTCTCCTGGTAGCGCCTCCATGCTCTGGACACTACGCTGACAGACACAGCAAACCTTTTTGCCACAGCTCGCATTGATGTGCCATCCTGGATGAACTGCACTACCTGAGCCACTTGTGTGGGTTGTAGACTCCGTCTCATGCTACCACTAGAGTGAAAGCACCGCCAGCATTCAAAAGTGACCAAAACATCAGCCAGGAAGCATAGGAACTGAGAAGTGGCCTGTGGTCACCACCTGCAGAACCATTCCTTTATTGGGGGTGTCTTGCTAATTGCCTATAATTTCCACCTTTTGTCTATTCCATTTGCACAACAGCATGTGAAATGTATTGTCAATCAGTGTTGCTTCCTAAGTGGACAGTTTGATTTCACAGAAGTGTGATTGACTTGGAGTTACATTGTGTTGTTTAAGTGTTCCCTTTATTTTTTTGAGCAGTGTACTTTTCCCAACCTGCACTATGAATGTTTACACAGTGTGTTCAATAAAGACATGAAAAATATATTTTTTTGTGTGTTATTAGTTTAAGCAGACTGTTTGTCTATTGTCGTGACTTAGATGAAGATCAAATCAAATTGTATGACCAATTTATACAGAAATCCAGGTAATTCTAAAGGGTTCACATACTTTTCTTCCCACTGGATGTAAATGTCAAAATTATTTTGGTTTTCACTCCACGGAACCCAGTTTCCATCCCCCATTTCCACCCCTAGATACCTGGGCACTGTAGATGAACTCTAGTACAGCTCCAAAGGTCTCCGCCGCCATGCCGTCCAGCCTGTAGGTAGACTGGCTGATCTGCTCCTCAGCAGTGAACATGAGGGAGAAGTAGTCACTGCTGGCAGCCAACAGGGCCTTATGTGCTTTGAAGTGCACATCTTCTACGATAAGGGTGATGTCACACAGAAGCTCTCGTTTTCTCAGCTTGTCAAATTTGCAGAGGATGGTGTCCTTGTGTGTTGTTGAATGAATGGCTGTGAGGGAGGTGGGTGTGATTAGGGTCTTCTCAGACATATTCTTGAGGATGGATTGTGAAGTATGATTCTACTATGAACCTCACCACCTGCAACAAAGTGAAACATAATTGGAAAGAAATAGGCCAATTAAGGTGCAATAAATTGTATGGAATATGTTGAGATTGGAGCAAAGCTGTGGCGTGATCATTATAATTCACAGTTCATAATCGTGAAACTGCTTGAAATGTACCTATAGCCCATCCATCTCATCCATCTGAACTTTTCAGGGCTCTTGACTTCACACAGAATTTGCTACTGCAGCTTACAGAACAATGAGTGCTCCAGGCTCTCACTATAGAAAACATTACTCTCGATTTTCTTTTGCGATATTTCACATATATATACACACATTTGTCGATCAACAGCTGTTTGTGACCTTAGTAAGAACTGTTGAAGAGCCATAGGACAGATCAATTTAGCGATCACTGGTCACAAAGTCACAGGGAGGTGTACGCATACATTTTTGCATCGTTT
The DNA here is from genome assembly GCF_029448725.1 of Salvelinus fontinalis. Lineage (NCBI taxonomy): Eukaryota > Metazoa > Chordata > Actinopteri > Salmoniformes > Salmonidae > Salvelinus > Salvelinus fontinalis. The sequence continues at coordinate 38,953,014 of NC_074679.1, forward strand.
CAAACAGCGACACAACACGGGCGGGCGCCATGTAAGCCTTTTACATTATACACAATGAATGCACTTCAAGTGAAACCCAAAATGTAAACAAAACAACAATGTTCAATAAAGAGACTAAGAAACTTTCTCCGCGTTTCTATGATTGCTGCAAACACCGCAATGCCTAAAAAAAAAAAAAAGATATCAAGCTTTCAGGACCTTACCGTCTCTTCTTCGCAGTTGTTCAGATTATCGCGAGATGTGGTGGTTGTTCACGGGTGTTTCATGTTCTCGCAGTTTGAATCCACGATCTTTATAAACTTTGGTTGGTATAAATTTTCACTGCATTAATCTATCCACTGGGTTGTTATATCTATGCCAAGGAGCAAGGAAATGTTTGTTTATGGGAGTGAAATAGTTGAAAGGAGGGAGTAGAAAAAAACAGTATTATACCTCCGTGTGGTCGAATCTTTCACATGATTACTATAAATGTTGAGGCGAATCTTTATCGATCTCCAAACTCTAGTCATGCCTGTTGTCTGACAAAGGTCAACTGGAACAATTTGTGGGACATTCTTCCAGTATCAATGATATACATATAAATCATTGGTCAGTATCCTAGCCTTTTCTGTCATAACTATGGTAGTTATTCTACGGGGCGCTTTGGAGCACATATGGTTATTTAACAGATTTTTTTGATCAACAAAATAAATGTTTCAAAACTAAACTAAAATCGTTTAAAAATAGGATCCCTGGTTTCTTTTCAGGACTTTCCCCCTGCACTGTCAGAGCGTTCCACCAGAGGCGTATAAAGCAGGACTTCTATGCAATGATTCGGGTGTTCATTATACAGAGTAATAAATGAGTTGATAACCTCGCACAGCCTGCAGATAGGTCAACAATTTGTTGAAGTTATCTTATGGATCATAAGACTATGGGCAAATAAGTGTTTTATCTGTACATTAACATCTTTTAAAATTAATATTTGAATGTTGTGCACTTAATTGAGTCAAGTGGACGGGCTGTGGTTTTACAAATAGCATATTGTAATTGCTGTGTAATCAACCTTAACCAACCCACTTATCCTTAACCTTTAGCCAACATAGCGATGTCTGGAACACTGTCCTGCTGTTTTGATATGGATTTACAGTTGATCATACTCACATTAATGTGTAACCTAAAGGTGTTAGCAAATATCAGGTATACACAGTATAACACAATTTAAATAGCTAGGTAGTACAAGTTCAACTTATTTTGTAGTTTTTCTCCCAGCAGAATTATCCTGAGTGTCTGAAGGTATGGTGGTGGGTGGGGTGGGTTTCGCCATAGCTGTGTGCGTCGCTGAGGCCCTCACCTACTGCTCTGTGACCCTCATAGCAGACAGGTTTACTCCTGAAACCAGGTGAGGCACAGTCTTGTTTTCATCCAATTTATTGATTGTTTATTAACTTAATGTGAATGGGTAGACAATAAGATATAGAACTTTGCTATGCTATAAGAGGTGTACTAGGCTAACTACAGTTGAAGTCAAACGTTTACATGCACCTTAGCCAAATACATTTAAACTCAGTTTCACAATTCCTGACATTTAATCCTAGTAAAAATGTCATGTCTTAGGTCAGTTATGATCACCACTTTATTTTAAGAATGTGAAATGTCAGAATAATAGTAGAGAGAATTATTTCAGCTTTTATTTCTTTCATAACATTCCCAGTGGGTCAGACATTTACATACACTCAATTAGTATTTGGTAGCATTGCCTTTAAATTGTTTCGGGTTGCCTTCCACAAGCTTCCCACAATAAGTTGGGTGAATTTCGGCCCATTCCTCCTGACAGAGCTAGTGTAACTGAGTCAGGTTTGTAGGCCTCTGCTCGCACACGCTTTTTCAGTTCTGCCCACAAATGTTCTATAGGATTAAGGTCAGGGCTTTGTAATGGCCACTCCAATACTTTGAGTTTGTTGTCCTTAAGCCATTTTGCCACAACTTTGGAAGTATGCTTGGGGTCATTGTCCATTTGGAAGACCCATTTGTGACCAAGCTTTAACTTCCTGACTGATGTCTTGAGATGTTGCTTCAATATATCCACATAATTTTCCTTCCTCAGGATACCATCTATGGCCTCCCGGGTGGCGCAGTGGTCTAGGGCACTGCATCGCAGTGCTAGCTGCGCCACCAGAGTCTCTGGGTTCGCGCCCAGGCTGGGCTGGGTTCGCGCCCAGGCTCTGTCGCAGCCGGCCGCAACCGGGAGGTCCGTGGGGCGACGCACAATTGGCATAGCGTCATCCGGGTTAGGGAGGGTTTGGCCGGTAGGGATATCCTTGTCTCAGTATGTAAAATGTAATGAAATGTAAAAAAAAATGTAATAAAAATGTATGCACTCTACTGTAAGTCGCTCTGGATAAGAGCGTCTGCTAAATGACTAAAATGTAATGTAAATCTATTTTGTGAAGTGCACCAGTCCCTCCTGCAGCAAAGGACCCCCACAACATTATGCTGCCACCCCCGTGCTTCACGGTTAGGATGGTGTTCTTCGGCTTGCAAGCGTCCCTCTTTTTCCTCCAAATGTAACGATGGTCATTATGGCCAAACAGTTCTATTTTTGTTTCATCAGACCAGAGGACATGTCTCAAAAAGTACAATCGTTGTCCCCATGTGCAGTTGCAAACCGTAGTCTGGCTTTATGTCAGTTTTGGAGCAGTGGCTTCTTCCTTGCTGAGCGGGCCTTTCAGGTTATGTCGATATAGGACTCATTTTACTGTAGATATAGATACTTTTGTACCCGTTTCCTCCAGCATCTTCACAAGGTCCTTTGCTGTTGTTCTGGGATTGATTTGTACCTTTCGCACCAAAGTACGTTCATCTCTAGGAGACAGAACGTGTCTCCTTCCTAAGCAGCATGACGGCTGCGTGGTCCCATGGTGTTTACACTTGCATACTATTGTTTGTACAGATGAACGTGGCACCTTCAGGCATTTGGAAATTGCTCCCAAGGATGAACCAGACTTGTGGAGGTCTACAATTTCTTTCTGAGGTCTTTGGTGATTTCTTTTGATTTTCCCATGATGTCAAGCAAAGAGGCACTGCGTTTGAAGGTAGGCCTTGAAATACATCCACAGGTACACCTCCAATTGACTCAAATTATGTCAATTAGCCTATCAGAGCTTCTAAAGCCATGATTTTTTGGAATTTTCCAAGCTGTTTAAAGGCACAGTCAACTTAGTGTATGTAAACTTCTGACCCACTGGAATTGTGACAGAGAATTATAAGTTAAATAATCTGTCTGTTAGCAATTGTTGGAAAAATTACTTGTGTCAGGCACAAAGTAGATGTCCAAACCGACTTGCCAAAACGATAGTTTGATAACAAGAAATTTGTGGAGTGGTTGAAAAATGAGTTTAATGACTCCAAACTTTCTACTTCAACGGTATGTGTCACTGCTCTAGGTTGATTAAAGTAAATTACAATAATAAATTCACTATGAATTAAAGTAAATTCAATCACAAAAAAATCATCTCCAGTTGATGGGCCCATTACTCCTCCCCCGCTCTCCCTTCTGCAAATCAGATCACGCCTCCATTCAGCTCCTCTCCACCTATAGGCAGAAACTTAAGCAGGAAGCTCCCGGGGTAAGGACTGTTCAACGGTGGTCTGAACAATCGAAATCTATGCTTCAAGATCGGACTACAAAATATTCCCAGGTCGCCTCAGACTTATATACTGACGCAGTGACTGGGTTCATCAGGAACTGCATAGAGGATGCTGTTCCCACTGTGATGATCAGAATTGATCAAAACCCAAAAATGTGGATAGATGGCAGCTTTCACGCACCACTGCATTAAACCATGGCAAGGTGACTGGGAACATGCCTTATTAGCCTTATTCTAAAATGGATTAAATCGTTTTCCCCTCAATCTACACACAATACCCCATACTGACAAAGTAAAAGGTTTTTTGAAAAATGAAAATACATTTACATAAGTATTCAGACCCTTTACTCAGTACTTTAACAAATGTTTTATTTAGGGGTAGATCAGCTTTAATATTGCAGATAGATTCTAGCTTCCATCAGTGTAATTTTTTGCATAATTTCCAATCCCCCATGTAGTGTCAGAAATGCAGAAACTAGAAGAGCAAAATAAGATTATATATATTATACATAAGAAAAATGCTTGAATGAGTAGGTGTGTCCAAACTTTTGACTGGTATATATATAGTACAAGTCAAAAGTTTGGACACACCTACTCATTCAAGGGGTTTTCTTAATTTTTACTATTTTCTGCATTGTAAAATAATAGTATAGACATGAAAACTATGAAATAACACATATGGAATCATGTAGTAACCAAAAAAGTGTTAAACATTAAATATATTTTGATTTGTTTGAGATTCTTCAAAGTAGCCACTCTTTGCCTTGATGACAGCTTTGCACACTCTTGGCATTCTCTCAACCAGCTTCATGAGGTAGTCACCTGGAATGCATTTCAATTAACAGGTGTTCCTTGTTAAGTTAATTTGTGGAATTTCTTTCCTTCTTAATGCATTTGAGCCAATCAGTTGTGTCAAGGAAGGGTTGATATAGAGAAGATAGCCCTATTTGGTAAAAGACCAAGTCCATATTATGGCAAGAACAGCTCAAATAAGCAAAGAGAAATGACAGTCCATCATTACTTAAAAACATGCAGGTCAGTCAATCTGGAAAATGTCAAGTACTTTTACATTTTCTTCAAGTGCAGTCGCAAAAACCATCAAACACTATGATGAAACTGGCTCTCATGAGGACGGCCACAGGAAAAGAAGACCCCGAGTTACCTCTGCTGCAGAGGATGTGTTCATTATCTGCACCTCAGATTGCAGCCATCCCATCTGGTTTGTGCTTAGTGGGACTATAAGTTGTTTTTCAACAGGACAATGACACATCCAGGCTGTGTAAGGGCTATTTGACCAAGAAGGAGAGTGATGGAGTGCTGCATCAGATGACCTGGCCTCCACAATACCCGGCCTCAACCCAGTTGAGATGGTTTGGGATGAGTTGGACCGCAGAGTGAAGGAAAAGCAGCCAACAAGTGCTCAGCATATGTGGGAACTCCTTCAAGACTATTGGAAAAGCATTCCAGGTGAAGCTGGTTGAGAGAATGCCAAGCGTGTGCAAAGCTGTCATCAAGGCAAAGGGTGGCTACTTTGAAGAATCTCAAATCTAAAATATATTTTGATTTGTTTAACACTTTTTTGGTTACTACATGATTCCATGTGTGTTATTTCATAACACAAAATTGTAAAACTAAAGAAAAACCTTTGAATGAGTAGGTGTGTCCAAACTTTTGACTGGTGCGGTATATATAGCCAGCAGCATACCACCCTGCATACCACTACTGGCTTGCTTCTGAAGCTAAGCAGGGTTGGTCCTGGACATGCCCTGGATAGGAGACCAGATGCTGCTGGAAGTGGTGTTGGAGGGCCAGTAGGAGGCACTCTTTCCTCTGGTCTAAAAAAAAAAAAATCCCAATGCCCCAGGGCAGTGATTGGGGACACTGCCCTGTGTAGGGTGCCGTCTTTCGGATGGGACGTTAAACGGGTGTCCTGACTCTCTGAGGTCATTAAAGATCCCATGGCACTTATCGTAAGAGTAGGGGTGTTAACCCCGGTGTCCTGGCTAAATTCCCAATCTGGCCCTCAAACCATCATGGTCACCTAATAATCACCAGTTTACAATTGGCTCATTCATCCCCCTCCTCTCCCCTGTAACTATTCCCCAGGTCGTTGCTGCAAATGAGAACGTGTTCTCAGTCAACTTACCTGGTAAAATAAATAAAAAATAAAATAAAAATATATACACACATATATATATATACACACACAAATCTTTTTAAGATATATTTACCCTTTATTATTTTACACTAACCCTACCAGCCTTCGCCTAATTGGAGTAAACTAATGAACAGCAACACTTAGGCTTCTACGTTCAGCTTCTACATACTGTATACATTTTAAGGACACTATTTTACAATAGGTATATTTTGTTTGTTTTTAGTCCTGTCCTTCCTTTAGCCTCAACCTCTTCCATCTATTTCTGATGTCCATCCAGTTTGATTTCTATTTTCCATATTTTTTCCCCCACATTTTGTTACGTTACAGCCTTATTCTAAAATAAATTAAATTGTTTCCCCCCCTCAATCTACACACAATACCCCATGATGACAAAGCAAAAACAGGTTTAGACATTTTTGCAAATCTATTAAAAATAAAAAAACTGAAATATCACATTTACATAAGTATTCAGACCCTTTACTCAGTACTCTGTTGAAGTATCTTTGGCAGCGATTACAGCCTTGAGTCTTCTTGGGTGTGACGCTACAAGTTTGGCACACCTTCATTTGGGGAGTTTTTCCCTATTCTTCTCTGCAGATCCTCTCAAGCTCTCTCAGGTTGGATGGGGAGCGTCACTGCACAACTATTTTCAGGTCTCTCCAGAGATGTTCGATCGGGTTCAAATCCGGTTTCTGGCTGGGCCACTCAAGGACATTCAGAGACTTGTTCTGAAGCCACTCCTGCGTTGTCTTGCTTGTGTGATTAGGGTTGTTGTCCTGTTGGAAGGTGAACCTTCGTTCCTCCAGGACATCTACAGCACCCGGTGTCACCGAAAGGACAAGAAGATCATCAAGGACCTTAGCCACCCGTGCCACGGCCTCTTCATCCCACAACCATCTATAAGGCGAAGACAGTACAGGTGCACCAAAGCTGGGACTGAAACTGATAAACAGATTCTATCTCCAGGTCATCAGACTGTTAAACAGTTACCACTAGCTGGCCTCTGCCCAATGCCCTGCCCTGAACCTTAGTCACTGTTACTAGCCGACTACCACCCGGTACACAACCCAGCACCTTATAGATTGCCGCGCTATGTGCATAGTCATTGAACACTGGTCACTTTAATAATGTTTGCATACTGTTTTACCCACTTCATATGTACATAGCTTACATCCGATATGACAGACTCATTGTCCACCCTCCCTCCCAGAAGCCTGGAAGGGATGAGAGCGCCAAGCCTATGGGTTAGTAGCTTCAACCCTGCAGCACACACACACAGAATTTATTAATGGACTGCTGAATGTATATGTTTTTCTCTTGCTTTGTTTGCTCTTTTCAGTATTATGTCTATCTCTGATAAGCTACCCAGGAAAGGGCTGAAAATAGCCCATATTAATATATGTAGCCTTAGAAATAAGGTTTGTGAAATCAATAACTTGCTCACGTCAGATAACATTCAAATATTAGCCATTTCTGAGACTTACTTAGATAATTAATTTGATGATACAACAGTAGCAATACAAGGACATAACATCTATAGAAAATACATCAATAATTATGGTGTAGGTGTTGCTTTATATATTCAGAGCCATATCCCTGTAATGCTTAGAGAAGATCTTATGTCAAGTGTTATTGAAGCCTAAAGCCTTTTCTTTTGGGGTGTTGCTATAGGCCACCAAGTGATGGCAGTAAGTATCTAAATAATGTGTGTGAAATCCTTGATAGTGTACATTTTGTGATGTGGTGTATGTGATGTAAACAGAGGTCTACTTTCTTGGGGACATGAATTTTGACTGGTTTTCATCAAGCTGTCCGCTCAAGGGAAAGCTTCTCACTGTAACCAGTGTCTGTAATCTGGTTCAGGTTATTAATCAACGTACCAGGGTGTTTACAAACACTACAGGAACAAGATCATCCACATGTGTCGATCACATTTTTACTAATACTGTAGAAATTTGTTCTAAAGCTGTATCCGTACCCATTGGATGCAGTGATCCAGGAAATATCCAGGAAAGCCAAAGTTCCAAAAGCTGGACCTAAAATAGTATAGAAGAGATCATACAACTTATTTTTCTGTGACTCTAATGTGGATGATGTTAAAAAATATTTGTTGGTTTGATGTCATTAATAAGGAGCATCCAGACACTGCACTTGATAAATTTATTAAATTGCTTCTTCCAATTATTGATAAACATGCACCTGTTAAGAAACTGACTGTTAGAACTGTTAAGGCTCCATGGATTGATGAGGAATTGAAAAACTGTTATGGTTGAAACAGATGGGGCAAAAGGAGTGGCTAATAAATCTGGCTGCACATCTTACTGGCTGACTTACTGAACATTTAGAAATTGTGACTAAACTCAACAAAAACAAGAATAAACGGTATTATGAAACCAAGATAAAAGATATAAAGAATGATGGGAAAAAAACTTAGGAGTACTTCAAATGAAATTATGGGCAGAAAGACAAATTCAACTTTCATCGCATCGGATGGCTTTTTCATTACAAAACCATTTGATGTTGCCAGTTATTTTAATGATTACTTCATTGGCAAAGTGGTCAAACGTAGGCAAGAAATGCCAACAACGAACAATCGTATTCATGCAAATAATGAAAGAAAAGCATTGCACGTTTGAATTTTGTAAAGTCAGTTGGAAAATTATTGTTATCAATCAATAATGACAAACCTCCTGGAATTGACAACTTCGATGGAAAGTTACTGAGGATGGTAGCTGACTCTATAGCCACTCCTGTCATGTCTTTAATCTGAGTTTAGAGGAAAGTCAAAGTAATTCTGCTACCCAAGAGTGGTAAAACGGCCTTTACTGGTTTAAAAGCAGACATATAAGCTTGCTGCCAGCTTTTAGAAAACCTCTGGGAAAAAATGGTGTTTGACCAAATACAATGCTATTTCTCTGAAAACAAATCAACAACAGACTTACAGCATGCTTATAGAGAAGGGCACTCAACATGACTGATGATTGGTTTAAAGAAATTGATAATAAGATTGTGGGAGCTGTACTGTTAGATTTCATTGCAGCCTTTAATATTAACCATAACCTGTTGAAAAAATCTTGTGTTATGGCTTTTCAACCTCTGCCATATCATGGATTCAGAGCTATCTAATAGAACTCAAAGGGTTTTCTTTAATGGAAGCTTCTCTAATGTCAAACATGTAAAGTGTGGTGTACCACAGGGCAGCTCTCTAGGCCCTCTACTCTTTTCTATTTTTACCAATGACCTGCCACTGGCATTACACAAAGCATGTGTGTCCATGTATGCTGCTGATTCAAATATATACGCATCAGCAACCACAGCTAATGAAGTCACTGAAACCCTTAACAAATAGTTGCAGTCTGTTTTGGAATGGGTGGCCAGTAATAAACTGGTTCGGAACATCTCTAAATCTAAGAGCATTGTATTTGGTACAAATCATTCCTTAAGTTCTAGGCCTCAGCTGAATCTTGTAAAGAATGGTGTGGCTGTTGAACAAGTTGAGGAGACTAAATTACTTGGCGTTACCTTAGATTGTAAACTGTTATGGTCAAAACATATAGATTCAATGGTTGTAAAGATGGGGAGAGGTCTGGCCGTAATAAAAAGATGACTTGCTTTTTTGACAGCACACTCCAAATAGCAAGATCTGCAGGCTCTAGTTTAGTCTTATCTTGATTATTGTCCAGTCGTGTGGTCGAGTGCTGCAAGGAAAGATCTAGTTAAGCTGCAGCTGGCCCAGAACAGAGGGGCACGTCTTGCTCTATATTGCAATAAGAGTGCTGATATTAACACTATGCATGCCAGTTTCTCTTGGCTAAGAGTTGAGACTGTTTGCATCACTTTTTTATAAGAAACATTGCATTGAAAATCCCAAATTGTTTGCATAGTCAACTTACACACAGCTCTGACACCACACACTTACCCCACCAGACATGCCACCAGGGGTCTTTTCACAGTCCCCAAATCCAGAACAAATTCAAGAAAGCGTATAGTATTATATAGAGCCATTATTACATGGAACTCCGTTCCATCTCATATTGCTCAAGTAAACAGCAAACCTGGTTTTAAAAAAACTGATTAAGCAACACATCACAACGCCTCTCCCCTATTTGACCTACTTAGTTTGTATGTATTGATATGCAGGCTGTGTGTGCCTTTAAAAACAAAAATGTATCTAGTTCCCTGAGCTGTTCTTCTCTATTAATGTTCTGTAATATGTGTCATGTTTCATGTGGACCCCAGGATAACAATAAAAAGCAAAAAACACCAACTGTGCATTCGGAAAGTATTCCGACCCATTGACTTTTTCCACATTTTGTTACGTTACAACCTCAAGTTTTTTTTAAAATCCTCAGCAATCTAAACAAGGCAAAAACAGGTTTTTAGAAAAATATGCACATTTATAAAAAATATTAAAATCTGAAATACCTTATTTACGTCAGTATTCAGACCCTTTGCTATGAGACTCGAAATTTAGCTCAGGTACATCCTGTTTCCATTGATCATCCTTGAGATGTTTCTACAGAGTCCACCTGAGGTAAATTCAATCGATTTAACATATTTGGAAAGGCACACACCTGTCTAGATAAGGGGAAGGGTACCACAACATTTCTGCAGCATTGAAGGTCCCCAAGAACAATGTGGCCTCCATCATTCTTAAATGGAAGAAGTTTTTGAACCACCAAGACTCTTCCTAGAGCTGGCCGCCCGGCCAAATGGAGCAATCGGGGGAGAAGGGACTTGGTCAGGAAGGTACCGAGAACCCAATGGACACTCTGACAGAGCTCTAGAGTTCCTCTGTGGAGATGGGAGAACCTTCCAGAAGAACAACCATCTCTGCAGCACTCCACCAATCAGGCCTGTATGGTAGAGTGGTCAGACAGAAGCCACTCCTCAGTAAAAAAGGCACGACAGCCCGCTTGGAATTTGCCTCAAGGCACCCAAAGGACACTCAGACCATGAGAAACTAGATTCTCTGTTCGGATGAAAACAAGATTGAATTCTTTGTCCTGAATGCCAAGCGTCATGTCTTGAGGAAACCTGGCACCAGAAATCAAGGCTATTCCATGCGAGAAATTCTCTTCACTGTTGACATTGAGACTGGTGTTTTGCAGGTACTATTTAATGAAGCTGACATTCTACTGTAGTTGTCCTCTTGCTCAGTTGGAGGCCCCGCTGCACCACTCCTCTTTCTATTCTGGTTAGAGCCAGTTTGCACCATTCTGTGAAGGGAGTAGTACACAGCGTTGTATGAGATCTTCAGTTTCTTGGCAATTTCTCACATGGAACAGCCTTCAGTTCTCAGAACAAGACTAGACTGATGAGTTTCAGAAGAAAATGATTTGTTTCTGGTCATTTTGAGCCTGTAATCGAACCCACAAATGCTGACGTTCCAGATACTCAACTAGTCTAAAGAAGGCCAGTTTTATTGCTTCTTTAATCAGAACCGTTTTCAGCATTGCTAACAATTTCAAAAGGGTTTTCTAATGATCAATTAGCCTTTTATAAAGATATACCTGGATTAGCTAACACAACGTGCCATTGGAACACAGGAGTGACGGTTTCTGAAAATGGGCCTCTGTAGATATTCCATAAAGAAAATCAGCAGTTTCCTGCTACAATATTAATTTACAACATTAGCAATGTCTACACTGTATTTCTGATCAATTTGATGTTTTAATGGACAACATTTGCTTTTCTTTTAAAAACAAGGACATTTCTAAGTGACCCCAAACTTTAACGGTACTGTATGTTTGGGGATTGTGTTTTATTTTTATTGCTAGGTTGCACTGTTGGAGTTAGAAACAAGCATTTTGCTGCACCTGCGACAACATCTCCAAATCTGTGTATGCAACCAATAATCTTTGATTTGATTCGATTCAAGAAGACGATAGATCACCTGCTTGCCATCGACCAATCAGAAGAAGCATCAGAGGCTTGGGCGTTGCTCAGCTCAGGGTAATGATACTCAACCATGAGGGAATGGATGCGTCCAAAATGACACCCTATTACTTATATAGTGCACTACTTTTGACCAGAGCCAGAAGAGTACACTATGTATAGTGAATAAGGTGCCATTTCGAAGCACATAATGTGTTAAACCCAGTTCAATTAGTTCTCGACATGTATTCATTCATTTGGAAGTCCTTCTGGTTAAAAATGATAACAAACCTAAAGTGGATTGGTTATATAGTTTTACTTCTATGCTGTACTGTCGTCACGTGTTTGATTAACAGCTATCATAAACATTGTAAAGGCTACTGTACAGCGCCTTCAGAAAATATTCATACTCATTCCACATTTTGCTATGTTAGTCAGAATTCAAAATTGATAAAAACGTTTTTTTCTCACCCATCTACACACAACACCTCATAATGACAAAGTGAAAACATGTTTTTAGAAATGTAAATGTATTGAAAATAAAATACAGAAATCAAATGTACATACGTATTCACACCCCTGAGTCAATACTTTGTAAAAAGCACCTTTGGCGACAATTAAAGAGTATTTTTTGGGTACATCTGTAAGAGATTTGCACATCTGAAAATATTTGCCCATTCTTAAAGAAATTCTTCCATCTCTGTCAAGTTGATTGTTGATCATTGCTTGACAGCCATTTTCCCTTCAGGATTATACCTGTATTAAGTTTATTTTTTATCCCTAGTAGTTGCCGATGACAAGCATAGCCATAACATTATGCAGCCATCACCAAACTTGAAAATATGACGAGCTGTGTTGGATTTGCCTCAAACATAACGCTTTGTATTCAGGACAAAAGTTTTTTGCAGTATTACTTAAGTGCTTTGTTGCAAACAGGATGTGTGTTTTGGATTTAGTTTAATTCTGTACAGGCTTCCTTTTTTCCCCCCTGAGGCATTGAACAACTTTCCTGTTCTTTGTAGTGGAATCTGTTCTTGAAATTCACTACTCGATTGCGGGCCCTTAGAGATAATTGTGTGTGTGTGGTAGAGAGACGGGGTATTATTTTACACGGAATGAGTCCATGCAACTTATTATGCAATTTGTTAAGCACATTTTCACTCATGGACTTCTTTTGGCTTGCCATAACAAAGGGGTTGAATAGTTATTGACTCAAGACTATGGTATTGAATAGTAAGAATAGTTATTGACTCTATACATTTCTCACATGTTTAACCAACAAAATAACATTATTGTGTGTAGATCAGTGACATCTCAATTGAATGACATTTTCATTCAGGCTGTAAGATAAAATTGTGGCAAAAGTAAAGGTGTGTGAATACTTTCTGAAGGCACTGTACGTACTTCAGGAAGTTGAATATGGATGACACGTTTTTTTTTGTTTCCAAATCTTTTTTGACTTTGAATTTAAATCACAAATCTTTGTCTTTTGTGACTTTTAGGTTTAGAAAAGCAGGACACCTGGTTGTGAAGCAGAAAGTAAACAAAATCTCCAGGAACTAAGCAGCCAGGGATATGATGTCATTGTCTTTAGTAGGGGACTCTCAGGTCTACCCTGTTAGGGGACAGGTCCTGATGGTGTTTATACACACATACCTGAGACGAGAGCTTGTAAATAAGCATTTCATTGTGCTGTGTACACTATGCTGTAGATGACAAACTTTGATTTAAAAGGCACAAACCCCCTGGCTCCAACACTTCATCTGGAATGGTTAAGGGCAGTTCTACATCTACCCAAGGATGCACAGCGTGACGATGGGCGGCACACCAGGCATGTCCAGTTCAACTTTATTAGAAAACATCATTGCATCATAAAATGAGATGCTCTTTACATGAAGATGAGGAATACTCTGAAATAAACAAAATGACATGATGATAAAATAGAAAGGGGGATGCCCAGGTTCTACCACTAAGAACTATAACAACTTTCCACATGTTCACTACAAGTTAAATCTGTATGCTCTTTGGAGGAAAGAAAGTTGATGTCTTTATGCGACTGTTTGGCTGATTGGTACCGTAGGCAGGCGGACGACTGGCACTTGAAGGTGGATCCAGGGGACAGCCAGGGCATCCTGGAGTGCTGTAAGCAGGCTAGAGCCGTCCCTGAGCAGGGCCAGGGTCCCGGGGGTGTCTGTGGGGCTGAGACAGGGTAGGAAGAATGTCCAGGTGGAGAGAGCGCTTGTCCTCCAGGGAGCCGACAGGTACCTGTGATGCATAACTATGGCCACTGGTGCTGGTCGGGAAGTGTCTCCATGAGACGCCCCCCAGGAACATAGTTATGCACCACAGGTACCAGGATATAGTAATAAAATCACTCACTCTGCACCATTTTCTATTAAAACAATGAGTGATACATTTGCTGCTATAAATGAAAAGAAAGCAATGAATTCCTGAATAGAAAGCAGAGATTTAGCGGTCTTGAAATAAAATGCGAATGATTTCTGAACAGAGGCCCTTCAGGACCAGGATGTAAACAGATGCTCTGCTAGAGATAAATCATGAAACAATATGATCTATTCACTCGGTATGCCCCTTTTTTTGGGCACAGTTAGTGAAACCTGCCATTGCACATGAATTAAATGAATGCAAGAATTGAGATTTTGCCGGCTTGATATAAAATGCAATTGATTTTATGAATTTAATCTCTACTGTGAAATAGTGTTAGAAGTCATTTGAATGTTTTGAAAGCTACCAAGACTAATGACATTGAATTCAAATCAAATCAAATGTTATTTGTCACATACACATGGTTAGCAGATGTTAATGCAAGTGTAGCGAAATGCTTGTGCTTCTAGTTCCGACAATGCAGTAATAACCAACAAGTAATCTAACCTAACAATTCCACAACTACTACCTTATACACACAAGTGTAAAGGGATAAAGAATATGTACATAAAGATATATGAATGAGTGATGGTACAGAACGGCATAGGCAAGATGCAGTAGATGGTATAGAGTACAGTATATACATATGAGATGAGTAATGTAGGGTATGTAAACATTATATTAAGTGGCATAGTTTAAAGTGGCTAGTGATACATGTATTACATAAAGATGGCAAGATGCAGTAGATGATATAGAGTACAGTATATACATATGAGATGAGTAATGTAGGGTATGTAAACATTATATTAAGTGGCATTGTTTAAAGTGCATTTCTGGATTCTACTGAACAGTACTTATGCCATTTAAACATAGCCAAAACCCCTCAGGGAGAAGGATATTTTAGACAAGCAATCAATAAATCGCTGTAGTAGAATAGTATGGCACAGGGGCTTGACATTTCAGTTAGTATTGTTTTAACCCTTGTGTTTCTTAAGGGTCTAAAATGACCCGCCACTATGTTTAACAGCAAAGAAAACTCCCTGAATGACATTTTTTCAACTTGAAATTTGAGGACATTTCCTAGAGTGACCCCAACATTAGAAAAAGTGAAACATCACCTTTGTTCATATTTCCATGAAAGCTGTACACCACCAGGGGAACCAAGATTGTCCTACGGTCATTTTTGACCTGGCAGTTCTAAAATAATTTACACACCACAAAAACCACAAAGACACAAAAACCACAAAGACACAAAGACACACACGGAAATGGAGATGATGTGTGCTACTGATTGAACTCAGACAAAACAAAAACTTTCTTGTGCATGTGCAGCATCTCCCCTCCACGACCCCACACAAGTTCACAGACAAAACAAAAACTATTTCAGACAAAATAAACATTTATTGAAGGCATTGTCTACTAATGGGGAATGCAGTCAGAGACTATAAAGGTGCTGCAGATGACAGTCCCCCCAGTTCTCTCTTTGCTGTAGCCATGAGTGCACGTTTCAGTGCCCAACAGGTTGTAGATCAGATTTTTTCAGATGTCCAGGAGGAACAAGAGAACAATGATTTAGAAGAGGAGGAGGTATATGAAGAAGATGAGGAAGAATACAACCCAGAGCACGAGGCATCATCTTCAGGTGAAAAAGAAATCACCCAAACTGAAAGAGACATTTTTGTCAAATAACATGGCCCTTGTCACAATATGACAACCAGAGCAGGATGGCAGCACAAAATGTCATAGGACACAAGACATGCAGTTGCCCATGCCCAGGACATCCCCTCAACATTCTACATGTTCATCACATCAGCCATCGAATAAATCATCCTGGAGATGACAAATTTGGAGTGTTTCGGTAAATATGGAGACAACTGGAAAAGGATGGATAAGACTGACCTGCGTGCCTACATAGGGCTGCTAATCTTAGCGGGTGTGCATAGGTCCTTAGGCGAGGCTACATGTAGTCTCTGGGATGCAGAGAGTGGAAGGGCGATTTTCCGTGCCACGATGCCACTGAAAGTCTTTCACACTTTCTCAAGAATGATACGATTTGATAACCGTGAGTCAAGACCTGCAAGACGTGTGAGAGACAAACTGGCGGCCATAAGAGAGGTCTGGGAGAAGTGGGTGGAGTGTCTGCCATACCTCTACAACCCTGGGCCTGAGGTAACAGTGGATGAGCATCTGGTTCCATTCAGAGGTATGGAGAGGTCCATTCAGAGGTATATCATATCTGTAATGTAATTTTCACTGTTAATTTTATTATGTATTGTTGTAATATCATTGATTTGTGTGATTGTTTTCTGTGACACTGATACTAATTACGGATAGTAATCTCTTTCGTCTAAAGGTCACCGTCCTTTCCTGCAGTATATGCCTGTGACGCACAATCCAGCTATGCTTGGAAGATGCAAGTCTACACAGGGAATCTGACCAGTGGAGGCCCGGAGATTCGGGATGTGACAGATGGACTGAGGGGGCACAAAGTCACATGTGACAAGTTCTTCACCTCTTATGAACTCAGCCAGCAGCTCCTGTGGAAGAAGATCACCATGGTTGGCACAGTTAGAAAGAACAAGCCTGAGCTCCCCCCTGCACTCCTCGCAACAAGGGGAGAGAGGCCTTCTCATCAAAGTTTGCCTTCACCCCCACTCTAGTTTCTTAACTCCCAAAGAGGAACAAGAATGTGGTCCTCCTGAGCACACTGCACAAAATGGCTGAGATCAGTGATTGTGAGGACAGGAAGTCAGCCATCATCCTGGACTACAACCACAACAAAGGAGGCGTGGACAACCTGGACAAGGTGATTGGAATTTACAGCTGCAGGATTATGACTGCCAGCAGGCTCGTGGTCATCTTCCATAACATCATTGATGTTTCCTCATACAATGCCTTTGTGATATAGAACAAGATCAACCCTACCTGGATGCCTGATAAATGGGAGGAGGGTGTTCCTGGAGCAGCTGGGAAAGGCACTTGTAACTCCACATATTCAAAGGAGGGAGCGCCTCCCCCGGACAGCAGCCTCTGCAGCGCTTGTGAAAGCTGTTCAGGGGGCTGAGTCTTGCCCTGATCCATCTGAGGCTGCAGATAGGGCAGGCAAGAGATTCCAATTCTGCCCCCCAAAGAAGGACTGTAAAACAAATACTATGTGCTGCACATGTGAGTCGATGCACACACACTTGCATACGGTTCTACATGTGCAATGTTAAAAAAATGGGAGAGGATTAGTATTTTGTAGCTGAATTCCTCATTGTACAGTATATATAAGAATATCTCACTATATTGCCAAAAAAAGTTCAAGACTGCTATTGTTTCCCTTCAATAAAATGCATTCAAAACTACTTTCTGCACATTTCTGCTACTTTCTTAGGCTATACAAGTGCCATCTCTTGCTAAATTGTTTACACCTATGCAGTACCTTTAGCAATAATAATGATAATAAACCTCTACTTTAGTAAAGAAAACAATTATGACAGGTGTGTTGTAATAAAAACGAGTGGTGTCCACTGATTAAATGCAGTCTGTCTACATTGTGAAGAGGGAAAACCCAGATATTTAAAGTTTGTGATGAATGACAGGTTGTTTCTTCATGCAAAATAGATTTGGGGTTTAAAATTCAATTAAGCTGCTTTATTTTAGGGGTTTAGTGAAGGCAGGCCATTTTTGACCCTTAGGACAAGGGGAGTATACAGAATGTTAAGGCTACACGTGTTCAGATGTCTCAGATTTCTTTAAAACATTTTAACTTTCCAGAAAAGGTACATTGAAAGAAAATGTTTTGTATTGCTTTAATGGCACTCAACCTTATACAATATTTAAATGAAGAAAAAAAATAATAAAATCAGTAGTCAGTCAGTATTTCATGTATTCACATGATAGCTTAGAAATGGTCATAATAGCTTAGAATCAAAGGTAAATGACTTGATATGAAACCTTGATAGGAAACCCAGTAAGCTGCAGTAAATTGTCAGTTGTCAGTCACTGCTGTTAGTCCAAGCGCTAGGGTCTGTGGCTTTTGACACACCTGGGGGTATGGAGGATAGGAAAAAACATTTAGAGCATTGTCATTAAGATAATGCTACCCTGAACCTATTGTAATGTTCTAAAGAAGGAATAAATTAAGACTGTAGTAGTATAGAAAGTCACTCACTGCCATGCGCTGCTGCTTGCGGAGCTGTGTGAGTCTGAGCAGGTCCATGGCATACATGGTCTCTGTTAGAGGCTGGTTCAGGTCAGTGGCGTACCTCTGGACCAGAGACTGGGGGATTCCATAGCGACCATACTGCAGGTGGAGATGGGTCAGAGTGAAACACTGGGCTTAAAGGGGCAACATTGTGGGTCCGTCCCAAATTAGACCCTATTCCCTATATAGTGCACTACTTTTGACTAGAGCCCTATGGGCCCTGGCCAAAAGTAGTGCACTATATAGGGAATAGGGTGCCATTTGTGAGGAAGCCAGTGAATGTGTTGTGTACCCTTTTGCATGTAGACAGCACTGTGGATACCTTATGTAACTGAACACAGTACTTACATTGACACACATTGAAATGTATGAGCATAGTACTGCTGCTTAATCCTGAGTGAACATAGTGCTACTTAGCCCCCATAGTACTTAGTACTGCATGAGCATAGTACTACTACCAGTAGTGTATAATTGTGGCGAGGGCGTACCTTGTCAGAGAAGGGCTCCGCTGTCAGATCTATCCCCTCTGACTCCAGTCTTTCCTCCAAGAGGGGTCCCAGGTTGACTGACCTGACAGGCATAGTTTCCATTCCCCCAGCAGGCTGCGTCATGTGGACTTCAGACTGGAGAGGACAGTCTGCAAGGTCACAGTCTGAGATACAGGTTTGGGTTGCCGGGTCTGAGCTGCACGGTTGGGTTGTTGCCTCTGTAATAACTTCATCCTTTAAAGAGGTGCCATCTAAAGAGAAGAGCCTATAGGCACTACCACCGTCACTGGTCATTGCTGGGGGTGATGATGGTATACATGGGTTTGACAGGAAAGGCTTGGCTGAACGATGCTTGGGCCTACGTCCTGGTGCTGGAGTGGATATTTTGAGGTGTGTGTATGGAAGGAGGTCTGTTAACCTGGGAACTCCCATGTCCAACTCTAACGTATCAGACAGAACACTACAAGGTGAGGTGAGCAGTGGTTGTGAGGACAGGAAAGATCCTTCAGAGTGTGTCGACAACTGCTGTAGGGCCTCCTCTTGTGTAGGGTAGCCCTGTCCCTTAGCTTTGGACATGGTGTTATGAGCTGGCGTCATGTCTTCCAGGGTGTGGAGCTCAGTGGTGTAGAGGCCCTGGTCTGAGTGAAGCTCCCCCAGGGGGAGCAGCCCCAGGGCTGTGGGAGTAGGCTTACCTGCCAGGCCTAGGTTACCACAGCTCCAGCTCCTCAGTGGCATGGCTCTGTGGGTGTGACTGCGATGGCTCTGGCTCTGGCTTCTGCCTGGGCTCAGAAGGTTGCAGCTGTTCACGGAGGCCCCTAGAGACGGTAAGGTAGTGGACTGGTGCTCTGGTCTGGTCTGTAAGGTGGTCTTGCTGGGGTGGATCAGGGGGAGGCTGGGGTGGGTCGGGGTGAGGGGGAGACCGGGGGACTCTGGGGATGGGAGGTGACTGGATTGAAAACCGGACGAGGACCTGCTCATGGAAGAAGACGTCTTTTTGCCCCTCCCTCCTGAAACAAACAGGTACAGGTGTGTGCATAATGCACATAATTTGTTACTTCTTTTATTATATGAAGCTCTTTCCAGAGGAAAATAGAAATACATGAGGAACAGAAAATTAAAAAAAAGAAGAGTATTTATTGTATTGTGAAAGTTGACTGGTATACAATGGTTGTCAGGTAGGAATTGATAGTGAGTGAAATGAAAGGAGGCAGAAATAAGCAGGTAGACAGGCCGGTATAGTACATCACTGAGTATTTTATTCCATCCCCGGGCTCTCACTCGGACAGTAGCACACTTCAGAACTGCTCAAAGACTGTCGTTATGTCCCAATGGGCACCCTATTACCTATGTAGTGCACTATGGGCCTTGGTCAAAAGGAAAAAGGTGCCATTTGGGACTTGACCTAATATATCTCAGCCAGTATTGCTCCTAGCATCAGAAGTGCTATGGGAAGATTGCAATGAGCTGTATTTAACACCGATTTGAAGGTTTCCTCAACTCTAATACACAGCTTATATCTTAGACATTTGAATCATTTGTTTCAGTCACAACTATGCATTTTGATGCGCCCACAATAATTGCACAACAAAAATGCTGCGCCCCCATTTTTCCAAGTATAATTGAACCATTTAGTAAATCCTAAAATTATTTGCATAATGCAGGTCTGTATTTAAGCACATCATAAAATATTGTGCAACATATGGTTCTGAACTAGAAAAATATACACACAAAAACAGCAAAAATCGAGAGAGAAATATACAAGTGTGGAAAATAGTCTTGACGTCAAACTCTCCACAGAGGCTGTTGACATTCACAACAGCCTACAAAAATCAGCACCATTCCTTATGCTATACATGATTTTAAAGACTAAACCCAAAGCAAACAACCACAATAAGAATGATATATAAGCAAGCTTTCACAGTAAATATGTAAGTAGTACTGACAAAGAATTTCTTTTTTAAACTACAGCTTATCGTCACACCTTTGGTTCAACAGTCACCATTTTCAGCAAATGCAAAACCACCATCACGCAGTACACGAAGACAAAACTCTTCCTGTATAGGTCTAAAAACAGTCCTACGGAACACATACAGTACTACAGGTCTCTGAAAATAATTTAGTTACTGAGTAAGTGTAAAAGAGTTAGCTGTCTTCTCCACACAGGCAGAGATATATACCATCCCATCAGTTCAGTTCTTCCCTATTTTCAATGAAGGGAAAATACATTGTTGCAACAAAAAAACTAAGTCAGAAGATCAGTGCCTGTATTCAAAAAGCTCTGCGTAAGAGTGCTGATCTAGGATCAGGTCCCCCTGCTGTCTATATAATCGTATTCATTAGATCTAAAACGCAAAACTGATCCAAAATCAGTCCAAAATTAGGAGCCCATAGCTTTTAGATAGAGAATGAGGTGGTTGGAGAAGACCCATGGCAGCAAGAAGAGGATGAAGAAGAGGAGAGTCAGAGTCGAGTCAGGCTGTCATTACCGTTCTCCAGATTCTCGTTGCTCTCGTAGCAGCCAGAGTCTCGTGGGGAGTCCCCCAGGAGGCCCCGGCGGTCCAGTAACAGCTTCTCCTGAGAACCCCCTGTCTGGCTGCTACGGTCCGGGTCGCTGCTACCTGTAGGACACAGCAACACCAGCAAAGGGACGTCAACGGAACGGAGTCAAACGTGGTTTCCATGTTTGAAAACGTTCCATTTATTCCACTCCAGCCATTACAATGAGCCAGTCCTCTTATAACTCCTCCCACCAGCATCCTCTGGTGTCTATGTTTGTTTCTGTGCGTGTGTACTAACCGTCGTACTCCTGCAGAAGCTCCACAGCGGTGAGCAGCACAGCCCTTTGTTGAGGATCTCCGATGTCAAGCTCGTCTAGATCCTCCTCTTCCAGAAGCTTAAAGGTATCCAGGTCCTCATAGCCGTTGAAGAGGAAAGTGGGCAGGTGCTCCTGTGGCAAAGGATGGGGGAAGGCTTTGGTCACGTAGTCAACACACACACACAGTCATGGCTTTAGAAGCTTCTGATAGGCTAATTGACATAATTTGAGTCAATTGGAGGTGTACCTGTGGATTTATTTCAATACCTACAGTTGAAGTCGGAAGTTTGCATACACCTAAGCCAAATACATTTAAACTCAGTTTTCCACAATTCCTGACATTTAATCCTAGAAACAATTCCCTGTCTTCGGTCAGTTAGTATCACCACTTTATTTTAAGAATGTGAAATGTCAGAATAATAGTAGAGAGAATTATTTCTTTCATCACATTCCCAGTGGGTCAGAAGTTCACATACACTCAATTAGTATTTGGTAGCATTTCCTTTAAAATTGCTTAACTTTGGTCAAACGTTTCGGGTAGCCTTCCACAATAAGTTGGGTGGATTTTGGCCCATTCCTCCTGACAGAGCTGGTGTAACTGAGTCAGGTTTGTAGGCCTCCTTGCTCGCACACGCCTTTTCAGTTCTTCCCACAAATTTTCTGTAGGATTGAGGTCAGGGCTTTGTGATGGGCACTCCAATACCTTGACTTTGTTGTCCTTTAGCCATTTTGCCACAACTCTGGAAGTATGCTTGGGGTCATTGTCCATTTGGAAGACCCATTTGCGACCAAGCTTTAACTTCCTGACTGATGTCTGGAGATGTTGCTCCACATAATTTCCCCTCATGATGCCGTCTATTTTGTGAAGTGCACCAGATCCTCCTGCAGCAAAGCACCCTCACAACATGATGCTGCCACCCCCGTGCTTCATGGTTGGGATGGTTCTTCAGCTTGCAAGCCTCCCACTTTATCCTCCAAACATAACAATGGTCATTATGGCCAAGCAGTTCTATTTTTGTTTCATCAGACCAGAGGACATTTCTCCAAAAAGTATGATCTTTGTCCCCATGTGCAGTTACAAACTGTAGTTTGGCTTTTTTATGGTGGTTTTGGAGCAGTGGCTTCTTCCTTGCTGAGCGGCCTTTCAGGTTATGTCGATATAGGACTCGTATTACTGTGGATATAGATACTTTTGTACCGGTGCTTATACACCGGCATTGCTTGCCGTTTGGGGTTTTAGGCTGGGTTTCTGTACAGCACTTCGAGATATTAGCTGATGTACGAAGGGCTATATAAAATAAACTTGATTGATTGGAGGTCTACAAAAAAATTATTTGGCTGATTTCTTTTGATTTTCCTATGATGTCAAGCAAAGAGGCATTGAGTTTGAAGGTAGGTCCTGAACTACATCCACAGGTACACCTCCAATTGACTCAAATTATTTCAATTAACCTATCAGAAGCTTCTAAAGCCATGACATCGTTTCCTGGAATCTTCCAAGCTGTTTAAAGGCACAGTCAACTTAGTGTATGTAAACTTCTGACCCACTGGAATTGTGATAAAGTGAATTATAACTGATATATTCTGTCTGTAAATAATTGTTGGAAACATTACTTGTGTCATGCACAAAGTAGATGTCCTAACTGACTTGCAAAAACAATAGTTTGTTAACAAGAAATTTGTGGAGTGGTTGAAAAAGGAGTTTTAATGACTACAACCTAAGTGTATGTAAATTTCCGACTTCAACTCTATATATCACAAGAGGAGGACATTAACAGCATTCAAGTGTGTGAGTGTCTACAATTACTGTAGGGTTGTTACTATGAGGTTGAGTGTGTGAGTTTGTCTGTGTTTATACTGTACAAGTCTAGTCATTACTTTGAGGTTGATGCGTTCCAGGAGTTCCTCTACAGAGGTGGGTTTGGGCTGCCGTCCCTTCCTCCTCCGTCGGGTGTGTTTAGGTTTGTCTTCCTCCTCAGCCAGAACGTCCACGTAGATGAACTTAAATGTTCCCACCTTACTGTTCAGCAGGCCCATCCACGTCCCCATTGGAGGCTTGCTGATGATGTCAATCACATCACCTCTCTGCAAAACAAGAACAAACACTGTGATTGGTCCATTTGGATAATGATAATATACGTGTGTGTGTGTGTGTGTGTGTGTGTGTGTGTGTGTGTGTGTGTGCATTACCTTCAGTTTGAGAGAGTCAGTGTCGTAGGGGCTGGGGGTGAAGTCAGTGTGCACCATAGCTCGACCACAGAAGGGTCCTCTGTAGGGAAGTTCATCCTCCTCTCCATCCTCAGACTTCACACTCTCTCGGTTGCTGTTGGAGGAGTCTGTGGTGCCCACTGTCTGACCACCTGCAGACAACAAGAGATGAGAGGGTCACTCAAAGGATCTAAACCACATCGAGATCTCTGGAAAATGAACATGCAAGAGTTGTCTGTTCTGCCTGCTGGTCACTGTAAATAACAGCTACACTTTGGAATTAAGCTGAGTATAGGCCACATACAAGACAAATAAATGTGGACCCAGACAGACCCCCAACACCTACCCCAAAAACACAGGTGGTACTTACTCATGGAGCTCTGTCCGCTGAGGGAGCTCCTCAGGCTCTCCACTGACCCTCCAGCCTTCAGCTTGGGTTTCTCCAGTGAGTCTGTGTCTGAGTGGCTGTGGGGGGACTGGGGCCCGCTGGACATACGGTCTGGGCTTAACTGGAAGGCAAGAAGACGAAACTACAGATTTATTACATGGTTACTACACGTTCCCTCCAGCTTAATCTCTCAATCGTCATGAACCAACTCCAACGAATTGCCACCAGGGACACGAGCTAGATTGTAAGTACGGTTTGACCACTGGGTCATTTTGCGTACGATTTGCATCAAGTCTGATGTACCTGTTCAGAGAGAGCGCAGTGGTATCTCTTGGAGATGCGTTTTCTCATGGTTTCTTTCACGGACTTCACTTTCTTGCCCAAAGAGATTCGATGGTTCGTCTGTGGAGACTTGACTACGCCTTTCACACTGGCATCCCCATCTTTGTTCTAAAATTAGTATGAAGTATGGGAGGTCTGGAAACAAAAGCATTGGAAAACAAAAAAATCCCAACTCAATGATTCAACTGATTGTTAAACTACTTACAGTGAGTTCTTGATCTCCGGTGACCATGTGCAGAGACCGGTTGGTCAGATCAAACCCACCAAAGCTACAGGTTCTCTGTGACACAAAGGAGGAAATCAATAAACCCCCTTAAAACCATCACTTCCAAACGGAGACATTGACAGGTTCATCAAACCAAGCACATGCAACAGTGTGGTTCATTGTGACGATAGTTTTGACGATAGTTTTGGACTGAGTGAACATCCAACCGGTCCTAGCCTGTTCCCAGATCTGTTTGTGCTCATGCCAACTCAATTGCTGTCATTGTCAAGCCAAACATTACAATTCCATAAGGAGATGGCAAGGGAGCAGAAACAGACTGGCACCCAGGCTAAACTGTCCCTGACTAAAGATATAGAAACTACACAGTGTATACACTAATTCCTAAACGGCACCCTATTCCCTATATAGTGTTCTGCTTTTGACAAGAGCCATGTTGGTAGTGCACTATATAGAGAATAGGTTGCCATTTGGGATCCGGCCAAACATTACTCACCCCATGGTAGCTGAGTGGGCCGATTACTCTCCTGATCTCTCCATCCGTGACTGACCGGGCCATCCTGGGTCCATCCTCTCCACCACCAACCTCTATCTCTGACAGGGAGGAACCACTACCCCCGGCCCTCACGTCGCCGCTGGGGCCTGTGTCCGGGTATCTCCCTGGGCTACAGGTTGGGCTGGATCCTCCTACATCATCAGGTAAAAGGAGAGAATGTGCTCAACTCTTATCATCTTGCTTAAAACAAATGAAGGGTGCTTGGAACCAAAAAAAGATCACATAAAAAATAACTGGGATATAAGTAGCAATTGAAGCTTAGTTTCAATTTTGTCATAGCAACACATCTTAATAGAAAGGGTTATTGTCCTGAAGAAAATTGTGTGACTTTCTTCACCTGTCTTACTGAAGGCTGTGGACAGTCGCTGGCTGGTGCTGGAGACTGTATCCAGGCTGTGGGTGTGTGTGTTGCTGCTGCAGGTGTCCAAGGAGGAGGAGGAGGGGGAGGTGGTCAGGCTGTCCGAGTCTCGGAGGTCATAAGTCAGCTGGTCGCGCAAGGCGGAGGCCAGGGAGTCATCGTGGTGAAACCCGCCAGACTGCTTCTTCTGAACCCCAGAGTACAGGGACAGAGAGGACATGGCATCACCCGGGACAGGCCCGACCATACTCAGAGACTCTGGGAGGGACAGGGGAGGTGACAGGAGTAAGGACAGGTTTGTGGCAGAGTCAGGGAATCGCAAGACAATGTGATGTGTAATGGATGACAACTCAACTTGGATTAGTAGTAGTAGTCTTTTTTTTTAAACAAGCCAAGTGAAGACCTCTAGAGAACAACAACAGTTTGTTGGCTATAGACTACAGACTATTTAAAGGTTCACATCTGGACCCTAATGTTACTTGTCCAAATCATATCTGGTGCACTATGGTCTTCACCCTACACTTGTTGAAACAAAGGTGCTATCTAGAACCAAAAAAGGTTCTTTGGCTGTCCCTATAGGAGAACCCTTTGAAGAACCCCTTTTGGTTCCAGGTAGAACCCTTATAGTTCCAGGTAGAACCCTTTCCACATAGGGTTCTCAATAGAGTTCTCCTATGGGGACTAAGAGTGTTTGGGCTTGTCATAAGACTCCTGCAGTGACCCGTCTCACCGTCAGACCCAGGCTTCTTGGACTCGTCGATCCTGAGGAGTTTCCTGCGGACCCTACGACTGGAGCTGACCAGCTTATGGAGCCGTCTGAACGTCCCGGACTCCTCCTGTTCACCATCCGACTGCTCACATGACTGAAGAGAACAGACGAACCGGGTTGGAAGGAGAGGAGACCCAGTTAAAAGTGGGTAAGGATGATAAAGACTCAGGTCGGTAGCTCTGATGCCTTAAAACTAGGAAAATGGACACTAATGTACTGTGACAATAATGTACATTTGAATGTTTATTTGACCTGTTTATAAGTGAAGTTAGTATTAGTACGATTCTTCACCCTTTCCGAGAAATGCATAATGAGAACGTAGCTCTATTATTGTTAAGGTAGAGACTGCATACAGCATATGACCTCAATATAAATAATGAAGTATCTAACAAGAGTGTAGACCTGCAGTCTATGTATAGGCACTGTGGTCGGCCTGTTTGACTCAGGGGTTTGTGCTAGAAAACTAAAATGTTTGCAAGCTGGAATACCCCATCTACATGAAAAAAGGTCAGAGCAGTTAGAAGTGTCAGACCAAAATACCATCTCATATGTAGTGCCTGGGACAGTGGTCAGAAAAAAAACCCATCAGTTTATTCACAGTGGATTAATAGTTCAGCACGCCACAGCTATAAAATCAGACGCTTTCCCACGCCTTTTTATACGCTTATGATGACATACTGAATGGGCTACAGCTCACCAGAGTTAGTGAGAAAGAAACCATGTGTGAAAGCTACAGCTGTGGACCAGAGGAGAAACAGAAACCACGGTTATCATTTCTTAAAATATAGCCTAGCAGACATCTGACCACATGGGCTCATCTTGTCGTCTTGTCACAGATCATCTCATCTTAGTGAGATAAAATGTCCACCGTACAAATATACAGGGGCTTTCATACAGGCTATATCACAGTACGCATAGCATCTTGAACCATTAAATAGAATGCTTATTCTGCCTGTCTAGAGTAGGTTTCATCTTGGCAAAAAAAAGAGATGAGATTAAAAGTATTTGAGAGAGTAGTCTATTATTTACAGAACTATAGTTGTAAATTCTTCTTGAGCAAACTCAAAGAATGATAAAGAACAGCTCAAAGTATTTTTCGTAATAATTGGAAGATAAAGTTGAAGTCAGAAGCTGTAGCTACGACATGGAGCCAAGAACTAGCAGGAAAACGGGTGAAGTCTCCAGGAAAATGTGCATCAATTTAAAGCTCAAAAGCGCAAACACTTTGGTTTTGATGGGGAGACAATACAAACAGAGAATTAGGTTTACAATTATCATTATTATTTTTAAGTGACAGTGGGAGGATAGAGAAAACGGCCGTGCGAAGAGATGACAGAGCGAGAAACAGAGTGAGGCCATCCAGATGAATCTGAAATATGTGGGCTGGACCTGAGCCCCCTAATCACCCCGACCATGCAGAAAAGAGCTGTGGCCTGCATAACACAGCACAGTGCTGAATCTACCCACTCACAGCAACACAATAGGGGGTTAGCAGGTGCTTTGACTGGGATGAATAGAGGACTGCCTGTTGGGGAAAGGGCCTGGAGTGGGCAGGTTGCAGGTTCCACACACACAGAGAGAGACAGAGGGGGGCATAAACACCTCACTAGCCTTGTTAGATGGCAGAACGATGAGCTCATAGGGTATACACCAAACACACCGAATCCATA
This sequence comes from Salvelinus fontinalis, assembly GCF_029448725.1. Taxonomy (NCBI): domain Eukaryota; kingdom Metazoa; phylum Chordata; class Actinopteri; order Salmoniformes; family Salmonidae; genus Salvelinus; species Salvelinus fontinalis. The sequence goes on from NC_074679.1 coordinate 38,981,069, forward strand.
CAGAGTGACACCACTTATATCCGTGAGTTGTCAGCGACACTCACGTTGCAGTTGGAGGACTCGTTCACGGTTGGACTGGGAGCATCAGGCCATTCTGTAAGATCAGTGCTGCAGTTCTGTCGGCTCTGGCTCTCAAACTCTTTCAGCTGTGAGGAGGAGAGGGGAGAGAAGAGAGGAGAAGGAGACTCCATAAGTATCCAAATATGGCACTATAAGAGCTAAAGAAGCACAATAAATACGTGATCCAATCAGACTTGTATTCCCTCGTTATAAATCCTACTGAGGTGCTCAATTTCCAGTAATTGCAGAGGACTCCTACAGTACATCCTTAGAAGAGAGATCCAGTACAGTATCTGGAGGAAACTACATACAGTAGGAAGACCCGGAAGTGACATCATCGTACCCTTGCCAAGGCCTCCTCCACGCTTATCATCTTCTCCTTGACCATCATCATCAGCTGGATGCGCTCTTCATCACTCATAGTGATGTCACTGGCTACAAAACCTATGTCCTCACCTGGTAAATAGAACACGGGGAATTGAAGAAAAGCCTTTTTCAAATGTTAGGAACAAACTGTGTCTTTAACTAATAGAAACATCAACATGTGTAGATATTTGTAAATATGTATGTACTGTATATATATATTATTGGTACTCAGTTGTATTAGTAGTTGTAGCAGTTGTTTTTGTTAGTCGTCGGCCTATTAGTAGTCGGACAACTTTTTTGTTAATGTAAGTTTAAAATCTGTATTATTATTCCATTGTTAATAGACAGTAGTTGCCATATTATTATTGTTACTAAGTATAGTGTGCATTTTTTTACATATTTTTTTTTACACTATTGAAAATGAGATGGCGCATCTCAAAACGTATTTATTTTTTAAATCACATTTAAATGTATTATCCCCCCCCCCCCCCCCCCCCCCCCACCCCCCACACCAAACAAACATATATGAACAACAACGACTACATCTCTTCTGCCCAGACCCACATGCTCACACGCCATCCCTAGTGCCTGCATTGTCCTCCACATGGCCTGAAACTGCACCATTTTCTTTCTCTCCGTTGCCCACGCACTTTCAATAGTTAAATAATAAATCGTTTGATTTTTCCATTGTGTTAATGATGGCGGTTTCATTGAATTCTACGTTTTTAGTAAAGGTTTTCTCAAGACGAGCGGTTAGAAGAGAATCGTCCCACCCATCGGGTATCTCACTACACCCCCATATGACATGTCTTGAAGTACGCAGACAGATTAAAAGTACATTTAGATTGTAATAGTTATGTAATACTCCGCCCACAACTTCCAGACTTCATAGCATTCCCAGAAAGCATGGATTATTGAGTCTTATTAGTTTTACACTTACAACATGACTCTGACATTGTGCTGTAGAATGTGAATTTTCTGTAATACATTCTATACATTAGTTTATACTGTATTAAGGGTGCATTTTTGTTAACTGTAATTTTGTTAGTTAAGCGCCAACTTTCCCTTCATTTTATGCCAACAATAGTTCTTGGTTCCAATAGAAAATATAAACTAAGAGATTGTCAGTTGGATAGGCTCTCTGCAAGGTTTTGTATATCTTGCCTGTCATATGAACATCTTTTTCTGACTCAAATAAGATTCTCTCAAGGTTGCTCGGACATTTCGTGATACGTAACTTAAGTCGCATGTATTTGAAACTGGTCAGTTCAAAATTCCTTTTTAATTCTGTCACGGAAATAAATGTATTTCCTGTTACCAAGTCATTTACGATTTCTATGCGTTTAGTTTTCCATTTGGACCAATGTACCTGTGAATTCTGAAACACTACCAACTTATTGTTCCATAAGGATGTGTTTTTAGGGATGTGATATTGGTTCTTGTAGAGTATTTTTCATTTTCTTCCATATTGTTATAGTGTTCTTAACTATGAAGTTAATGTTCTTAGCTTTATCCTTCGGCTGACATGGTAACATGGTAACGACTGGACCGGAAACGACTACGAGTAATGAGAGCACAGCACAAGAGATCACCACAGCAACTGTCACAAGTTCCGCTGCAACAGCAGGCCACAAACAGATGCAGGTATGTGTCTGTGGTTGGAGGAAAGTTACATCACACCATGGGTTGAGGATCCACCAGGGGAAGAAGGGGTGTCTGGGTAAAGAGAGACAGAGGCCTCGCATTGATCACTTTCTGCGAAAGCGATCAAATCCGTCGAATGAAGCACAGCAACTGGACGCAAACCATAGTTTGCAGTGCATCAGTACCACTGTCATGGAGGACGTAAACTCAAGCACCGAAGTAACAACTGAGGTGGAACCAACAACAGGAGTGGAACTCACCCAGCCTCCCAGACCTGCAGTCGAGAGGAGACTACCAGGGCACAGACCGTATGTGAAGTGGCCTGGCGCCAGTGACAAGAAGTTGTGGGAAGCAGTGAATACTGACCTTACCTTGACCCTCGAGAAACTTCGAGGCACAGTGGAGAAGAAGTTGGAGAGGATGGGGGACATCATCTATGAGTACGGGGCAGAAAGCTTTGGAGTGCAAGAGGCAAAAGGCGGGAGAAAGGTTCCAACCCCACCAGTTTCCAGGAGGCAACAAGAAATCAAGCGCCTCGTTCAAGAAAGGAGACAGCTTAAGAAACAGTGGAAGAAGGCCTCGGAAGTGGAAAAGGAGGGCATAGAGGCACTTCAGGCTGACATTAAAACCCGGTTGGCATCCCTCCGTAGAGCAGAGAACCTACGGAAACGCAGAAGGAAGAAAGAACAAACTAGAACTCGATTCTATAAAGATCCCTTCAAGTTCCTTAAAAGTCTCTTCACGAAGGAAAAAAGTGGAGCTCTAAAAACAACAAAGAAAGACCTAGAGGAGCACCTGATAACAACAAACTTTGACTCAAAGCGACATGAACATCTGGCCATCCCATCAGATATCCCACCCATTGAACCCCCGGAACATCATATTGAGACCAGCCCTCCGACATGGAAAGAGGTGGAAAACACAGTTCGACGGGCAAGAACAGCATCAGCCCCGGGGCCAAATGGAGTCCCGTACAAAGTGTATAAGAACGCACCAGACGTCCTGAGGGTCCTCTGGAGGCTTATGAGAACAGCTTGGCAGAAGAAGATAATACCCAAAGTGTGGCGTAGGGCAGGCGGGGTCCTGATCCCTAAGGAGAAGGATGCAGTGAACATCAGCCAATTCCGCCCAATCTCCTTACTGAATGTCGAGGGTAAAATCTTCTTTAGGGTCATTGCCCAGAGGATGTCCGAGTACCTGCAAAGGAATGCGTACGTCGATACATCTGTACAGAAGGCAGGAATATCAGGGTTCTCTGGCTGCTTGGAACACTCCAGCATGATCTGGCACCAGATCCAAATGGCCAAGGTGGAGAAAAGGGACCTCCACGTAGTCTTCCTCGACCTCGCCAATGCATTTGGCTCTGTGCCCCATTAACTCCTGTGGTCTGCCTTCAGATTTTTCCACATACCGGACACCATCACAACGCTGGTGAAGTCGTACTTCAAGGATCTGCAGTTCTGCTTCACCACCTCAGAGTTTACCACCTCATGGCAGTGCCTGAATGTAGGTATAATGGCGGGATGTACCATTTCTCCGTTGGCATTCATAATGGCAATGGAGGTTATCATCAGATCCTCAAAATGGGTTGCTGGTGGACAGCGAGTCGACTCTGGTTTCCGCCTCCCTCCACTCAGAGCCTACATGGACGACATTACAACATTGACCACCACTGTCCCATGCACCAGGAGACTGCTCAGAAAACTCGAGGAGAACATCAGCTGGGCCCGTATGAAGATTAAACCATCCAAGTCACGCAGCATCTCGATTGTGAAGGGAGTACTCTCTGACCTGAAATTCTTCATCGGAGATGACCAAATCCCAACAGTGTCTGAGCAGCCGGTAAAAAGCCTTGGAAGGTGGTATGATGCAAGCCTGAAGGACAAAGACCAGGTGCAACAGCTGCGCAAAGACATCAGTAGTAGCCTACAGTCCATCGACAACACCCAGCTACCTGGAAAGTTAAAGGCCTGGTGTCTGCAGTTTGGTCTCCTACCCCGGGTGTTGTGGCGCCTAGCAGTGTATGAGGTTCCAATCTCAACAGTGGAGAAGATGGAAAGAGGAGTCACAGGCTACTTAAAGAAGTGGCTCGGAGTTCCACGATGCCTTACCACCATAGGCCTCTATGGAGATGGTGTCCTCAAGCTGCCCCTCACCAGTCTAACAGAGGAATTCAAGTGTGCAAAAACCAGGCTCCAGATGACACTGAATGAATCTCGAGACCCAGTGGTGAGCAACAAGGCGCCGACCTTGGCAACTGGGCGCAAATGGAGGCCAGGAAAAGCAGTCCAGGAGGCAACAGCAGCCCTCAGACATGCTGACATTGTGGGTCATGTTCAGCAAGGGAGAGGAGGCCTTGGGCTAACTAGCCGTGCTGCTTGGAGTAAGGCCACTGCACCAGAGCGGCGGAAGATGGTAGTGCAGGAAGTACGCCATCAGGAGGAGGCTGCAAGGTGGGCCAAGGCAGTCTCTCTTGCCAAACAGGGACAGTGGACTCGATGGGACAGTGTGGAGAAGAGGAAGATCAGCTGGAAGGATCTGTCAGCCATGGAAGCGAGGCGGTTGAGCTTTTCCATCAGAGCAACATATGACGTCCTTCCAACACCAGTTAATCTTCACCAATGGTATGGTGAAGATCCGGACTGTGCCCTCTGTTCCATGCCAGCCAACCTCAGGCACATTCTCACAGGGTGTAAAACAAGCCTCACCCAAGGACGCTACACTTGGCGTCACAACCAAGTCCTTAAAAACCTTGCGTCCGCCCTGGAGGACAAGCGAGCTGCCACCAACTCCCTACCACCCCCAGCAGCATCACACCCCTTACGGACGACCTTTGTCCGCGAAGGGGCTAAACCACCGAAGAGCGGCTCTACACCATTAGAGCGAGACCAGCTGCGCTTGGCCCGCGACTGGAAAATGCTAGCTGACATTGGCCGGCAACTTGTGTTTCCTCCGGAGATCGCAACCACCACCCTAAGACCTGACATGGTGCTCTGGTCCCATTCGCTCAAGAAGGTCTTCATCATTGAGCTCACAGTACCCTGGGAGGACTCAGTAGATGAGGCTTATGAGCGGAAACATCTGCGCTATGCCAATCTAGCTGCCGAAGCACGGCATCATGGCTGGAACACAGAAGTCCGACCAGTGGAGGTGGGCTGCAGAGGTTTTGTGGCGACATCTACAACCAGACTGCTTAGAGACCTGGGAATTAAGGGCCAGAGCCAGCGTTCGGCAATCAAAGCTGTATCAGAGGCAGCAGAAGGCAGCAGTCAATGGCTCTGGATGAAGAGGAAAGACCCCAGCTGGGCCCCGAAGTGAGAGGGCCAGGAGGTATGCGGTCAACAATGCTTGACTCAGGGAGGAAGACGCCCCTGCCATGCATAGTCCCATGGGATGTTGGCTATCAACAACAACGCAACTCCTATGACTAATTGGGAATGGGACGCAAGCGTAGGATTGATCACCCTGTCGCTGGCCGCCTTTGGGGAGTGTGTATAGTGTGAAAGGCCGAAACACCCTAGGAACCAAAGGTACACTACTGACGATGCGCTCCCCAAATTTCACCAGTCTCACTGTTCATGAACTCTTGGAAGTGCTTGCACAAAGGATAGTAACATCTCATCCTGTGTTCTTGGAATCTCAATCTTGAAAAAACACATGTAAAAAGATTCTGGGGATGAGCAGGTGCATCTTCAATGTGTACCCATTGTTCCTCTTTAATACATTTAACTATATGTCGTAAGTAAAAGCCTTCTGTGGCGAGTTGATACAATTTCAAGTCTGGAAGGTTAAAACCACCCTCAGATTTAGGAAGATGTAAAACTTTTTAATTCCTTTTTAATCCTATGAATTTCATTTGCCCATAAAGTCTTATGACCGAGTATACTTTTTTAAAAAGACTGTATTTTATGGGGTAATTTGTATTACCGAAAATGAATACAAAAACTGTGGGCGCAAAGCTATTTTAAAAGAGGTTTATTCTACCTGTAAGATTTATGGAACGATTATTCCATTTAATTAGATCTGCTTTCATATGGATGAGTAATGGAATACAGTCATCCATACCGTCACTTATTATGCATCGCAAGTATTTTATATTTTTTGTGGTCCACTTAAATGATTGCTGTAGATAGTGAGCTCTTAAAAAAAAATCGTATTGTCATCATTTTGTTTTTTTATTCGTAAATGTTATATACTGAGATTTTTTTGTATTCTGAAAAGATTTTTTAGCAAAGGGGTCATTGAGTTTTCAATAATGGTCAGGTATATCAGGAGATCTGCAAATACGTTTTGTTTATATTCATGTTTACCGCCGCCCCCGGCACATGCCGTGTGGGATCGAATACCAGTCCCAACTCTCTCCTATACACTATCCCCCTTACCAGTTTTTCCTTCATTTCAGTGCAGTCCCTTTCAATAAACACATGAAAAATACAAAATGAGATCCAAACTAAACAGATGCAGTGAGAATGGGACACAGTTCCCTGACTTGTGTGATCAGAAATATGTTGGGTAAAGACGGAGGATGGATCCAAAACATACTTCTTGTGGTCTGCCGCACGACACCTTTCTGCGACTTCCGGAAATTCTGCCAGAATGACTTGTTTTTCTGTCTCTTTCCGTCCCATTTTCCTAAACAAGGAGGTACAGTAGGGTTTAAAACAGATTTTTTTTTAAACACACTGCCCCATACAATGGCTACCCCTAGCAAACTTTCAAAATATGTAGATGGTTTTTTAAGTTATGCATATGTAGTCATTCCAAAATATAACACATTAAATTGTGTCTCAATTGTGATAAAAACAAAACTGTCCAAGTTCAATCTTCATATGAGGTACTATTGTAGTAAATGTGTAGTCAGACAAAATGACAACAGTTGTGTTTGTAGTTACAATTTAAAATGTCAAGTAATTACATGATATTTGACCAAGACACATCAAACTACAGAACTGATGATGAAAAATATAAGCATACCCTCTGACGCATCCTCAGAACTTGATTTATGCATGGACAACCTAAAAATAAACCAAGATTGAATCAAAAACAAGAGAAGGCACAAACAAAAAAAACTATCCAAGAAATAAAAAGATGCAGTCCGGTCACAGACATCATCATCTCACCTGTTCTCCAATGCAATTTTCTTCATTGTAACTGCTGCTATCCTACTGTACCGTCTTCGAACAAAACACCCCTTTATCCACTGAGTTCTCTGTCCCCGTTCAAGAATTACAGACGCGTGCACTGTCCCTAACAAATATGCACTACCGTATCCCTCACAAACGTGCACTGTCCCTCGTGCCACTGGACCCGGCCAGTACAGTGCAGTGTTAGTGGGGGCCGTTCCCAGCGGTCAGTCCAGATCTGAAAACATCACGCTGTCAGTCTGCTGGACAGAGGTCAGATCACCGAGGCTCTCTCAACAACAATAGAGGCTTTTCACACCCCGACTGCCTGGGTTTTACTGACTGCACTCACTTCAACACTACAGCTCTTCACGTGGCCTCCACATTGCCCTCTCGCTCTCATATTTCTCTCTCTCTATCGCTGTTCGGTCTCGCTATCCAACTCTCTCACACTTGCTCTTTCTCCGTCTACCTGTCGGTCTGTCTCCTCACTCTTTCTCTCTCCCGATCTCTCTCCTCTGACATCAGCTGACAGTCTCTAGCATCAGCAACAACTATCATTCCCCATCGACACAGTTCTATAGGTGATCACAAGAGGGTGCCTTGCCTAAAGTCACAGCAAGCCCAGTACTGTACAACCTTTCCCTCAGCAAGATTAGTAGAAATCAAGGCTCTTGTGTTCTGGTAGTTTATGAAGGGAACCACTTCTCAGAGGTGACTACTCAAAACCAGCATACTGTATAAAGTCATGTTACTTTGAGGTGATTTGGGCTTACATTTTAGAGCATGCTAACAGGAGTTACTACTTCTCTCATTGTTTTGCACTGAACAATGCTAAAGCTAGCCAAGTAAACAAACTTAAATCTGGTGTTGCAGACACCCCGCTGACTCAGTGTATAGTACTATGTTATTACTCATTACCCAGATTCCTCCTTTCCTCCCTTATTTCTCTCACTAATTCTCCTGCGTTCACAATATGACCATCTCCAAACACACAATAGGGGGAAGAACAGGACGTTTCCTGTTGGTATACTAGCAGAGGAACACTTCATAAAAGGTGGCTGGAGGTCATCAGGACAGGAAGTATGAAACATTTCCTCACGCTGACTAGGGCCTGCGTGCCAAATGGCACCCTATTGACCAGACAGAACCCTATGGGCCTTGGTCAAAAGAAGTGCACTAAATAGTGAATAGGGTGCCATTAAATAGTGAATAGGGTGCCATTTGAGACAGGACCTACGGGGATAATGTATGAAAGGGAATGACTGTCTTACTGACTGTCCTGTCCTATGAGGCTCATTGTACAGAAGTGGTGGAAACATACAGTACGTGTTAAATACTAAAACTTTGCATATGTGAAATCTTGTCCTGAATTCCTTACCATCCCACTAAATGTGTCACTACCGAAACATAGTGAAAAGTTGCAATAAAGGGAGAACCATGCACATTAGCGAATTTTGATACATTTTTGATTACAGATTCATTTTTATTAGCATACAACATTTACCAAATAGTAAAAACAGGACTTTTAAACTGACTTTAAAAATCTTAAACTGAAATTTAGAGAAATACTGTCTCTATTTTTCTCTGTAAAATGTTCAATGTCGATTTTATGAATGAATCCGCAACGTATGGATTGAATGACTTCACATCTAATTATGTTGTTAAATTTTTAAAATGGTCACTTTTCCCATCTTATTTGTGGCAAAATATCAGGCGCGTTGGTAGTGACATTTTGTTCAGTTGTGACCTGTCGTAAACATTTCGAATTTAATTGCTTCCATATCGAATGGGGCACATGTGATTCACATCATTATCACAATCATTAAAAGACACGTCTTTCTGTCTGCGTCTCTGCCTTTTCACTCCTGCCCTCTTGCTCGTATACCTCTTGTCCCTCTCGGATAAATATTTCACGAAATTTGACTTACTTTCCCGCTTCCTTCCTTCTAGCATCTATTTCTATATCAGATATTCTTGATATTGCACAGGGTCCGTTTTTAAACTCTGTCCTCTCTGACTGTCTGCTGTACTTTGACATGTTGGCACCTTATGGATGTCCCTGTCCTTCAATAATTCTAAACATAATCAAACATATAAATAATTATCTGTGTGTTTAAATGTAGAACATTTAAGATAAAGAAACAAATGTAAAATAATACAGTGGACTAACAAGAGTCAATCATAAGCTAGGTTTCCATCCAATTGGCGACAGATTTTAATGAAAATATTCTCAAATCTGCATAAAAACAATATGCGCATTTTTCCACCATAGCTGTGTTTCCATCAAATTCACTTGTTGCAGATAAAAGGATATGCATGATGACATAGTACACAAAAATACCTTTTGCGGTTAAATTCCCATGTACCTAAAAAAAACAAAAAAACTAGCAACTTCCTTCAAACTGTACGCAGAGACATAAAAATCGTATCCACAAGTTGGTCTTTCTCAGGGGAAGTAGATTGGATTTGGATTTATTAGGATCCCCATTAGTGACAGCTATTCTTACTGGGGTCAGACATATAACCAAAAAGACATTGACAAAAGACTTTACAATTTGCATACATTTAAAAACATCAAGATGTAGTGTGTGTGCGCATCTATCAGTTAACACACGTCAGGACACACACACACACACACACACGTAAGTCACGTGGGGGAGAGGCGTTGTGCCGTGAGGTGTTGCTTTATTGTTTTGAAACCAGGTTTGCTGTTCACGTTGCTATATAAGATGTAAGGGAGTTCCATGCACTCATGGCTCTGAATAATACTGTACGTTTACGTGAATGTGTTCTGGGCCTGGGGACTGTGAAAAGACCCCTGGTGGCATGTCTGGTGGGGTAAGGGTGTGTGTCAGTGCTGTGTGTAAGTTGACTATGCAAACCATTTGGAATTTCCAACACGTTTCTTAAATAAAAGGGCTTCATTGCCAAAATCCTGAAGCATCCATTTAATGAATCCCCATAGCGAGCATATGCCTGGCTAGCTTTAAATGTATCAGATAAAAATATGTTTGCTGGGATGTGTATCTCAAAAACGTACTTTACATATTTCTTGAAATATTAGATGTTCGGTGGGGACACCTCTTACAAAGACATGAAGATTTAGCAACTTGCTCACAAATTCTCTCCACAATGTTTGCAGGTAAGACTACTCACCATGTGGCCATGCTGGAGAGTGGTGCAATCCCATCACCTGGTGATATTTGTATGGGTGTGGCTTAAGGCACATTGATTATGCAGTGTTTTAATGGGTGTGTTTTGGTAGTGCCATCAAAAAGGTAGGATAGCATATCTTTTTTCTTTTCACATGCTTAAAAATATACAAAACAAATTATTATTAGGTCAGTTTTCTTTCAAATGTAATAAAATAACAATTCAAGATGTTCTATTGAAATTAGTGTAATTACTTTTACGTCTAAAATCATGAATTGTGTTTAGGAAATCAGGGTTTGGGACCTCCACCTCAATAGAAATGGGTGTATAAACAATGACTTTGTACTATATTCATTTAAAAATATGTTTGTTATTGCCTTGGAATTAATTAGAACATATATCATGAAGTAAGTCTGGAGACTTAACCATTTTAGTTTCTTTGGGGTGGGTCTGCAATATACACCACTTCTGTAGAGTCGCCCAAATACCTCCCTGGAGTTTGTCAATTTATAGAAAGACTTTCCTACTTCACTGATCAACAACACCAATTTAACAACATACAGTATAAGGACATCACAATATAACGCACGATACACTCCACACAAAGGGGAGACAATACCGTTGACGACCACAGAATAACAGCTTCAGTATCTCTATGGTCTTACCTTCTCTCTGTCTCGGGAGTGTACACAGCGCTAATGCTACTCAGCCCTAGCGAATCCTGTAGAGAACAGAACACTGCAGTCAGACAGGCAGACAGGCAATGGAAACTGACAAACTTAGAGGAACCACAGTCTAGCTCACTGGCCGGAATATTGGTTTGGAACTCTTAATGTGTATCTCATTGGCCACAAAAAGGCTACAGTGCACATTCCTCGGGTACATTTTTTTAAACGTTATTTCCGGACACATTAACAGTATGCATTACAAAAAACAAAGCCACAGAGTTTCCATTATAGACAGTGAAACGGGAATTTGTGATCGAGGAAAACCAAGATGTTATAATGCTACAATGACAGGGCTGTGATCTGGTTCATAGCAGCTCTTATGTCTGCAGGATCAGGGCTGAGGAAATCCCTCCTCCCAGAGGGTTAACATACAATAGGGTCAAAACCAATAGGGGGAATAGGAGTCCGTCACCTGGATTGGTGAGCGAAGCTGCAGTGATGTGGGCACTAACTCAACCTTTTCCTGAAACGCACAGAGGCAAATTAAGGAATGACAACATCTGATTCAATCAGCATTTCAAAACATAAATATCTTGATAAATGAAACGGACAAAATTGTAACATGTCACCCTAAACTCACACACATATTAGAGGATTTAAAAGAAAACCACATTTCTAAAGGCTTCCTCCACATCCTTTTAATTCGAATGAAGTCTGTGCAAAGCGGGTATCCACAGATGGAGAAAAAACGTATTCTGTATCACACTGAACATGTAATATATGATCGTACCATCTCTGATTCTGCAACTTGTACAAGTTTGCGTTTGCAGATCTCCTCCATTCTGTCTTGGACGTCAGTGAGAGAAGTGCTGTAATACTCTGAGTACTCCTGAGCCAAGTCCTCAAAGGTTCCAAAGGAGCCATCCTAAAACAGAGAAGACATAGTCCGTAAGAGCAGCGAGGAAGTCCTACCTCGCCACATAGTAAGGATCTACATGTTACAGAGAGTCAGCACAAGCCATCACATTACTCACATTCAGTGCATTCAGTACAACAGAAGACACGTAAACTGACCATTGTTTTCCTCAACATCAACATCAGAAGCCATAGGAATGTGCAGTGGTAGAGAACCAGCAAAGTGTGTTTGTGACCAGCGGCCAGAGCGAACGTGTGCGTCTCTGAGCTACTGTCCTTGCCTCTCCCCAGTTGCCCATGACCCCTACACTCTCCAGACCTCCTCAGCTGTGACCCCAGAGGCATAGCGAGGGGGGAGAAGCATTGTGACGCAGCTACAGTTCTCTTTGACCTCACCACAGTCAACAGGATCAAGTTGAGCCGCTGCGGGATCATAGACACGTCTCAGTGTACCATAAATTATCAGGAACAGTAGAAGCGACTTTTCCTTGACAGAAACCCAGGACCTCCAGACCTACACATGACTCTGCAGAGACTTCCTACTATTGTGTTCCTTAGTGCCCTTTGTTGTATTGGCTGAAGAAAAAGATGGGGGAAATTTTAGGACTTTTGCAGACTCATCTCCTGCAAATGTCTTTTGGGATTTTCATCTCCCAAAATGGATTTATAAAATTAATAATATAGTGATATCGGTTCACTGTCCAACAGAGCCTGGCTGAAATCATTTAAGGCCAGGCACCACAGGCTGAAATTACATTTTTGCATCTACCTCATGAAGCTGGTTGAGAGAATGCCAAGTGTGCAACGCTGTCGTCAAGGCAAAGGGTGGCTACTTTGAAGAATCTCAAATATATTTAGATTTGTTTAACACTTTTTTGGTTACTACATGATTCCATGTGTGTTATTTCATAGTTTTGATGTCTTCACTATACCGGAAAAATATGCATAAGATGTGCATTTATCAGATAGCACCTAATTTGCATATTTTTATAAAATATTGTTTTTTTTAAGTATACAAAAAAATATTGTATTTGTGTCTACAATCAACTGGTCAAAGTTGATTGTGATATGATTAAGATAAAACAGCCCGGCCTTAATGTACAGTATATACACTGAAAAAAAAAACACAAAAAAAAACGCAACACAGTGTTGGTCCCAAGTTTCATGAGCTGAAAGAAAAGATCCCAGACATTTTCAATATGCACAAAAATATTATCTCTCTCAAATTTTGTAAACAAATTTGCATACGTCCTTGTTACTGTGGCGCATATCAAGAAGCTGAATAAACAGCATGATCATTACACAGGTGCACCTTGTGCTGGGGGCGATAAAAGGCCACTAAAATGTGCAGTTTTGTTACAACACAATGCCACAGATGTCTCAAGTTAAGCAGGCATGCAATTGGCATGCTGACTGCAGGAATTTCCACTAGGGCTGTTGCCAGAATTTCTCTACCATAAGCCGCCTCCAACGTTGTTTCAGAGAATTTGGGAGTATGACCAACCGGGCTCACAATCACAGACCACGTGTAACCATGCCAGCCCAGGACCACATCCGGCTTCTTCACCTGCGAGATCGTCTGAGACCAGCCACCCAGACAGCTGATTAAACTGTGGGTTTGCGCAACCAAATAATTTCTGCAAAAACTGTCAGAAACCATCTCAGGGAAGCACATCTGCATGCTCATCGTCCTCACCAGGGTCTTAACCTGACTGCAGTTTGGCGTCGTAATCAACTTCAGGTGGGCAAATGCTCATCTTCGACGGCCACTGGCACGCTACAGAAGTGTGCACTTCTCAGATGAATCGCCGTTTCAACTATACCGGACAGATAGCGCATATGGCATCACACCAAATACTGACAGGTTTTCTGATCCACGCGCCTACCATTTATTTTAAGGTATCTGTGATTAATAGATGCATATTTGTATTCCCAGTCATGTGAAATCCATAGATTAGGGCCTGTTGAATTTATTTCAACTGACTGATTTCCATATTAACCGTAGTTAACGACTCAGTAAAATCTTTGAAATTGTTGCATGTTGTGTTAAAATTTTTGTTCAGTGGAATAACCATGTGTCAATGTCTTTGTAGTCGAATTGGCATTGTATTCTATCGTTAAGCTTACACTGCATAACAGAGACTAGGAGATGGCATAATTGACAGAGACTATACTGCTGAATCACAGTTTGATATCCCCATATTGATACTGCAACTTCTTCCAAATGGCACCCTATTCCCTTAATACAGTTGAAGTCGGAAGTTGACGAACACTTAGGTTGGAGTCATTAAAACTCCTTTTTCAACCACCACAAATTTCTTGTTAACAAACTATAGTTTTGGCAAGTCGGTTAGGACATCTACTTTGTGCATGACACAAATCATTTTCCCAACAATTGTTTACAGACAGATCATTTCACTTAGAATTCACTGTATCACAATTCCAGTGGGTCAGAAGTTACCATACACTAAGTTGACTGTGCTTGGACAGCTAGGAAAATTGACAGCTTGGAAAATTATAGAAAATGTCATGGCTTTAGAAGCTTCTGATAGGCTAATTGACATCATTTGAGTCAATTGGATGTGTACCTGTGGATGTATTTCAAGGCCTACCTTCAAACGCAGTGCCTCTTTGCTTGACATCATGGGAAAAATCAAAAGAAATCAGCCACGACCTCAGAAAAAGAATTGTAGACCTCCACAAGTCTGGTTCATCCTTGGGAGCAATTTCCAAACGCCTGAAGGTAGCACGTTCATCTGTACAAACAATAGTATGCAAGTACAAACACCATCGGACCACGCAGCCATCATACCGCTCAGGAAGGAGACGCGTTCTGTCTCCTAGAGATAAACGTACTTGGGCGAGAAAAGTGCAAATCAATCCCAGAACAGAACATCCTTACCTTGTGAAGATGCTGGAGGAAACAGGTACAAAAGTATCTATATCCACAGTAAAACGAGTCCTATATAATCGACATAACCTGAAAGGCCTCTCAGCAAGGAAGAAGCCACTGCTCCAAAACCGCCCTAAAAAAAATTCCGTTTGCAACTGCACATGGGGACAAAGATTGTACTTTCTGGAGAAATGTTCTCTGGTCTGATGAAAGAAAAATAGAACTGTTTGACCATAATGACCATCGTTATGTTTGGAGGAAAAAGGGGACGCTTGCAAGCCCGAAGAACACCATCCCAACCGTGAAGCACAGGGGTGGCAGCATCAGGTTGTGAGGGTCGTTTGCTGCAGGAGGGACTGGTGCACTTCACAAAATAGATGACATGGAAATGAGGATGGAAAATTATGTGGATATATCGGAGAAACCTCTCAAGGTATCAGTCAGGAAGTTAAAGCTTGGGTCGCAAATGGGTCTTCCAACTGGACAATGACCCAAGCATACTTCCAAAGTTGTGGCAAAATGGCTTAAGGACAAAAAAGTCAAGGTATTGGAGTGGCCATCATAAAGTCCTGACCTCAATCTCATAGAAAATTTGTAGGCAGAACTGAAAAAGCGTGTGCGAGCAAGGGGGCCTACAAACCTGACTCAGTTACACTAGCTCTGTCAGTAGGAATTACCCCAACCAGAAGCCATGGATTACAGGTAACATCCACACTGAGCTAAACGCTAGAGTTGACACTTTCACAGACGCTTATAAGAAATCCCAATACGACCTCCGACAAGCCATCAAACGGGAAAAGCGTCAATATTGGACCAAAATCAAATCCCACTACGCTGGCTCTGACGCTTGACGGATGTGGCAGGGCTTGCAAACTATCAAGGATTACAAAGGGAAACCAAGCAACGTGAGCTGCCCAGCAATGCAAGCCTACCAGACGAGCTAAAGGCCTTCTAGTCTCGCTTCGAGGCGAGCAACACTGAACCATGCATGAGAGCACCTGCTGTTCCGAACTGTGTGATCTCGCTCTCCGTAGCTGATGCGAGTAAGACCTTTAAACTGGTTAACATTAGCAAGGCCGCGGGGCCAGGTGGAATACCAGGACACATACTCAGAGCATGCGCTGACCAGCTGGCAAGTGTCTTCATTGATATTTTCAACAGACAAGGTCTGTAATACCAAAACTTGTTTCAAGCAGACCACCATAGTCCTCGTGCCCAAGAATGCCAAGGTAACCTGCCTAAATGACTACCAGCCTGTAGTGCTCATTTCTATAGCCATGAAATGCTTTTAAAGGCTGGTCATGGCTCACAACACTGTCGCAGCCACCCCTGGACCCACTCCAATTCGCATACCACCAACAGATCCACAATGACGCAATCTATTGCACTCCACACCAATGTGCCCTCTAAGCTGCGTGCTATTTGGGTTCTAAATAAATAAATAAATAAATATATATATATATTAGTCTTGGGCTGTTGACGGTAGGTGCAACCAATTCAGCTGCCCTGCGTGCCGGGTAGACACATTTTGCCATTTTTAACTATTTCATATGTCTTAAGGTACAAATTTTGCCTTCCCAGTGGGCCCGGAGAGTGCACTATAGACCTACCACTAGCCAATCGGATGGCTCAGATAACCGTGTCTGCAGTAATGTAGCAGGCATAAAAGAAAGCTACAGCAAAGTTTATTTGTGAGATTTCAAAACGTTTAAAACCATAACTAGAGAGACACTCAATGAATACAGCAAAGTGCTGCTGTTTTTATGAGTTCATGTTTAAGTTGTTACTCATGACACCCACCATCTCAAATTGTTCTGAAATGGTTTCTGTTGTTAGAAACGGGTAAGACTGGCATTCCTGAAACATTTCATAATCTCTGAGAAATTAAGCTAATTGATTGCACCTAAATTGGCCATTTTAAGTCATAGGATTCAGATAATATTCAATAAATATAGTACCCAACATCCGATTTGGACATAACCTTTTTCTATGAATGAGTAAGACACAGAAAAAGTCAAGCCACCCACGGACTCCCCACACCTCATGCTAATCCAACCACAACAACCAGTATACAGTATCAATTCTCTATGTTTGACAAATAGTATGAAGCTGTTCTACAGCTGGACCATTGAGAGCATCTTGACTGTAAAGCAACCGACCGCAAGGCGCTACAGAAAGTGGTGAGTACGGCACAGTACGTCACTGGGGCCAAGCTCCCTGCCATCCAGGACATCTATACCAGGCGGTGTCAGAGGAAGCCCCCCAAAAATTGTCAAAGATTCCAGCCACCCAAACCATACTGTACTCTCCGCTACCTCAAGGCAAGCAGTACCAGTGTACCAAGTCTGGAAACAACAGGACCCTGAACAGCTTTTACCCCAAAGCTATAGTGCAATCTGAAAGTATTCAGACCCCTTGACTTTCCACATTTTGTTACATTACAGCATTATTCTTAAAATTGCTTAAAGCTGTTTTTTCCCCCTCAATCTACGCACATTATACCATAACGAAAAAGCAACGATGTATAAAAAAAATAAAAAAAACACATTTAAATAAGTATTCAGACCCTTTACTCAGTACTTTGTTGAAGCACCTTTGGCCGCATTTACAGCCGGGTGTTCTTGGGTATGACGCTACAAGCTTGGCACACCTGTATTTGTGGAGTTTCCCCTATTCTTCTCTGCAGATCCTCCCACGCTCCGTCAGGTTGGATGGGGAGCGTCGCTGCACAGCTATTTTCAGGTCTCTCCAGAGATGTTCGATCGGGTTCAAGTCCGGGCTCTGGCTGGGCCACTCAAGGACATTCAGAGACTTGTCCCGAAGCCACTCCTGCATTGTCTTGGCTGTGTGCTTAGGGTTGTTGTCTTGATGGAAGGTGAACCTTCACCCCAGTCTGAGGTACTGAGCGCTCTGGAGCAGGTTTTCATCAAGGATCTCTGTACTTTGCTCCGTTCATCTTTCCCTGAATCCTGACCAGTCTCCCAGTCCCTGCTGCTGAAAAACATCCCCACAGCATGATGCTGCCACAGCCAGCCTTCACCGTAGGGATGGTGCCATGTTTCCTCCAGATGTGACACTTGGCATTCAGGCCAAATAGTTCAATCTTGGTTTCATCAGACCAGAGAATCTTGTTTCTCATGGTCAGAGACTTTTAGGTGCCCTTTGACAGCCCACTTGGAGTTTGCCATGTTCCTTTTACTGAGGAGTGGGTTCCTTCTGGCAACTCTACCATAAAGGCCTGATTGGTGGAGTGCTGCAGAGATGGTTGTCCTTCTGGAAGGTTCTCTCATCTCCACAGAGGAACCAACGAGTTCTTGGTCACCTCCCTGACCAATTTGGCTGGGCGGCCAGCTCTAGGAAGAGTCTTGGAGGTTCCAAACTTCTTCCTGTTCAGAATGATGGAGGCCATTGTATTCTTAGGGACCTTGCTGCAGATTATCAATGGAAACAGGATGTTAACTAAAATTTTAAGTCTCACAGTAAAGGGTCTGAATACTTGTGTAAATAAGGTTTTATTTGTTTACATTTGCAAACATTTCTAGAAATCTGTATTTGCTTTGTCATTATGAGGTATTGCGTGCAGATCGAAGAATTTTTTTTAAAAATCAATTTTAGAATGAGTCTAAAGTAACAAAATGTGGAAAAGGGTAAGTGGTCTGAATACTTTCCGAATGCTAAACAAGACTGCTAAATGACTAATCAAATGGCTACCTGGACTACCTGCATCAACCCATTTTTTCAACTAACTCTTGCACTGACTATGCACACACAAAGGACTCAACCCACACACTCACAACACTCTGTCTGCCCATACACACATAACATGCGCACACATGCATCTGACGCCACACACACACACTTTTACACTCACCACATACGCTGCGCCTACTGCTCCACATACGTTGCTGCTACAGCTCAGTCTAATATCTATCCTGTTACCTAGTCACTTTACCCCTGCTTATATGTACTTAGCTGCCTCAATTACCTCATACCCCTGCACATCGACTCGGTACTGGTACTCTGTAAATAGCTATATCTAAATAGCTATATCTATAGCTAATACAATTTTATTTTTATTCATTATTGTTATTCACTGTGTATTTATTCCTCGTATCACAATTTTTTTATATAGTTGCTTCAATCTTTAGCTCTGCATTGTTGAAAAAGGACACACGTAAGCATTTCACCGTCGGTCTACGCCGGTTGTTTATGAAGCATGTGACAAATACAATTTTATATCTTTGAAAAATTGTGAGTAGCAGCGCATGTATGAGCTCATCCAAATGTAGATTAGGGGAGGGATATAGGCTACTGAATATAGCCTATTCACGTCGCAGTTAGAGCGGCTATTGTTTCCTCTCGCATGTAAGAAGACCAAAGCGTAAATAATATGATGATTTGTACACACAAGTGATGCTTCATGATAATCAGAAATGGATTTAACTTGAGCATTTTTGTCCAGTAAACGTTGGATGTATCAAATAATCGAACTCGGATTCAAACTGTAGCTCAAAATGCCCTTCGATTTAATATTTCATGCCGTTAGCTGTGGTTCCTAACTGCACTGTACGTAGGCTACAGTATGTCCTCTTTAGCCTGATACAGCACATGACAGGGGTTGTTGTGAGCACTCGAATGAGGCTATTACTGTCATCAGTCAGAACAGAGAAATAAACACTACCTCATTATATGCCCCGTCTCGTCAGACTACAGGCTTCCAGTACAAACACACAGGCAGTCAACTGAACTGACAAAGTTCAAATGGAATTCACCCCAACCCCAACCACATAAAGCATGCAGACACATTTAAGGGGTGATTTAAAACACATGATTGGGGTCAATTCCATTCCAATTCATCCGTTTTAAATTCCTGAATTGAAATGGAATTTACCTACAACTAGATAAAAGTATAAAGACGACATGAATACATCTGAAATATTAAAATCTGTTTATGAAATCTTATGAGTACATTTAAAAAGGGTATTCATCCCTCACACCACTCCCTTGTGTGTATGCAAATGTGTCTAGATCTGAGGTTGTGGCAAGGTGTAAACTCAGAAAAGATTAATCTGTTTATTTTCATTTAAAAAAAAGGGGGAATTTCAAGGGGTTCGCATGCTAATAGTTTGCCACAAACAGTAGTGATGGGTGAAAAAAATATATAGTTATACATCGGGATATTAGTTTTGATGATATATTGTATTGACAAAACCCCTTCATAGCTTGTTCTCCATCTTTCTAAACAGGGAGCCAATTTGTTTTCAGCACTTTTACTGAATGTGTTCTCATGGCTCTCTTGTACCTCTGCAGCAGACATATGGTGAGCAATATGTTTGGAACAAGGAATCGCAATACATATAGAATTGTGAGAATCGCAATACATATATCGGCACCTAAGTATCGTAATAATATTGTATCGTGAGGGCCTTGGTAATTCAAAACCCTCCCGAACAGTCCTGTGTTGTGACTACCAATACTGTAGGCTGACTTGTCTCCTTCTCGTGGTATGGTACTGTGTGACTGACTGGCTCAACTGTCCAGAAAAGAGAACCATTCATTGATTTGCTTAAATGACATGATGCCATGAGGTCAGAAACAGCCTGTAATCCAGCTGCATACCAAATGAGACCCTATAATGGCCCATAAGGCTCTGGTCTAATATAGGGAATAAGGTGCCATTTGGGACGCAGGGCTTTTCTTTTCAACAGTTGAGTTGAGGAATGAATGAATAGGCTGTGGTCCAGCGAGAGGCATAGTACTGTTAGATCCCAGACAGATCGCCACTGCATGCTTCTCATAACCAGTCCATTGTGGTCTGACCACTTTATATCTCATGTCCCCCAGTGCTTATTTGGCACGGTATGCATGTTTCTGTTCAAAACAACATGTCCTACATCATCATAGCTAGTATACAGTACCAGTCAAAAGTTGACACACCAGGGTTTTTCTTTATTTGTACCATTTTACTACATTGTAGAATAACAGTGAAGACATCAACACTGTGAAATAACACATGGAATCATGTAGTAACCAAAAGAAAGTGTTAAACAAATCAAATTACATTTTATATTTGAGATTCTTCAAAGTAGCCACCGTTTGCCTTGATGACAGCTTTGCGCACACTTGGCAGTCTCTCAACAAGCGTCTTGAGGTAGTCACCTGGAATGCATTTCAATTAACAGGTGTGCCTTGGTAAAAGTTCATTTGTGGAATTTCTTTCCTTCTTAATGCGTTTGAGCCAATCAGTTGTGTTGTGACAAGGTAGGGGTGGTAGACAGAAGATGGTATTATACCAAATAAGGCTAAGTCCATATTATGGCAAGAACAGCTCAAATAATAAAACGACAGTTCATCATTACTTTAAGACATGAAGGTCAGTCAATGCGGAAAATGTCTAGAACTTTGAAAGTTTATTCAAGTGCAGTCGCAAAAACCATCAAGCGATATGATGAAACTGGCTCTCATGAGGACCACCACAAGAAAGGAAAACCCAGAGTTACCTCTGCTGCAGAGGATAAGTTCATTTGAGTAATCAGCCTCAGAAAACGCAGGCCAAATAAATTCTTCAGAGTTCAAGTAACACACACATCTCAACAACTGTTCAGAGACTGTGTGAATCAGGCCTTCATGGTCAAATTGCTGCAAAGAAACCACTACTTAAAAGGACACCAATAAGAAAAAGAAGAGACTTGCTTGGGCCAAGAAACCCGAGCAATGGACATAGGCTTTCGGGAAATCTGTCCTTTGGTCAGATGAGTCCAAATTTGAGACGCAGAGTATGTTAAATGTGTGAGCTCTGCATGTGTAGTTCCCACTGTGAAGCATGGAGGTGTGATGGTGCTTTGCTGGTGACACTGTTGTGATTTATTTCGAATTCAAGGCACACTTAACCAGCAGTGCTACGCCATCCCATCTGGTTTGCGCTTAGTGGGACTATCATTTGTTTTTCAACTGGACAATGACTCAACACACCTCCTGGCTGTGTAAGGGCTATTTGACCAAGAAGGAGGGTGATGGAGTGCTGCATCAGATGACCTGGCCGTCAGAATCCCCCGACCAACTCAATTGAGATGATTTGGGATAAGTTGGACCGCAGAGTGACCGCAGAGAAAAGCAGCCATCAAGTGCTCAGCATATGTGGGAACTCCTTCAAGTCTGTTGGAAAAGCATTCCTCATGAAGCTGGTTGAGAGAATGCCAAGAGTGTGCAAAGCTGTCAAGGCAAAGGGTGGCTACTTTGAAGAATCTCAAATATATTTTGATATGTTTAACACTTTTTTGGTTACTACATGATTCCATATGTGTTATTTCATAGTTTTGATGTCTTCACTATTATTCTACGATGTAGAAAATAGATAAAAAGTAAAGAAAAACCCTTGAATGAGTCTGTCCAAACTTTTGACTGGTACTGTACTATATGGTCCCATGTGGCTGTTAGTAGAGAACGGCACTTGCAATGCCAGGGTTGTGAGTTCGATCCCCACAGGGGACCAGTATGAAAATGTATGTTGCTCTGGATAAGAGTGTCTACTAAAATGTATCTAAAAAAATAACTGTCTAGTTGTCTTCACTTCTTACATTATGCTCTTGTGAATGTAACGTTCATGGTTAGATCTCTCATTCAAGATCATGCTCAATACTTTGTTGTGTATACAACAGTCTGACGCTTGTCAGTCCAGAGAGTAGAGGGAAAGCCATCACCTGGCACCTTTGTTATGACACTCAGACAAACAGTAGGCCACAGTATGGATGGGTTGCAAATGCCCTGTGCATGTCCTGACAGGTGGAAACCCAATAGAACCTACTTAACAAAAGCATCAGGGCTTCCTTACATCTCTAAACTAACTCTCTTTATAACAAAGCAGTAATTGAGGCAGCCCCTTGTAACAGGGTCTCGTCAGATCAGAGGAGTTAAAAGGAGAGTATTGGGTGTCACGTTACCGGCTGACAACGATTGGGTATGGAACATCTCTGTGAAGACAAAACGATCTTCCTTGACTCGTGTCCTGAGGGTAGGTGTTATGGTAGATGTCGGTAAGAGCCGGGATAGGTGATATTTTAACGAGATCGAGGCAGAGAGAGAAAGGGAGGGGTTGTCCAGACGACAGAAAGAGAAAGAACAGTTATGAGTTGAACGTAACAGTACGCCAGTGGAAGGGAGGACTGTAGCAGGTGACCCAACTGTGAATTGTAGCCAAATCAATTGCAGTAATTCTGCTACTGATTTTCTGAAATGTTGTTAACAATTTGGTAACAGAATTTCATGTTTTAATCACTTAATAATTTATAAGTGTTGATATTAGTTGGCAGGGGTCTTTACTTCAACATTTCTGTGTTTTGATGAATTTCTAATTCCTTTAGACTTTTTTTGGTTGATGTTTTCTAAAAAGACCCCTTTTTCATCTGAACAGAAATCAAAGCCTTTGCGTTTCTCTAATATTTAGGCTATACAATGGTTGACAAATGTATATACACACACTGCCGGTCAAAAGTTTTAGAACGCCTGCTTATTTGAGCTGTTCTTGACATAATATAGTTTGGTCTTTTACCAAATAGGGCTATCTTCTGTATACCACCTCTACCTTGTCACAACACAACTGATTGGCTCAAACGCATTAAGGAGGAAAGAAATTCCACAAATTAACAAGGCACGCCTGTTAATTGAAAAGCATTCCGGGTGACTACCTCATGAAGCTGGTTGAGAAAATGCCAAGAGTGTGCAAATCTGTCATCAAGGCAAAGGGTGGCTATTTGAAGAATCTGAAATATATTTTGATTTGTTTAAAACGTTTTTGGTTACTACATGACTCCATATGTGTTATTTCATAGTGTTGATGTCTTCATTATTATGCTACAATGTAGAAAATAGTAAGAAATTAAGAAAAACCCTTTAATGAGTGTAGTAGGTGTCCTAAAACTTTTGACCGGTAGTGTGTGCCTTAAATTTCTCAAAAACAGATTCTTCGCTCTCGTTTGACTCCAGATTTGACAAGCGCCTATGAACTTCCCATGTTGGTGCTCATGGGTCCTTTCAGATGGAAAATGACCCGATGCACAAGGGCAAATTTAATTTCAACAGAACATTTTACAAAAACATTTACTTGAAGAGCAGTGCAGATGCAACGTTTGGAAACAGAATGGCGGTTTGTGCCGCTGTCATTCTGTTACCAAACTTCGCATCTGCATTGTTCAAGAAAACGTGTTTTTGTAAAAAAATTCTGTGGAAAATTGTTAAAAGTCGCACTTGTGCACAGACTTGTATAGTTTAACTTAGCAATCATTGTTTTTTTTGTTTGGCATACATTTTACCGCAGTCCCTCTGATACCGTATAATTCTCCATATCCCTTTGTGTCATGTATCAACACAGTCTAATAACAGGGGACTGGGTCATACCATACATCATAGCTATCATGTATACCACAACACAGTCTTTAAGCAGGGTCATACACACCATACACAACTTGGCGAAACAGGACACAACTAAGGGAAGGAACCACAGATACAGCAAATAAGAGGTTAGCTCAAACTTCTCCACAGCCACGAAAGAAGTTTACATCATTAAAGAACTTCATGACTCTTAAGGCTACCATCGGCAAACCAACACTAAATGAACAGCCTTAGTTTAACTTACAATTGGAAGTTATCTGCAAAAACCTAACAAAAATTAAAACTTATTTTCCAGCTGAGAGAAAGAGAGAGTAATGGGAAAAGAAAAGGGATCCTTAAATTCTAAACTCACCACAAGTTGGCAGCCTGTTTGTTATGTTCTCCAGTTGTGCTACACAGCTGGAACGACAGTCAGTCTCCTCTTTCTCTTTTCAAACTTGACTGAGTCACCACTCAGAACAGTCAGGGGGAGAACAATGCAACTCAGAGCAGTGTCCAGCACACATGAAATATAGCCAGGGGACGACCTCAGAATGACGCTGGAGCTGCAGTGAGGGTGGGGCTCCGTGTGTGGCTCTGTGTGTGTGGCTGCTGTAAGGAACGGGGTGGAGCTCGCTGCCCCAGCTGCAAGGACAGCACACTACCATGCACACTGACTCACTGCTCGATAACATACACCACTCTCTGAGTGTTAGGATATCTTCGGTGTGTAACAAGATCTCACGGTTTGACACTGTCTGACTTCATTATTCAACGTTTGTCGGGGGGGGGGGGGTCAAATTATATGTAGGCATTCATTCCGATTGGTTAAGGGTTACGTTTTAGGATAGGGTTAAAACAGAAACAACTCGACCGCTAAGTTTAGGCATTCATTCCAAATGATTAAGGTAAGGGTTAAGGCTCGGGTAAAAAAAATAAAGAGTGCCAGGCACTGGGATTGAACCCGTGATCCTCGGAGACGGAGCTCGTGGCTTACACCCATCCACCATCCCTAGCAAGTGCTCACCTTTGCCCCTAGAGGCCAGTACTGAATACCTGGACGAATGTTGAATATTGCATTGGATCTGGAGTGACCTGCCTGCTGTGTGTAACACATGTATCCTCCCAACAAACTCCTGCCGTTTTACGAGTTTTAACCACAAAAAGGTTATTCAAGCACGGATGAGGACTTCCTACAATAAATATTTGACGCTAAATGAGTATGGTGCAAAATGAACTTAGAAACAAGCAGAAAAGGGACAAGATTTAGTGATGCTCATTCAACTCAACGTCTCACTGACCACCAGCAGAGGGCAGCAAAAGGCAACAACTAACCCATCCAGAGATTCTCCCCTTCTTGGTTCACAGAGGGTGAAGGAAACTGAGGAGAGATCAGGGGGCCAGGCTTCTGGTCGGGTAGGACGTGTTCCACTGTGCTCAGAGTACTTTTGGTACTGCGGTTTAGCTGGTTGAGCCCAAAAAGTATCATTCACATAGAGAAGTTCAATAAAAAAAATCCTAAAAAGACACCTTGGTCATATCATTTTTCCAGTAATTGTCTTCGAGGCCGATTTTCTTTCTCCATCACGGACAGCCGAAGGTATTAACATTTTATATGATCATCCAATGTCTGCCATGCTTCTGGATGACTTTAAATCGTGGCTGATAGTGCGCAAAGCGTTATCGTCTCTGTAAAGCAGATGTCAACGACCACCGGAACGGTGTACGTGAACGCGAGTAGATTACCTTGAAAACAACGGTCGGCCATCAGTGGGAAGCCTTTCTAAAAAGTATTCTAAAGAAATACATACTATTCAAGATGACAAAGCATAACGTATTTATGAGATCGAACAACTATTTATGGACAAAGGGTGCCAATCTCAACAGCCTGTGGTGAGAATCTCTTAATCCTCATAAAACAAAAATCAAATCACAATCAATAAACATCTACAGGTAAAATCAACAAAGTCCGATTTACAGGTATAGAACACTAATAAAATCACCACAGTAAGACTCTGGAGATTAACAGTATGATGCCTTTCCCCCCTCAAGGACTAAATTCAAAATTTTTGATATCCACAACAAATATGCATATCTTTGTTTGACCTTCTGTGACTGGCCCCAATATAAGCCTACTTACGCCTACTGTATGAGACAAAGGGTGGGAAAATCCTGTGTCTGTCTTCTAATATTAACCCCAGTATCTCCAGCGTACATCATAGCTATTTAAAAAATAAAAAATAAACATTATTGAACCTTTATTTAACTAGGCAAGTCAGTTAAGAACAAATTCTTATTTACAATGATGGCCTACACCGGCCAAAACCGGACGACGCTGGCCACTGCCCTTTGGGACTCCCAATCATGGCCGGTTGTGATACAGCCTGGATTCAAACCAGGGTGTCTGTAGTGACACCTCTAGCACTGAGTTGCAGTGCCTTAGACCGCTGCGCCACTCAGGAGCTATGGCAGGGTAGCCAGGAACACAGTCATTAGATTGGTACCAGAGACTATAGTGCAGGGGCAGATGGGGTGAGGCAGGTACAAGCTGCCTACACCCCCCACCACACACATACGCACACGGCAACGCTAGGCAGCTTGTGCCAGAGGGCAGTTTTCCGCCTGGATACACAGCGCAGGGTGTCACCTCAGTGCACCAGGGGACCGGGGATGGACAGGCGGAGGTATGCTGTCTGTCTGGGTCTGCCAGTTCCCACTGAATATGATCATAAACTCCCCTGACTTCATCTGCACCGGGTTGGTAGGTGTCTGTTTACCTTAGCGACGAAGCCTTAGGAGCTCAGTCTGTCTGTAAAGGGGTACAAGAATGTCTTAAAACGTCTATTAAATACATTTGAAAAGACTGAAAGATGCAGATTGAGAGCAAGAAGACTTCCACGTTAACCGTTTTAGTGTGAGAGAGAGGTGCACAGTATGTGGATGGCCCCCCCAACAAGAGAACAGGAGAACCTGTAGAGGCTAGCTGCTCTAAGTGGATTTTGACCCAAATGAGGCCGATGAGGGACCACTGTGACACGCTGTCACTCAGTCACAGCAACATACTGCATTTTGAAAAGAGTGCTTATTCATTCTGACCTCGTCTGAAATCACATTAACAGTTTCCCTCTATCTTCCCTTCCTTCCCTCTCTCTTAACATCACCATTCTCCCATCCACACAGACATGGACTGTTTACAATACAATAAGAGACAATAGACCAGCATTACCACACAGAAAAATCAAGTACGTTAGTCATTGTCATAATGTTATGCATATCAGCCACTGATGCCCCTGGAAGAACAGCCCACAGCGGGTGGCTGCTAATACATTTATTATCTAATATAATTTCTTTAAAAGAATCACGGATAAATCAGAACTGTTGAAAAGGGCCTGAACGAAACCCTAAAAGAAGATGGGGAATAAGTGGAACAAACGCTGAGCATTTCTAACAAGCGGACAGAATGTCCCAAAAATATCTCCACAGACAAGAGAGCGAGGCAAAAAAATTCAACGAGAGAGAGCGAGAGACACACAGAAATAGAGGGGGTAGTTGTCCCACTGTATGGTTAAGGAGCCTGCCAGTGGATTGTTCCTGGCCCTAAACAATGTTAAATTCAGAGGTGCAGAAATCATTTCATCTGGCTTCATGCAATGGTAATCAACCCACATGGTGTCTGTGTCCCAAATGGTACCCTATTCCCATTTGGGACAAATCCAGTGAGTCCCCTGAGATTTCAGCAGGCCATGCACAACACTTTGGTTCGCAGTGTTAATATTTGTGGGAATTAACTTCTCTACTAGACCAACACACCTTGGGAGAGGCAAAGAAAGAGCTCCCAGGAGAGACAGGGAATCTGTCAATCTTGTTATAACATGCTAGATAAGGCTGCAAACCAATGGAACAGAAAATAAAACATTCATTAAGATTCAATGAAACCTACAATCAACATGTTGTACATTTGTTCCCTTTTTCTGTTGTAAAAATGTGCCTACATTGTGATTACAATCCAGTGAAAAGATTTCTACCTTCCTGAAATGATGCAGAGTGTATTTGGCCGGTGTACAATTTCACAGTTTATAATTTCATAGTTTATCTATTAGCTACAAAGACTCAGAGATATTGCTCATAAATCCTCAAACGTTGAAATATGACATTGACCATTTCTCATCAAGACCTTACTTTCATTTTAGAGCTATTAAAAGTGTGTTTAATACGACCTGAGGTTCCACTTAGAGAAATATTTAGAATTCACAACCATTAATTGTTCATTTCCCCATCTTTTCTGCGTGAATCCTTTTGGTTGAACTATTCTACATTATTCAGGATGAGATGATATTTTCATTAGTTTGTCACTCAGTTGGATCTTATCCATTTCGATTGGAAACGGTCTCATTTGATTGGAAATATGAAATGGAATGCATGTTACTGTATCTTTCTTTCAGCCTCACAATCTCAACCAACACTAGCCGGAAACATAGCAGGAGACTGGTGGTGACTGGTGGTCTATGCATTGAAGTGACTGAACACACATTGACAGGTTTAAACCAGCCAAATGTGAGTCGCTCACACAGAGGCCTATGCTAGATATTGAATAAAATAATTGTTTTTTTAGTAACCTGGTCATAGATCTTATCCAGCTGTATTCCCAGTCATGTGACATCCATAGATTAGAGCCTAAATTAATTTAGTTCAATTGACTGATTTCCTTATATGAACTGTAAATTAGTCAAATCTTTAAAATTGTGGCGTGTGGCGTTTATATTTTTTGTTCAGTGTAGCTGTGGAGGATGTCGTCCTTGGGAGGACAGACGGAAAACGGAGATGGGAAGGCTGAGAGTCAGTCTACTGAAGATCTATACGAAGAGTCCTAGGCGCGAAACTTATTTCAACCATTAGTTATTTTATCAAAATCATTAAATCAAAGCACGTTTTCACCTGATTAAGCAGAAACCGGGTTTAATATATATATTTTTTTCTTTAAGTATAATTTATATTCCTAAAACATATATTGAAATTTATACTGTTGCTGCTTGCTCTTGTCAAATATTTGATTTCTAGCCAGGAGTCAAAAACACCGGTTTTAAAATGTCCAAATTCATAATCAAATGCTGAAATAGATTGTGATATTTTAAAGACCAAAACATAAAAATGACTCCCTACACATATCTGAACACAAGTGTGATAATGTGACTTAAAATCGGGCTAAATTAGAACCTTAAAAACAGCACACTCACCAACATTCACAAAGTGGCCACTCCAAACTTGGAATTCATTAGCTTGTTCTACTATAAATCAATAGCCCGTGCAAATTAATTCACTCAAATATATTTTTCATACAATATTTATGTGACTAGGACAACTTCTGCGACATGTACCGTTTGCACTCTTCTCAAAGACAAACCACAATGTACTTGAGTATACTACATGCCTTCAGCAAGTATTCATACCCCTTAAATTATTCCACGTGTTACAGCCTGAATTCAAAATGGATTAAATATACATTTTTATTTTATTTTTATTTTTAATTTTATCCCATTTTCTCCCCAATTTCTCGTGGTATCCAATCGCTAGTAATTACTACCCTGTCTCATCGCTACAACTCCCGTACGGGCACGGGAGAGACGAAGGTCGAAAGCCATGCGTCCTCCGAAGCACAACCCAACCAGCCGTACTGCTTCTTAACACAGCGCGCCTCCAACCCGGAAGCCAGCCGCACCAATGTGTCGGAGGAAACACCGTGTACCTGGCCCCCCTTGGTTGGCGCGCACTGCGCCCGGCCCGCCACAGGAGTCGCTGGAGCGCGATGAGACAAGGATATCCCTACCGGCCAAACCCTCCCTACCCCGGACGACGCTATGCCAATTGTGCGTCGCCCCATGGACCTCCCGGTCGCGGCCGGCTGCGACAGAGCCTGGGCGCGAACCCAGAGACTCTGGTGGCGCAGTTAGCACTGCGATGCAGTGCCCTAGACCACTGCGCCACCCGGGAGGCCCTAAATATACATTTTCAACCATCTACACGCACACTATACCTTACAATGAAAGTGAAAACGTTCGCACATTACTTGTAAAAGAAACACAGAAATATCTCATTGAAATAAGTATTCACACCCTTTTGATACGACACTCAAAATTGAGCTCAGGTGCATCCAACTTCCTTCGATCATCCTTGAGACGTCACTACAACTTGGAGTCCACCTGTGGCCAATTCAATTGTTTGGACATGATTTAGAAAAGAAACACACCCGTTTACAGAAGATCCCACAGTTGACAGTGCATGCCAAAGCAGACACTATACCATGAAGTCCAAGGAACTGTCCGTAGATCTCCGAGAGAGAATTGTGATGGGACATATCTGGGGAAGGGTATAGAACAATTTCAAGAGTGTTGAAAGTTTCCAAGAGCACAGTGGTCTCCATCACTGGGAAATTGAAGAAAATATGGAACTACCCAGACCAAACTGAGAAACCGGTTAAGAAGGTGACCAAGAACCCAATTACCACTGACTGAACTACAGAGGTCCTTGGCTGAGATGGGAGAACCTGCCAGAAGGACAATAGTATCTACAGCACCTCACCAATCTGGGCTTTATGGAAGTGGCCAGATGGAAGCCTGTCCTGAGAAAAAAGGCTCATCACCCGTCTAACACCATACCTACCGTGAAGCATCATGCTATGGGGATGCTTTTCAGCGGCAGGGACTGAGAGACTGGGAAGGATAGAGTGAACAATTCATGGAACCAAATACAGGCAAATCCTTTGAGATCTGGAGGCGAAAGAAGCAAAACCTCCAGGGCGCCCTATTGTAGCGGGCATTGATGCAGTAATGACCCCTTTATCGGCTTTCGTTGACTTCCCTAGACCCCTCGCAGAACAGCTCTCCTCCTTTGTAAAGGACACCAGCAGTATGATCTCCATTATTGAATCTCTTGATCCTCTCCCGGATGATACCTTGTTAGTTACTTTTGATGACGTTG
Organism: Salvelinus fontinalis; assembly: GCF_029448725.1. Taxonomy (NCBI): domain Eukaryota; kingdom Metazoa; phylum Chordata; class Actinopteri; order Salmoniformes; family Salmonidae; genus Salvelinus; species Salvelinus fontinalis. Next base: position 39,012,235 of record NC_074679.1, read on the forward strand.
AGTCGTTCTACACGAATATTCCACACAAGGGCATTATTGAAGCCATGGAACATTTTGTTCTGCAACGTGACCCTGTAACGTGATGCATTATAACATTGGCTGAAATAGTACTCACACTACTTCATGTTTCTAAATGATTTCTTTATTCAGACGAAGGGTACTGCTATGGGATCCCCTATGGCTCTTAACTATGCTCATTTGTATGTGGGTTACATTGAGAAACAGTACATTCAACCCTCTCAAACGTTTTCTTGCCTAACATTTGGAAAAGGTACATTGATTATATGTTTTGTTCTATGGAAGGGTGATGCAAAACAGCTCCAGGAATTCCATGCTTTTCTTAACTCTTGTTCTGAGCACCTGAGATTTACTATGTAGTCTGACACACGTCAAATCAGTTTCCTTGATCTTCTGATTTTGGGTGAGGATAATGTTCTATTCACTGACCTTTACAGGAAACCTACTGATCGTAACAGTTTGAGGGCTGATAGTGGTCACCCACTTCCCTTGAAAAACAGTTTGGCCTACAGCCAATTCTGTCTAATCAAAAGAATTAGCAAAAACCATTCAGATTGACAGAAATATGTCTGAGAAACAAAGAAAATAAGGAGGGGGTACAAAAATTGTCAAATTAATACTGCCATTGAGACCATTCAAAACAAATCTAGACATGATCTCTTTCAAGGACAGTCTCGCAAAAATAAGCATTCTTGCGTTCTAACTACCCGCTATTCAAAGTGCTCTGAACAAATTAAGGGAATAGTTCAAACATTGACACATTCTAAGATCCGATGACACTATCGGTAATGTGTTTTCGGACCCTCCCTTGGTCGTATTCTCACTGGGCAGAAATCGGAGCTCATTTGGTCAACTCTGATTTAGCGCCCCAAAATATCCCTGCACAACATTTATTTGTGCCTCTACCGAATGGAAACTACAAGTGTAATGGCTGCTTTCAATGCAATGGCACTTACAAATGTAGATCCTTCAAAAAAAGGACACCGATCCCAATCAAATGGTGTTATCACGTGCTCCACTAAGGTATTTGTCTTAACTTTTCCGTACGTGGATAAAACAAAGCGCGAATTAAAAGTGCGAACCTCGGAGCAATGTAGCACCATTAGGTGCAGGAACTCGACTTTTTATTTTTTTATTTTACCGTTATTTTACCAGGTAAGTTGACTGAGAACACATTCTCATTTGCAGCAACGACCTGGGGAATAGTTACAGGGGAGAGGAGGGGGATGAATGAGCCAATTGTAAACTGGGGATTATTAGGTGACCATGATGGTTTGAGGGCCAGATTGGGAATTTAGCCAGGACACCGGGGTGACTTAAGCCAGTTGCGGCCCACTTTTTGGAAGCGAACCACTCGATTTCGTCCCGTCGGCATTGAACATGTCACCCTCCCTAGGAGAGGGGGGGACCTTGACAATTTATTGTTAAAACGAGAGGCTGCCTGGATCTTTCATTTTAAAAAGACCCTTGATCCCTTCGGTCTCAACATATATTTTGTCTATCTTTATCTATATCTTTAACTATTAATTTTTTATGTTTTGTAGGCCTATGTAGCCAAATTGTATCTATGATCATATGCCATCATTCATGTTTTTTGTATGTTATTTTTTATATCTGAGAATTAACCAATGATATCAGGCCACACCCGGCCATGATTACAGACACCTGTGTGTGTCCTTTGACACTATAAAACTAGTGACCTGCGGTGTTTGTCATTATACCCTGATGAAGACAGCTTGCCTGTCGAAACGTTGGATATTAGATTATTAAATTATTGCATCTGAGCTCCTAGTGTACGGCTCTCCATTTCTTTTGCAAATCCTTGATAAGAACCTGCTTCAGAGTGCAAACAAACTTAGACTGAGATTTCCATTTCACCAGGACAACGACCCCAAGCATACAGCCAAAGCAACACTGGAATAGCTTCAGAACAAGAATGTGAAAGTCCTTCAAAGTAGCCCAGCCACAGCCCAGACTTGAATCCCATGGAAAATCTGTGGAAAGACTTGAAGGTTGCTGTTCACCGCCGCTCCCCATCTAATTTAAGAGCTTGAGAAAATCTGACTCAGGGGTGTGAATACTTCTATAAAATGAGAAGTATTTCATTTTCAACAAATTTGCTAAACTTTCTAAAAACATGTTTTCACTTTGTCATTATGGGGTATTGTATGTAGATGCACGAACATTTGTATTCAGGCTGTAACAAAATGTGGAATAAGTCAAGGGGTATGAATACTTCCTGAAGGCGCCGTACCTGTCGATTGATGAGAACCTGTAGTAGCCATTTATCAACTCATCTCCTTGTGCCCACAATGTTTACGGTAGATGGCCAACACGAAAAAAGGAAACGCAACAATTAACTGGATCATTTTTTATGACTTATCACCTCACAGGTAATTCTATATAGCGACAGGGGTTGGCTTTCATTTAAGTGATACAGTAGCTTGACCGTCAAATCTGTCTGTTTGTGACCAGCGACTTTTATACAAAGAGCACTCAATTATCTGTGCCATTTGAGTTTGAAAATGACAACTGCTTTCTAAGTCCTGGGACACACAGGCACTTATGATAAAAGCAACGAAACTCAACAAAATAATCGGTTTAAAACTTCTTGTGAATAGGGGGCGCTGTTTTCACTTTGGGAAAAAAATCGTGCCCAATTTAAACGGCTTCGTACTCTATTCTAGATCGTACAATATGCATATTATTATTACTATTGGATAGAAAACACTCAAGTTTCTAAAACTGTTTGAATTATATCTGTGAGTAAAACAGAACTCATTTTGCAGCAAACTTCCAGACAGGAAGTGAAAAATCTGAAAACGATGCTCTGTTCCAAATGCCTATTCAATTGCCTAATATTTATGAATATGCATGCACTGCATACGCCTTCCACTAGATGTCAACAGGCAGTGGAAGGTGGAATGGGGTGTCTAGCTTGATCTGAGGTCGAACAAGAGCTCTTGGAATGACGTGACCAGAATTTCCTTTCTCTACCTAGGCGCGGGCAGTGCCTCCATGTTGTCTTATGATAAGCGTTCGGTTACACGGCTAATATCTCCGGCTCTGTTTTTATTTGATAGATATTAGAAAAACATCATAAAGTAGTTTTTTTCAACCGAGTTTCATCAGTTTATTCAACGTTTAATGGGACTTTTGGAGTTTTCCGTTCTCTGCGTCGAGAGAAATTGGGAACGTCATCAACATTGGCTAGCCTTGTGGAGCGAATTCGACAGGAGAGAAGGACATTCTAAAACCAAACAACAATTTATTCTGGACCTAGGTCTCCTTGTACAAGATTCTGATGGAAGCTCAGCAAAAGTAAGAACAATTTATGATGTTATTTCGTATTTCTGTGGAAAATGTTGAGTCCTATTATTCGCCCTTTTTGCGGACGCTGTCTCGCTATAACGTAAGCTGTTTGTTATGGTAAAGTTATTTTTAAAAATCTAACACGGCGGTTGCATTAAGAACTAGTGTATCTTTCATTTGCTGTCCAACATGTATTTTTTAGTAAAGTTTATGATGAGTTCTTTGGTCAGATTAGGTGAGTGTCCAAAATATCTCCGGACAATTTGGTGAATCGATGCTACATATTCACAATGTATAACCACGGTTTGCAGCTCTAAATATGCACATTTTCGAACAAAACATAAGTGTATTGTATAACCTGATGTTATAAGACTGTCATCTGATGAAGTTGGTCAAGGTTAGTGATTCATTTTATATCTTTTGCTGGTTTTTGCGAATGGTATCTATGCGGTGAATAAATGCGGTTGTGTGTTTGGCTATTGTGGTAAGCTAATATAATGCTATATTGTGTTTTCGCTGTAAAACACAAACAAAAAAAATTGGAAATATTGGCTGGATTCACAAGATGTTAATCTTTCATTTGCTGTACACCATGTATTTTTCATAAATGTTTTATGATGAGTATTTAGGTATTTCACGTTGCTCTCTAATTAATCTGGCTGCTTTGGTGATATTTTTGATGTTAGCTGCAATGTAAAACTATGATTTATACCTCAAATATGCACATTTTCTAACAATAAATTTATGTTTTGTATAACATGTTATAAGACTGTCATCTGATGAAGTTGTTTCTTGGTTAGTGACTAATTATATCTCTATTTGGTCGGTTTTATGATAGCTACCTATGCGGTAGAAAAATGGTGAAAATATGCGGTTGAGTCTTTTGCTATTGTGGTTAGCTAATAGAAATACATAGCGTTTTCGCTGTAAAACATTTTAAATCTGAAATGATGGCTGGATTCACAAAATGTTTATCTTTCATTTGCTGTATTGGACTTGTGATTTCATGAAAATTATACTATATGATATCCCTGTCGCGCTAGGCTATGCTAGTCAGAATTTTTGATGAGGAGGATCTCGGATCCGGGAGAGAGAAGCGGTAGAGGTTTTAAAGCGTCAATTTAGTATAATCTTGATGACTAAATGTTTATATTTACATCACCAATCAGGTAAAAAGTATGTGTAATTCCACTCTGTGGTGAAAATGCAAGCTTGTGTATAGGTAGTAACACAGTGTCCACATTAGGAAAATTGGTGCAATATAAAATAATTTAATATGGCAAAATAATTTAACATGTCGATTTAGGATAATAGGTTGCCCACTCACAAGCTATTGCAACAATTACATCTAATTCTATTTAATAATTTAGAGAGTTTAAAAATGCACTCAATTTAACCAGGCACTCTAGGCTAGAGCTCCCACAGTGTCTGAGCAGCAGCCTGAACGTTCGACGTCACTACCACACACACACTTAGGAGACAATGTTACCAGCGCTGTAGTGAGGTCTGTGGGAGCTTGTAGTTGTCAAAAAAGTGTGTGTAGAAAGGGTATGTAGGAACATTTTAAGTACATTAGCGGGGCGTTAGGTTCCATCTCCTGAAAAATATATCTCCCAGAGGGAAGAGACAGGCTTTCACTTAGGACTCTACAACAGCTAAGAACACTACCACAGAAGAGAGAATGAGTGACTGTGAAAGAGGGACAGAAAGAGGAGAGAGAGAGAGAGTCTTAATGTGAATGAGCTCCTTTTCAATAACTACGAGCGCCATGCTTGCTCATTCTCTTTCACAGCACAGCCAAAAGCATCGAGTTCACATTCTTCTACTTCAGTCAGTTCGATGATACTTATTTTAGTGACGAGGGCTCTGTTGAAATTAAAGTCCTTTAGTCTCTGGTGCCGTGAGCCTTTCAAACAGAGCCTCTAGTTCTCAGCACATTAGCTGCGTCACAAATGACACCCAATTCCCAAAAATATTGCAATACTTTTGACCAGAGCCTCAAAATGGGCCACAGTTTTTAATCTCATCTAGATTGAGATCTTCATTATCTCAATCACTGCACACCAGCCAGTTTGTCTTCGTGTGCTACCGTGTCTCTTAAAAAGGTCCAACAGAGTACCACAGTATAAGTCATAATACCCATAAACGCTAGCGGTTAAAACAGGGAAATGTTTCAAATCGTTTTCCACCATTAGTTTTCCCCTTAAGGGATTTTAGAAACATTTTAAAATGAGGGCTGTGTTTTGTTTAGGCCTCCCCTGGCCTGATGTTTTGATAACCGATTAAATCTCTCTAGGACAAGGTGACGTATGTGTATATGCGTGCATGCATTCACAGCTGTATTTACCCCCCCAAAATGAAATGCTAATTAGCTGCTAATGTGGCTATCAAAGAACTACAAATACCATGATGATCTGGACGAGGCTAGCGAATCAAGGCAAAGTTACAAATATCTGGATGAACTATCGAATGTTAGCTAAATTGGCTACATTTCCTTAGTTCACATAATTGTCAATTTGTCTTGTGCAAGTTTTAAAATTGAGCTTGCAGGGATTTGTAGTTTTGCATGTCGTCTACTTTGATGCTAATTTGCATTTTTGAATCAGAGCCAGATATTGATAAAAGCTAATTACCTTGTCCAAGAGATTTACACGGTTATTTGACCACTAGATTTTATGACACCTCCACTGTGGGGCTCTATTAAAACCTCTACAAGATTTTAATCCCCCGCGGGATGGTTGAGCTAACGTAGGCTAATGCGATTAGCATGAGGTTGTAAGTAACAAGAACATTTCCCAGGACATAGACATATCTGATATTGACAGAAAGCTTAAATTCTTGTTAAACCAACTGCACTGTCCAATTTACAGTAGCTATTACAGTTAAATAATACCATGCTATTGTGTGAGGAGAGTGCACAATTTTTAACTTAAATGTATGAATAAACCAATTAGGCACATTTGGGCAGTCTTGATTAGATGTTGACAGATGAATTGGCATGGCCGATTAATTAGGGCCGATTTCAAGTTTCCATAAATCGGTAATCTGCATTTTTCGACGCCGATTACATTGCAATCCAAGAGGAAACTGCGTGGCAGGCTGACCAAAAGGACCTTGTGGCTGCAGGGAGTCAAGGTAAATTGCTAGCTATCATTAAAAAATTATCAATCTTCACATAATCACTAGTTAACTACACATGGTTGATGATATTACTAGGTTAACTAGCTTGTCCTGCGTTGCATATAATCAATGCGCTGCCTGTTCATTTATCATCGAATCACAGCCTACTTCAACTTCACCAAACGGGTGATGATTTAACAAAAGCGCATTTGCGAAAAGAGCACATTCGATTCACAAATGTACCTAACCATAAACATCAATGCCTTTCTTAAAATCAATACACACAAGTATATTTTTTAAAACCTGCATATTTAGTTAAAATAAATGCATGTTAGCTTGGCAATATTAACTAGGGAAATTGTGTCACTTCTCTTGCGTTCAGTACAAGCAGAGTCCGGGTATATGCAACAGTTTGGGCCGCCTGGCTCATTGCGAACTGTGTTTCTTCCTAACAAAGACCGTAATTCATTTGCCAGAATGTTACATAATTATAACATAACATTGCACAACCTTCAATGTAACAGCAATATTTACACTTAAGGTTGCCACCCGTTCGACAAAATACGGAATGGTTCCATATTTCACTGAAAGATTAAACGTTTTGTTTTCGAAATTATAGTTACTGGATTTGACCATGTTAATGACCAAAGGCTCGTATTTCGGTGATCATTATAATTAGGTCTATGATTTGATAGAGCAGGTTGAGCGGTGGTAGGCAGCAGCAGGCTCGTAGGCATTCATTCAAACAGCACTTTACTGCGTTTGCGAGCAGCTCTTAACAATGCTTGGTGCACAGTGCGGTTTATGACTTCAAGCCCATCAACTCCCGAGATTAGGCTGGCAATACTACAGTGCATATAAGAACAACCAATAGTCAAATGTATATGAAATACAAATGTTATAGAGAGAAATAGTAGACGGGTCATAATTCCTATAATAACTACAACCTAAAACTTCTTAACTGGGTATATTGAACCACCAGCTTTCATATGTTCTATGTTATGAGCAAGGAACTTAAATGCTAGTAGTTTTTTTTTTTTTTACATGGCACCTATTGCACTTTTACTTTCTTCTCCAACACTGTGGTTTTGCATTATTTAAACCAAATTGAACATGTTTAATTATTTATTTGAAACTAAATAGATTATTTATGTATTATATTAAGGTAAAATAAGTGTTCATTCAGTATTGTTGTAATTGTCATTATTACAATTTGTATGTATGTATGTATGTATGTATGTATGTATGTATGTATGTATGTATGTATGTATATACACTGCTCAAAAAAAATAAAGGGAACACTAAAATAACACATCCTAGATCTGAATGAATGAAATATTCTTATTAAATACTTTTTTCTTTACATAGTTGAATGTGCTGACAACAAAATCACACCAAAATTATCAATGGAAATCAAATTTATCAACCCATGGAGGTCTGGATTTGGAGTCACACTCAAAATTAAAGTGGAAAACCACACTACAGGCTGATCCAACTTTGATGTAATGTCCTTAAAACAAGTCAAAATGAGGCTCAGTAGTGTGTGTGGCCTCCACGTGCCTGTATGACCTCCCTACAACGCCTGGGCATGCTCCTGATGAGGTGGCGGATGGTCTCCTGAGGGATCTCCTCCCAGACCTGGACTAAAGCATCCTCCAACTCCTGGACAGTCTGTGGTGCAACGTGGCGTTGGTGGATGGAGCGAGACATGATGTCCCAGATGTGCTCAATTGGATTCCGGTCTGGGGAACGGGCGGGCCAGTCCATAGCATCAATGCCTCCCTCTTGCAGGAACTGCTGACACACTCCAGCCACATGAGGTCTAGCATTGTCTTGCATTAGGAGGAACCCAGGGCCAACCGCACCAGCATATGGTCTCACAAGGGGTCTGAGAATCTCATCTCGGTACCTAATAGCAGCCAGGCTACCTCTGGCGAGCCCATGGAGGGCTGTGCGGCCCCCCAAAGAAATGCCACCCCACACCATGACTGACCCACCGCCAAACCGGTCATGCTGGAGGATGTTGCAGGCAGCAGAACGTTCTCCACGGCGTCTCCAGACTGTCACATGTGCTCAGTGTGAACCCGCTTTCATCTGTGAAGAGCACAGGGCGCCAGTGGCGAATTTGCCAATCTTGGTGTTCTCTGGCAAATGCCAAACGTCCTGCACTGTGTTGGGCTGTAAGCACAACCCCCACCTGTGGACGTCGGGCCCTCATACCACCCTCATGGAGTCTGTTTCTGACCGTTTGAGCAGACACATGCACATTTGTGGTCTGCTGGAGGTCATTTTGCAGGGCTCTGGCAGTGCTCCTCCTGCTCCTCCTTGCACAAAGGCGGAGGTAGCGGTCCTGCTGCTGGGTTGTTGCCCTCCTACGGCCTCCTCCACGTCTCCTGATGTACTGGCCTGTCTCCTGGTAGCGCCTCCATGCTCTGGACACTACGCTGATAGACACAGCAAACCTTCTTGCCACAGCTCGCATTGATGTGCCATCCTGGGTGAGCTGCACTACCTGAGCCACTTGTGTGGGTTGTAGACTCCGTCTCATGCTACCACTAGAGTGAAAGCACCGCCGGCATTGTCACACATGCAGCTAACACAGACATATGGAAATGTCTGCTCTACCCAAAATTACAACCAATTAATTGCAGCATTACCACAAAAATGGAAGAGGCAGGTGGAAGGGGATAAAAGTAAGGAACTTGTATGTCGGCCTTATATTAAAGAACATAAATGGTTAAAGAAAAGTGTGATAAATAAAAACATATACCAATTTCATTTAAGGACCAAAAAACTTACAGCTGTGCCATATAAATTGCAAAATAGTTGGGAAGAGATTTTCGATGTACCCATTCCATGGCACATGGTTTATGAATTGATACGCAATACAACGCCGGATTCAAAACTTCGAATTTTTCAATTTCAATTATTGTACAAAATTCTTGCAACTAATAGAATGTTATATATATGGGGGATACAATCTTCCCAGCTCTGTAGATTCTGCTGTGAGGAGGCAGAGTCATTAGACCATTTATTTTGGTATTGTCCGCATGTAGCTCGTTTTTGGTCACAGGTCCAGGAATGGTTGAAGAATTGCAACATTTGTGTAGAACTAACGCTACAGATCGCAATACTGGGGGATTTGAAAAGCCATAGTCAATCAATAATATAATAATTATTTTAGCAAAAATTTTTATTTTTAATTTACAATCCGTGGAAGCTATGAGAATAGGAAGATTCAAATCCTTTGTGAAGCTTCACAGCACAGTTGAAAAATATATGGCAAATAAAAATCCGAAATGGATGATGTTGGAAGATAGATGGGAAAGGTTGAGTGGAGCTGAAGGGTGGGACTAATAACAAGATAAACAATGTAGGGCATACGGGATCTGTGAAATGTGTATAGGTGCGGAGCTATTGTGAAATAGCACAGTTACAAGTGGAAATTAAACTGGATGGACAACAGAAAGAGGAAGGACTAAGAACAAACAAGAGAGAACTATTATAAAGTAGACTGTGTCTGTAAAATGTGTATAAGATGTATAAATTGAAGGTAAAAACAGAAATGTTTATCAGTTTACTCCAATTGGGGGATCGGTGGTAGGGTTTGCGGGGAATAATAATAAAGGTATACTCTTTAAAAAAAGTATGTATGTCTATGTAGGTATGTGTATGTATATATGTGTATATGTATGCATACGTGAATGGATATATATATTTACCCAAAAACATATGGGGGATTGGAAATGATGCAGACAATTACATTGGAAGCAACATTCTTTCCGCAATATTAAGCTGATCCAAAAAAAAAAAAAAAGCACCGCCAGCATTCAAAAGTGACCAAAACATCAGCCAGCAAGCATAGGAACTGAGACGTGGTCTGTGGTCACCACCTGCAGAACCATTCCTTTATTGGGGGTGTCTTGCTAATTGTCTATAATTTCCACCTGTTGTCTATTCCATTTGCACAACAGCATGTGAAATTTATTGTCAATCAGTGTTGCTTCCTAAGTGGACAGTTTGATTTCACAGAAGTGTGATTGACTTGGAGTTACATTGTGTTGTTTAAGTGTTCCCTTAATTTTTTTGAGCAGTGTATATATATATATATATATATATATATATACACACACACACACACACACACATCAATAATCGGTATCGGTGTTAAAATCATAAACGGTTGACCTCTAGTATTGATACAACATTTGTATGCAATGGTTCATTGGATCAGTATAAAATTTTGCACATACAGTGTAAGTCGGAAGCGTACATACACCTTAGCCAAATACATTTAAACTCAGTTTTTCACAATTCCTGACATTTAATCCTAGTACAAATTCCCTGTCTTAGGTCAGTTAGGATCACCACTTTATTTTAAGAATGTGAAATGTCAGAATAATAGTAGAGAGAATGATTTTTCAGCTTTTACTTCTTTCATCACATTCCCAGTGGGCCAGAAGTCTACATACACTTAATTAGTATTTGGTAGCATTGCCTTTAAAATTGCTTAACTTTGGTCAAACGTTTTGAGTAGCCTTCCACAAGCTTCCCACAATAAGTTGGGTGAATTTTGGCCCATTCCACCTGACAGAGCTGGTGTAACTGAGTCAGGGTTGTAGGCCTCCTTGCTCGCGCACGCTTTTTCAGTTCTGCCTACACATTTTCTATAGGATTGAGGTCAGGGCTTTGTGATGGCCACTCCAATACTTTGAGTTTGTTGTCCTTAAGCCATTTTGCCACAACTTTGGAAGTATGCTTGAGGTCATTGTCCATTTGGAAGACCCATTTGCGACCAAGCTTTAACTTCCTGACTGATGTCTTGAGATGTTGCTTCGATATATCCTCATGATGCCATCTACTTTGTGAAGTGCACCAATCCCTCTTGCAGCAAAGCACCCCCACAACATGATGCTGCCACCCTCGTGCTTCACGGTCGGGATGTTGTTCTTCGATTTGCAAGCCTCACCCTTTTTCCTCCAAACATAACGATGGTCATTATGGCCAAACAGTTCTATTTTTGGTTCATCAGACCAGAGGACATTTCTCCAAAAAGTACAATCTTTGTCCCCATGTGGAGTTGCAAACCGTAGTCTGTCTTTTTGTGTGGCGGTCCTTGCTGAGCAGCCTTTCAGATTATGTTGATATAGGACTCGTTTTACTGTGGATATAGATACTTTTGTACCTGTTTCCTCCAGCATCTTCACAAGGTCCTTTGCTGTTGTTCTGGGATTGATTTGCACTTTTCGCACCAAAGTACGTTCATCTCTAGGAGACAGAACGCCTGTCCTTCCTGAGCGGTATGACAGCTGCATGGTCCCATGGTGTTTATACTTGCGTACTATTGTACAAATGAACGTGGTACCTTCAGGCATTTGGAAATTGCTCCCAAGGATGAACCAGTCTTGTGGAGGTCTACAATTTTTTTCTGAGGTCTTGGCTGATTTCTTTTGATTTTCCCATGATGTCAAGCAAAGAGGCACTGAGTTTGAAGGTAGGTCTTGAAATACATCCACAGGTACACCTCCAATTGACTCAAATGATGTCAAGTAACCTATCAGAAGCTTCTAAAGCCATGACAATTTTCTGGAATTTTCCAAGCTGTTTAAAGACACAGTCAACTTAGTGTATGTAAACTTCTGACCCACTGGAATTGTGATACAGTGAATGACAAGTTAAATAAATCTGTCTGTAAACAATTGTTGGAAAAATTACGTGTGTCATGCACAAAGTAGATGTCCTAACCGACTTGCCAAAACGATAGTTTGTTAACAAGAAATTTGTAGAGTGGTTGAAAAAGGAGTCTGTGACTCCAACCTAAGTGTATGTAAACTTCCGACTTCAACTGTACACTGCTGCCATTTAAATGGCCAAAATCTAAATTGCACCTGGGTTGGAATAATACATTATGGCATTTCTCTTGCATTTCAAAGATGCTAAAAAAAATCTGCATGTTTTTATATTTGTATTAGCTGTTACCAGATCTGTGTCATATTCTCCCACATTTAACATTTCCACAAACTTCAAAGTGTTTCCTTTCAAACTGTATCAAGAATATGCATATCCTTGCTTCAGGTCCTGAGCTACAGGCAGTTAGATTTGGGTATGTCATTTTATGTGAAAATTGAAAGAAGGGGTGGATCCTTAAGAGGTTTTATCATTTCTGGGTAACAATTAAGTACCTTACTGTGATTGTTTTGAATAAAATGGTCAAAAGAAACAAAAATTGTTTCTTAACAAAGAGCAAATTCTCAGGCAACAATTTTGTTTGTTTGACTGCACTGGGCCTTTAAAGATGCACTACGCAGATATCGCTCTGCCATTTCCTGTATGCAAAAATTCTAATAGTTTGCCTAATTTCAGTTGGTGTGACAAAACAAGCAAGTATAGTGTACAGAGCCATTTAAACCGCTGTGAAATATCTTTGCTATAACCAAAAATATTGTGTTTTCAGCTGTTTGAAGCTGGTAAAAGACGCAAAAACATAACTTGAACAGGAAGCATATAAATTGTACACAAAAAGTCCATTATATCTGGAAACACAAGCCACATACAAAAAAAATGGGATGCATGAATAACTCCTCTATTCTAAATTTAGTGCGTCTAAATGTGGAGATTATGTCTTAAGAGATATGGCAACATTTGACCAAAAGTATCTCCGTCAGAAAGAATTTAGATCAAGGTACGGTGAGTGTACACATTTTCGTTATGAGCAGGTGATCTCTGCAGAAATTGAATCTACATCCTTCACATAGCTAGAGCCATGGTCTTACCAACTGAACCAAACAGGACCACAGAGAGAGAAATAGAGGCCCAGGTATATGCAAGTCAGAGACAGGACAATTATTTTAAAACACTTATTGGAGGTTATTACACATTTCAAGATTTACAATTTCTGATTAGGCCTACTTCATTCAGTGACATACATTTAGAGGGTCAGGTACAAATCCCCCCAGTTTTATCAAAGCACACCAGATTAAAAGAAACTGCAGATTTATTTGCTGTGCCCCATCCTGTAAAGGAACATGCAGGAGAGGAGCAGACAGGAGAAATCCCTGTGCTCTAGCCGTAAAGGTGCAATCTGCAATATCACTCAGGTTTACAGCAAAGAAAGTGACAGGGATACAGTTTCTCTAAAAACAAAGTCACAGACTGTAGCTTTAAAGGACACTGGCAATTCCACTAAAGTGACGCTGAGACTCGAGATTATTCACTTTCAAATGTCAAACAAAAACCAATGATTGCAAAGTTAAAACAAACCATGCACAAGGACTACGGTCAACAATTTCCACTGAACATTTTACAAAAACACATTTACTTGAACAGTGCAGACGCAAAGTTTGGTAACTGAATTATGCTATACATTTTAAAGTGAAAAATCTATCTTCGCATCACTCTACCGTGGAATTGCCCAGAACAGATTAAAGGAGGAATTTAAGGATTTATGAGTGGTGCCCCATTCTGCAGGGAAGGACATGTTATTGAGGTTAACACTGTACCTGTCAACCTGCTTCTTCTCATTCCTCATACAGGAAATGCCAAATGTGCATTATTTCTATCTGAGCTATCGCCACGACACCCACCTACTGCTTCCTGTTTAGGCCTATTTGCTGACTGGCTGATTGTGGCTTTGTAGTTCTAATAAGTATAGAAATAAAAACAATGGTGAGAGGATTGAGATAAAGGTAGATAGTCCTTATGCTGATTGTTACGTTCCCCAGCAAGAAATGTCACTCAAACAGAAGGGGGAACTAACAAAGTCAGTGACAACAACCAAAACTAAACAGCTGGGGTTTAGGAGGGTTTCTAAAAAGACACTCATTGGGGTGGCCACTGAAGGTTGCTTAACAACAACTAGGACTAAAAAGACACCCACCATGAGCACCCACTAAATTTGTCCACTAAGAGGCAAACAAAAGAAAAACCCACACCAAAAGTAAAAAGGAAGCAAACCAAAATATTAGAGCAAAATGAACAAACAGGGAAGATCAGATTGTGTGTCTAGAAATCAAATAGGGAGAGTCAACTAAAAAAAGGTGTTAACCCTCCACATCTCAAGACCAACTGGAGCCTGCCACTCTTAAATAGCACCTGGGCCAGCACAGGTGAAACACCATCCCACTAACGAGATGACCAACCAGCACAGGTGTAACACCTACTTAAGAGGTGACGCGTTGGTGCGCCCCACGTGCTCAAGTCCAACCTCAACATTTAAATGGAAAAACCAAATCCTGTAACATGTTCAATGGACAAACTACTGAGGCCAAAGCAAAGGAATCACTAAAAAAAAGAAGTACAGTTTTTGTTAACCGGTGTATGATTAGTAGAGCTTTACATTCTGGGGAGAGTGCACATGGGGAGAGTGCACATGGGGAGAGTGCACATGCAACATGTGAATGAGCCAGACAAGGACACAGCTGCGCTCCACTGCTCCCATAGAGGACATATATCACAGAACATGTGGGAAGGCATCTCACTCACTGACCGAAAGCCATCAAAGCAGCAGATTGGGATTAACACTACTCCCATACATCTAAATTGACCAACTCTAGCATGGGAACCCAATTGACACTCACTGGCAAGGCAAGCTTGATGACAGAGTCCTAAGGAAGATACAAATTAGGTTAGATACAGGAGAGCAGAATCAGGTTCGGGCACAATGATCACAAAACCGGAGAGACTCCATTTGAGGAAAGTGGACACAGCTTTGTTATTTGGACTTTTTTTTCCGCTCCGATGACTTCAGTGATGTATGATGAGCACCTAACCCACACATACTGAAACACAAAAACACCACATAGAGATTACTTCACCTAGAAACAGCCTACTGAATGCCACTTCAGGAAAAAAATTCCACAAGAGACGCACAGGCTCTTCTATGGTACTCCATATGTTTGAAAACAGCAAGAGCTGGTTGCTTGTACAGTATAGCACGAGTAGTAGAGCACGAGTTTGGATTGTGTTCATTCACAGGATCTTCGTGATCTACCACACACACTCCACGGCGTACTAAACCTGACATCACAGTCCACCATCCACCCCTAAATGGATTCAATTGAGATTGTGTGTCACTGGCCTCCACACAAGACCCCATAACTTCAAAGTGTAATTATGCTTACATAATCTTTTACAAATTCATTTAGAAAATGAAATGCTGAAATGTCATAAGTCAATAAGTATTCATCTCTTGTGTTATGGCGAGCCTAAATAAGTTAAGGAATACAAATGTGCTTACCAAGTCACATACTAATTTCTATGGACTCAGTGTATGCAGTAAGTGCTTAACATAATTTGAATGACTACATCATCTCTTGAACCTACAAATATCTGCAAGATCCCTCGTTCAAGCAATGAATCCCAAACACAGATTCAACCACAAAGACCAGGCAGGTTTTCCAATGCCTCACTAAGAAGGGCACCTATTGATAGATGGGTAGAAATGTAAAAAGCAGACATTGAATATCCTTTTGAGTATGTTGAAGTTATTAATTGCACTTTGGATGGTGTATCAATACAACAAGTCACTACAAAAAGGTACAGGCATCCTTCCTAACTCTGTTGTCGGAGAGGAAATAAACCCCTCAGGGATTTCCTCACGAGGCCAGTGGTGACTAACAGAGTTTAATTGTTTTAGTTATTTAACTAGGCAAGTCAGATAAGAAATTCTTATTTTAATGGCTGTGATAGTTTACACAGGCAAAATCTTAAGACAAAAACCTGGTTCAGTATGCTTTCCAACAGACGGAGACAAATTCACCATCCAGCAGGACAATGTTACCAAGATAACATTGAATGTTCCTGAGTGGCCTAGCTACAGTTTTGACATAAATCGGCTTGAAAATCTATGGCGAGACATGAAAATGGCTGTCTAGCAGTGATCAACAAACAACTTGACAGAGCTTAAAGAAATATTAAAAGAATGTGAAAGAAATTGTAGAATCCAGGTGTGCAAAGCTATACACTTGTAAAATATTCCAAAAACATGTTTTCACTTTGTAATTATGGGGGTATTGTGTGTAGATGGGTAAGAAAAAAAGACATTTTATCAATTTTGTATTCAGGTTGTAACAAATTGTGTAATACGTTGAGGGGAATGAATACTTTCGGAAGGCACTGATTATAACATATTGGACAATGAATTTAGCCTATGCATGATCCATACTTTCAGGTATACTATTAGAAGGAAGCATTATCACCTGTAACCCAACTGATGTAGCATAGTGGGTATAAATGATTGATCGTCTCATGAAGAAAGTCATCCTCTTTTGCAGAGTTTTGAAAGAAGTACATCCTAAAACTGTCTAGAATGCTTGAACATTTGTACCGTAACAAAACCAGTGTAGAAATCTCTAACTCTCATGTTTGAATCAATTAACTGTCTACCCTGTAAATGCCCTCCACCCGTATCCTTTGTATCAATGTTTTTGCATGGTTGAATCTAGTGACAGGAACTTTAAAAAGCTAAATGTCAACGGATCTGCTATCCTCTTCAGGGCTCCCCCTTATTCACGGTAGACTTATGTTGTTGTTGTTGAAAGAAGAATGTTCTGTATCCGTTTTCCAAATTTCTTCCCGAGGTATAATGCAAAGGCCAACAATTTCATAAAACTATTTTTCAATTAATTGTGTCCTGATAAATGTTTTAGGCACAAATGTCAAAAACATTTCACAGGATTATACAGACCTGTCTCTCTCTTAACACCACTAACATACTCAGAGACCAGGGACACCAATACATTATACAGTATTCTAATTTACATTATATTCCCATCTGTGCCATGCATATTAACATGTTGTATGTGGAGCAGCCAGGGGGTGACACAACCTGCCGAGAGAGCGAGATGGAAAAGAGACAGAGATGGAAATAAAGAGAGACGGAAATAGAGACGGAAATAAAGACGGAAATAAAGACGGAAATAAAGACGGAAATAAAGACGGAAATATAGACGGAAATATAGACGGAAATATAGACGGAAATATAGACGGAGAGCGAGAAGGAGAGGGGGGGGGGGGGGGCGAGAGAGAAAAGGAGAACACGCGAGAAAGAGATCGAGCGAGTCACTTACATGGGAATCATTGGGCATGATGACAAACAACGCTCCAGTAAACATCAGCTGTTCAAGGAATCTCTGCTCTCCGACTGATTTTAAAGCGCATTAAGAATTTCGATATGGATGTTTAACAATGTCACACACGGTAGAAAGAACTCCTGACAAATACAAGAGGATGCTACATTGTTCTCAGGGGCCTCATTTACAAACCGTGCGTACGTACACAATATTCCCCAAAAGGTGCATGTGGCAGTTCACGCGCAAAGTTGGCATTTAGAAGTATTCAGACCCCTTACATTTTCCCACATTTTGTTACGTTACAGCCTTATTCTAAAATGGATTAAATAAAACATTGCATAAATCTACACACAATACCCCATAATGAAAAAGTGAAAACCTTATGTAAATAAGTATTCAGACCCTTCGCTATGAGACTTGAAATTGAGCTCAGGCGCATCCTGTTCCCACTGATCATCCTTGAGATGCTTCACCTGTGGTAAATCCAATTGATTGGACATGATTTGGAAAGGCACACACCTGTCTATATAAGGTCTCACAGTTTACAGAGCACGTCAGAGCAAAAACCAAGCCACGAGGTCGAAGGAATTGTCCGTAGAGCTCCAAGACAAGCTTGTGTCGAGGCACAGATCTGGGGAAGGGTACTAAAAAATGTCTGCAGTATTGAAGGTCCCCTAGAACACAGTGGCCTCCATTATTCAAAAATGAAAGAAGTTTGGAACCACCAAGACTCTTCCAAGAGCTGGCCGCCTGGCCAAACTGAGCAATCGGAGGAGAAGGGTGGTGACCAAGAACCCGATGTTCACTCTGACAGAGCTCCAAAGTTCCTCTGTGGAGATGGAGAACCTTCCGGAAGGACAACCATCTCTGCAGCACTCTACCAATCAGGCCTTTATGGTAGAGTGGCCAGATAGAAGCCACTCTTCAGTAAAAGGAACATGACAGCTCACTTGGAGTTTGCCAAAAGGCACCTAAAGGACTCAGTCCATGAGAAACAAGATTCTCGGGTCTGATGCAACCAAGACTGAACTCTCAATGCCAAGGGTCATGTCTGGAGGAACTATCCTTATGGTGAAGCATGGGTGGCAGCATCATGCTGTGGGGATGTTTTCAGCAGCAGTGACTGGGTGACTAGTCAGGATCGAGGGAAAGATGAATGGAGAAAAGTACAGAAACCCTTGATGAAAACTTGCTCCAGAGTGCTCAGGACCTCAGACTGGGGTGAAGGTTCACCTTCCAACAACCAAGACAACGCAGTGGCTTCGGGACAAGTCTCTGAGTGGCCCAGCCAGAACCGAATGGGAGAAACTCCCCAAATACAGCTGTCAAACTTGTTAAGTCATACCCAAGAAGACAAGGCAAGAAGACTATAATAGCTGCCAAAGTTGCTTCAACAAAGTACTGAGTCAAGGGTCTGAACACTTATCTAAATGTGATATCAGTTATATATTTTTTATAAAATATGTTTTTGCTTTGTCATTATGGAGTATTGTGTAGACTGGATACAATTAGTTTCTCATCATTTTAGAATAAGGCTGTAACGTAACAAATGTGGAAAAAGTCAAGGGGTCTGAATACTTTCCAAATGCACTGTAAATGTAACTTAACTGGAGAATGTGCTCACCTCCCAGCAAACTTTAGTTTTGCGTACGCATCTCTCTGCTGGTGGTTGAAATATTGCATTGAAAGTGGGTAAGTAAGTATTTTGTGAAAATGGGAGACATGATAAAGCTTATTCATAAAAATAAAATGGGAGGAAAACATTAACAAGAATTTTCCGTTTGTGAGAAGAGCAAAAATGTATGCGTTTTTTTTCCTAGAATCTAAAATAGACTTAGTCTTTTTCCTATTTATGTGATTGTCATAACTCTTGCCGAATAAATCCCTCACTTTTTCCTGGTGGTGATGGGTTCTCATGCTCCTTTAAGAAACACAAAAATGACCTAGAAAATTGATAGGCCACGTATTTGTATTTCAAGTTTCAAGTATTTCAAGGAGTGAGGACATGTTGACTATGAATTACTATATAAATAAAACATTCACAATGTAATCATGTACATTATATATACAAAAGTATGTGGACACCCCTTCAAATGACTGGATTCTGCGAGTTCAGTGACACCTGGGAAGTGTTAGGCCACAAGTCCACAGAATGGGACTGCTGAAGTGCATAGTGTGTACACATTGTCTGTCCTCGGTTGCAACACTCACTACCGAGTTCCAAACTGCCTCTGGAAGCAACGTCAGCACAAGAACTGTTCATCGGGAGCTTCATGAAATGGGTTTCCATGGTACCTGCCCAAATGCATAGTGTAAAGTTTGGTGGAGGAGGAATCATGTTTTTTCATGGTTCGGGCCCCTTAGTTCCAGTGAAGGGAAATCTTAACGCTACAGCATACAATGACATTCTAGATGATTCTGTGCTTCCAACATTGTGTCAATAGTTTGGGGAAGGCCTTTCCTGTTTCAGCATTACATTGCTCCCCTTTTGCACAAAGCGAGGTCCATAGAGAAATGGTTTGTCGAGATCGGTGTGGAAGAACTTAACTGGCCTGCACAGAGTCCTGGGATGAATTGGAACGCTGACCCCACTAATGCTTTTGTGGCTGAAATGGAAGCAAGTCCCTGCAGTTCCAACATCTAGTGGAAAACCTTCCCAGAAGAGTGCAGGCTGTTGTAGCAGCAAATGGGGGAACAATGACATATTAATGCCCATGATATTGGAATGAGATGTTCTATGCCTCCCGCTATGCCTCCCGGGTGGCGCAGTGGTCTAGGGCACTGCATCACAGTGCTAGCTGCGCCACCAGAGTCTCTGGGTTCGCGCCCAGGCTGGGCTGGGTTCTCGCCCAGGCTCTGTCGCAGCCGGCCGCAACCGGGAGGTCCGTGGGGCGACGCACAATTGGCATAGCGTCGTCCGGGTTAGGGAGGGTTTGGCCGGTAGGGATAATCTTGTCTCAGTATGTAAAATGTAATAAAATGTATGCACTCTACTGTAAGTCGCTCTGGATAAGAGCGTCTGCTAAATGACTAAAATGTAAATGTAAGTTTTGCAATCCAATAGGCAGCACGGTTTATAATATCCAGTCGAATTTAACTGTTGAACAGTTAATATTTTTCATTGAAGTAGGCCAGTGTATGCTACTGTAATTGCATATTTTGAGTAGCCTGCCTTAGACAATGCTTCCGCATTTGCAGGCAGTGCATCTTATTTAGGTTGGGGGAAAAGCCGATGCAAAACCTTGTCGAATTCAAAATGTCCTGCTGACAGGTCCACAACAAAATGTGCCATTGTTTTCTCCTTCAGAAATGCAACAAAATTCACATAGACCAGTAGCTTATATACAATATTTGACATTATGAGTGGGCTACAGTATTACTGTGTGATAGGAGCGCGACATCATTGCCCATTTAATCTCAGAGCCTATTCCAAGGCCGGACATAGAAACCCAATAATCAAAATATTGAACAATTTGTCTTCTGCATGCCACGGCATAATGCAAATGGTTCCAAATTATACAGAAAATAAAATGGTGCTGTCACCATTAAAGGCGTTTTCCAGGCTGAGTTTTAAATGTTCGTTTACGCCCGCAGTTTTATGACAGGTCTGATTTATAACGGGAAACATGCGTATGTATGACTTCAGAAATGGCCCACGCAGAAATGTGCAATTTACACAACAGTTGTGAGACCCCAGCTGTTTTGAGACTATTCTATTCAATTGGTTCCACTATGCCAGGCAAGCTCAATCATTGAAAATGATTTCAAATAGTGTTTGAACTCAGGTCTGCCGTTATCCCATGGAAAAAAAGCTCATTAAAAACCAAGGCTGTCTATCCAGTCGAAAATCATATAATTGCCAGAGTGGAGAAAGAATTAAGTGTTAGCTCCAACCTTCACCACCAAAGCTCCTAGACTGATGCTGAAATGATAACAGTGCTCTTTTCATTCTGTGACATTTAAGAAATTCCCTGTGAGAAAGAAGCCTTCCAGTTTAATGACGTTCACGGGTGTACTTTTCACTGTAGCACCAAAAACGACATGGATGAGTCAGTCCCTGTTTAACCTCTGAACCCATAACATGCCAATGGAATATTTATAAACCCCAACATTCACTTCACTTTACCTCAAAAGGAGACTGGCTGGTGCCTGAGCTAAAGGCGCTTGGACAAGTGAGTCTGTTAGCCCATATATGAGGCTAGAGACGTCGGTGTGTGTTGGAGGCCTCACACAGGAGATTCAGCCTGTATAGGAGGCACCACGTGGGTAATGTCTCAGCACGTCGGCCTCATTGTGCAATATGGAGTTTGTCTGCTCATCTAGACTAATTACAGTACAGTGTGAGCCCTGGGTGTACCAACCCTTAACTGCTGGTGAAGAGGTAAGCCCCAGGCCGGGTTAGGGTTAAACCAGGCAGGCAGCCCTGGCTACAGCAGCTGTCAGGTTCAGGCCAGACAAGTCGCTAACATCTCAGCCCAGTAGGCAACCAGTAGCACGGTCCATTGAGGCCAGTGTCAGCCTGGCCACACATAGCTGCTCCTGCCTCCTGGTGACAGGAGAGTGAAAGGACACAGCACGGGGCCCAGAGCCCGGGGTCTGCCGGCTCAACCCACAGCACCTCCCCGCTGTGTCGCTGAGCTAATGACTACCAACAATGCATCAGTCACACACCAGAGGAGCAGTGAAGTGGGTTTCAGAATACTACTCAATGCTTCAGAATCTAACCAGAGAGACTAGCCATCAATATTATTTAGGGATGTGCATCATTCCCATTCAAGACGATTCAATATGCATAAAGATACAATTTGGTGCGATTCAATTTGATTAGAGAACAAATCGATGCAATTTGGTTTAAGTTGATACATTAAAATGTTGCACATTCATTTTCCATTTGAAATGAAAATCTGCTGCTGATGGATCTCATGAGCTGGGCCTCTCCAGGCTGACTTCTGTTTCTGTGTGTAAATGATGTCCAGTGCACTCTGTACTTATTGGGACAGTGGTTAAAGTGCAGACTGAGCTTTAATTGGAGGGTAAATCCATATCGGGTGAACTGTTTAGAAATTGCACGCTTTGTTCATAGTCCCCCCATTTTAAGGGACCAAAAGTATTGGGACAAATGCACGTGTATTAAACATTGAAAGAGAAGGAAGGGGAGGACCATCCTCCTCAGTGAATTTCAGAAAAATTGTGAAATATAAAATAATTGTTTTTGATTAAACTACTAAATATACTCACGTCATCAAATAAAACGATTAAAACGCACGGTTGCAATGAAGGTCAACAGTAGCCTCAACAGCACTCTCTGGGGTAGCACCATGGTGTAATCGGAGGTCAGCTAGTTTCCGTCCTCAAATGGGTACATGGACTTCAATACAAAACCTAGGAGGCTCATGGTTCTCACCCCCTTCCATAGACTTACACAGTAATTATGACAACTTCGAGAGGACATCCTCCAACCAATCAGACCTCTTGCAGTATGTGACTGACATGTTGACTCAATCAAGGGATCAGAAAATGAATATAGTACTGAAAGCAAAAGCTACAGCTAAGCTAGCACTGCAGTGTACAAAATGTGGTGAGTAGTTGACTCAAAGTATGAGAACGACAACAGTTGAACAAATATATATATTTTTTTTAAATGTAGAAGCAGAGATTTTGTAGTATTTTTTTCACTTTCACTTACCTAGCTAGTGGTTAGTTTGGCCTACTCAAACAGAGAGGGATACTGTGTTAGGTACCTGGCTATCCAACACTGGCACTCTTCCAAGTCAAGGTAAGCTGTTAGTTTCATTAATTTATTGCCACCGGGGCCCGTCGGTGTATCTCCTAAACTGCTTGTTGTACACTGTACTGCATGACTGTAGCGGGTTTATTAACAAATTAGTTCTAGTAGCTATGTCGACTGATGTCAGCTAACATGGTGACAACAATGTAGGCTGTGTGTAGCGGTTACGGTTTGAAGGTTTGGCTTGGAAAGATTTTGCCTGGTCACAGATAGCTGTTGCATTGTCCACAAGCGAAAGGAAAAGGTGAGAGGAAAAAGTAAGAGGAGGACAGCGTGTAAATGTGAGAAGGAATAATACAAGCAAATGATCAAATCAAATTTTAATTTGTCACATGCGCCGAATACAACAGATACAACGAATACAACCTTAGTGAAATGCTTACTTACAAGCCCTTAACACTTATTTTTCTTAACTACATTGTTGGTTAAGTAAAAAAATCTAAATTAAAATAACACTAGCGAGGCTATATACAGGGGGTACATATTTTTACCTTGTCAGCTCGGGGATTCGATCCTGCAACCTTTCAGTTACTGGCCCAACACTAACCACTAGGCTATCTGCTGCCCCTCTGGAGGTAGAGTAGAGTTAAAGTGAATATTCATAGATAATAAACAGAGTAGCATCAGCGTGAAAGAGGGGAGGGTTGGGCAATGCAAATAGCCATTTGATTAGATGTTCAGGAGTCTTATGGCTTGGGGGTAGCAGCTGTTTAGAAGCCTTTTGGACCTAGACTTGGCGCTCCGGTACTGCTTGCCGTGCGGTAGCAGAGAGAACAGTCTATGACTAAGGTGGCTGATCATGCTGTTTGTATGTGGCTGCCATGAAAGTGAACTGTTTGCGGTGATCAGGCGTGTATTCATTTTGTTGAAAAATATTTCTTAAAACAGTAGCGAACTGAACAAAATGGGGATAAACATACTTGAATTTGTCCAACAGAAACTTCAAATCAATTTTTATTTGTCACATACACATGGTTAGCAGATGTTAATGCAAGTGTAGCGAAATGCTTGTGCTTCTAGTTCCGACAATGCAGTAATATGTACATAAAAATATATGAATGAGTGATGGTACAGAACAGCATAGGCAAGATGCAGTAGATGGTATCGAGTACAGTATATACATATGAGATGAGTAATGTAGGGTATGTAAACATTATATGAAGTGGCATTGTTTAAAGGGGCTAATGATACATTTTTCATACATTTTTACATTATTAAAGTGGCTGGAGTTGAGTCAGTATGTTGGCAGCAGCCACTCAATTTTAGTGGTGGCTGTTTAACAGTCTGATGGCCTTGAGATAGAAGCTGTTTTTCAGTCTCTCGGTCCCTGCTTTGATGCACCTGTACTGATCCCCGCCTTCTGAATGATAGCGGGGTGAACAGGCAGTGGCTCGGGTAGTTATTGTCCTTGATGATCTTTATGGCCTTCCTGTGACATCGGGTCCTATTGGTGTCCTGGATCGCAGGTAGTTTGCCCCCAGTGATGCGTTGTGCAGACCTCACTATCCTCTGGAGAGCCTTACGGTTGTGGGCGGAGCAGTTGCCGTACCAGGCGTTGATACAGCCCGACAGGATGCTCTCAATTGTGCATCTGTAAAAGTTTGTGAGTGCTTTTGGTGACAAGCCGGATTTCTTCATTTCCTCCTGAGGTTGAAGAGGCGCTGCTGCGCCTTCTTCACCACGCTGTCTATGTGGGTGGACCAATTCAGTTTGTCCGTCGTCGCCGATGCGTCAGTTACGACGTCGCCGATGCACTTGCTAATAAACTCGCTCACCGAATCAGCGTATTCGTCAAAATGTTGTTTGACGCAATGCGGAACATATCCCAGTCCACGTGATCGAAGCAATCTTGAAGCGTGGAATCAGATTGGTCGTACCAGCGTTGAACAGACCTGAGCGCGGGTGCTTCCCGTTTTAGTTTCTGTCTATAAGCAGGGAGCAACAAAATGGAGTCGTGGTCAGCTTTTCTGAAAGGAGGGCAGGGGAGGGCCTTATATGCGTCGCGGAAGTGGTCTAGGGTTTTACCAGCTCTGGTTGCACAACCGATATGCGGATAGAATTTAATGAGTCTTGTTTGCAAGAGTGTGCAAGTCGGTATTGAATGAGTCACTATCACCTTACTCAAATTTCTCTCTACCTGTGCACTTACGTTGTAAACTTTAATTCGTAGGCTAAGTTGTAGCAACTTCATGATGGGTATAGCGAAAATTTGAGTATCATGTAGTAGCCTTAACCTATTGATTTTACATTGAGCTGGGTGAATGGAATATTAATAGAAATAAGGCCATGCTCATAAAAATAAAACGGTCCTCCCTCAACTTAAAATGGTACCGACCGCCACTGGTATGAAAGTAGTAAAAAAAGTATTTGCTCCCATATTCATAGCATGTAATAGCTACGTCAAGCTTGTAACTACACATTTCTTGGATGCATTTGCTTTTTGTTTTGGTTGTGTTTCAGATTATTTTGTATTTGAGATTCTTCAAAGTAGCTTTGATGACAGCTTTGCACACTCTTGGCATTCTCTCAACCAGATTCATGGAGGTAGTCACTTGGAATGCATTTCAATTAACAGGTTTGCCTTTTTAAAAGTTAATTTGTGACCCGATTCAGGAAAATAGGCATATGGTCGCAAGTCACGACCTCACAGGAGAGCCCTTCAAACGTAAAAAAAATGTTGTTTATCAAAATGCGTTTTGGGGCAGAAATGCCTTCTCAAACATGTGAACTTTCATGTGCCTTAATAACAAACTTTTATGTCATCTGTAAATATAATTGTTAAATTTTGAGCCCTGTTGATTAAGCCACAGAAAAAGTAAACCTTCCCACTAGCCATGATTGGCTGAGATAATGAGTGGGCTGGACATGCCGAGAGATGAGTTTCGATTGGTCTGCCATACAGAAGGCTTCTGTCTATTTGAGCTCATCAGTCTGTGTTGGTAATCCTGTCGAACGCAGCTTTTAATTTTTTTTATTGTGTAGTGGAGCTGCATAAGAGTTGCTCTCCAATTTCTGGAGGATCAAATTTTGAAATCAGTGGAATTAGAGTATGATAGGTAAAGAGATGGAGAAAACACCTGTCTCCGGATTACATCTTCAAACTAAGTGAAACCGTGGTATGGCATTCCTGACAAGGAGACGCATGATGATGCACACAGGTAAGATAGCTAGCTACATTTTCAGATATTACACATTTCTGATTTTGACAGAAAGTGGTCTCATTTCAAGCTAAAGTGTAGTTACCTAGCTAGCTAACGTTAGCTGGCTGGCTCCCTAGCTGACATTATTTGTATCCCATAGCCGTATTCATGCAGGGTAGTAACATGATTTGGCACTGTGTTCATTGTTGTTAACTAGCTAACATTAGCTGGCTGGCTTGTTAGCTAACCTTATGTGACCTGTGTAAATGTAGCCGTCTATTTACCACCACAAACCGATGCTGGCACTAAGACCGCACTCAATGAGCTGTATACGGCCATAAACAAACAGGAAAATGCTCATCCAGAGGCGGCGCTCCTAGTGGCCGGGGACTTTAATGCAGGGAAACAAATCTGTTTAACTCATTTCTATGACCATGTTAAATATGCAACCAGAAGGGGAGGGGGGGGGAGGGGGACACACACCTTTAGACCACCTTTATTCCACACACAGAGACGCATACAAAGCTCTCGCTCGCCCTCCATTTGGCAAATCTGACCATAATTCTATCCTTATTCCTGCTTACAAGCAAAAACAATAAGAAAGTGGTCAGATGAAGCAGATGCTAAAGCTACAGGACTGTTTTGCTAGCACAGACTGGAATATGTTCCGGGATTCTTCCGATGGCATTGAGGAGTACACCACATCAGTCACTGGCGTCATCAATAAGTGCGTCGATGACATCGTCCACAGTGACCGTACGTACATACCCCAACCAGAAGCCAGGGATTACAGACAACATTCGCACTGAACTAAAGACTAAAGCTGCCGCTTTCAAGGAGCAGGACTAACCCGGAAGCTTGTCAGAAATCCCGCTATGCCCATCGACGAACCATCAACAGGCAAAGCATCAATACAGGACTAAGATCGAATCGTACTACACCGGCTCCAACGTTAGTCGGATGTGGCAGGGCTTGCAAACTATTAGACTACAAAAGGGATGCACAGCTGCGAGCTGCCCAGTGACACAAGCCTACAAGACAAGCTAAATTACTTCTATGCTCGCTTCGAGGCAATTAACAAATTTGGCTTGTCACCTCAAACTTTTACAGATGCACAATCGAGAGCATCCTGTCGGGCTGTATCACCGCCTGGTACAGCAACTGCACTGCCCTCAACTGCAAGGCTCTCCAGAGGGTGGTGCGGTCTGCACAATGCATTGCCGGAGGCAAACTATCTGCCCTTCAGGACACCTACAGCACCCAATGTCACAGGAAAGCCAAAAAGATCATCAAGGACAACAACCACCCGAGCCACTGCCTGTTCACCCCGCTATCATTCAGAAGACGAGGTTAGTACAGGTGCAACAAAGCTGTGACCGAGAGACTGAAAAAACGCTTCTATCTCAAGGCCATCAGACTGTTAAACAGCCATCACTAAGAGAGAGGCTGCTGCCAACATACAGACCCAAATCACTGGCCACTAATACATTTCATAGTTTTGATGTCTTCACTTATTCTACAACGTAGAAAATAGTAAAAATAAAGAAAATCCCTTGAATGAGTAGGTGCATCCAAACTCAATTGGTACTGTATGTCCATGAGATATTTCTGCATTTCATTTTCAATGCATTTGTAAAACTGTCTAAAACATTTGGAATAAGTTAAGGGGTATGAATACTTTCATTGCATATTGACTACTAATACATTATCATTCCACAGCGGAACAGTGTTGGCAGCGGAGATATAGAAGCATTAAAGAGGCGAGCCATGGCCACTTAAGAAGGAAAGGTCAAGTGGTTCCAGCCCTATACTTTAAAACATAGCGTGTGTCCTAAATGGCACCCTATTTACTATATGGCACACTACATTTAACCAGGATCCATAGAGCTCTGGTCAAAAGGAGTGTACTATATAGGGAGCTATTTTGGGACACAGCCATAGGCTGCATTCCACTTCAATGTCTGTCAATAGACAGACACTCTGCGTTTGGCGTTTGTGACTACATTATCCAGTCTGTCCATCTGTGCTGGGACGGAGCAAAGTTTCCCCTTCCCACCTCCATATGCTACCTCGTATTGCAGTATCTGGGGAATCACCAATAGATTTGACACCAGAGTGAGTATGGAGAGTTGGCGCAGTGAAATAAATGCTCTTACTTGCTTGGATAAGGTTGAATGTCTTGCCAAGACAGTAGTGGTTTTCTAAGATGGCAATTGCATGATTCTCCTAAGGACTGGATAGCATGTTTAGGTGTACTTGGCTCAGCATGCACTCATCCATACCCCACACACCTAATTGTCCTTCCAGCTGTGCAATGTTTCAGCCATTTGTAAGTTAATGCTCATTGACTGACAGTGTTCAGTTTCCTGAGTGTTCAGTTACAGCTCCAACTTAAATCAAATCGTACCAGTCCCTTTTCCAGCTGTCCAGGACAAAGCTAAAAAGATTGTTCTTCCCTGTTGTCAGGCAGACTAATAAAGAGGATGGGAGATGGTGCACAATATACATGCTGTCAGATGTATAGAAATGGACTGACAAGTTCTTAGATCAGCTTTGTATGATTTTGTCGAAGTATTGTAAACCATTTAAATAAATATTATTTTTTACCCATCTAACCCCCCCGGTGAAAAAAATACAATTTAAGGAAATATAAAGCATGCAGTGACGAATGTATACTTTTCCCGTTTGCTCTATTGTATAGTTTAAACCATTAAAGTTTAACGGCTATGGATCAACTGCAGAGTTGAATGGAGCAGAGAGTGACTTAGGTATATACAGACAGCAGGCAGTCTGGGCAAGCCAGTTTCCTGTGGATTTCCCCATACGGTCTGACTCCACTAAGTGCATCAGTAAACCTCTGTTGACCTTTCCCATCTAATCTGATGTACAGCATTAACAGTTCACTTACACGATCCCGAAGTTGCACTTCCCTGTTAGCCTTTGGGATATAGATGGTACCATAGCACTACTCCCAGCATCTCCAACACAGATTCACATCTACTGGCCCCAATTGGCTCAGCCTGTACCCTAGAAGCTCTTTGAGAGGGGTCATCTTATATACAGTCTCTGTGAGGCGAGAGGTAACATACAGTAGTCATTCATTATTCAGCCAGTATCCAAAACTACCAGATACAGCTGGGTAGAGAATGGAGATGTGTAAAAGATGGGATGGAAGGGTTTATACTGTATGAAGGTATGTTGATGGGGTGGAAGGGTTTATACTGTATGAAGGTATGTTGATGGGGTGGAAGGGTTTATACTGTATGAAGGTATGTTGATGGGGTGGAAGGGTTTATACTGTATGAAGGTATGTTGATGGGGTGGAAGGGTTAATACTGTATGAAGGTATATTGATGGGGTGGAAGGGTTAATACTGTATGAAGGTATGTTGATGGGATGGAAGGGTTTATACTGTATGAAGGTATGTTGATGGGGTGGAAGGGTTTATACTGTATGAAGGTATGTTGATGGGGTGGAAGGGTTTATACTGTATGAAGGTATGTTGATGGGGTGGAAGGGTTAATACTGTATGAAGGTATGTTGATGGGGTGGAAGGGTTTATACTGTATGAAGGTATATTGATGGGGTGGAAGGGTTTATACTGTATGAAGGTATATTGATGGGGTGGAAGGGTTTATACTGTATGAAGGTATGTTGATGGTATGGAAGGGTGTATACTGTATGAAGGTATGTTGATGGGGTGGAAGGGTTTATACTGTATGAAGGTATGTTGATGGGATGGAAGGGTTAATACTGTATGAATGTTGTGGGGGTGGGATGTATGGGTTAGTAGAGTATGGCTATGTGTTGTGGGAGAGATGGAAGGGATTATACACTTAAGCCTGGTTCACACCGCATGCCGTAATGCTCAAATCAGTTGTGTTTCTCATATTCGTTTTGGACTGCCCAAACAGCATGTTACAAGTGACGAAATCGGATGTGTGTGTTCAAACAGTCATTTGCTGACACGGCTACACTAGTTGTCATAGTAACACTGGGCGTGTGCTCTCGCTCAGAAGTTACGTAGCAAGCATGCCATGGCGATATTGCCTGCCATGGACGTTCCCTAGTTGCTGTGAATGTTCAAAATCATAGTGTAAGAACACTTTGAAAGCCTCAAAAGGATAAGATGATCCAACTTTTAAAACAAATCATTTCTGGCTAGCCATTGGCTTCAAAGTACATCTCAATCCATTCACAGTGCATATTCCAATCTTCTGTAGTGCCATCAAATGCATACATTTTCCCAATGTATCCAGCCATTACTCGATTTCCCTATCTACTCGTTGCGGCCGTGACGTTCATTGCTAGCGAGTTTACCTCTCGCTCGGATCCGTTCGCTCTCCTCCTCGGGAAGACAACATCCGTCACTTTGTGACCTTGTCCTCTCTCGGGAGATAAAACATCCACTCAGCTCATTAGTAGAGTACTTTTAGATATTTTTTAAATCTCGTAACCACTTGTTTAACTTAGTGCATTGTGCACATTTGTGGCCTGCTGGAGGTCATTTTGCAGGGCGCTGGCAGTGCACCTCCTTGCACAAAGGCGGAGGTAGCGGTCCTGCTGCTGGGTTGTTGCCCTCCTACGGCCTCCTCCACGTCTCCTGATGTACTGGCCTGTCTCCTGGTAGCGCCTCCATGCTCTGGACACTACGCTGACAGACACAGCAAACCTTCTTGCCACAGCTCGCATTGATGTGCCATCCTGGATGAGCTGCACTACCTGAGCCACTTGTGTGGGTTGTAGACTCCGTCTCATGCTACCACTAGAGTGAAAGCACAGACTGTGTGTGGAAAATGATTTAAGACAGACTCACCAATACAACATTGCATTAGCCTGTGGCGAGTTATTTGTAAATCAAAAATTATGAATAAGGTTTTATGTAAGATTGCTAAATACAGAGCAAAATGATGTATTTTATTATTTGTGCCCTGGTCCTATAAGAGCTCTTTGTCACTTCCCACGAGTCAGGTTGGGACGAACTCACACTCATTCTTATGTGTCGTATCATGTTGTTTCATGTTGTGTCATTTCATTACAGTACAACGGTTTGATTTGTTTGATCTTAGCTAGCTACATAGCCGTCTTTGTATCAAACATAATTGTGTAGTTATTGAGGTTCGCTAGCCAGCTATTTTCGTCCTAACGTAACGCAGCGTAGCCAACACTGCTAGCTAGCCAGCTTGCCACCGAATAGCAGCATTGTAGAAACGAGTGCATTACAACGGAACGACTTGATTAGTGTAGTGTTGGCTGGCTACACAGTTGTCTTTGCTATCTTTGATTTGTTTGATCTTAGCTAGCTACTTAGCTGGCTACATAGCCGTCTTTGTATCAAAGATAATTGTGTAGTTATCGAGGTTCGCTGAGGTTCGCTAGCCAGGTATTCTCGTCCTAACGTAACGTAACGTAGTCAACCCTGCTAGCTAGCCAGCTAGCCACCGATTAGCAGCACTGTAGAAACGATTACATTACAACGGAACGACTTGATTTGTGTAGTGTTAGCTAGCTACATAGTTTTCTTTGCTATTTTTGTATCTAAGATAATTGTGTAGCTTTGAGTAATTATCGGTTAGCTAGCCAGCTATTTTCGCCTGCCGCGCTGCCGTCCTCCTACCTAGCCAACACTGCTAGCTAACACTGCTAGCTAGCCAACTTCTACCGAATAGCAGCACTGTAGAAACGTACATTACAACGGAACGACTTGATTAGCGTAGTGTTAGCTAGTTGTCTTTGCTGTCCTTGTATCCATGATAATTGTGTAGTTTAGAGAAATTTAGAGAAATTGTCGAGGTCACCTAGCCAGCTTCACTTTCAACAACGCAGCCACTGCTAGCCAGGCTACTTCACCAGCCAGCAGTACTATATCATTTTAGTCAATCAGATCTTTTATTTTACTTTTATTTTTTGCAACGTAAGCTTAACTTTCTGAACATTCGAGACGTGTAGCCCACTTGTCATTCTAATCTCCTTTGCTTTAGCGTAGCCTCTTCTGTAGCCTGTCAACTATGTGTCTGTCTATCCCTGTTCTCTCCTCTCTGCACAGACCATACAAACGCTTCACACCGCGTGGCCGCGCCCACCCTAACCTGGTGGTCCCAGCCCGCACGACCCACGTGGAGTTCCAGGTCTCCGGTAGCCTCTGGAACTGCCGATCCGCGGCCAACAAGGCAGAGCTCATCTCAGCCTATGCGTCCCTCCAGTCCCTCGACTTCTTGGCACTGACGGAAACATGGCTCACCACAGATAACACTGCTACTCCTACTGCTCTCTCTTCGTCTGCCCACGTGTTCTCGCACACCCCGAGAGCTTCTGGTCAGCGGGGTGGTGGCACCGGGATCCTCATCTCTCCCAAGTGGTCATTCTCTCTTTCTCCCCTTACCCATCTGTCTATCGCCTCCTTTGAATTCCATGCTGTCACAGTTACCAGCCCTTTCAAGCTTAACATCCTTATCTTTTATCGCCCTCCAGGTTCCCTTGGAGAGTTCATCAATGAGCTTGATGCCTTGATAAGCTCCTTTCCTGAGGACGGCTCACCTCTCACAGTTCTGGGTGACTTTAACCTCCCCACGTCTACCTTTGACTCATTCCTCTCTGCCTCCTTCTTTCCACTCCTCTCCTCTTTTGACCTCACCCTCTCACCTTCCCCCCCTACTCACAAGGCAGGCAATACGCTTGACCTCATCTTTACTAGATGCTGTTCTTCCACTAACCTCATTGCAACTCCCCTCCAAGTCTCCGACCACTACCTTGTATCCTTTTCCCTCTCGCTCTCATCCAACACTTCCCACACTGCCCCTACTCGGATGGTATCGCGCCGTCCCAACCTTCGCTCTCTCTCCCCCGCTACTCTCTCCTCTTCCATCCTATCATCTCTTCCCTCTGCCCAAACCTTCTCCAACCTATCTCCTGATTCTGCCTCCTCAACCCTCCTCTCCTCCCTTTCTGCATCCTTTGACTCTCTATGTCCCCTATCCTCCAGGCCGGCTCGGTCCTCCCCTCCCGCTCCGTGGCTCGACGACTCATTGCGAGCTCACAGAACAGGGCTCCGGGCAGCCGAGCGGAAATGGAGGAAAACTCGCCTCCCTGCGGACCTGGCATCCTTTCACTCCCTCCTCTCTACATTTTCCTCTTCTGTCTCTGCTGCTAAAGCCACTTTCTACCACTCTAAATTCCAAGCATCTGCCTCTAACCCTAGGAAGCTCTTTGCCACCTTCTCCTCCCTCCTGAATCCTCCTCCCCCTCCCCCCCCCCTCCTCCCTCTCTGCAGACGACTTCGTCAACCATTTTGAAAAGAAGGTCGACGACATCCGATCCTCGTTTGCTAAGTCAAACGACACCGCTGGTTCTGCTCACACTGCCCTACCCTGTGCTTTGACCTCTTTCTCCCCTCTCTCTCCAGATGAAATCTCGCGTCTTGTGACGGCCGGCCGCCCAACAACCTGCCCGCTTGACCCTATCCCCTCCTCTCTTCTCCAGACCATTTCCGGAGACCTTCTCCCTTACCTCACCTCGCTCATCAACTCATCCTTGACCGCTGGCTACGTCCCTTCCGTCTTCAAGAGAGCGAGAGTTGCACCCCTTCTGAAAAAACCTACACTCGATCCCTCCGATGTCAACAACTACAGACCAGTATCCCTTCTTTCTTTTCTCTCCAAAACTCTTGAACGTGCCGTCCTTGGCCAGCTCTCCTGCTATCTCTCTCAGAATGACCTTCTTGATCCAAATCAGTCAGGTTTCAAGACTAGTCACTCAACTGAGACTGCTCTTCTCTGTATCACGGAGGCGCTCCGCACTGCTAAAGCTAACTCTCTCTCCTCTGCTCTCATCCTTCTAGACCCATCGGCTGCCTTCGATACTGTGAACCATCAGATCCTCCTCTCCACCCTCTCCGAGTTGGGCATCTCCGGCGCGGCCCACGCTTGGATTGCGTCCTACCTGACAGGTCGCTCCTACCAGGTGGTGTGGCGAGAATCTGTCTCCTCACCACGCGCTCTCACCACTGGTGTCCCCCAGGGCTCTGTTCTAGGCCCTCTCCTATTCTCGCTATACACCAAGTCACTTGGCTCTGTCATAACCTCACATGGTCTCTCCTATCACTGCTATGCAGACGACACACAATTAATCTTCTCCTTTCCCCCTTCTGATGACCAGGTGGCGAATCGCATCTCTGCATGTCTGGCAGACATATCAGTGTGGATGACGGATCACCACCTCAAGCTGAACCTCGGCAAGACAGAGCTGCTCTTCCTCCCGGGGAAGGACTGCCCGTTCCATGATCTCGCCATCACGGTTGACAACTCCATTGTGTCCTCCTCCCAGAGCGCTAAGAACCTTGGCGTGATCCTGGACAACACCCTGTCGTTCTCAACTAACATCAAGGCGGTGGCCCGTTCCTGTAGGTTCATGCTCTACAACATCCGCAGAGTACGACCCTGCCTCACACAGGAAGCGGCGCAGGTCCTAATCCAGGCACTTGTCATCTCCCGTCTGGATTACTGCAACTCGCTGTTGGCTGGGCTCCCTGCCTGTGCCATTAAACCCCTACAACTCATCCAGAACGCCGCAGCCCGTCTGGTGTTCAACCTTCCCAAGTTCTCTCACGTCACCCCGCTCCTCCGCTCTCTCCACTGGCTTCCAGTTGAAGCTCGCATCCGCTACAAGACCATGGTGCTTGCCTACGGAGCTGTGAGGGGAACGGCACCTCAGTACCTTCAGGCTCTGATCAGGCCCTACACCCAAACAAGGGCACTGCGTTCATCCACCTCTGGCCTGCTCGCCTCCCTACCACTGAGGAAGTACAGTTCCCGCTCAGCCCAGTCAAAACTGTTCGCTGCTCTGGCACCCCAATGGTGGAACAAACTCCCTCACGACGCCAGGACAGCGGAGTCAATCACCACCTTCCGGAGACACCTGAAACCCCACCTCTTCAAGGAATACCTAGGATAAAGCAATCCTTCTGCCCCCCCCCCCCCCCCTTAAAAGATTTAGATGCACTATTGTAAAGTGGCTGTTCCACTGGATGTCATTAGGTGAATGCACCAATTTGTAAGTCGCTCTGGATAAGAGCGTCTGCTAAATGACTTAAATGTAAATGTAAATGTTGTGGCAGGCTTATAATAATGGCAAAAAACAACATTTGAAAGTGTGCTGACCCTGGTGCTTGAGGGGGTACGCAGCTGGAGGTTGATGTTTGAAGTGGTACGGGACTATAAAAAAGTTTGAACCACTGGTTTATGGCATAAAGGTCAGTCAATGAGGAACATTTCAAGAAGCTGGATTGCAGGAAGCTTGGCCCCAGTGATGTACTGGGCCGTACGCACTACCCTCTGTAGCGCCTTACGGCCAGATGCTGAGCAGTTGCATTACCAGGCGGTGATGCGACCGGTCAGGATGCGCTCAATGGTGCAGCTGTAAAACTTTGAGGATCTGGGGACCCATGCAAAAAGGTTTTGTCGTGCCGTCTTCACGACTCTTGGTGAGTTTGGACCATGATCACATCACCAACGATCTGGACACCAAGGAACTTGAAACTCAACCCCCTCCACTACAGCCCGTTGATGTTAAATGGGGGCCTGTTCGGCCCTACTTTTCCTGTAGTCCACGATCAGCTCCTTTGTCTTGCTCACATTGAGGGAGAGGTTCTTGTCCTGGCACCACACTGCCAGTTCTCTGACCTCGTCCTTATAGGCCATCTCATCGTTGTTGGTGATCAGGCCTACCACTGTTGTGTCGTCAGCAAACTTAATGATGGTGTTGGAGTTGTTTGGCCACGCAGTCATGGGTGAACCGAGAGTACAGGAGGGGACTAAGTACACACCCCTGAGGGGTCCCAGCTTTGAGATTCAGCATGGCAGATGTGGTAAGGGTAGGCAACAACACTTGGGGGCGGCCCGTCAGGAAGTCCAGGATCCAGTTGCAGAAGGTGTTTAGTCACAGGGTCCTTAGCTTAGTGATGAGCTTTGTGTGCACGATGATGTTGAACGCTGAGCTGTAGTCAATGAACAGCATTCTCACATAGGCGTTCCTTTTGTCCAGGTGGGAAAGGGCAGTGTGGAGTGCGATTGAGATTGTGCCATCTGTGGATCTGTTGGGGCAGTATGCGATTTGGAGTGGGTCTAGGGTATACGGGAGGATGCTGTTGATGTGAGCCATGACCAACCTTTCATAGCACTTCATGGCTACCGACGTGAGTGCTACGGGGTGGTAATCATTTAGGCAGGTTACCTTTGCATCCTTGGGCACAGGGACTATGGTGGTCTGCTTGAAACATGTAGGTATTACAGACTCAGTCAGGGAGAGGTTTAACTTCTCTAGGATAGGGGGGTGACATTTTCACTTTTGGATGAATTAGTCAGAGTTGGTAGGGTCAATTAATTATTGTGGGTGGGATTTTCCGGGAAGGTAGTAGATTAGTATTCTAGTCATTAAAACACGTTTTCAATATAATGTACTATGGCAAACCTCAGAAAAATATTTGTGTTCTGTTCATAAATATGGATTTTCCCTGTTAAACAGTGAAGAGGCAATAAAAAACAAAAAGTTGGAGAAGACTTAAAATCTAGCACTTTGGGTTTGAAATGACACAATGACTGAAGTTGAAGTGCAGACTGTCGTATTTTAGTGAGAGGGTATTTTTATCCGTATTAGGTGAACCATTTAGAAATTACACCACTTTATGTACATAGTCCTCCCCTCCCCCATTTTGGGGGACCAAAAGTATTGGGATAAATTTACTTGTGTATTAAAGTAATACAAAGTTAAGCATTTGTCTCATTCATAGCAAGCTTCTGAGCTTTACAAAATTGTTGGATGCATTTGCTGTTTGTTTTGGTTGCGTTTCATTATTTTGTGCACAATAGAAATGAATGGTAAATAATGTATTCTGTCATTTGAGTCACTTTTATTGTAAATAAGAATGTAACGTGTTTCTAATCCCTTCTACACTATGTGGATGTTACCATGATTACAGATGATACTGAATGAATTGTGAGTAATGATGAGTGAGAAAGTTAGACGCACAAATATCATAACCCGAAGACATGCAGATAATCCTGAAAGTAAGACATCCTTTTGAGACTTGTATACCCGCACTGCATCTGCAAGCTGTTGGTTAGAGCGCGCATGCCAAGACCAGAGTATGCACATTTGCTATTTATTAATTTAACAGTATGTGACAAAACTTTCCGTAGAGTTGAAAAAGTGCGGAAAACCCATCTATTCGGTAAATGAAAACTTAAGCAAAAAAAGTACATTTTGCGCACTCTATTTCACCACGCACTGATTTTTATCCTAAGTGAGTTTGGCGGAAACACCACTGGTGGGAATATTCGCATATTTTCTTTATGCGGATGATAGAATATTCGCATGAGAATATGTAGCCAATTGGAAGGAAACATAGGTACGGATGATCTTGTCTTGTGTGTGACAGGGTTACTTCCGACTTTCCCCATTTTCTTTTCCACCAATATAGTACACACACGGTAACAGCATAATTCCATTTCACCTTGGGTGGGTAACTAGAAGCATAGAGGGATGCATGCAAAGACAACTCGGAAGTTAATTTAGAAGTGCAAATTAAATTTGCACATTGGAAATCACCATCTTCCCAGGGGCTTGAACAGAAACAGATGGAGACCACTGGATAAGGTTCAAGAAGAATGGGTGAAGTGTCAAGTAAGCCATCCCAGGCTATCCCAGTAAAACGTTTACATTTTTGTTACTTCCTACATATACATTCCGTGACTCATCTATCCACTTAAACCTTCTATTTTTGTTATACATTATAAAAAAAAATGCACGCCAACTCCCCAATAATGTAAAACCTTACAAAATATGCACAGTATAAATGAAAACAAGACTAATGTGTGGAAACGAATGAGTGCAGTCGGCGCTAGAGTAATGGTGCTTGGTCTGCAGTGTGGACTCTAGGCTGCAGTAGAGGCTGTTCGCCTCTGCTCCACTGACTGAAAAAAAGTAATTCCCTCTATATGAACTTTAGTTGACTGTTGTGTACATTTATTTTTGTTGTACTGTATTTGACTTGTGTTATATTGTATTAGATTTTTTATGTATTTTATGAAATTGTTTATGCAGGGCTCCTTCGTAAGAGAGACACTGGTCTCAACGGTGACTCCCTGATTAAATAAAATAAATTAACTCTAACCCGCCCTGAAAATGTCCAATCTTAAAATCTAGTACAAATTGTTTTGGGGGAGGGAGAGAAAAACTGTAAGTCAGTTGTGTAACTTAAGCAAGGTCATTGTAGCAGGCTTCAAATGCACTATTACAGCGGTGGCCTGGCTGTGACCCTCCACTATAGAGGGAGAAGTAAGGAGAGCAACATCCCTGGAACCACACTGGGGCTGGCAGCTGGTGGGCAATAGGTTGTAGTCTGGGCCTTGGAGACTAGACTATAGAGAGGGAGGTGAAGAGGGTGGCTAGCTATGACCCTCACCTATAAGAGAAGGAGAGGAGGATGTGAAGAGGGGAGGGTCTAGCTCCTTGGGACCAGCCTGGGTATAACCCTCAACTATAGGAGGAGAGGATGTGAAGACAGGGGGATAGCTCTTTGGGACTAAACAGCTGGTGGCCAACAGGTTGCCAACTATGGGTAGACTTAACAGCCAGCAGGAGCATACAACTAACTGAAAACAAAGACTGCATCTCAAATGGCACCCTATTCCCTAAATTGTTCACTACCGATTCAGAAAAGTGGATTGCAATTAACAAGACTGAGCTAAGTTATATTTAGACAGATAGTAGTCTATTGAACACCTGACTTCCATAAGGCACTGACTATGACCTACATTATATAGTTGACCTGACCTTCAGTGTACTCTAGTCTGACAGAAATATGCATTAATGTATTTGTATTTATCATATACAGTAGGTCTATTTATAGCTGTTAATGTCAGTAAAGGGAGAGTGAAGTACTACTAGGGATACTAAATACCAGTCAGTCCCTGTGCAAGGCCATTAAGATCAAGATTTATTGCACTGATGTGTCTGCAGGGTAGTGAGGCAATGTTACAGACTGACCAGGCGACCACTCTAGAGGATTAAAGCAGACATGAATGTACAGTTCTTAAAGTATTTGGGCTTTTAAAACACATACGCTGTAATTCAAAACATCGCTTGCAGAGGGAAGGGACCAATGTATCCGTGGACTTAACAGGTGAAAAGTCTTTATTTATACATTTCCTTAACGTTACTGCATTAGAGACCCAGCGGGAAGCTTATTGTGCTGTAGACTCCAAGACCCACTTGGGGTGAAGGCTATTGCATTGGAGAAATTACCAAGAAACTGAAGATCTCGTACAACGCTGTGTACTACTCCCATCACAGAACAGCTCAAACTGTCTCTAACCAGAATAGAAAGAGGAGTGGGAGGCCCCGGTGCACAACTGAGCAAGAGGACAACTACATTAGAGTGTCTAGTTTGAGAAACAGACGCCCCACAAGTCCTCAACTGGCAGCTTCATGAAATAGTACCCGCAAAACACCCGTCTCAACATCAGCAGTGAAGAGGCAATTTCTCACATGGAATAGCCTTAATTTCTCAGAAGAAGACTAAACTGACGAGTTTCAGAAGAAAGTTCTTTGTTTCTGGCCATTTGGAGCCTGTAATCGAACCGACAAATGCTGATGCTCCAGATACTCAACTAGTCTAAAGGAGGCCAGTTTTATTGCTTCTTTAAAATCGGAACAACCATTTTCAGCTGTGCTAACATAATTGCAAGAAGATATTCCATTAAAATCAGCCGTTTCAAGCTACAATAGCCATTTACAACATTAACCATGTCTACACTGTATTTCTGATCAATTTGATGTCATTTTAAAATAGACAAAAAATGTGCTTTTCTTTCAAAAACAAGGACATTTCTAAGTGACCCCAGTGTATAGCCTGGGATGGCGCAGGCACTGTATGAAGTTATGGAAATCTGGATACCGCCCAACTCTCACATTTAGCACAGTATTGCCAAGTAGTCAATTGTTTTAAGAAACGCATGAAAGACAAACAGTCCATTTAATACTGTATTTTCTGTAACAAAGACAGAGACATCTGTCTGTTTCTATAGAGCTTTGTCCGTTTGAGGTCCTATTCAGCTTGGCTTTATCTTGGGCCAGACTGCCCAAAAGAGCCTGCTGGTTCTGCTTGTCCTGCGAGCCTCAAAGGGCAAACCAGGCCAACCCTTCCGGAGCAGGGCTTTAGAAGTTATAGAACTCATTCTAATTCTATGGTAGTAGAACTGTTGTTAGCCATTCTGTTCTAAGAATGTGTCAGACTGCTAGTCCAGTGGAGCAGAGGGGTTCTGGGGTAATGTGCCCCATTGTTGTGACAGAGAGAAAGGGGGAATATGTCCCACCAGGAGTCTGGTGGGACAAAACTTACCATATGCTGCCTCACATTAGAATGACAAAAGGCACATTTTTCTACGTGAACTCAAAGAAATCTCATGATGTACTTTGTTGGATCCTTGTAAAACACCAGCCGAAAAACAAAGAAGAAAATCAGTTAAAAACAGACTTAACCAACTAGGCCACATTATACAGTTCTGCTCAAACCTCAACTGTGCGAGCTACATTTCATGACTCATGAGTTCTTATTTCTCTAAATCTTGTCTTTGTCAATATAGTAAGAGAGAAATACCTACAGCAGCTAAGTATTCCAGCATAGTTTAACTTCGCTGTGAGAAAGTCGAGCCTGAGGCTGCAATTGTATTATATGGACATAGATTACAGCTATCCTTTAAATAGCCTCTAATGCTTGTCATTTTCTATAAAGACACAGTGTCTATTCCAGGCCCCAGGCAGTAGTTAAGTCGTTAATGAGGGCCTAATTGTATTAAATTGTCCCCCCCCCCCAGACGCGTTGGTCAAAATTTGTGCACTAGAAAAAGGGAATAGGGTGCCATTTGGAACATAGCCAGGCAGGCAAAAAAACTGTAGGGCTCAGTTAGGATTGATCGTGCAGTGCTGCTATGGAACATGCATCGAAACAAGGCCAAGGTTTTAGGCAATTACAGCATACAGACCCATTTTTCCATGATCAAATTAGGACAGTGTCCAAATCAGCAGCATTTACTTTATAATGCTGTCAGATCGGCTTGTAATAAGATCCATTCTCACTGTAATAACAACGCTATTACCATGCATAACTATAACACTAATCGCATGTGCTATTACTCAGGTAAAACAGTTCTGATTGATCCCTTTATCCCTAACACAGCCCCTTACATAGAATGATTCTATTTCTACAATGCTAAGGTTCCTCCTCTGGTTGTAGAAAGCATGAATCATTCTAACTGGCCTATAGCCTATATCGGCATCATTCAACTTAATGGTATTAAACTGCTGACCTGAAAGGACTCGGTTCCAAAAAGCTATCAACAGCCCATTTGAAACATCTGGCTGTGGTTGTCCTTTTCCAAAACCCAGTTTGACATCGGCAGATATATGAAAGAGCAAACAATGCCAGAGTTAATGGTTATATCAGCAATGTAAATACTGTAGGTCAAAAACAAACATTGTATAGCACACCACTGTTCAATCTAATCAATTAGGGTATCACAATCAAATTCCCACAGATGCTGTGATTATGGCAGACATGGAAAACATATTTTTGCCATAGCCTCTGGTTCCTATCATCTCTGGCTCTTCCATTTCTCCACTATTTTCCTGTTTGCTCCCTTTTAATGTATTGTTATAAAACCCTCTGCGGAAGTGATCAGGTCAACCAATGATTAGTCTAACTAAACTGTCTGTGCTGCTTTGAAACGACTAAAGGACCAAAAATAACTATATTGAACAAAAATATGAAACGCAACATGCAACAATTTTACTGAGTTATAGTACAGTAAATTCATTAGGCCCTAATCTATGGATTTCACATGACTGGGCAGGCACGCAGACATGGGTGGACCTAGGAGGGCATAGGCCCAGCCACTGGGGAGCCAGGCCCAGCCAATCAGAATGAGTTATTCCCCACAAAAGGGATGTGGAGGTCCTGATCTAGTCACACGTGGTCTGCAGTTGTGAGGCCGGTTGGACATACTGCCAAATTCTCTAAAACGACGTTCAGATGGCTTATGGTAGAGAAATTAACATTCAATTCTCTGGCAACAGCTCAGGTGGACATTCCTGCAGTCAGCATGCCAATTGCGGTATTGTGTTGTGACAAAACTGCACATTTTACAGTGGCCTTTCATTGTCCACAGCACAAAGTGCACCTGTATAATGATCATGCCGTTTAATCCGTTTCTTGATATGCCACACCTGTCTGGTGGATGGATTATCATAGTGTAACGGATGTGAAATGGCTAGCTAGTTAGCTGTCTAAAGTTATACTGTTACAATGGCAAAGGGGAAATTATCACGAACAGGAATGTAAACAAATTTGTGAAAAAGTTGAGAAATAAGCTTTTTGTGTGTATAGAACATTTCGGGGCTCTTTCATTTCAGCTCATGAATCATGGGACCAACACTTTACATGTTGCGTTTATATTTTTGCTCAGTATATTTTCAGTCAGATAAACCTGAATCTGTTTGCCTGTGCTTCCATACAAAAGGTCAGTAG
This sequence comes from Salvelinus fontinalis, assembly GCF_029448725.1. Taxonomy (NCBI): domain Eukaryota; kingdom Metazoa; phylum Chordata; class Actinopteri; order Salmoniformes; family Salmonidae; genus Salvelinus; species Salvelinus fontinalis. Next base: position 39,055,261 of record NC_074679.1, read on the forward strand.
TGAGTCACAAAGTGCCTCTCTGCACTTAGCAGTTTGTAGGCCCTGAATCTTTCATGAACATTATGGCCATGTAGCAGAGAATCGGAGCACAAAAGTACAACATTGTCTTAAAATGCGTGCAGAGCAGCCATGAGAGCTCTGCACAGTTCTGCATGCATCGCATCTACTCATTCTATGGATAATAATCAAGTCACTTATCAGTGGCACTGTAGCTTGGAAAACACTGATGATCCAAGTCGGATTTGGAAGGACTTTAATTTTACTTGCGTGTGGTGGCGTTATAACATGTTACATAATACAGATTGCAATGTGAAAACTCTGAGCCATAGTAAATAAGTTTTTTTTTTTAATAAAAAAAAGTAATCTTTTCAGAGAGGAGCTAAAGACAGTAAAAAAATAAACCAACAAAGTAGCTGATGCTTTGTGTTCTCTCAACATTCTATAGAATGCTGCCTGAGACTGTAGTCTAAGCATGTCTTCTTAATCTGTTGTGACACAGCTCAGCTCCAATAGGACTTTTTGGAGGAGAAGAGACATTGGACAGCCGTGCCTGGCTCACCGATCCAGGAAATCACACTCGTTATATTTTTTTGTAGTTTTACTTCAGTGCCTTATCTCAAACAGGATGCATGTTTTGAAATATTTTTATTCTGAACAGGCTTCCTTTTCACTCTGTCAATTACATTATGATTGTGGAGCAACTACAATGTTGATCCATCCTCAGTTTTCTATCACAGCCATTAAACTCAGTAACTGTTTTAAAGTCATTATTGGCCTCATGGTGAAATCCCTGATCGGGTTCCTTCCTCTCCGACAACCAAGTTAGGAAGGACTCCTGTATCTTTGTAGTGACTGGGTGTATCGATACACCATTCAAAAAGTAATTAATAACTTCACCATGCTCAAAGAGATATTCAATGTCTGCTATTTTATTTTTTACCCATCAACCAATAGGTGCCCTTCTTTGCGAGGCATTGCAAAACCTCCCTGGTCTTTGTGGTTGTATCTGTTTGAAATTCAGTGCTCGACTGAGGGACCTTACAGATAATTGTATGTGTGGGGTGCAGAGATGAGGTAGTCATTCATAAATAATGTTAAACTCTATTATTGCACACAGAGTGAGTCCATGCTACTTATGTGACTTGTTAAGCACTTTCTTACTCCTGAACTTATTTAGGCTTGCCATAACAAAAGGGGTTGAATACTTATTGACTAAAGACATTTCAGTTTATCATTTGTAATTCATTTGTATACATTTCAAAAACAAATGCTGGGTTATTGTGTGTAGGCCAGTGACAAAAAAAATCTACATGTATTACATTTTAAATTTAGGCTGTAACATCAAAATGTGGAAAAAGTCTTTAGGCATTGCATTTCTCTATGGAGGCAGACTCCTCCACAATGGAAGCCATTAGTTCCACCCACAGTAAAATACTGTTAGGTAACATTGACAGCTGTCAGAGTCTGAAGGGTATGAGCTTATTATCCCGGCCAGGGCAATACCGTTTTACCGTAGGACTTAAATGAAATGCACTCAGACAACGGACGGTTGCTTTAGCAGGTGTCGGTCAGACCTATAGGACCAAGATAATTTCTGAGTAAATATATTTTTAAATATATGCATATTTAAGTCCTCTGACAGCCTGTCACAGACCTCAAACAAGTGAGAGTCATCCTGACTGAAAGAATGAGCAGAATTGATGGTCGACAGCACCATCAAAGAAATTGGCCATACTATTCATCACAGCAAGCCCAGAGTGAAGAGTGTGTAATTGTATGTGACAGTCTCTGAACAAATCCTTATAGTAATCAACATCATGAATGAGAAATAGGAGCCTACCTTATAGGTGCATGGCGACTCATTGAGGTTGACGCTATCTTTCACAAGTTTATCCCTGATCAAGACCTTCAGTTTGGGATTGGTCACCAACTCTTTACAATCATCAGTTAAACTTAGATTGTGGTTTGTTGGACAAGGTGATTGTTGGTGACCTCCATTTCCAACTTCCTCCTGATTGGATTCTGTCCATGACCTTGACCACTGGAAATCATTCTCGCCATCTGTGATGAGCGTGGTGCTGGTGCCCAACAAGGGGCTAAGGGGAGAGGGGTTCAGAGGCTCGAGGGTGAAGTAAAGACCGGGAGCTTTTTTCTTGTCCTCCTCTCTTAACTTCTTCACCGCGTTGAGTACTTTTTGTCGGTGGTGCTGCGAGTGTACCCCTATGGCGTCAAGATCGGGGTCCCCAATTTGTTTACAAACTTCCAGATCATCGTATCCATTGTCCACAAACGCCTCCAAGTATTGAGGCAGCTGAAAAGTCTGTAGCCACTCGTAGACAAGGCCTGGGCCGGTGCGCATCATTTTGATATTCGATATGATGAGCAATGTATGCCATGCATATGCTGTTAGAAATAGTATTATCTCCAAAACGTAAACTTCAGGGGCGCGCGGTATCCTTGAGACATTACATATGCCGCGGCCGCTGTGTCATCGCCATCAGTGGTCCAACGTTCCAGGCTCATGCAAAGATGATTCCACTTATGAAAGATCCAAGAAATCAAGTCAACTAGTGTTACAATAATGACCGAGACGTGTGCATTCACGATTCAGAATAGACACATTTTTGCCTAAATGTTTCATAGGCCTACATGTTGTGCAGGTTCCAAAAATCCAACCAAGCAGGTGCATGTGGTTATCAATTAATCCAAGCAAGCGAGAACGAGAAAGCGTGGCATGATATCCAAGCAAAACACAATGGGTTTCAAAGGACAAATAAAGGAATTGTGCAAACGCCTACACAGGCTGAATTTCAGTCGGTTTCTATTCCTCAACCTTATGTTCGTTTCTTTGCATCAGTTTCCAATGGCAGTCGCGACATAGTTATACTTCAGGAGGATCCGAGACGGTAACCTAAATGTGAGCTAAAAAGGTTTTCATTTATCACTGCTTCTTATCAACAGATACCAATACATTTGTTGTAGCACATGGCTCAATGCATCCTCTCTCCCGATTGAACTTTCTCTTCGGTCAAGTATGCTTTCGACTCCAAAGTTCCATTCAATCAAAACGCATACGCTTTGCGCCTGCCTGTGTTGTTTTATGACCAGTGAGAATTATCTGTACTCTAGCGGCCCCTGTCCGACACACACCGTTGACTGATTGAATATAAGTAAATCATAGCCTAGCAGTATTGTATGCAAGTTGGGATCAATTACCCAAAATTAAGGCAATAATTGTCGAGGTAAATCAGTAGGCTACAAATATATATTTTTTTATAAGTTGTACCACGCCTGATTTATGATTCCTGTCAAGAGACGTTTTATCTTCCCATAACTTTTAATGAGCATACGGGTGCAGGCATTCGCTCCAGCACTGCTCTGATGACACACCTGATTGAAACCATCAACTTATAATTTGTTTTGATTTACTTGACCCACCAATTATAGCCTTCATGTTATTTAACATTTGATTCCAGCTTGCATAAATATTTGGCATTTATTTTCAATCAGTTAACAGCCACAAAGACAACTTGAGACAAATGGGTTCGTAGGATTTGTTTTCCATTTATTTTTCAATTACACAATAATACACTACATGGCCAAATGTGTGTGGCTCATCACACATCTCATTCCAAAATAATGGGCATTAATATAGAGTTGGTTCCCCTTTGCTGCTGTAACAGCCTATACTCTTCTGGGAAGAATTTCCACTATATGTTTAAACTTTGCTGGGGGACTTGCTTCCATTCAGCCACAAGAGCATTAATGAGGTCGGGCAATGATTTGGGGTGAATAGGCCTGGATTGCAGTCGGCGTTCCAAGTCATCCCGAAGGTTTTCGATGGGGTTGAGGTCAGGGCTCTGAGCAGGCCAGTCAAGTTCTTCCACACAGATCTTGACAAACCATTTCTGTATGGACCTCGCTTTGTGCACGGGGGTATTGTCATGTTGAAACAGGAAAGGGTCTTCCCCAAACTATTACCACAATGTTGGAAGCACAGAAACATCTAGAATGTCATTGTATGCTGTAGCATTAAGATTTCCCTTCACTGGAACTAAGGGGCTTAGCCCAAACCATGATAAACAGCCCCAGACCATTAATCCTCCTCCACCAAACTTTACAGTTGGGACTATGCATTGGGGAAGGTATCGTTCTCCTGGCATCCGCCAAAAACCCAGATTCGTCCGTCGGACTGCCAGATGTTGGAAGGGTGATTCATCAGTCCAGAGAAAGTGTTTCCACTGCTCCAGACTCCAATGGCGGTGAGCTTTACATCGCTCCAGCCGACACTTGGCATTGCGCATGGTGATCTTAGGCTTGTGTGCAGCTGCTTGGCCATGGAAACCCATTTCATGAAGCTACTGACGAACAGTTCTTGTGTTGATGTGTCTTCCGGAGGCAGTTTGGAACTTGGTAGTGAGTGTTGCAACCGAGGACAGATTATTTTTACGAGCTTCAGCATTCGGCGGTCCCGTTCTGTGAGCTTGTGTGGTCTACCACTTTGCGTCTGAGCCGTTGTTGCTCATAGACGTTTCCACTTCACAATAACAGCACTTACAGTTGCCCAGGGCATCTCTAGCAGTGCAGAAATTTGACAAACTGACTTGTTGGAAAGGTGGCATCCTATGACGGTGCCACGTTGAAAGTCACAGAGCTCTTCAGTACGGGCCATTCTACTGCCAATGTTTGTCTTTGGAGATTGCGTGTCTCGGTAGCTGAAATTAGAAGGGGTGTCTACATACACTACATGGCCAAAAATATCTATATAGCTACATACTTCCTACATCATTTGTGGCAGCAGATGAATTCAGACTCAGACATCCATGTGAAATTGCAGCTTTATAAAACTGTACAATAAATTGTAACTACACAGCTATTTTATCCCATACGAGTATGGCGGTTGGTTAGTTGAGAAACCTTTTGGCCTCTCCTGGTTGCCGTTTGTGTACAGTATTGTTCCAGTTGCAATAGATCTGTTAGGTAAGACAAGGGAGTATGGGGAACACAGGAAAACAAAATCATGGATCTCATCAAATAAATAGGATTATTGCTATCTGGAATCATTGGGACATCCCTAACCTAAACCCTAACCCCTACCATTTTAAAATGTCAACTTCAAATGGGGTAGGGATGTCCCAAGGATCACAGATATCAAGGAGCAAATAAATATAGTCTTTCACACTCCAGAGGAAAAACAAACATTTACCACACTCAACTCAACTGATGGATATTTCTGATAAGAAACTTCATGAATTTGTGGTCAATCAAGATAGGTTGCAATAGACCGTAGATCGAATACATGGTTCTTTCAAGTCTGTAAACATTAAAAGTTCATGCATCCTCCTAAGTGCAAGAGAACAAGGACCTCAAATATATTGTGACCTGACTGAATGGCTTTTAGTGGATTAAAATATACTGGGAACCCATCCAGAGAAATCACCCTCAGACAATCTTCCAAAAACTGGATCTATCAGATTCTGAGATGCACACATTTAATAGATCAACAGAAATGTTTATTTTCATGTTTGAATATTGGGCAATATGTACAACCATTGTTTGAGAAAAATGTGTCGTCTTAAAATGCACCATTCTATTCTTCTTAAATTATATTAAAAGTATTAATATGGAATATTGAAATTAAAATAATATTTTTTCAAATATATAAATCTATTAGAACATCATTAACTGGCAATGAAAACAAATCCGAAAGTGAAGCAAGTCTGTATATTACTTGGAAATGACACGGTTAACGTTTCCATCATGTTTTGGTCCCTCAGAGAAATAAACAAGAAAAAGGAAAAATATAAACAAAACAAACAAACAAACAAGTGGTTCAAGGTACGAAACAGTGCAAAACCACACAACAGCTCTTTACAATATATGTAGCTCAGTAGTACGAGAAATAACACATCCGGTCAAATGAAAATCTACTTTTCCTGGGTCTTTTGCACACAGGTACATGATGTAATGTGGCAAGTTACAAGGTTAGGGAGTGGCAAGCATGGAGAAGCTGCTCCACCATTTTCCAAACAGTATGGTCTATAGACTTAACACATCCAGACAGACTGTTGGAGTTTGGACAAACAAGACAACAGTGTATAATTAAGCAACTCTTTGGCGTCAGAAAATAAAATGGCTGCTGACCTGTCTTTGAGTCCCAAATGGCACCCTTTTCCCTATGTAGTGCACTACTTTTGAATAGGGTGCCATTTGGGACAGATGTTGTGTCATTTTCCCCGAACCAACACTATCAGATGTGTCTCCAGTTGTCTTGTCGCACTACTCATTTATTTACAGCTTTTGGCTGTTGTGAAAACAATCTGTAGTCTTTTATTTGGAAAATCATTTGGAAAATAAAGAACATAAGATAAACGCGTCTACCTCAACTCAAATGGCAGCATCTCCTTGCACGGGGCAAAAAAAAAATCGCGCTGAAAAACACCATTATGGAAAAATATATACTGTAAGTATAAATATGTGCCCATACACATATCTGTATATATGTACGTTCACAAACACAGATATACACATACATAGGTAGAGGTTAGCATATACGCGTCATGATAAGCAAAGGCGGAAGAGAGTTGTCTGTAAGATAGCGGTTGATTCAGAGAATAATGACCAATGAATGTTTGACCACACATCAAGTGGTACTTGGTCACTTCTTCAACTGACGCTACGAATACAAAGACAGCCATCTTATATCTGTATCCTTGGGATGGAACAGACATGCTTTCTTTTCTAAACATGGAAAACTATTTAAAATGAATAAGCCATGAGTGGAATGAATCAAATTGTCAGATTTAGAATCAGTATCTCAAAGGATTGTGAGACGACTCAGAGAGTAATCCAACCTGTATACAGTACTGCAATATCACCACATTGTTTAGTATGCTGAGGAAGAGTTGTAGGCCTTTAGTTTTCCCCTAGGTACAGACTTAGGATCAGCTAGAACCCCTCCCCCAATCCTAACCATTAGTGAGGAAAATGCTAAACTGACCCAAGATCAGCATCTAGGTGCAACTTCACCCTATTCCGTTGTACATTACTCTCAACTCTATCTCTCAGCCAATCAAAAGCCCAGAACATTAACCTCAACTCTGTCTCAGCCAATCATGAGTCCAGAACAAAAATACAAAGCTGGCACTGACATCATTCTATGGCCATACCTCTATTAGTTATATCATACTATATACAGTATCAGCTGCAAAGTGTTTTCAACATACTAATCCTTCCCGTTTTGGTCATATTAATGTCGACTTAATTTTGTCTAGTGGGTTCAGTAAGAGCCTGTAATATTTTCACTAGGCACACGCAACAGCTGATAACTTACTCTCCATGATAACCAGTTCAACTTTTACCTTTCAGCAAACAAACATGGGAACTGTATAGTATTACTTCCTGCTTCAAAACAAATCTGATTGGAAAACTAACCGTGATAATAACGTATAACCAGGCCTACTGTAAGTAGGAGAAAAGATAAGTTATAATGATGGTGTGATAAGAACTCATGGTAAATAAATTGGTCAATAAACTCATGGTTAATTAAGTGCTTGGATGGACTCCTGAAAAACAAAAACAGTCTCAAATAAAGATGACAAATGAAGACTTGCATGAAAGACGACACAAATCAGTAGAAAAAGAGGACTTGAGACGAAACACAGAGGGGGTGAATCAATCACTGATTCATCCTTTCATAACCATTGCTATAGATATTGAGACTTCAAGAGCAGAGCTGGCTCCACTGACTGTGGTTTCCATGGAGCTTCCTCCACACACAGGAGAATCCCCTTAGAGGTCCATTGCGATTGGTTGACACTGAAGAGCAGGCATCACCTCACCTGGACACTGCACAGGTAATCACAGGCAACCTAACGGTGCTCATTTTGAGTAGAATTATCTTACCTCATGGACAACAAAGCAGCTGAGAACATGACTGATAAAACACAGGAGCAGCCCCCATACATTTAGTCTCCTCTGGTGTGTTAAGGAAATGAACATGATCTCTTTCAGATGACATAGAAACATTCAGAATAACTTTCCTCCTCTGTTCCTTCTAAGTCTGTCTGTTAGTCTACTCCTCCTCATTGGTAACCAGGTGACTGAGGTAATGCAGAGTGTTTTATTGTGCTGCTAGGAGGAAGGCATCAGTCTGTTAGATAACACTTCCTCCTGCAGAGAGATGAAGAAGAGGAGGAGCTGCATCTCCTGTAGATGAAGTGGTGCGAGCAGACAACTGAGTCCCACTCTCTCCTCTCGCTGCAATCAGAGCTGATACCACTTCTTATCTTTGTACTTCAGCTTCATCTGAGAGAAAAAGAAGAGGATGAGAGAGTACGAGACTCATAAAATAAAAGGTAAATATATATATATATATATATATATATATATACACACTGGTCAAAAAAAATAAAGGGAACACTAAAATAACACATCCTAGATCTGAATGAATGAAATATTCTTATTAAATACTTTTTTCTTTACATAGTTGAATGTGCTGACAACAAAATCACACCAAAATTATAAATGGAAATCAAATTTATCAACCCATGGAGGTCTGGATTTGGAGTCACACTCAAAATTAAAGTGGAAAACCACACTACAGGCTGATCCAACTTTGATGTAATGTCCTTAAAACAAGTCAAAATGAGGCTCAGTAGTGTGTGTGGCCTCCACGTGCCTGTATGACCTCCCTACAACGCCTGGGCATGCTCCTGATGAGGTGGCGGATGGTCTCCTGAGGGATCTCCTCCCAGACCTGGACTAAAGCATCCGCCAACTCCTGGACAGTCTGTGGTGCAACGTGGCGTTGGTGGATGGAGCGAGACATGATGTCCCAGATGTGCTCAATTGGATTCAGGTCTGGGGAACGGGCGGGCCAGTCCATAGCATCAATGCCTTCCTCCTGCAGGAACTGCTGACACACTCCAGCCACATGAGGTCTAGCATTGTCTTACATTAGGAGGAACCCAGGGCCAACCGCACCAGCATATGGTCTCACAAGGGGTCTGAGGATCTCATCTCGGTACCTAATGGCAGTCAGGCTACCTCTGGCGAGCCCATGGAGGGCTGTGCGGCCCCCGAAAGAAATGCCACCCCACACCATGACTGACCCACCGCCAAACCGGTCATGCTGGAGGATGTTGCAGGCAGCAGAACGTTCTCCACGGCGTCTCCAGACTGTCACGTCTGTCACATGTGCTCAGTGTGAACCTGCTTTCATCTGTGAAGAGCACAGGGCGCCAGTGGCGAATTTGCCAATCTTGGTGTTCTCTGGCAAATGCCAAACGTCCTGCACGGTGTTGGGCTGTAAGCACAACCCCCACCTGTGGACGTCGGGCCCTCATACCACCCTCATGGAGTCTGTTTCTGACCGTTTGAGCAGACACATGCACATTTGTGGCCTGCTGGAGGTCATTTTGCAGGGCTCTGGCAGTGCTCCTCCTGCTCCTCCTTGCACAAAGGCGGAGGTAGCGGTCCTGCTGCTGGGTTGTTGCCCTCCTACGGCCTCCTCCACGTCTCCTGATGTACTGGCCTGTCTCCTGGTAGCGCCTCCATGCTCTGGACACTACGCTGACAGACACAGCAAACCTTCTTGCCACAGCTCGCATTGATGTGCCATCCTGGATGAGCTGCACTACCTGAGCCACTTGTGTGGGTTGTAGACTCCGTCTCATGCTACCACTAGAGTGAGAGCACCACCAGCATTCAAAAGTGACCAAAACATCAGCCAGGAAGCATAGGAACTGAGAAGTGGTCTGTGGTCACCACCTGCAGAACCACTCCTTTATAGGGGGTGTCTTGCTAATTGCCTATAATTTCCACCTGTTGTCTATTCCATTTGCACAACAGCATGTGACATTTATTGTCAATCGGTGTTGCTTCCTAAGTGGACAGTTTGATTTCACAGAAGTGTGATTGACTTGGAGTTACATTGTGTTGTTTAAGTGTTCCCTTTATTTTTTGAGCAGTGTATATATATATATATTGACAACACTGTCACAGAAGGCAGGCTTCTAATCAAACCTGGGTTCAGGTAGTATTCATTTTCTTTCAAATATTTTAGCTGAGCTTCATTGTTCTCGAAAGTGAAAACCCTGTCCATCCTGCACTCCAGGCAGAATCAATCAAAACGCTCAAAGTATTTGAAAGAGAACAAATACTAGCTGACACCAGGTTTGCACCTCACAGATGACCAGGTGGATATTCCCTACATCGTGAGCGTGTTTAGAGAAGGAGTCCGCGCTGGACATCATGGCTGCGGTTCTGTCCTCCAGCTCTCCCAGTTTCTGCCCCCTCTCGTCCAGGGCTATCCGGGCACGGGCCAGGTCCCCCACCACCCCAGAGGCTGCTCCCTTCATACCCTCCATGCCCTGGGGCCCAGGAATGTGCTGTGCCAGGCTACGAGACGCCTTACCCGCCGCCGTCTCACCAACTGTCGAGGAGAAAAGGAGAGAAAACAAGGTGTGCCAACAAAACAGGCTTCATCATTGCAATGCCATTAGCTCTATGTCCAATAAGAATGTGCCATTAATAAACACATGCCAAACATATTGTATGGCATAATCTATGTCCAAATCAATCCGATCAATCAATCAAAATGCTCTAGAATGTCAGTCACAGTTAAATGAGAAGCCAGTTTTATATTGACGGTGAAGTGTACTGTGGGGATGATACTTACACAGGTCTTCTCTATCCAGGGACTGAGCTCCTCCCCCAAACAAGCCCTTGAAGAAACCTCTGTTAGGAGCCTCAGGTGTCTCGATCGGTGTAAACAACTCTCCCATCATTTCCTAGAGAAGATGCCGATGTAACAGTACGTGTCAAAGAGAACCTCAGTATTTATCATACCCACAAACACAAAACGTGATATCTCTCCGTCACTCACACACACGTACCTGTAGATTGTCGCAGGTCTCCTGGCTGTATGTGATTCTCTGTATCTCGGTGGGGGAGGTGAGGTACATGGCCTGGCCCAGGTTGGAGAAGCAGAAGGTCCGGGCTATCCTCATGTCTGTCAGGGGAAGGTAGTTCACATCCAGGAGTGGTCTGAGACTGGGTAGACTGGAAGGGAGAGAAGGAGCGAGAAAGACAGGGAGAAAGGCAAAGATTGAGCAAGAGACACAAACAGTATGAATGCACTGAAGTAGGCATTGTAGTATACAACATCTGCCACAATCAGCACCAGAGGTCTGTGTTACAGTAAGAGTACCTCAGAGTACATACACACAGACTGGGCCTTTAAGAGTACCTCAGAGCCATGATGTGTCCGTTAGCACAGAAGCAGGCGAGGCAGAGTCCTGCAGCCATCTGCACCACGTCAGCTCTCAGCACAAAGGAGCTCTCTGTGATGTTGTGTTTGAAGAAGCAGGACTGGGAGGGCAGGCCCACCACCTTGGCCTGTTTCTCTGAGCACACCACAGCGTACTGGCTGTCCTGACCCTCCTGGGTGGGGGGTGGAGAGGCCGGCCTGCGCCGCCTCGCCTTCTCCTTCTCCTCGTCCGGAGGGTTGGGCTCCGACCACGGCTCGTAGGAAGGGGGGAGGACCGCCCCAAGGGAGTCAAGGAAAGCCATGGTCAGGATACCTCCTTTAAGTCTGACCAGAGTACCTGGGATAGAGAGGCAAGTTATATATTTCCATTCATAATGCATTACAAGCACATTTATAATGCTTTATGAGCTATGCTGCGCCATAGTCTGAACCTGGAAAATAGAGACAGGTTAGACCTCTGAGGAAGTTTCTCACTCCCTCCTTCTCTAATGCAAACAAACAAATGCAAAAGACATATGGTCCCGTGTGGCTCAGTTGGTAGAGCATGGCGCTTGCAACGCCAGGGTTGTGGGTTCAATTCCCACAGGGGGACCAGGGTTCAATTCCCACGGGGTGACCAGGATGAATATGTATGAACTTTCCAATTTGTAAGTCGCTCTGGATAAGAGCGTCTGCTAAATAACTTAAATGTAAATGTAAATATATTACAGTATATTCGGAAAGTACGGTATTCAGACCCCTTGACTTTTTACACATTTTGTTACGTTACAGCCTTATTCTAAAACGTATTACATTTTTCTCCGCTCAATCTACACACAATATCCCATAATGACAAAGCAAAAACGGGTTTTTATAAATTCATTAAAAAATATATTTCACATTTAAATAAGTATTCAGACACCCTACTCAGTACTTTGTTGAAGCACCGTTGGGAGCGATTACAGCCTCGAGTCTTCTTGAGTATGACGCTACAAGCATGGCACACCTGTATTTGGGGAGTTTCTCTCAGTCTTCCCTGCAGATCCTCTCAAGCTCTGTCAGGTTGGATGGGGAGCGTCGCTACACAGCTATTTTCAGGTCTCTCCAGAGATGTTCGATCGGGTTCAAGTCCGGGCTCTGGCTGGGCTACTCAAGCACATTCTGAGACTTGTCCTGAAGCCACTCCTGCATTGTCTTGGCTGTGTGCTGTTGGAAGGTGAACCGTCGCCCCAGTCTGAGATCCTGAACGCTCTGGAGCAGGTTTTCATCAAGGATCTCTCTGCACTCTGCTCCGTTCATCTTTCCCTCGATCCTGAGTAGTCTCCCAGTCCCTGCCGCTGAAAAACATCCCCACAGCATGATGCTGCCACCACCATGCTTCACCGTAGGGATGGTGCCAGGTTTCCTCCAGACATGATGCTTGGCATTCAGGCCAAAGATTTCATTCTTGGTTTCATCAGACCAGAGAATGTTGTTTCTCATGGTCTGAGAGTCCTTTAGGTGCCTTTAGTCAAACTCCAAGCGGGCTGGCCACTCTACCATAAAAGCATGATTGAGGAACACAGAGGAACTCTGGAGCTCTGTCAGAGTGACCATCAGGTTCTTGGTCACCTTCCTGACCAAGGCCCTACTCCCTCGATTGCTCAGTTTGGCCAGGCGGCCAGCTCTAGGAAGAGTCTTGGTGATTCCAAACTTCTTCCATTTAAGAATGACGGAGGCCACTGTGTTCTTGGGGCCCTTCAACGCTGCAGACATTTTTTGGTACCCTTCCCCAGATCTGTGCCTCGACACAATCCTGTCTCGGAGTTCTACGAACAATTCCTTCGTCCTCATGGCTTGGGTTTTGCTCTGACATGCACTGTCAACTGTGGGACCTTACATAGACAGGATTGTGCCTTTCCAAATCATGTCCAATCAATTGAATTTACCATAGGTGGACTCCAATCAAAGTTGTAGAAACATCTCAAGTATGATCAATGGAAACAGGATGCACCTGTGCTCAGTTTCTAGTCTCATAGCAAGCAGTATGAATATTTACGTAAATAAGGTATGTTTTTATATTTAATACATTTGCAAACATTTCTAAAAACCTTTTTTCGCTTTGTCATTATGGGTATTGTGTGTAGATCGATGAGGAAAATGTTTTATTTAATCCATTTTAGAATAAGGCTGTAATGTAACAAAATGTAGAAGGGGTCTGAATACTTTCCGAATGCACTGTATATATTTGTGCTAATATATAGTTTGCTGACAATCTGCAGTAACCTTGTACACCACTAATTGGCCCCAAACCACAGTATGGGAACCACTGCTTTAATGCAAAGAAACATTTGTGGCCGCAAGCTATTCCTTCCGGTTACATCCAGATTCGGCCACCACAATGACGGTGGTGGTAATGCTTCTGCCACAGAGATGGTTCAGTGAACCGGCTCGTGTGACTAACTAACCTTCTCTGAGAACTGAAAAGTTGGACTGGCTCCCTGAGTAGCATTCATCGTCTTTGTCATTAAAACGTACCGTGGCTGCCCTATAGGCCATGGTCAAAAGTAGTGCACTACATGGAATAGGGTGAAAACACACTGACCACAAGATGATACTCTGACAGGTTGCTGAAGCCTCAGGTCCCCTGTGGGTGGCAGGCTTAGAGCCAGACCCAGAACAGTGCCCTGGGTAGTGCCCACCCACAGGCTGGGGCTGCCACTGCTGTCTGTCTTCCTGGGGAAACTCTCACTGAAGTGGAAGGAGGAGATGGCCTCGCGGGACTCCCGCTCTATACTGGTCACACTGGAGCTCCTCGAGCGGCTGAACAAACTGTCCTTGGCATCTGGATGGTGGCCCACAGAGGACAAATAGAGAGAGAGAGAGGGGAAGCGAGGGATAATATGAAAGTGGATACTTTGATTTAGTAGGAATAGGAAAATAGGAGTGGTTATTAACCCAGGGACAGAGGTACATCCAAGCTAGAGAGAATGAGAAGAAAACATCACATTTCTTCACAGTGCACACAAGGAACAGCGCATGAAACACCCACCCAACTACAGTAGCTCAAAATAAAGGCAATTCCAGAGAATCCACATGGCCTTTCATCATAGAGAGATGACCGGAGATCGTGTTAATTGTTAATTTTCCAAAACGACAAATATGTTAAAAACCATTTTTGACAAATAAGTTCAGTTCCTAATTCACCTACAGTAACACCCTGGCCATTTGCCCAAATAAAGTCTATTCTCAATGTGGAATGTCCCCCCCCAAAAAACTACCTCATGCAGTACCACACTTGAGACAAGGGGATTACTTTACTACAATATGAGTGGCAGTTTGAATAGCATGGGAAAAACATAGATGGCTCATCTTTGTGTCTGTACCATGATGGTGCCTGTGAGAGCAGGGGCAGCCCCATTGAGGCCATCTCCATCTTGAAGTAGTCCATTCTCTTCTATTACTTCTAGGAGTTGGTAAACCAACTGGCTGTCTGGCTAAAATGTGGTATACTGTGCCACCTGGAGTGCGTTGTTTAAACAGATATGAAGCCAAGGTTGGTGATTTACTGCCACGTGCTGGTTATAGAATGTTTGCTCACGAGTATAATGGCTCATCCCTTCTGGTGACCCCGGATGGAATTATGTGATCCTTCCTTAACCCATAGGAAGTCTCACCCAGTTGACTGCTTCAAAATGGTGAAAGCCCTCAATGGCAATGTCCATGCAAAAACAGGTTATTTCCAATTAGTGATCACTATCCATCTCTGTGTCAAACACATCGCTGCAATCAACACACGTGTTTCAGAGAAGTAAACAAGAAAAGAAGGATTTTCAACACAATGCAGACGGTAACTGAAGAACGTCCTCAAAAACAAAACAAGGGAACCAACAAGCCAGTCAGTGAGAGAGTTAGTATTAAAGTTCAAAGTTCAGAACCAGCTAACAGTAGGCCTTAGCAGAAGTGGTGGGGGTTAGTACCAGTTATCCCACTGCAGCCCAAGTCAATGGCACCCTATTCCCTATACAGTGCACTACGTTTGACCTGAGCCCTATGTGGGACCTGGTCAAAAGTAGTGCACTATATAGGGAATAGGGTGCCATTTCAGATGCAGACCACATGCCTGGTCCACTCACTGAGGTAAGGGACTGAGAGAGTCCTTTGTTGGGAGAGAGACTTCCTGGGCTCCTTGCCCTCCTTCACACAACAAAAGCGCTTCTTATACGGGAGAGAGTGCTGGCGTCGTACCCTCTTCTCTGCTCACAGAGAGGACGAGGGCAAACAGAGAGTACGTGTCTCAGTTTACCAGATTACAAGATAACAGCATTTGAATTTTGCACATTAGTGTCTTTCTTACAGGTTAGGCTAAGCTTAGCCTGGTGGAACCAGCCTGATCGTGCGACAGCACACAACTCTGTTGAAATGGTAAACGCAGCCGTCAGGCTGGTTCCACCAGGCTAGGGCTACACTCTCACAAAACAACATTTATGAACATTGAAAATGTAAGGAACGTTTGGGGTACTTAAGAAGTGGGAATGGAACAGCACCTGAAAAGTAGAAGAGCTACTAGGGAATGTAAACAACACAAAGTTATAAGGGCTTACCCAGGTCTGTCTTTTGCTCTGTAGGTGAGCAAATTTTCCTTGACATCTTGGCTGCAAGAAAAAAAAAAGTATAAATACAATAAAACATACCCTCTTAACAAACGAATAAAACATTTTTAACTGGCCATATAAAATGACGCTTGTTTTGATCACTCTTGGCAAATTTGTCATCCGCCATTCATTGGCAAAAAGCATGAGAGGAGAATGTAGAATTAGCAATGATCCTCAGAGGCAGCTGGTTATTGAGTGCATCATGCCGAACAGCCAGGCTATGAGGAGAAGTACCCTCTCTCACACAGTCAACGCGAGCCTAGCATTATTACACACACACAGCCTGTAACGTCAAAAAAAGCAAGAGGTAGACAAGAAAAAGAGATTGAATTCTGGTTATTGTTACAATGGAAGACTGGAAAGGAGAGAGAGGAAAAATCATTCAAGGGAATAATCAAGTACCAAGGTCCTGTAATATAAATATTTATATATTTTTGTCAAACCAAAACTTCAGTTATTCTATTGATGAACATTCCCAATACCTCAAATTAGTTAGAAATTAGTAAGAGATTACAGAATTACTATACGTTTGAACCAGCGAAAAATTGCAACGCTTTTAGATTTGAGTGATTTTGTAAAGTTTTTGTGATCTTTATTTCACATTCTATCCTCTTTAGAGAGAACATGTGCTACAATGATTTTACTCCAGTGCAAAAAGCATAGTACATTTCATCCTTAGAGAGAAATGTGGAGGCCCCTGTATCTGTCATGCACTTGACAAAGTGCAGCGGATCACTTCGATAGATCAACCCGCAGATTGAGTGCATGCATCTTCATCATCATCATCATCATCAGCACGTTGGATTAAGGCACAGCCTTGGTTAGAAGCCCAGTGAAGTTGGTAAGAGAGAAAGCAGTAGAGTTTATAAACACAGGGATCATACACTACCAAAGTCATTGGCAACCGTCTTGGAAAACCGCCTGCTTTTGGACTTCACTGCAAATGTGTTTTAAAAAGACAAAAGGCAAATGTAAAATCGCCGATGGCCAGAACATACGGGAAGAATGAAGCTCAGTAGATGTTGTTGATTCATCAATGTAATACAGTACCCTTCTGTATGAACCTTTTCTGTTTGTGTTCATCGTCTGAATTGGTGGGTGACGTAGAGCCTAATGTATACGGCGACAACAACACTTCAGTGGACATCAACCCTTTTAACACTCCCTTACTGAGTCGAAACCCAAAAGCAGCTAGTAAATAGACATGTCAAACATGTGTAATTTGTACGTCTTCAAGAAAAAGGTAGATTGCGTTTTGTATTATACAGTAATTGAGAATGACATTTTACCTGACGTTGGTGATTTGTTGCTTTTCTCTTCCAAAGCGTTGTTTCCATTGTTGTTATCACTGAGAGCTGTGGAGAACAGACATGTCTTAGACCAACAGAGCTGTAGAGAACAGACATGTCTTAGACCAACGTGTTGTTATCACTGAGAGCTGTGGAGAACAGACATGTCTTAGACCAACGTGTTGTTATCACCGAGAGCTGTGGAGAACAGACATGTCTTAGACCAACGTGTTGTTATCACCGAGAGCTGTGGAGAACAGACATGTGTTGTTATCACCGAGAGCTGTGGAGAACAGACATGTGGTGTTATCACAGAGCTGTGGAGAACAGACATGTCTTAGACCAACAGAGCTGTGGAGAACAGACATGTCTTAGACCAACGTGTTGTTATCACTGAGCTGTGGAGAACAGACATGTCTTTGACCAACGTGTTGTTATCACTGAGCTGTGGAGAACAGACATGTGTTAGACCAACGTGTTGTTATCACTGAGAGCTGTGGAGAACAGACATGTCTTCGACCAACGTGTTGTTATCACTGAGAGCTGTGGAGAACAGACATGTGTTGTTATCACAGAGCTGTGGAGAACAGACATGTCTTAGAACAACGTGTTGTTATCACTGAGAGCTGTGGAGAACAGACATGTCTTAGACCAACAGAGCTGTGGAGAACAGACATGTCTTAGAACAACGTGGTGTTATCACTGAGAGCTGTGGAGAACAGACATGTCTTAGACCAACAGAGCTGTGGAGAACAGACATGTGTTGTTATCACTGAGAGCTGTGGAGAACAGACATGTCTTAGACCAACGTGTTGTTATCACAGAGCTGTGGAGAACAGACATGTCTTAGACCAACGTGTTGTTATCACTGAGAGCTGTGGAGAACAGACATGTGTTGTTATCACTGAGAGCTGTGGAGAACGGACATGTCTTAGACCAACGTATTATCACAGAGCTGTGGAGAACAGACATGTGTTGTTATCACAGAGCTGTGGAGAACAGACATGTGTTGTTATCACTGAGAGCTGTGGAGAACAGACATGTGTTGTTATCACTGAGAGCTGTGGAGAACAGACATGTGTTGTTATCACTGAGAGCTGTGGAGAACAGACATGTGTTGTTATCACAGAGCTGTGGAGAACAGACATGTCTTAGACCAACGTGTTGTTATCACTGAGAGCTGTGGAGAACGGACATGACAAAGACCAACGTGTTGTTATCACTGAGAGCTGTGGAGAACAGACATGTCTTAGACCAACGTGTTGTTATCACTGAGAGCTGTGGAGAACAGACATGTGTTGTTATCACCGAGAGCTGTGGAGAACGGACATGTCTTAGACCAACGTATTATCACAGAGCTGTGGAGAACAGACATGTGTTGTTATCACTGAGAGCTGTGGAGAACAGACATGTGTTGTTATCACTGAGAGCTGTGGAGAACGGACATGTCTTAGACCAACGTATTATCACAGAGCTGTGGAGAACAGACATGTGTTGTTATCACTGAGAGCTGTGGAGAACAGACATGTGTTGTTATCACTGAGAGCTGTGGAGAACAGACATGTGTTGTTATCACAGAGCTGTGGAGAACAGACATGTCTTAGAACAACATGTTGTTATCACTGAGAGCTGTGGAGAACGGACATGTCTTAGACCAACGTATTATCACAGAGCTGTGGAGAACAGACATGTCTTAGACCAACGTATTATCACAGAGCTGTGGAGAACAGACATGTGTTGTTATCACAGAGCTGTGTAGAACAGACATGTCTTAGAACAACATGTTATCACTGAGAGCTGTGGAGAACAGACATGTGTTGTTATCACAGAGCTGTGGAGAACAGACATGTCTTAGAACAACATGTTGTTATCACTGAGAGCTGTGGAGAACGGACATGTCTTAGACCAACGTATTATCACAGAGTTGTGGAGAACAGACATGTGTTGTTATCACAGAGCTGTGGAGAACAGACATGTCTTAGACCAACAGAGCTGTGGAGAACAGACATGTCTTAGACCAACAGAACTGTGGAGAACAGACATGTGTTGTTATCACTGAGAGCTGTGGAGAACAGACATGTCTTAGACCAATGTGTTGTTATCACAGAGCTGTGGAGAACAGACATGTCTTTGACCAACGGAGCTGTGGAGAACAGACATGTGTTGTTATCACTGAGAGCTGTGGAGAACAGACATGTCTTAGACCAACGTGTTGTTATCACAGAGCTGTAGAGAACAGACATGTCTTTGACCAACGGAGCTGTGGAGAACAGACATGTCTTAGACCAACGTGTTGTTATCACAGAGCTGTGGAGAACAGACATGTCTTTGACCAACGGAGCTGTGGAGAACAGACATGTCTTAGACCAACGTGTTGTTATCACAGAGCTGTGGAGAACAGACATGTCTTTGACCAACGGAGCTGTGGAGAACAGACATGTCTTAGACCAACGTGTTGTTATCACTGAGAGCTGTGGAGAACAGACATGTGTTGTTATCACTGAGAGCTGTGGAGAACGGACATGTCTTAGACCAACGTATTATCACAGAGCTGTGGAGAACAGACATGTGTTGTTATCACAGAGCTGTGGAGAACAGACATGTCTTAGACCAACATGTTGTTATCACTGAGAGCTGTGGAGAACGGACATGTCTTAGACCAACGTATTATCACAGAGCTGTGGAGAACAGACATGTGTTGTAATCACAGAGCTGTGGAGAACAGACATGTCTTAGACCAACATGTTGTTATCACTGAGAGCTGTGGAGAACGGACATGTCTTAGACCAACGTATTATCACAGAGCTGTGGAGAACAGACATGTGTTGTTATCACAGAGCTGTGGAGAACAGACATGTCTTAGACCAACATGTTGTTATCACTGAGAGCTGTGGAGAACAGACATGTCTTAGACCAACATGTTGTTATCACTGAGAGCTGTGGAGAACAGACATGTCTTAGAACAACATGTTGTTATCACTGAGAGCTGTGGAGAACAGACATGTGTTGTTATCACTGAGAGCTGTGGAGAACAGACATGTCTTAGAACAACATGTTGTTATCACTGAGAGCTGTGGAGAACAGACATGTCTTAGAACAACATGTTGTTATCACTGAGAGCTGTGGAGAACAGACATGTGTTGTTATCACTGAGAGCTGTGGAGAACGGACATGTCTTAGACCAACAGAGCTGTGGAGAACAGACATGTGTTGTTATCACTGAGAGCTGTGGAGAACAGACATGTGTTGTTATCACAGAGCTGTGGAGAACAGACATGTCTTAGACCAACGTGGTGTTATCACTGAGAGCTGTGGAGAACAGACATGACAAAGACCAACGTGTTCTCTACAGTGAAGACTGCTGCTGACCATCAACTAGCTTCAAAGTGGGCTTAAGATGTTCATAGTTGGGAAAAATCGGAGGCAAGTAACTATGTTAGGAGCTTTTTAACTGAGCTGATAGATAAACAAAGACTAAGTAATTGCAATATCTTCCCCATTCCTCCATGTGACTATCGTATGAAAATCATATTCCCTGTCCAGTTAAGCTACTTATCCATACACTTTTACATAAGTGTCAGCTAAAATAAGTTGTCTGAGTGCATGAAAACAAATGGTGATTGAAACTGATTGAAGAGAAAGAGAGAGATGGAGAGAGAAGACAACCGAGTATGATAAACATGAGATGACTTACGGGCGTTAGAAGAACGATAAGTCTGTTTCACAGACTTATAAAAGATATAAAGGCGGGCCATGCAAGACGTCACAGGCGGAATGCCTTTGTCTTTACAAGGCCAAAGAGAGAGAGCAACAGAGGGAGAACAACAGTAAGAAAAAGGTAAGACAAAACATTGATAAAAAAATCATAAGAATAGAACAAATCCAAGGAACTCAGAGGCTAGCAACTGGTCGTTCCACCAATTTGGTACCGTTTGATAAGTATAACTTTGTCCCAAAAAAACGTTTGATTTCCACAAAAAAATAAAAATAATCATAAAGAGCACATGTTCAATTTCCTAAAAAACATGTTTTTCTATCAAGAGGTTAAATAAATAAAATATACTATCGTAAGTGCCTACTAAGTGCCAAATAAAAAGTGACAGGGTTGACGATTTCATCTTAAATCAGCCATAAATCCCCTTTTTTGACAGGGGGAAATGGAAGCTTGTTGTGTGCAACAGCAAGTGGCAATTGAATGAAAGCTTCCCCAGCAAAATGTAAATTGTTAAAACACGTCTAGCCTGTCTATCTATGGGTTATGCTCGACCCGCTCAATTTTCCACCACAAAAGAGAACATGGCCAACAAGAGTAGAACCAGCTCACCTGCTTTGTGATTTGGCCAGAAGATGTTCAATGTTTCTTCTGAAGAAAATATTTTTTCAAAGGAATAGCTTCACCATATTTAAACAAGAGTTCACCTCACGTAACAGGGTTGATCTCGAAATGAGGGAGAGACGTAAATGAATCACTAATTACACGAAATAAATAATAATCTGAAGAAATTTATTTGTCGAAGCAACAAAATAACCAGGGCTTTACAATGATGATATAACTTGGAGACATTTGGAGGTTAAGTGGGTTAAAATCTTCCTAGAAGTCAGAAGTGCACGGAGGAACATGTCAAAACGCAGAATTTTGCAGATTTATTGAATTCACGATGTGGTCTATATCGAAGGGCACGTCATTAAATATAACAGGCTTTTAAAATGCTATATTGGTGCACAGTGTCTACTTAAAATATCAAAAGGGACGCAAAAGGCACTCTTTCGTGGAATGACCCATCTGCATTCCCTAATTAAATTGACTGTTTTCAAACAATGGCACCGTTTATAGATTTGTAAATGGTCTTTTTCTATAAATCCAATCAAGACGTTAGAATAGATTTGTGAATGAAATTGAAAGTTACGGATCCGACTGTAGTCAATAAAGGTGTAATACAGAGTGTTGAATCCAGTGCTGAACCTCTGAAGCCGAACTGAGCAGAAGATGAATGAACGTATATAGAAGAGCACGAGTGGAAGGAGGACAGAGACAGACAGAGAGGACAGAGAGAGGGGAGAGAAAGCAAGAGAACATGAGTGGGGGAATGACAGGACTAGGGTTGCAAAGAGAGGGTATACTACTAGAAACTTTATAAGTTCACCAATAAACTACAGTACCAGAATTTTGGTATCTTAAAATATTGGTATCACAAGAAATCTAGCGGCCTTTTTGGTTCCTTCAGATTTTTACAACGGTCTGTGATTATCTCTGACCTTCTGTGCGGCCTTATCACATGTAAAATAGTGATACAATTTATTTTAAATAATGATATTTACATAGGGATATTCTTTTTTTAGGATATATCGTTTTTGCACCAAAACTCCAGTATTTTTATTTCATAGCTTATTAATCTTCTTTTTAAAAATAGGAAGCCGAGTTGTTTTCAGCACTTTTATTTCCACGACTGATCACTAGTTTTCTCATGGCTCTCATGGTGGTGTGGAATAGAGATGGTGCGTCTCTTGTTGACCAATAAGAAGGCTGCACCATTAAATGCAATTTTGTGTGTGCAAAATAAAACATTTTGGGGGGAAAAATATTGCGAAACAATATCATTACACTATTATTGTAGATATTTTAAAGACATTTTCTGAAATTACAATGGAAAAATATTACATATAGCACCTTTAACATTATTACATTGTATTGCATTAAAAGTTTTAAACTTATGCCACGGATCCCTTGGCCAAAATTTGTTGAATCTGTTGTTAGTAATAAAAAAAGAAAAGAGATATATATATATATATTTTTCTCTCTCCGCGGACCCCCTGCATTACCTCCGCGGCACAGACAGATCCCACTCATGATGAGCATGTTTCTCCGAGTTTCTACTGAGCCACTGAACAGATGGGACAGTCCACCAGTGATGACAGAGAGATGCTACTGCAGGGGGTGGAGCACTTAGGGTGTGAAGCCAAACTGGCTGCCAAGAGTGTGAGGCCTGCACCTCTAGCCAGCTCAGTGACTGGCTTTAAGAGTCATAGACAGACGAGCCCAAAAGTATTTGAACAGTGACGTGTTTGGTTGTTTTGGCTCTGTACTCAGCACTTTGGAATTGAAATGATACAATGACTATGAGGTTAAAATGTGGTTTAAGTTTTAATTTGAGGGTATTGTCATCCATGTCGGGTGAACCGTTTCGAAGTTACAGCACTTTTTCTACATAGCCAGCCCATTTTTAGGGAACCAAAAGTATTTGTACAAATTCACTTATGTGTATTAAAGTAGTCAAGTTTAGTATTTGGTTCAATATTCCTAGCATGCAATGACTACATCAAACTTCTGGCTACAAACTAGCATCCACATGCATATAAAAGTGTTCAGAAACAAATTCTATTCTTATTTACAATAAAAGTGACTCAAATTACACAACACATTATTAACCATTAATTTCTAAATTGGGCACCAAATAAAATCAGAAACACAACCAAAACAAACTGCAAATGCTTCCAACAAGTTTGTAGAGTCACAAGCGTGATGTAGTCATTGCGTGCTAGGAATATAGGACCAAATACTAAACTTTTGACTACAGTAAGTTAATACACAAGTAAATTGTCCCAACACCTTTGGTCCTCTAAAATGAAAAGACTATATACAGAAAGTGCTGTAATTTCTAAATGGTTCACCCGATATGGAGGAAAATACCCTCAAATTAAAATAAAAGGCCCAATGTGGCCATTTTTATGTAACAAGTAAGTACCTAACTGTGATTGTTTTTGACCATTTGAATTGAAAACAAACAAGAGCAATTTCTCAAGCAAGAAATCTGCTAGGAATGTCTGGGAGGGGTCTGAGTGGGGAGGGGAAATCTGAAAACTAGCTGTTATTGGCAGAGAGGCTTGGAACTCTTTCTTATTGCTCTATAAAAAAATTTACCTGGTGGTGTCACCAGACAGGCCAAAACTCTATCCCCCCAAAACAGGCAGAAAATTCAGGCATTCTTTTCAAAAAGCTCATACACTAAAAGGGCATTATCATTTTCACAATATTATTCTAACCTTATACAGTGGAAATATATTTAAACACAGGAAAACCTATTTTTGATTGCACTGGGCCACAGGTTAACCTCAGCCATTGTGTCATTTCAAAGTGCTGGAGTAGAGAGCCAAAACAACAACAGAAATTGCCACGGTCCAAATTCCTTTGGACCTCACTGAATATACAGTAGTTGTGTTCTCATTCGATCCCCTGGCTTTGACTATCAATACCTTTCAGTCCGGACTACAACTCACTTGACATCCATCACTATACTAATCCCTTTCATGACACCATCAGGCGGGGGCTCTAGGGAACATACTTAAGTGATTATCCCCTGCTGCTGCATGAAAAACTAAAATCGCAAAAGGAAGATATTGTAGTCTTTCTGATTCTACTTTTTGTCCAGAAATATACTCCATTTCTCATTTCTGGGAACATACATGCCTTAGCCTAGTCAACATTCAGGGAGCCCCTCACCTCCAGATGGATGTCGTTTCTTGCGAGGCGACCGAGGCTGTCTCTGGTAGGGGTCTGAGGGACTGTACAGCTCTGACGTGCCCATGTTCAGGAGGAGGCTCTTCTGAAGGTAGTCCACTACAGCCAGACCATTGCTGTTGCCAAACACCACACTGAGGGGAATGCGGTCATTTTTTAACTGATGTCATCTGCAGTTTTATAAACAACACAAAGGTTTTCAGCCCCTAAGGCAGGGGTGTCAAACTCATTCCATGGAGGGCCTACTGTCTGCAGGTTTTAGTTTTTTAATTTCAATTTTAAAAAACTTAGACAACCAGGTGTGGGGAGTTCCTTACTAATTAGTGACCTTAATTCATCAATCAAGTAAAAGGGAGGAGCGCAAACCCGCAGACACTCAGCCCTCCACGGAATGAGTTTGACACATGTGCCCTAAGGCAACCAATAAAGCCCTTTGTGTATGATCTCTGCATGAATACAACTGCAGGTGATGTGTCTAATGTACATCTTGACCATCAAGAGTGCAGTGGTTCGTGCTGACACAGCCAGACAGGCAGGCAGACGTAGACTTACAGTCCGTATAAGGAGTTGACAGCCAGGCTGGTGATCTGCTGGGGCGGCTCCCCACAAACCCAGACCAGCTGAATGACCAGCTCCACCTGGTAACCAGGAGACTGCTTCAGAGGGGAGCTCCGGACCCTGCAGTGAAACACCACACCAGGATTAGATGCCTTGTGGTGTTAAAAGTGCATACTGTGGTGTACCTAGCTACACATCTACACTACCACTTATTGTTCACATGCATTTGTATCTGCATTAATCCTATATGCAAATAGCCTACTTATTATTATCTTATCTTCATGGATGGCGCTTTTTGTAAATTGGATGGCGCTTTTTGTAAAACGCTTTTGGCGTAAATTTTGTAAAATGTCAATGCTAAGCAGGAAAACTGAACTGTTTGGTTCGTACTTGAGGCATGGTACATTATCCCGGGGCCCGTCATCAGTTGTGGAGGGCTGAGTCTCAGGGGGGTCTCCCTCCTGGGTTGGGCAGGAGTAGTGTACTGGGGTAGGAGGACGCTCTCCTGCAGTGTCTGGAGAATCCACAACATCCAGCTCACACTGCATACGCACCTCCAACAGCTGAGTCAACAAATGTTACTTTTTTTTTTATTTTAGTAATTTAGCAGACACTCTTATCCAGAGCTATTTACAGTCATGAGGGCCCTATGTTTTGGAGTATCATATCACATGACCCAGAGTTTAAAAATGAGAAGAAAACCAAAAATGAAAGCAATTGAGGAGGGTGCTGGACCATCTGATATTAAAATAAAAAAAGGGGAAAGTTTGATGGAAAAGCTTTATTTAAAAGGTTAAAATCCAGGTCATGTGACATGAATGCCCAAAACACAGGGCCCTAGTGATAATATCTAGTCATAAACATGAACACTGATAGCAGGTGGAATGGGAAATCAGGGGGAAATACTGATTTTGGAAATAGGTCAAGTTCAACGATTTTATGAATGGAGAATTATGTCAGAAAAGCAGGAATTCCAGATTAGTCAGGTAAAAAAAAACATCCCTGTAATACACTCACACATCCTAATATAAAGTTGAAGTCGGAAGTTTACATACACTTAGGTTGGAGTCATTAAAACTCGTTGCTCAACCACTCCACAAAGTTCTTGTTAACAAACTATAGTTTTGGCAAGTCGGTTAGGACATCTACTTTGTGCATGACACAAGTCATTTTTCCAACAATTGTTTACAGACAGATTATTTAATTTATAATTCACTGTATCACAATTCCACTGGGTCAGAAGTTTACACACAGTTGACTGTGCCTTTAAACAGCTTGGAAAACTCCAGAAAATTATATCATGGCTTTAGAAGCTTCTGATAGGCGAATTGACATCATTCGAGTCAATTGGAGATGTACGTATGGATATATTTCAAGGCCTACCTTCAAACTCAGTGCCTCTTTGCTTGACATCATGGGAAAATCAAAAGAAATCAGCCAAGACTTCGGAAAGAAAATTGTAGACCTTCACAAGTCTGGTTCATCCTTGGGAGCAATTTCCAAATGCCTGAAGGTACCACGTTCATCTGTACAAACAATAGTACGCAAGTATAAACACCATGGGACCACCCAGCCGTCATACCGCTCAGGAAAGAGACGCGTTCTGTCTCCTAGAGGTGAACGTACTTTGGTGCGAAAAGTGCAAATCAATCCTAGAACAACAGCAAAGGACCTTGTGAAGATGCTGGAGGGAACCGGTACAAAAGTAGCTATATCCACAGTAAAATGAGTCCTATATTGACATAACCTGAAAGGAAGCTCAGCAAGGAAGAAGCCACTGCTCCAAAACCGCCATAAAAAAGCCAGACTGCGGTTTGCAACTGCACATGGGGACAAAGATCGTACTTTTTGGAGAAATGTCCTCTGGTCTGATGAAATAAAAATAGAACTGTTTGGCCATAATGACCATCGTTATGTTTGGAGGAAAAAGGGGGATGCTTGCAAGCTGAAGAACACCATCCCAACCGTGAAGCACGGGGGTGGCAGCATCATGTTGTGGGGGTGCTTTGCTGCAGGAGGGACTGGTGCACTTCACAAAATAGATAACATCATGAGGAGTGTGGATATATGTGGATGTGTGGATATGTTGAAGCAACATCAAGGTATTAGTCAGGAAGTTAAAACTTGGTTGCAAATGGGTCTTCCAAATGGACAATGACCCCAAGCATACTTCCAAAGTTATAGCAAAATGGCTTAAGGACAACAAATTCAAGGTATTGGAGTGGTCAGCACAAAGCCCTGACCTCAATCCTATAGAGAATATGTAGGCAGAACTGAAACAGCGTGTGCGAGCAAGGAGGCCTACAAACCTGACTCAGTTACACCAGCTCTGTCGGGAGGAATGGGCCAAAATTCACCCAACTTCTGACCCACTGGGAATGTGATGAAAGAAATAAAAGCTGAAATATATCTTTCTCTCTACTATTATTCTGACATTTCACATTCTTACAATAAAGTGGTGATCCTAACTGACCTAAGACAGGGAATTTTTACTTTGATTAAATGTCAGGAATTGTGAAAAACTGAGTTTAAATGTATTTGGCGAATGTGTACGTAAACTTCCGACTTCAACTGTATATTCAAAACGCTGCATTGGTATGATATTGAGAAACTGGTTGCTACAGTTACCTGCACCACCTCAGTGGTTATTTCCTGTTTGCTGAACCTATAGATGATGACGTGGGCGGAGACTCCAGCCACACACAGCATCCTGCTCTCTGGGCACCACGACAAGGTCTGGATGGCGTAGGGATCCTCATCCACTATCTCCGTGCTCGGCTTCTCCTCCTTACCGCCCTTTAGAGCCTTCTCAAACACCTTGGCAGTCTTCAGCTTGTACAGTACTTGGAGCATTACTAGGACAAAGGATGGGGGATATTATAATGAGCTATGAGCAATGACCTACAGGTGTCATTGGGACTACATACAAATGTATTTTATTGCTTTACAAAAGGGACGAACCACTGTGGTATTCTTATTTCATCCAATTACATAATCGAAGGAATCAAATGAATCGCCACTCACTTGCAGAAGCATCCCAAAAATTGATTGATCCATCAGCATGTCTGTTCATTGCAAAGAAGGAAAATGAGAACAGTTTTGTTTGTAAATACATACCGTAAATACATAATCGAAATCCAGTTTGTGTTAGGTAAGTGTTGCGCACATAGAAGTATAAAGAATTACTTATAGAGGGGAATTATAGGATCTCTATGGTTGTGTTTCTGTCTCAGCCTTCAGGTGTTCGGTAGGTACTCACCCAGTGACAATGATCTCAGGGTAGCTTAGTGTGCCTTGGCCCCAGTTACCACCACTTATGGGCCATTCCTGGAAATACAAAAAAAGGCATTTATTACACAAATATAACCTTGTGACCACATAAATACAGTCAAAGCCCTATTCCAATATAAAACAATTCTGTAAGTTCTGTTCCAATATTTAAAAAAAATTGTAAGCACATAACACATTTCTTAAGTGGGATAAAGCCTATTTTCTAAAAAAAAATTAATTTATTTTTTAAGTTACCTTCTTACTGTAACCCGGTCTCTTTTGCCAGGAGGCAACAGAGTAAAGTGCAGGTATGAGTTCAGGAGGGCAGTCAGCAAAATATTCTACGCACGTCACTGGAGACTTGTGGATCGACAGAGAGTATGGGTTCTCAAATATTGGGTATCTGTCAATCAAAAAGGGAAAAGGCTGTGGTTGTAAGACACTAAGACTAAAAGAAGAATATTACTTTAGTGTCCAATGGAAACTTGTCGTCTGCTTTCATTCCAGCCCCTCCCCCCCTACTATATGTCAAGTCTTCAAACAGCAGGCCATCGTTCCATGTATCGTGCCACCATAGGTAAACATGCAAGTAAGCACACAGTAGCCTACTGTAACTACAAAACTCACCCAATTTGTCTAAGGTCGATGACAACTAAATCCTTTTCCAAAAGGACAACTACGGCATAAGGATCCTGGAAATCTGTGAGGACGCAGGAAAAAAAAAGATAAAACATGTTAAATAGAGTTAAACCGTGAGGAAAACGACAGAAAAGTATTGATAAAGAAATCATAATCACAGCGTTAGATATTGAAGTTTAATATGCAGTGCCTTCATAAATTATTCACACCCCTTGACTTTTTCCACATTTTGTTGTTTAATCTCTTAAAATGTAAATATTTTTTTTATTCAATTCAGTCTGGTATGAGGACGGTAGCACTTATCTGCAAAAGCAGGGTGTCTGCGGAATGCTGAGTATCTTGGCTATTGATCTGTGCCTTAAAATCTTTGGTGTGACTTACTATCATATATGGGCATACGAATGTATAAGGGCAGGCTGTGCCGAAAACCTAATTTCAAGATGGCTGCTACCTACATTCCGGTTAGCGTTGTGAAGCATAAACTAAATAAACACAGAACACGTCAATACACACTGAAATCCGGGACTCCCGAGTGGCGCAACGGTCTAAGGCACTGCATCTCAGTGCTAGAGGCGTCGCTATAGACCCTGGTTTGATCAGGTATCACAACCCGGCCGTGATCGGGAGTCCCATAGGGCGGGGCACAATTGGCCCAGTGTCGTCCGGGTTAGGGGAGGGTTTGGCCGGGGTAGGCCGTCTTTGTAAAATAAGAATTTGACTGTCTTGCCTAGTTAAATAACGGTTAAATCAAAAAATAAAATGAAGATGTCTTATTTGGCTGCCTGTGACCTACCGTTATTGACCACCACCCCCCGAGAGTCAAAATGTTTACTTTACACAACGTTTTCACCAAACATCTTACAAAGTAAGCTTCCATTTGGTTTGTGTTTGAATTATAGATACATGGGGGGTAGGAAATGAATCCTTAGGTTGGTAGGAACAAATCTAGCCTATTGCCAATGTTGTCTGGTGATGTATGACTTAATGGCAACATGTGAATGTCCACCGAGTGACTATATCTTTGCGCATCAAAAATATGACGTCTGCTGCTTATGTGCCGTAGGCATCCATTATTACACAGGGGATGGCTACTATGGCACCTTGATAGTCCTGTAGCCAATGAGATACATTTTCTAGGGATATGCAGTTGACCTGGGTGGGAGAAAGCAAGGCCTAGAACCTTTTATGTATATTGCGAACTATTGCTACCTGGCCCAGAGACAAGACGCACAAAGCACGCTACATTACATTGTAAACAGATTTCATCGTTTAGAATAAAAGATGGCTTCTTAAGGGGGAAAGAAAGGTAAAAACGAAGAATATCAAACAGGAAGCTAAAAAGAAGGCAGCTATAAATAAGCATACCAAAACAGAAGCTTTTAATAAAATACTAGTCGGACTCGGATCAGGGGAGCGATTTGGACAGCGAGGATTTCGACTCGGCCGACAAAGATTGCTTTCTAGAAGGATTGGATCCACTTTTAGATCTGTAAGTAAATTATTTTCATGACTTGACATAGATAATTTACTATATCTATTTAGTTTATTATAAGTTGTCTGCTTTTTGTGCATTGGGTTTAGTTTACATAAGACTATGTAAAAAGTCATTTCAATGTTATATAATTCCAAAGTAGTTATTGTCTATGATTCATATTAGTTCACTGTTTGCTGTTCTAAGTTTCATCCTTTGGAGAAATCACTAAACTCTCATGGCCATTGTTAATTTGTGGTTCTCACCTATTCCTTTGTCCCCAAAGTGTTACTGGTTGCATTGTGTGTGTGCTCGTCACACCTTCTATGTGAGTCACTTTACAGATAAAGTTTAGGCTTGACATCAGCATCCTACACTAATGTCATTTTCTAAATTTAGTCAACTGTAATTCTGTGGGTCTTAGAACAATATATCCATTTATTTCATTCACCAAAGTGGTAGGATGCCGAGATTATGATGATAACATTTGAGAGCCACCCCTCCCCAGCAATTGCCCCCACCGGTCAAGGTCTTCACCCCCCACAGATATGTCAATCACCCCGTCTGACGGGCAGCTGTGCTTCTAGCTCTTAGGGAACTTTGCAGTATTTTGTTTTTTTATGTATTATTTCTTACATTAGTAGCCCAGAATTTTTATGGTGTTATTACATACAGCCGGGAAGAACTATTGGATATCAGAGTGGCTGTAACTCACCAGCACTACCAGCATTACGACCAGGAACACGACTTTCCCGAATCGGATCCTTTGTTCGTACCCCCCATGGCAATTTAACTGATTCCAGAGGCTGACCCAAAAACACCGCCGGCGGAGGAGTGGTACTCTGAGTGGACTTCTAGTCCGACTTAGGAGGCACACACACCACCCACCGCTTCTGAGTATATTACTCGCTAATGTTCAGTCTCTGGATAATAAAGTTCAAACTCAGGGTGGGGATTTCTTTCCAGAGAGACATCAGGGATTGTAACATACTCTGTTTCAAACAGCTCTCTCGGGATATACTGTCTGAGTCCATCTAGCCAGTTGGATTCTCAGCTCATCGCACAGACAGAAATAAATACCTCTCCGGCAAGAAGAAGAAGGGGGTGTATATTTCATGATTAATGACTAATGGTGTGATTGTGATAACATACAGGAACAAGTCCTTTTGTTCACCCGACCAAGAATACCTCACAATCAAACGCAGACCATATAATCTCCCAAGAGAATTCTATTCGGTTATAGTCACAGTCGTGTATATCCCCCCTCAAGCCGATACCACGACGGCCCTCAAGGAACTTCCCTGGACTCCATGCAAACTAGAAACTACATATCCCGAGGCAGCATTTATTGCAGCTGGGGATTTTAACAAAGCAAATTTGAGATCAAGCCTGCCGAAGCTCTATCAACACATTGACTCTTGTACTCACGCTGCTAAAACACTGGACCACTGTTAGTCCAACTTACGGGATGCCTACAATGCCCTCCCGCGCCCTCCTGTCAGCAAATCTGACCATGACTCCAGTTTGCTCCTCCATTGCTATAGGCAGAAACTCAAACAGGAAGTACCCGTGCTAAGGACAATTCAACGCTTGTCTGACCAATCGGAATCCACGCTTCAAGATTGTTTTTCACACACGGACCTGGATATGTTCCGGGTAGCCTCCGAGAATAATATTAACGAATATACTGATACGGTGACTGAGTTTATCAGGAAGTCTATAGGAGATGTTGTACCCACGGTGACAATTAAAACCTACCCTAACCAGAAACCGTGGATAGATGGCAGCATTCGCGCGAAACTGAAAGCGCGTACCACCGAATTTAACCATGGCAAGATGACTGGGAATATGGCAGAATACAAAGATTGTAGTTATTCCCTTCGTAAGGCAATCAAACAGGCAAAACATCAGTATAGAGACAAAGTGGAGTCACAATTTACCAACTCAAGACGTATGTGGTAGGGTCTACAGACAATCACGGACTACAAAAGGAAAACCAGCCACGTCGCGGACACCGACATATTGCTTCTGGACAAGTTAAACACCTTCTTTGCCCGCTTTGAGGATAACAGTGCCACCAACGAGGCACACTACGAAGGACTGTGGGCTCTCCTTCTCCGTGGCCGACGTGAGTAAGACATTTAAGCGTGTTAACCCTCGCAAGGCTACTGGCCCAGACGGCATCCTTAGCTGCGTCCTCAGAGCATGCGCAGACCAACTGGCTGGTGTGTTTACGGGCATATTCAATCTCTCCCTATCCCAGTCTGCTGTCCCCACATGCTTCAAGATGGCCACCTTTGTTCCTGTACCCAAGAAAGCAAAGGGAAATGAACTGCCTATCGCCCTGTAGCAATCACTTCTGTCATCATGAAGTGCTTTGAGAGACTAGTCAAGGATCATATCACCTCTACCTTACCTGTCACCCTAGACCCACTTCAATTTGCTTTCCGCCCCAACAGGTCCACAGACGATGCAATCGCAATCACACTGCCCTATCCCATCTGGACAAGAGGAATACCTATGTAAGAATGCTGTTCATTGACTATAGCTCAGCCTTCAACACAATTGTCGCATCCAAGCGCATCATTCAGCTTGAGGCCCTGGGTCTGAACCCTGCCCTGTGCAACTGGGTCCTGGACTTCCTGACGGGCCGCCCCCAGGTGGTGAAGGTAGGAAACACCACCTCCACTTCACTGATCCTCAACACTGGGGCCCCACAAGGGTGTGTGCTCAGCCTCCTGCTGTACTCCCTGTTCACCCATGACTGCGTGGCCACGGACGCCTCCAACTCATTAAGTTTGCAGACGACAACAGTAGTAGGCTTAATTACCAACAATGACGAGACAGCCTACAGGGAGGAGGTGAGGGCCCTGGGAGTGTACTGTATCTTAGTCTATGCCGCTCTGACATTGCTCGCCAATATATTTATATATTCATAATTCCATTCCTTAACTTAGACTTGTGTGTATGTTGTGAAATTGTTAGATAGTACTGCATTGTTGGAGCTAGAAACACAAGCATTTCGCTAGACCCTCAATAACATCTGCTAAATACGTGTATGTAACCAATAGAATTTGATTGGAACAAGGTGCGTTTTGTGAAATAGAAAGACACTAGGGAAGTAACCATACTCACCACACAGCATAAGGCATTCAATAACAACCATGTCTCAAGGAGGGTGAAAAAGGAAGAAAGTCCTCATTCCTGTGAAGGACTACAATGCCAGCATGGGTGGTGTCGACTTATCTGATGCTCTGATAGGCTACTACCAGGTCCTCCACAAGACCAGGAAGTGGTATAAGAGAGGTTTGCTACAGTAAACGCTTTCATTCTCCACAAGCAAATGGCCAAAGCAAAAGGTCAAACCCCTCTCTCCCAGTTGGCCTTCGAGAGCAGCTGGTGTTTGAAATGGCCGAATTGGGGGCCAAAAGCAACCTCACAACCATCACAAGACCCCCACTCAAGGTGAACGCCACTATCCAACACACATGCCAAAAGACAAAAGGAAGAACTGCAAGCATTGCAAAAAAACACAGTGGGAAAAAGGGGGAAATGCCAGATCTTCTGTCTGAAATGCCAGTTTGCTTTTTGTTTCCTGGCAGAGGGACTGCTTCAAAGACTATCATGACATGCACAAGCTACGGTGAAAGTGAAATCTAATCACCTACACCTGGGATGTAAAACCAACACGAATGCCATTTGTAAATAGTTCAGCTTATTTATATTTTTGCACCTTTTTTTAGTGAAGGACACATGTCTAACCAAGTCTGTGTTTGATAAAACATTTTTATATATATTTTATGTATATCTGTTGCTTTTATATTGTTTTTTTGTAAACAGTTCATTTGTATGTGGGACCAATACATTGGATATGCCTAGGCTAAACGTTCAGGCACTCTGGAGAGGTTGAAAAAAAAAACACTTGGACCCCGACACCACCACAATGTTTAAAAAAAAAAAAAAAATGTCCTGAAATGTCTTGAGTCAATAAGTATTTAACCCCTTTATTATTGCAAACCTAAATAAGTTTAGGAGTAAAAATGTGCTTAACAAGTCACATAAGTTGAATGGACTGTGTGTGCAATAATTGTGTTGAACATGATTTATGAATGACTACCTCATCTTTGCACCCCACACATACAATTATCTGTAAGGTCCCTCAGTCAAGCAGTGAATTTCAAACACAAATTCAATAAAAAAGACCAGGGAGGTTAATCAATGCCTCGCAAAGATGGGCACCTATTTGTAGATGGGGGAAAAAAAAAAAATGGAATATCCCTTTGAGCACGGTGAAGTCACTACAAAGATACAGGCATCCTTCATAACTCAGTGGTCGGAGAGGAAGGAAATCACTCAGGGATTTCACCATGAGGCCAACAGTGACTTTAAAATGGTTACAGAGGTTAATGGCTGTGATAGGAGAAAACTGAGGCTGGATCAACAACATTGAAGTTACTCCACAATACTAATCTAATTGACAGAGTGAAAAGAAGGAAGCCTGTACAGAATAAAAATTATCCAAAACATGCATCCTGTTTTCAGCAAGGCACTAAAATAATACAAAAAAAAATGTGGCAAAGCAATTCACTTTTAGTCCGGAACAAAAAGTGTTATGTTTGGGGCAAATCTAATACAACACGTTACTGATTACCTCTCCTTATATTTTCAAGCATAGTGGTGGCTGCATCATGCTATGGGCAATCGTTAAGGACTGGGAAGTTTTTCAGGATAAAAAAAAAGAAACAAAATGGAGTTAAGCACAGGAAAAAAACTAGCTTTCCACCAGACACTGGGAGATGAATTCACCTTTCAGCAGGAAAATAACCTAAAACACAAGGCCAAATATACACTGGAGTTGCTTACCGAGAAGAAAGTGAATGTTCCGGAGTGGCCGAATTACAGCTTTGACTTAAATTTACTTGAAAATATATGGCAAGAACTGAAAATGGTTGTCTAGCAATGATCAACAACCAATTTGACAGAGCTTGAAGAATTTTGAAAATAATAAATTGGCAAATGTTGCAGAATCCAGGTGTGGAAAGCTCTTAGAGACTCACAGCTGTAATCTATAAAGTATGGTCTCAGGGGTGCAAATACTTAAGTAAATGAGATATTTCAATTTAATTTTCAAAAAATGTCAAAAAATAACTTTTCCCTTTGTCATTATGGGGTATTGTGTGTACATGGGTGAGAGAAAAAAAAATCGAATCTATTTTGAATTCAGGCTGTAACACAACAAAATGTGGAATAAGTCAACGGTTATAAATACTTTCCGAAGACACGGTGGGTCTCAAAATGTATCATTATCCAATTTCAAAAGGATTTTGTACAGCTATATGCTTCCGTAGTATAAAACTCGAACTCACCATTTGGATATGGTGTTTCGCAGAGCGTGAGGAAGTCCACGATGGGATAGTCCATCTCCAGGAGGGCAGTACTCTTCCCATGCATCACTGTCAGACAGGCTCTCCTGCACCCTGTGTCATAGGACAGGCCTCCAGACATGATCACGAAGGCATTCCTAGATAATAAACAAGTCAATTAAATAAACAATACAAGACCTATCACATGGTTAAGTGTGTCGCAGGACAGGGCCCCAGATGGCACCACGGGTGGGTCCCTGGTCTAGCTTATATTTATTATTGCTTATTAGGACAACCAATCACTCACCCAGCTCTTGTCGTTTTGTACTCCACTTTAAGGATAGGTTTGCATGGTTCTGGCTTCTTTCCATCCTTGGGCTGCTTACCTGAGATGTCATTTTGCACACAAAATGTTTTTTTTTCTGTACACTGATTAATAGAACTAGTAAACATGTATTTAAATGCCCACATAAACATATAGTCTATCATAACTCATTTAGGCGTGCTCAAATGAAATTGTATTTGTCACACGCGCTGGAAAATGTGTTTGTCACATGCGCTGAATACAACAGGTGTAGACCTCACCGTGAAATACTTACTTACAAGCCCTTAACCAACATTGCAAAGATGAAAAGTTAAAAGTTGCTAAATAAACTAAAGAAAAAATAGTAACACAAAATAATTTTAACAAGGCTATATACAAGAGGTACCGGTACTGAGTCATGTACTGGGCCATACGCACTACTCTCTATAGCGCCTTGCGATCAGAAGCCGAAT
Source organism: Salvelinus fontinalis (assembly GCF_029448725.1). Classification (NCBI taxonomy): domain Eukaryota; kingdom Metazoa; phylum Chordata; class Actinopteri; order Salmoniformes; family Salmonidae; genus Salvelinus; species Salvelinus fontinalis. Next base: position 39,092,029 of record NC_074679.1, read on the forward strand.
ACTCTCGATGGTGCAGCTGTAGCGCTTTTTGAGGATCTGAGGTTCCATGCCAAACCTTTTCATTCTCCTGAGGGGGAATATGCGTTATCATGCCCTCTTCACAACTGTGTTGGTGTGTTTGGACCATGATAGGTTCCTAGTGATGTGGACACCAAGGAACTTAAAGCTCTCGACCTGCTCCACTACTTGCGCTGTCAATGTGAGTGTGCTCGGCCCTCCCTTTCCTGTAGTCCACGATCAGCTCCGTTTTCTTGCTCACGTTGAGGGAGAGGTTGTTGTCATGGCACCACACTGTCAGGTCGCTGACCTCCACCCTATAGGCAGTCTCATCGTCTTCAGTGATCAGGCCTAGCGCCATTGTGTCGTCGGCAAATTTAATGATGGCGTTGGAGTCGTGCATGGCCACACAGTCGTGGATGAACAGGGAGTACAGGAGGGAACTAAGCACGCAGCCCTGAGGGGCCCCCGTTTTGAGGGTCAGCGTGGCGGATATGTTGTTGCCTACCCTCACCACCTGGGGGCTGCCTGTCAGGTAGTCCAGGATCCAGTTGCAGAGGGAGATGTTCAGTCCCAGGGTAATTAGCTTAGTGATGAGCTTGGAGGGCACTATGGTGTTGAATGCTGAGCTGCAGTCAAAGAACAGCATTCTCATGTAGATGCTTCGTTTGTCCAGGTGGAAAAGGGCAGTGTAAAAGTGCAATAGAGATTGCGTCAACTGTGGATCTGTTGGGGAGCTCTGTGAATAGAAGTGGGTCCAGGGTTTCTGGGATGATGGTATTGATGCGAGCCATGACCAGCCTTTCAAAGCATTTCATGGCTACAGATGTGAGTACTATGGGGCTGTAGTCATTTAGGCAGGTTACCCTGGCGTTCTTGTGCACAGGAACTATGGTGGTCTGCATGAAACATGTAGATATTACGGACTGGGTCAGGGAGAGGTTGAAAATGTCAGTGTAGACACTGGCTGGTCAGCACACGCTCGGAGTATGCGTCCTGGCAATCCGTCTGGCCCTGCAGCCTTGTGAATGCTAACTTGTTTAAAGGTCTAACGCACATCGGCTTCCCTATGTTGTGCTGTTTCCATCCATCTCCCCCCCCCCCCCCCCCCTAAGGTGCATTGATACCCTTGGTGGTATGTCTGTGTGTACAACAGAACGTACCGTGTGGTGTGATGGTGATTGTAGGCTTGGCAGGGACGCGTACGTTCCATGTAGTCAGAGTTCCATCTGAGTGGCTGCAGGTGAACTGTTTGCCCTCATGGTGCCAGGCTACTGAGTGGATAGCCTGGAGGAGAAGAGAAAATATAGAGAGAGGAATAAACACACAGAGTGGCTGCTTCATAGTGTATATTAACTTTGAGGGAAATAATAACAGCATGTTGTGGTGTGGATGACTCATGACTTTTAGAAAAGGCTATATCTAACATGCTATTTTTCCAAAATATTGTTACATAATCAGTCAGAATCCACAAAAATATACATTTCTTACAAATCCATTGATACTTTCCAATAATTATGTTGAATTGAGCATCAACATAAAGCCCCAATACAAACTTAAGCAATGAAGACCAATAATGTAGTACGACAAATCATGAACAACATTGTTCACTGTGTATTTCATATTTAAATGGAACTTCCCCTCTCCCCAGTCAGTTCCCACAGGAACCAACAGCCACAGGAAGATGCCTTACCTCATCATAATTGTAGCGGTAGTCAGCTTTTTTGCATTTCAGGTCCCACAACACAACACTCCCACATTCAAATCCAATCAAAATCTGCCAAAACATCAAAGCATTTAGAAAATTAGATTTTTAGTAGAATGTTGATGAATGAATCTCTGGAATGAATAAATTAATGTTCTTTGGAAAGTTCCTACCTTTCCCTCGTCTATAGGGTTATCACTGATGTGGACCACAGGCCCAGGGTGTGACTTGGAGGACCTAAGGAGGAACAAGGGGAGATGGAAGGAACATGCTCACTCCTAACATGCTTGGCTTATACTGTCTGTTTGATTCAAACGATGAATGTAACATTCTTATCCAATTAAATTCTTCTTCCTGGTTTACATTCCAACTTCCCAGGCCGTCAAGGAAATTAATAGTCTAAGTCAGGGGTCTTCAACCCCCTCCCAGGCAAACCCAGGGACCCCCATTGTACGTTAGTGGGGGGAAAAATACCACGTCTTGTCTTACCATCAGGTGAATGACAACATTTTAAAATGAATAGATTTGGGAGATAAGAGTTCAGGTGGGCTTTCACACCTCACCAAACAAAGAGGGGTGCTCGACAACAATGACCAAAATCATGAAAAGGGCTTACCAAGAAAAACTTCCAAAATGACTAATTCGAGGCAGAAAGGAGTTGGAGCAGTCAAGAAAAAAAGGCAGAGAATAATTAACTTTAACTCACTTTAATCCATTGTTCAGGATGACCGCCCTTGCTGTCTTTGCCTGGCCGGTTCCCCTCTCTCCACTGTGATTCTCTGCCTCTAACCCTATTACAGGGGCTGAGTCACTGGCTTACTGGTGCTCTTTCATGCCGTCCCTAGGAGGGGTGCGTCACTTGAGTGGGTTGAGTTACTGACGTGATCTTCCTGTCTGGGTTGGCGCCCCCCCTTGGGTTGTGCTGTGGTGGAGATCTTTGTGGGCTATACTCGGCCTTGTCTCAAGATTGTAAGTTGGTGGTTGAAGATATCCCTCTAGTGGTGCGGGGGCTGTGCTTTGGCAAAGTGGGTGGGGTTATATCCTTCCTGTTTGGCCCTGTCCGGGGGTATCATCGGATGGGGCCACTGTCTCCTACCCCTCCTGTCTCAGCCTCCAGTATTTATGCTGCAGTAGTTTATGTGTCGGGGGGCTAGGGTCAGTTGGTTATATCTGGAGTACTTCTCCTGTCTTATCCAGAGTCCTGTGTGAATTTAAGTATGCTCTCTCTAATTCTCTCCTTCTCTCTTTCTTTCTCTCTCTCGGAGAACCTGAGCCCTAGGACCATACGTCAGGACTACCGGGCATGATGACTCCTTGCTGTCCCCAGTCCACCTGACCTTGCTGCTGTTCCAGTTTCAACTGTTCTGCCTGCGGTTATGGAACCCCTACCTGTCCCAGACCTGCTGCTTTCAACTCTTAATGATCGGCTATGAAAAGCCAACTGACATTTATTCCTGATTATTATTTGACCATGCTTGTCATTTATGAACATTTTGAAAATCTTGGCTCTCTCTAATTCTCTCCTTCTCTCTTTCTTTCTCTCTCTCGGAGGACCTGAGCCCTAGGACCATACGTCAGGACTACCGGGCATGATGACTCCTTGCTGTCCCCAGTCCACCTGGCCTTGCTGCTATTCCAGTTTCAACTGTTCTGCCTGCGGTTATGGAACCCCTTCCTGTCCCAGACCTGCTGTTTTCAACTCTTAATGATCGGCTATGAAAAGCCAACTGACATTTATTCCTGATTATTATTTGACTATGCTTGTCACTTATGAACATTTTGAACATCTTGGCCATGTTCTGTTATAATCTCCACCCGGCACAGCCAGAAGAGGACTGGCTACCCCTCATAGCCTGGTTCCTCTCTAGGTTTCTTCCTAGGTTTTGGCCTTTCTAGGGAGTTTTTCCTAGCCACCGTGCTTCTACACCTGCATTGCTTGCTGTTTGGGGTTTTAGGCTGGGTTTCTGTACAGCACTTCGAGATATTAGCTGATGTACGAAGGGCTATATAAAATAAACTTGATTTGATTTGATGAGTACAGGTGACTGACTTTGACACTAAAGAGCACGTCAGCTTGACGTCGAAATGTCAGTCAACTGTACTCATCCTGAACAAAGTTATTACTCTCTGCTTTTTTTCTTGAGTGTTCCAACTCATTTCTGCCTCGAATTAGTCCTTTTGGACATTTGGTAGGTCGTTTTACATTATTTTGAAAGAGTACGTGTAAACTCTAACTTAGCCTATGCGGTAGAAAGGTAACTACTAACACATTTTCGCTAAGAGCATCTGTTTAGTTGGTTTAACACAGGTTAGCCATGTGTTGGCAAAAAAGTATGTCCAAGTCAAAAAAGCTTACCAGCAGCACTTGCCGCACTGGTAGCCTACAGTATTTGCAGGTACTTTTTCAAAGCATATGTCAGATACTCCAGTGAGTGTGATTGGCTCCAAAGAGTGTAATTTGCTCAATATTAGGAGTTGAAAAATAAAGTTGACATCATTAGAAAGAAGATATATTTTTTAAATATACATTTTTATGGTCCCGCTGCACTACCTCCGCGTACCCCTAGGGGCTACGGATCCTTGGTTTCAAACCCTTGGTCTAAGTACAAAAAACACGGCAGAAATGGCGCAAAAGAATAAACACAGTCTTTGACAGACTTCTAACTAACACACAGGTTGCGTCCCAAATGGCACCATATTTCCTGTATGGTGTACTATTTTTGATTAGAGCACGTAGGGAATAGGATGTCATTTGGGACGTAGAAACCTAAGCAGATAACAGCATAATACACAGACAAACTCACAGTTCGATGGCTTTGTTCCACATGATAACGTAGCCTGAGAGTGTGAAGGACTCAATGTTGACGATGTGGATGTTTCCTTTCTCTGTGCCAATGTACAGCCATTTACTCTGGAAGGGCAGGTGACAAAATGTGATCCTGTAGTGGCAAAGGCAAAACTAATCAAGAGGTGAATCGCAAATGGCATGCTATTCCGTATATAGTGTACTAATTTTGACCTGGGCCCATAAGGTTCTGGTCAAAAGTAGTGCACTATATATGGAATAGGGTGTCATTTCGGATGCAGACATTATGATTATTTGATCATGATCCTGTCAAAATGGGAGAGAATAATGTAAAAAGGTGAATGAGAAAGAGTATATTATTTCTTAGTTACTTCAACAAACATAACTACATCAAGTGTAGGTTCACCTGTCAAATACTGTCAATCTGATAGCTTTCTCTGAAGCAATAAAATATACACATTAAAACACATTGGAAAGGGGGACCTAATAACCTATCTTAGCAAGGGTCATATCAAATAATCTACAGTATTTAACAGGTGAACCTACACTCTCATGTGACAAAAAGGGTCCATAATAAATACACAGTGTAATATTTACATACAGACAGCAGCGTGAATTCCTATCTGGTAGCAAGCAACTGACTGGCTGTGTCCAAAATGATACACTATTGCCCTATGGGCCCTGGTCAAAAGTAGTGCACTATAAAATGAAGACGGTGCCATTTCAGACACACCCACTGGGCCTTGAGAAGTCTTTCATTAGAACAAAACATGATATATCACTAAAAGTAGACGGAAATTGGTTACTATGGTATCAAGCAGGTTCAGGGGCTATTGGCCAGACAGAAAAGCGGGAGATTCAACAAGCAGCAGGAGTAATTTTGGACACACAGTACATCCCAGCTTTGCACCCTATTTCCTAGATTGCACACTACTTTTGATGGGCCTTGGTCAAACATAGTGCACTATATTGGGAATAGGGTGCCATTTTGGACGTAGACACAATGAGGGTGAATCAAGACAAGAGAAAAGACTTAAAAAGGGAATATTTCATATGATGACTCATGGGTCTAAGTTAGCCTACTTGAATGTAGCTACATCTTTAGCTCTATTCAAATATGACCACTGTTCATGATATACCTACGTACCTCTCCCTGTTGAATTTGAGAGTGTGCAAGATAGCTGGCTGCTTCTGCCTCAGGTTCCACAGATGAACGCTGTCATCAGCTAAGGCACTGACTAGCGCCCCCTGTTGATAGTGGTTATAAAGGGGTTATAATACCTCCACACATCTAATAAAGAACCAACAGGTTCATGTTCATAATGGCACATGGTTGCAAAAAGTTTGACAAAAATGTGTGTTTCTTATTCGACAAGTACACATTTTCCTTCGTTTTTGCCTGCCTACTGAACACAACTTCAGTGAACATGCTAACAGGACAGGGCTGAGTCAGAGGTAGGGCTGAATAAGATAATATCTTGTCCATACAATAAAGAACCCATTATAGAGTTTTGCCTCCACAAAGCCTACATTACTGTTTACTTAATGTGTTCACTAGTAAAGATTCATGGTCCATTAAAGGGTAGGAAGCATGAGTCACCAAAGTAACAACACAGTGTGGTCAAAGATTTAGTAACTTAGTTGTAGTCACGGTCTGGTTACCTATAACTACAAACATAGTTATGTTTTCGGGTTTTAACATTTATTAACTTATTTCCGGAACTACCCACAATACACTATTTCTCAACGTCATATGGAGGATCTACTCTGTGCTACCGAGCTCGTATACTAGCACGGCAGCTAACTCAAGCAGGCTAACGTAAGCCACACCTCATGCGCTCCACAGACTTTGTGGCTGTGTTATCTAGGTGGAACCCGTTAGCACTGCAGGCTCCGGTGCCTTCTTGCTGTGGGCTCAAAACGAAAAAGAAAATCATACCGGCTTGCTCTAATTGTGTAACGGTGGTACCTCATCTGTTCTCCTTTTTGCTGGCTGGCTGGCTAGCTTGCTGTCTAAGATAACTGCATATAGCTAACATGCTTTGATGTTTAGTTAGATGGCATTATTTCCAATGTGCTTACTTTAATGTAACCAAGCTAGGTGTTGATAGCAACTGGCTGACTCATTCAGTGCTAATGTAACGTTAGCAGGCTGCTAGGGCTAACGTTAGCAGGCTAGTTGGCTAGCAAGTTTGGAAGTCGATTTGTAAGAATACATTCAAAAAGTATTTGTTTGTAAGTTGGCCGGACATTTAATTGAAACCGGTAGTCATGAGTGAAACCGCTTTGATTTAACTTGAAGTGATACATTGTATGTTATTTTCTGTTGGAGTTTACATTATAGGGAATAGGCTGGCCTGTCGGGTCCTTCCAAAATTTTGATTGGTTTTAGTAATAAATCCCAAAATAGAAAAGTGAGCTGTAACTTTGCATTGGGACTTTTGACACAAATCCATGTGTTAAATGTGGTTACGTTTATGCTCCCTATCCTTTAAACATTGGGTAAGAACCACTAGGCTAGTTACATACTGTCTAACTGACTAGTGCACGCTAATGAGCAGATAAAACAGATTATATAATGGGAGAGGAATGGGGCTGAATGGATGACTAACTAGGGCTGAAGGGATAAGGCAATGATTCAATCCAGGACTTTATCAATAGCATTTCGTCGATTCCATAATGTCCTTCCTCCTCTATTCCTTCTCAAAAGGCATTGGAGGTTCTGTCCCTCGGACCTTCTTCTCAAATGTATTTCGAGAAGGTGAGAGCAGAGAGGACACAAGGAATTGAGACAGAGCCCTAGGGAGTGCTGCTGGGGAGCGGGACAATAGAGTTGGATGGAGGGGGAACAAAAATGCAAAGATGTGCCCTGTACCCAACTCTATGAGCGGGACTCACCTCGTTGACCAGGAACTGGAGCTGAATGACAGCTGCACCACTCTCATGTTGACAGTAACACTCCACGCCCGCACGGCCAAAACTAAACAGCTCAGTCAAGGAACAGACCATACAGGAGAGATGGACTATGTATTCATCATCAGCATCTGGGTTCATAGACATCCCCAGGGGAAATTAGATATGTCACCAGCAAGACACATACAGCACCAGACATCATGTACATATTTGCAGGGTTCAAGGAAACAATGAGGAAAACAATACAGATGTATAGTAATTAAAAAGGGAGGCATGGTAGTACTGTATCCGACTGGCACATGGGGATCCTCCTATGCTTAGACCATGTTGCATTCAACTTCAGCAATGGGTCTGGTCTGTATGATGTATTTTCCCTGAGCCCAAGAGCAGTTGAATGAGCTTGGAGATCCCAACCACAGAAAGTCAAGACTCTTTGCTTCCCTCCCTTCGCTTTTAAAACAACACTGACTGACTCCGCTCCACACAACAACTATATCTGTTCATATGACTGACTAAATACAAGTGAGGGAGTTATAAATAAAAACCAGTAGACCATGACAGTGTTACTTATTCATAACTCTATGCATCAATCAGTATGGAAGCCAATTAGACAGGCAGCACAGGGCTACTGCGGAGTCTCAGCTCTCTCTCTGTGTCCCAAATGGCACCCTATTCCCTAATGCACTACCTATGACTAGGGCTCTGGTCAAAAGTAGTACACTATATAGGGAATAAGGTGCCATTTGGGATGCATCCTGTGGGGTAATTCAAGTCAGAGGTTTCCTGTCTGCTGACACTGTGAAACTATGACCCCAAGGCCACGGATATACTGTACATAACTGCCAAGCAACCATGGGAACAGTCATGTGAGAAATAATTCACAGTGGAATTGAGCCAATAGCAGTCTTAAAATGAGTGTAGATTAAATTAGATTTAGCTTAAAAATACTTAGGGCCAATCTGTAGTTTGTTGACAATTACATTGTCTACAAACAAAGGGATAAAACAAGCTTATATGTTAATTTCTAATGGGGTTAGAAAGCTAGGGCGGCATTTATAAGTTATATTCTTCAAGAATCAATGGAAATAAACTGAGTGTACAAAACATCAGGAACACCTGCTCTTTCCATGATCCTCGGATCATAAAAAATACAAAAAGCATTGAAACTCAGTCAGAGTCTCAACTTACTGTTTGTTGCGAGTTAGAATACACAAGGTGCAATTTCGAAATTTGGTTGTTTCTCTCTTGTTATGTCAGTCACCGATAGTCAATTCACCCATGTTAGCTAACATTTCTTCGATTGATTGCTAAGTTAGCTGGCCACTAAACTTGTTATCATGGTCGAATTACAGGCCGGCCGCTGTCTAGAGGAGGGCCACTAAAATGTTTTGCTCGCAACACGTGTGTGTGTGTATGTGTGTGGGGGGGGGGGGGCAACTGCCAGCCTCCTTAATGTACCTGGTCGTGAAAATGAAAAGAGCACCAGATGACAGACATGCTCAGAGATAAGGCCTGCTGTACTGTATACACTGAGTGTATGACAGACTGACCACGTGATTCCAGGTGAAAGCTATGATCCCTTAATGATGTCACCTGTTAAATCAGTGTAGATGAAGCGGAGGAATTCAGGTTAAATAGCAATTTTCAAGCCTTAAGACAATTAAGACATAGACTGTGCATGTGTGCCATTCAGAGGGTGGATGGGCAAGACAAAAGATTTACGTGCCAGTTAGTCAACTGACAGTCCAGTACAACATTGGTGTCCAAAGCCCCAGAAAAGAATGCAATGCACAACTCATCGTACCTTGACATGAATGTGGTATGGCAGCCGACGACCTTAGAGTTCCATTTATTTCAGCAAAAAACAAGAAACTGTGGTTGCGGTGGGCTAAGGAACTAAAACACTGAAGTGGGAAAACATTGCCTGGTCTGATGAATCCCGGTTCCTGCTGTTTCACGCCAATGGGAGGACTAGGCTATGGAGAAAACCATGAGTACATACATCCAACATGCTGCGTGTCAACATTGCAGGCTGGTGGTGGTGTGGGGTCTGTTTTCATGGCAGACATTGGGCCCCTTGATAAAAGTGGAGCAACGTTTTGAATGCCACCGGACATCATTGCCAATCATGTGCATCCGTTCATGGCAGCAGTGTATCGATCTGCAGAATTTATATTTTCAGCAAGATAATGCCACTAACAGGCCAACTTGACACAACTGTGGGAAGCACTGGAGTCAACATGGGCCAGCATCCCTGAGGAATGCTTTCGACACCAACGAATTGAGGCTGTTCTGCGGGCAAAGGGGAGTGCAACGCAACATAAGGATGCTGTTCCTAATGTTTTGTACACTCAATGTACTTGCTACTGTGTCATTAGCTTGGATCTGACAGACACACTGAAATAATGTCTGTTTGAACAGGATTAACAACAGCTATAATCAAACAACCCCTGAATGCCTTGAACAAACTAAGGTGGGGTTACACTACAGCCCAACAGAGTGCCATTAACCAGGCAGCCTCCACTGTAGGCATCACAATATCATCTGATCAGAGGGCTATAAAGAGTCACTTGACGATGAGTGTAATGTCAGTGATCACTCCGCATACGTCATCTGAACAATGACTGTGATCAAGTGAGTAGAGCTCTTTCTCCCAAGTCCAAAAAGCAGTTGAGTTCATGTTGATTGTGCAGCAGCCTTAACACCAAGACTCCTACAGTTTTACATAGCTGCTGCTAGGCTACTGACAGAGTACAGGATTCACTAATCACCACCACGCAATCAATTACAAGAATATTGTAGCGCTAACGTTTTCCACTTCTCATGAAAAGCCAATACACATGCTTTTGGAATGTCATGGCACAGGAAGTAGTCACATGTGGTCCCTATGATAACATCAGCATCTCCTTTCTAGTTGAGAGGCACTGTTCTTAGTAGCAGACTTGGGTTCCAATACTATTTGATATCAGTTCAAATACTTGATCTGTAATTGATTGAGTCTGCCCGGCTCAATTAGACCAATAGAATAGTCCCAAAACTGTAAACCCCACCCATCTGACACTTCAGGTAGGCTCGAACAAACTCTCAAAGTATTTAAGATTTCAAATAGTACACTGAACAAAAATATAAAAACGCAATGTGGAACAATTTCAAAGATTTTACTGAGTTACAGTTCATATAAGGAAATCAGTCATTTGAAATAAATTCATTAGGCCCTAATCTATGGATTTCACTTGACTGGGAATACAGATATGCATCTGTTGGTCACAGACACCTTACAAAAAAAGGTAAGGGCGTAGATCAGAGAACCAGTCAGTACCTGGTGTGACCAGCATCAGCATCATGCAGCACAGCACATCTCCTTCGTATAGAGTTGATCAGGCTGTTGATTGTGGCATGTTGTCTCACACCTCTTCAATGGCTGTGCAAAGTTTCTGGATATTGGCAGGAACTGGAACACGCTGACGTACACGTTGATTCAGAGCATCCCAAATATGCTCAATGGGCGGTGAGTATGCAGGCCATGGAAGAACTGGGACATTTCAGCTTCCAGGAATTGCGTACAGATCCTTGCGCCATGGGGCCGTGCATTTTCATGCTGAAACATAAGTTGATGGCGGTGGATGAATGGCACGACAATACGCTTCAGGATCTCGTCACGGTATCTCTGTGCATTCAAATTGCCATCAATAAAATTGCCATCAATTCCACAATGGGGAACTCTTTTCACAACACACATGCGGTCTGCCCTGTACAGTTGAAACCGGGGTTAATCCGTGAAGAGCACACTTCTCCAGCATGCCAGCAAAGGTGAGCATTTGCCCACTGAAGTCAGTTACGACGCCAAACTGCAGTCAGACCCTGGTGAGGACGAAGAGCATGCAAATGAGCTTTATTGGATTTATTTTAGCTCATGAAACCAACACTTTACATGTTGTGTTTATATTTTTTGTTCAGTATATTTTAACCCAGGTATGCTAAGCACAACTACACCACAGAGAGAGAAAGGCTATTCCACCAACTGACAGATAGAGACACTTCCTCATTGGTAAACCGCAGTGGTTCGCCTTGCAGCATTTCACAACAGCAAGAGGGTTCATATCAGATGACAACATGATGACAATCATCATAAGACAAGAACCTGCATATCTCAATCACATGGAAATGTACAGACAATGTGTTTCAAGAGAAAACCAAACAGCTTACAATATAACACAACACGCAAATAACTTGCTCTTCTGCTATTTGACATTTGTGAAGTAGGAACTAGTGTCAAACGCCTCAGATTCTGTAACCGGTAACACTACTGTATTATAAACTGGGTGGTTTGAGCCCTGAATGCTGATTGCCTGATAATGGACATGACAAAACATGTCTTTTTTGTGCTTCATTTACGTTGGTAACCAGTTTATAAGGCAATAAGGCACCTCAGGAGTTTTTGATATACGGCCATTATATCGCGCCGCAACAGCGTGCCCAAGAACAGCCCTTGGCCATGGTATATTGGCCATATACAGTGCATTCGTATAGTATTCAGACCTCTTGACTTTTTCCACATCTTGTTTCGTTACAGCCTTACTGTAATTTATTAAATACAACATTTTCATCATCAATGTACACAATACCCCATAGTGACAAAGCGAAAACAGGTTTAGATTTTTGGGGAAAATGTATACAAAATAAAATTAATTAATTAAATAAGTATTCTGACCCTTTCCTATGAGATTCAAAATTGAGCTCAGGTGCATCCTGTTTCCATTGATCATCCTTGAGATGTTTCTACAACTTGATTGGAGTCTACCTGTGGTAAATTCAATTGATTGGACATGATTTGGAAAGGCACACACCTGTCGATATAATGTCCCACAGTTGACAGTGCATGTCAGAGCAAAAACCAAGCCATGAGGTTGAAGGAATTGTCCGTAGAGCGCCGAGATAGGATTGTGTCGAGGCACAGATCTGGGGACGGGGACCAAAAAATGTCTGCACCATTGAAGGTCCCCCAAGAACACAGTGGCCTCCATCAGTCTTAAATGGAAGAAGCTTGGAACCACCAAGACTCTTCCTAGAGCTGGCCGCCAAACTGAGCAATCGGGGGAGAAGGCCTTGGTCAGGCAAGTGACCAAGAACCAGATGGTCACTGACAGAGCTCCACAGTTCCTCTGTGAAGACGGGAGAACCTTCCAGAAGGACAGCTATCTCTGCAGCACTTCACCAATCAGGCCTTTATGGTAGAGTGGCCAGACAGAACACACTCCTCAGTAAAAGGCACATGACAGCACACTTGAAGTTTGCCAAAAGGCACCTAAAGGACTCTCAGACCAGGAGAAAAAAAGATTGAACTCATTGGCCTGAATGCCAAGCATCATGTCTGGAGGAAACCTGGCACCATCCCTACGGTGAAGCATGGTGGTGGCAGCATCATGCTGTGGGAATGTTTTTCAGCGGCAGGGACTGGGAGAAGATTCAGGATAGAGGGAAAGATGAACGGAGCAAAATAGAGAGATACTTGATGAAAACCTGCACATGCACCCGCGCTCAGGACCTCAGACTGGGGCGAAGGTTCACCTTCCAGCAGGACAACAACCCTAAGCACACAGTCAAGACAACGCAGGAGTGGCTTTGGGACGAGTCTCTGAATGTCCTTGAGTGGCCCAGCCAGAGCCCGGACTTGAACCCGATCAAACATCTCTGGGGAGACCTGAAAATAGCCGTGTAGCGACACTTCCCATCCAACCTGGCAGAGCTTGAGAGGATCTGCAGATAACAATGGGAGAAACTCCCCAAATACAGGTGTGCCAAGCTTGTAGCGTCATACCAAAGAAGACTCGGGGCTGTAATCGCTGGCAAAGGTGTTTCAACCAAGTACTGAGTAAAGGGTCTGAATACTTACGTAAAGTTTATTTCAGTTTTTTATTTTTAATACATTTGCAAAAAATGACTAAACCTGTTTTTGCTTTGTCATTATGGGGTACTGTGTGTAGATTGAAGGGGAAAAAACTATTTTAGAATAAGGCTAACATAACAAAATGTGGAAAAAGTCAAGGGGGTCTTAATACTTTCTGAATGCACTGTACCACACCACCTTGGGCCTTATTTCTTAATTAGACTACTACTGCAGTTTTCATACATACACACACACACACAGTAGTAAGGTGCCCCTGGAGAAAATTAGGGTTAAGTGTCTTCCTCAAGGACACGTCGACAGATTTGTCACCTTGTCGGTTTGGCTATTGACACCCGCAGCCTTTCGGTTACCGGCCCAAAACTCTAACCTCTAGGCTACCTGTCGCCAAGAGCCATAGAAATAAAGGTATTACATAAGTAGTGTAAATGTCCATAAAATATAGAGATAAAAACACTGTGGTAGTAGAGACAGATCTATAAAATGTAGACCATTTTAGACCACTAAGACATGGAGGAGTGTGTGTTTACGTTCTTTAGGAGGTGGATTATAACCAAACAATGGTCCTAGGATACAGACTGGGATTGATAAAGGAATAGAGCGACCCATCTCTATAAATAACAAACATATGGTAAATGGCTGCTCATATATTGGCTTTGTTTAAATCAGGTAAGTCATTGAGAACACGTTATCTTTTACAATAACGACCTGACCAAGGAGCAATGAGATGCTCCTGATGACATACATTAGATTGTGTTACTTTGGGCTGCGCAAAGCAAACATTCTCTAAACTAGAGCATGACATGATGCCAAAAAAAAAGACTCTCTGAGAACAATATAAACTGGTGCCATGCCATTGAATGACCTTCAAAGCAATATGTTTACCCAAGCCGAGTTTAACTGACTGAGCCTTTAGGGAGTTGTACAAATCCAACAGCTATTTTATTCTCCAGGCGTATGTTTCACCAATGAGGACTGGGACCCTGCCTGGCCTGCAGAATGTAGCCAGCAGCTTGGCTGTGTGCGCTCTCACATGGTCTGACAGACATGCACAGCAGGACCAGTGATGTTCAAAGCACATAGCCTAGGCCACGAGGTGGAACTGGGCTGGCATGCTGGCACACACCAGGCAGCACAGTGGAGGAACTTGGGCCAGGTTGGCTCCCCAGGATATGGCAGCAGAGCAGAGCTGAACAGCTCATCATGTCATGGTAGAGATATTACTAATGAGTCTGAGGGTGCATCCCAAACGGCATCCTATTCCCTATATAGTGAACCTGACTCTGCTGCTCAGAGAAACACGTGATACTACTGGGTAATCCTTTATAACCACGATTTCCTAATTTACTGTACTTGAGGATCTTATACTGACGCCAATATAAGGTCCCATATAACTATCAACAGAGAATCTCCATTGAGCATGCTTTTTAATCCTGGACAAGGCTTAACCCTGTCTGGGAAACTGGTCATAAATGAATAATCTCAGAGATAGGTCTAATTGCACTGGGATTGCTAATACTGTTTGTTGAGGTCCCTATTTAAAGACAAAAAAGATACAGTCTCACAGCTCCGCTCTGAGTCCCGACAGCCAGAATCTTCTGCACAGGGTCAAAGGCCATGGAGGAGGGCTGGTAAGGGAAGCCATGTCGCACAGTCTGAAGGAGCCAAAGAACACATTCTGCATTAGCTGTTAGATCACATCCAGATTCAACATTTTACAGACATACAATCAAGTACTCTTATGTCATCTCATGTTTTGTTGTATCCAGGAAACTGTGTGACATTATTTCAGAGGCATTTGTTTTCGTCTAAATACAAAAGATGTATGATCAGTTTAAATCCATATCTAGATGAGTGTCTTTTCCACAGAAGAAAATATTTCAAAAATATTTCTAGGAAAGTAGCTATCCCATTTGACAAGCCAGGTGTTCCCTGTCAGATCATTGGATAGCTGCTGTAGCTTGCTAGTTAGCCAACACTGAATGACATTATCACTTTATTATAGAATAGAATTCCTTGACCATGGAGTGCAGTTTAGTCCACTACATAATCCAGAGGATTATTCAGATTTCATTTATGACTGTTTGGTTGAGGACATTAAAGACAAAAATGATATAACCTTGCTTACGTGATGCTTTGGCCAATGGCAATACCAGAAATTGGGACTGTGAGAGGCAGTCAGTTGATTATCTTGACAACTAGCAATTCTATAGCTAGTTACAAGACCCGCATCAATGCAATGTCAGCATAGACACAAATAACTTAGACACTAAAGATTTAAAAATAACGCGCTGTCAATATGTCAACACAGCTCCTGCTAACTCGCGGTAAACTTCAATAATTCCCAGCAAAACAACTAACTAGTTAGTAGCCCACCTTACAGAGCTGAAAATGCTCCGACTGTAGTGTCTCTTGGATCACATCGTTTTGACTAGTTCCCGGTTGTGGAGATGCAGCGGAAAATGAAGCACCCAAGCCGTCCAGCACCTTTCTGATATTGAACTTCTTCATTTTCCCTCAATACAGACGAGGACGAAACACACTAAATGGATCAACAAAGCCACCATAAATTGGATAGTGCACTTCCTAGCTTGATGTTAAAGACGCACACTTTGCTAATATCTTGTTCTTAATCTCGCTCGCATGTTACGGACTGTTTTGTCACTGCACTCTCAACAGTACACTTCACATGTACACAGTTTAAGCATGTCGAAAATCTATTTGTATCCATCGATATTGCATGTATCCAGTTGGAGTCGACGGCAGCCAGCTAGCTAGGCTACTGTTAGCCAGCCTAGCTAACACGGAAACGCAGAGACGAGTCTGCGCGGTAGAGGCAGCAACACGCCGGATGTAAAGTTACACATTGGATCCAGTATGTAAACGTAAATAACGTTCAATCATTCTTTTTGGAAACTGTTGTTAAACAAATTACGAATCACTGAATAAGATAAGAACCTTCCACATTATGCACTATACATTAATTTTCCTATCCAGCGAGTTGACTTAGTCACAATGCTAGCACTCATTGAAAATAGAGGCGAAGCTACATGGACAACTGGACCAATAATATGTTTTCTCCAGCAGGTGGGGTTGTTTCGGTTCTTTTTCCACTCACAAAGCGAGGAGTTTTGTATGAAGGTCAACAAAAGTGTCGAATTTGGTCAACAAAAACATGTAATGGCTTATTTGTTAAATGTGAGGTTCGTAATGCTTACGTTGTTACGAGTGTACTGATATAAGTAGAACACGTGACATCCGGGCAACTTTGATAAAAAACAATTAAAAAAACGTTATATAAACTCAGCAAAAAAAGAAACATCCCTTTTTCAGGACCCTGTCTTTCAAATATATTTCGTAAAAATCCAAATAACTTCACAGATCTTCATTATAAAGGATTTAAATACTGTTTCCCATTGTTCAATGAACCATAAACAATTAATGACCATGCATGCACCTGTGGAACGGTCGTTAAGACACTAACAGCTTACAGAGGGTAGGCAATTAAGGTCACAGTTATGATAACTTAGAACACTAAAGAGGCCTTTCTACTGACTCTGAAAAACACCAAAAGAAAGATGCCCAGGGTCCCTGCTCATCTGCGTGAACGTGCCTTAGGCATGCTGCAAAGAAGCATGAGGACTGCAGATGTGGCCAGGGCAATAAATTGCTATGTCCGTACTGTGAGACGCCTAAGGCAGCGCTACTGGGAGACAAGGCGGACAGATGATTGTCCTCGCAGTGGCAGACTACGTGTAACAACACCTGCACAGGATCGGTACATCCGAACATCACACCTGCGGGACAGGTACAGGATGGCAACAACAACTGTCCGAGTTACACCAGGAATGCACAATCACTAAATCAGTGCTCAGACTGACGGCAATAGGCTGAGAGAGGCTGGACTGAGGGCTTGTAAGCCTGTTGTAAGGCAGGTCCTCACCAGACATCACCGGCAACAAAGTCGCCTATGGGCACAAACCCACCGTCGCTGGACCAGACAGGACTGGCAAAAACTGCTCTTCACTGACGAGTCGTGGTTTTGTCTCACCAGGGGTGATGGTTGGATTTGCGTTTATCGTCGAAGGAATCAGCGTTACACCGAGGCCTGTACTCTGGAGCGGGATCGATTTGGAGGTGGAGGGTCCGTTGTGGTCTGGGGCGGTGTGTCACAGCATCATCGGACTGAGCTTGTTGTCATTGGAGGCAATCTCAACGCTGTGCATTACAGGGAAGACATCCTCCTCCCTCATGTGGTACCCGTCCTGCAGGATCATCCTAACATGACCCTCCAGCATGGCAATGCCACCAGCCATACTGCTCGTTCTGTGCGTGATTTCCTGCAAGACAGGAATGTCAGTGTTCTGCCATGGCCAGCAAAGAGCCCGGATCTCAATCCCATTGAGCAGGTCTGGAACCTGTTGGATCGGAGGGTGAGGGCTAGGGCCATTCCCCCCAGAAATGTCTGGGAACTTGCAGGTACCTTGGTGGAAGAGTGGGGTAACATCTCACAGCAAGAACTGGCAAATCTGGTGCAGTCCATGAGGAGGAGATGCACTGCAGTACTTAATGCAACTGGTGGCCACACCAGATACTGACTGTTACTTTTGATTTTGTTCAGGGACACATAATTCCATTTATGTTAGTCACATGTCTGTGGAACCTGTTCAGTTTTTATTTATTTCACCTTTATTTAACCAGGTAGGCAAATTGAGAACACGTTCTCATTTACAATTGCGACCTGGCCAAGATAAAGCAAAGCAGTTCGACACATACAACAACACATAGTTACACATGGAGTAAAACAAACATACAGTCAATAATACAGTGAAAAATAAGTCTATATACAATATGAGCAAGTGAGGTGAGATAAGGGAGGTGAAGGCAAACAAAATATATATATAAATAAATAAAAATATAAAAAGGCCATGGTGGCGAAGTAAATACAATATAGCAAGTAAAAAAAAGTTTAAAAAAAGTAGAGATAGTAGAGATAGAAAAAAGTAGAGATAGAAATAATGGGGTGCAAAGGAGCAAAATAAATAAATAAATAAATACAGTGGGTAAAGAGGTAGTTGTTTGGGCTAAATTATAGATGGGCTATGTACAGGTGCAGTAATCTATGAGCTGCTCTGACAGCTGGTGCTTAAAGCTAGTGAGGGAGATAAGTGTTTCCAGTTTCAGAGATTTTTGTAGTTCGTTCCAGTCATTGGCAGGAGAACTGGAAGGAGAGGCGGCCAAAGGAAGAATTGGTTTTGGGGGTGACCAGAGAGATATACCTGCTGGAGCGCGTGCTACAGGTAGGTGCTGCTATGGTGACCAGCGAGCTGAGATAAGGGGGGACTTTACCTAGCAGGGTCTTGTAGATGACCTGGAGCCAGTGGGTTTGACGACGAGTATGAAGCGAGGGCCAGCCAACGAGAGTGTACAGGTCGCAGTGGTGGGTAGTATATGGGGCTTTGGTGACAAAACGGATGGCACTGTGATAGACTGCATCCAATTTATTGAGTAGGGTTTTGGAGGCTATTTTGTAAATGACATCACCGAAGTCGAGGATTGGTAGGATGGTCAGTTTTACAAGGGTATGTTTGGCAGCATGAGTGAAGGATGCTTTGTTGCGGAATAGGAAGCCAATTCTAGATTTAACTTTGGATTGGAGATGTTTGATGTGAGTCTGGAAGGAGAGTTTACAGTCTAACCAGACACCTAGGTATTTGTAGTTGTCCACATATTCTAAGTCAGAGCCGTCCAGAGTAGTGATGTTGGACAGGCGGGCAGGTGCAGGCAGCGATCGGTTGAAGAGCATGCATTTAGTTTTACTTGTATTTAAGAGCAAATGGAGGCCACGGAAGGAGAGTTGTATGGCATTGAAGCTCGCCTGGAGGGTTGTTAACACAGTGTCAAAAGAAGGGCCAGAAGTATACAGAATAGTGTCGTCTGCGTAGAGATGGATCAGAGAATCACCAGCAGCAAGAGCGACATCATTGATTTATACAGAGAAGAGAGTCGGTCCAAGAATTGAACCCTGTGGCACCCCCATAGAGACTGCCAGAGGCCCGGACAACAGACCCTCCGATTTGACACACTGAACTCGATCAGAGAAGTAGTTGGTGAACCAGGCGAGGCAATCATTAGAGAAACCAAGGCTGTCGAGTCTGCCGATGAGGATGTGGTGATTGACAGAGTCAAAAGCCTTGGCCAGGTCAATGAATACGGCTGCACAGTATTGTTTCCTATCGATGGCGGTTAAGATATCGTTTATGACCTTGAGCGTGGCTGAGGTGCACCCATGGCCAGCTCTGAAACCAGATTGCATAGTGGAGAAGGTATGGTGGGATTCGAAATGGTCGGTAATCTGTTTGTTGACTTGGCTTTCGAAGACCTTAGAAAGGCAGGGTAGGATAGATATAGGTCTGTAGCTGTTAGGGTCAAGAGTGTCCCCCCCTTTGAAGAGGGGGATAACCGCAGCTGCTTTCCAATCTTTGGGAATCTCAGACGACACGAAAGAGAGGTTGAAAAGGCTAGTAATAGGGGTGGCAACAATTTCAGCAGATAGTTTTAGAAAGAAAGGGTCCAGATTATCTAGCCCGGCTGATTTGTAAGGGTCCAGATTTTGCAGCTCTTTCAGAACATCAGCTGACTGTATTTGGGAGAAAGAGAAATGGGGAAGGCTTGGGCGAGTAGCAGAGGGGAGGGCAGTGCTGTTGACCGGGGTAGGGGCAGCCAGGTGGAAAGCATGGCCAGCCGTAGAAAAATGCTTATTGAAATTCTCAATTATAGTGGATTTATAGTTTATGTCTCTGTTGTTGAATCTTGTTATGGTCATACAAATATTTACACATGTTAAGTTTTCTGAAAATAAACGCAGTTGATGTGAGAGGATGTTTCTTTTTTTGCTGAGTTTACATATACATCACATGTGCAACCAAACTTTAGACCACCTTTACTCCACACACAGAGACTCATACAAAGCTTTCCCTCGCCCTCCATTTAGAAAATCTGAACAAAAATCCATCCTCCTGGTTTCTGCTTACAAGCAACAATGAAAGTAGGAAGTACCAGTAACTCGCTCAATACAGAAGTGGTCAGATGACGCAGCTGCTACGCTATGGGACTGTTTTGCTAGCACAGACTGAAATATGTTCCGGGATTCATCCAATGGCATTGAGGAGTATACCACCTCAGTCACCGGCTTCATCAGTGCATCGACAACGGCGTCCCCACAAAGACCGTATGTACAGTTGAAGTCGGAAGTTTACATACACCTTAGCCAAATACATTTAAACTCCGTTTTTCACAATTCCTGACATTTAATCCTAGTAAAAATTCCCCGGCTTAAATCAGTTAGGATCACCACTTTATTTTAAGAATGTGAAATGTCAGAATAATAGTAGAGAGAATCATTTATTTCAGCTTTTATTTCTTTCATCACATTCCCAATGGGCCAGAAGTTTACATACACTCAATTAATATTTGGTAGCATTGCCTTTAAATTGTTTAACTTCTTGAGAATACAGGGGGTGCTGTTTTCGCATTAGCATATTTTCCTCTACAGATTAAACTGCCTCTTATTCAATTATTGCTCTTACTATATGCATATAATTAATACCATTGGATAGAAAACAATCTATAGTTTCTAAAACCGTTTCAATTTTGTCTCTGAGTGAAACAGAAGTCATTTGACAGCACTTTCCCTGACCAAGAAGAAGAATGCAAGATGTGTATGCTCGCTTCAACGCTCTGCCTATATATGGTCACGCCACCTATGACCCAAAACACACTTCATTCGTCTTCCTCTGGGTGTCAAGAGGACGTCAGAGGAGAAATTTTTTGTTTATCTTGTACTGACGTGAAATAAGACCTATTTCTTTGGCGTGACCGACAACTTCCGGTTCTCTGAATCGCGCGTTTTGGAGGTGCGATTGTCTACTGTTTTGCTGCCGTTACGGATGAAAACTATCTCCGTCTCGAAGTTTGTTTGATACATGTGACCATATCATCTTAATGTATGTTTTTTCAATATAGTTTAATCAGATTATTTGAATTTTTTCGGGAGTTTTGCCGTGTTCCGTTCTGTGAGTTTTTTTACTTTGGACAGAACCGTGCTAGTCGACCAGTACCTATGCTAAATGAAGAGGGAAAGTTGCCATTATGAATGGATTGAACGACTCATCAGGACTAAGGACACCTTGATCAACATTCTGATGAAAGATCAGCAATAGTAAGACCCAATTTACGATGTTATTTCATATATCTGTCGTGCATGTGAACTGGTCGGGGGCGCCCAGCTGGTTCTGGCTGGCGTGGCTATGCTAATTTAGCGCTACATTTTGTTTTCGCTATAAAACATTTAATAAATCTGAAATATTGTTTGGATTCACCAGATGTTGGGCTTTCAATATCTGTACGCTGTGTATTTTTTCTGAAATGTTTTAAGACAAGTAATTAGTTATATGACGTTGGTCTCTGTAATTGTTCTGGCTGCGTCGGCACTATTTCAGATTGCAGCTGCAATGTAGAACTGTGATTTATACCTGAAAAATGCACATTTTTCAAAAAAAAACTATGCTATACCATAAATATGTTATCAGACTGTCATCTTATGAAGTTGTTTCTTGGTTAGTGGCTATATATATTTTTATTTAGTCGAATTAGTGATAGCTACTGACGCAGGAAAAAACTGTTGGAGTAAAAAAATTGTGTCTTTTGCTAACGTGTCTAGCTAATAGATTTACATATTGTGTCTTCCCTGTAAAACATTATAAAAATCTGAAATGGTGGCTTTATTCACAGGATCTGTATCTTTCATTAGGTGTCTTGGACTTGTGATTTAATGATATTTAGATGCTACTATTTAATTGTGACGCTATGCTAGCGATGCTAATCAGTGTGGGGGGGGTGGGGGGTGCTCCCGGACCCGGGGTAGGTGCTCGGTAGAGGTTTTAACTTGGGTCAAAAATCTTGGGTAGCCTTCCACAAGCTTCCCACAATAAGCTGAGTGAATTTTGGCCCATTCCTCCTGACAGAGATGGTATAACTGTGTCAGGTTTGTAGGCCTCCTTGCTCGCACAAGCTGTTTCAGTTCTGCCCACCAACTTTCTATGGGATTGAGGTCAGGGCTTTGTGATGGCCACTCCAATACCTTGACTTTGTTGTCCTTAAGACATTTTTCCACAACTTTGGAAGTATGCTTGGGGTCATTGTCCATTTGGAAGACTCATTTGCCACCATGCTTTAACTTCCTGACGGATGTCTTGAGATGTTGCTTCAATATATCCACATAGTTCTCCTCCCTCATGATGCCATCTATTTTGTGAAGTGCACCAGTCCTTCCTGCAGCAAAGCAACCCCACAACATGATGCTGCCATCCCCGTACTTCATGGTTGGGATGGTGTTCTTCCGCTTGCAAGCATCCCCTTTTTTCCTCCAAGCATAACGATGGTCATTATGGTCAAACAGTTCTATTTTTGTACAATCTTTGTCCCCATGTTCAGTTGCAAACTGTAGTCTGTTTTTTTTTATGGTGGTTTTAGAGCAGTGGATTATTCCTTGCTGAGCGGCCTTTCAGGTTATGTCGATATAGGACTCGTTTTACTGTGGATATAGATACTTTTGTACCTGTTTCCTCCAGCATCTTCACAAGGTCCTTTGCTGTTGTTCTGGGATTGATTTGCACTTTTCACACTAAAGTACGTTCATCTCTAGGAGACAGAACGCGTCTCCTTCCTGAGTGGTATGATGGCTGCGTGGTCCCATGGTGTTTATACTTGCGTACTATTGTTTGTACAGATGAACGTGGTACCTTCAGGCGTTTGGAAATTTCTCCCAAGGATGAACCAGACTTGTGGAGGTCTACAATTGTTTTTCTGAGGTCTTGGTTGACTTCTTTTGATTTTCCCATTACGTCAATTAAAGAGGCACTGAGTTTGAAGGTAGGCCTTGAAATACATCCACAAGTACACCTCCAATTGACTCAAATGATGTCAATTAGCCTATCAGAGTTTCTAAAGCCATGACATAATTTTCTGGAATTTTCCAAGCTGTTTAAAGGGACAGACAACTTAGTGTATGTAAACTTCTGACCCAGCGGAATTGTGATACAGTGAATTACAAGTGAAATAATCTTTCTTTAAACAATTGTTGGAAAAATTACTTTTGTCATGCACAAAGTAGATGTCCTAACCGACTTGCCAAAACTATAGTTTGTTAACAAGAAATTAGTGGAGTGGTTGAAACACAAGTTTTAATGACTCCAACCTAAGTGTATGTAAACTTCCGACTTCAACTGTATACAAAAGTATGTGGAGACCCCTTCAAATGATTGGATTTGGATATTTCAGTCACACACGTTGCTGACAGGTGTATAAAATCGAGCACACAGCCATGCAATCTCCATAGGAGAACATTGGCAGTAGAATGGCCTTACTAAAGTGCTCAGTGACTTTCAACTTGGCACCATCATAGGATGCTACCTTTCCAACAAGTCAGTTCATCAAATTTCTGCCCTGCTAGAGCTGGTAGTGCTGATATTGTGATGTGGAAACACCTGCACCTGTACATAGCCCATCTATAATTTAGCCCAAACAACTACCTCTTTCACTACTGTATTTATTTATTTATTTTGCTCCCTTGCACCCCATTATTTCTATCTCTAATTTGCACATTCTTCCACTGCAAATCTACCATTCCAGTGTTTTACTTGCTATATTGTATTTACTTCGCCACTATGGCTGTTTTTTTTTTTTTTGCCTTCACCTCCCTTATCTCACCTCACTTGCTCACATTGTATATAGACTTATTTTTCTACTGTATTATTGACTGTATGTTTGTTTTACTCCATGTGTAACTCTGTGTTGTTGTATGTGTCGAACTGCTTTGCTTTATCTTGGCCAGGTCGCAATTGTAAATGAGAACTTGTTCTCAACTTGCCTACCTGGTTAAATAAAGGTGAAATAAATAAAAACGTCTAGGAGCAACAATGCCTCAGCTGCAAAGTGGTCAACTGTTAGTGCTGTTATTGTGATGTGGAAACGTCTAGGAGCAACAATGCCTCAGCTGCAAAGTGGTACGCCACACAAGCTCACAGAACTGGATCGCCGAGTGCCGCGGCGGGTAGCGTGTACAAATCGTCTGTCCTCGGTTGCAACACTCACTACCGATGGTGGGGTGGTGTTCTCGGGGTGATGAGAGGTGTTGGGATTGCGCCAGACATAGCGTTTTCCATGATTGCCAAAAAGCTCAATTTTAGCCTCATCTGACCAGAGTACCTTCTTCCATATGTTTGGGGAGTCTCCCACATGCCTTTTGGCGAACACCAAACGTGTTTGCTTGTTCTTTTCTTTAAGCAATGGCTTTTTTCTGGACACTCTTCCATAAAGCCCAGTTCTATGGTGTGTACGGCTTAAAGTGGTCCTATGGACAGATACTCCAATTTCCGCTGTGGAGCTTTGCAGCTCCGTCTGGGTTATCTTTGGTCTCTTTGTTGCCTCTCTGATTAATGCCCTCCTTGCCTGGTCTGTGAGTTTTGGTGGGCAGCCCTCTCTTGGCAGGTTTGTTGTGGTGCCATATTCTTTCCATTTTTTTATAACGGTTTTAATTGTGCTCCATGGGATGTTCAAAGTTTTGGATCTTTTTTATAACCCAACCCTGATCTGTAATTCTCCACAACTTTGTCCCTGACCTGTTTGGAGAGCTCCTTGGTCTCCATGGTGACATCCCATGGAGCACAATTAAATCCGTTGCTTGGTGGTGCCCCTTGCTTAGTGGTGTTGCAAACTCTGGGGCCTTTCAGAACAGATGTAATATACTGAGATCATGTGACACTTAGAGCGCACACAGGTGGACTTTATTTATCTAATTATGTGACTTCTTTAGGTAATTGGTTGAACCAGATCTTATTTTGGGATTTCATAGCAAAGGGGGTGAATATATATGCACACACCAATTTTCTGTTATTTATTTTTTTAGCATTTTTTGAAACAAGTAATTTTTTTCATTTCACTTCACCAATTTCAACTATTTTGTGTATGTCCATTACATGAAATCCAAATAAAAATCTATTTAAATTGCAGGTTGTAATGCAACAAAATAGGAAAAACGCCAAGGAGGATTAATATTTTGCAAAGCACTGTATGTGGCCACTTGACCATCACTTTTTATCTGTGAAATCATTTATCGCATGACCAATAGACCATTTCACTGATGTTCAGAGGCATGCAGTGGAAGTATGTTCATTGTTACAGATATGTTGATTAAGTACTGTTTCATTCTTATGTGCGTTGTTCATACATATGAAACACTATTTCATATAAAAACAAAGAATTACACACCAAGGAATTCATTCGAGACTTTTTAAATGCATTGGTCAAATATAGCTACTCAGAGAGTATGAAAAAGATAACCTGGCCCAGATCTGTATGTGCTCTTGCCAACTCCATTGCTCACGCAAATGTTTAACATGAAAATGAGGGACAAGGAGTTGGCATGATAGGCTGTGAAAAAGAGACACTAGATGGCACAATTTATCAACATTGCTACCCAGCAGTCACTCTCAGTCATACACTAGGAAGGGACAAATCAAATCAAATGTTTTGAGCTGAATACAACGGCGTAGACTTTACCGTGAAATGCTTGCTTCACAACGATGCAGATTTAAAAAGAGTAATAAAAAATAATAACACGAGGAATGAAATACGTAAGAATGAAGCTATATACAGGGAGTGCCAGTACCAGATCAATGTAGATCAATGTGCAGGGGTACGTGTGTGTAATGTCTCTGTATGTGTGTTTGTGTTATGTGTGTGTATGCGTATGTAGTGTATGTGAATGTATGTAGGTTTTGTGTGAGAGTGTCAGTGTAGTGTGTGTAAGTGAGTGTACATACAGTATAGTCTTGTGATTATGCATAGAATCAGTTCAAGATAGGGTCAATGCAGATACTCCGGGTAACCATTTCATTAACTATTTAACAGCCTTATGGCTATTTAGCGGCTTGTGGGTAGAAGCTGCTCTCTGAGCCTGTTGGTCCGAGAGCCGATGCCCCGGTACCGTTTGCCGTATGGTCACAAAGTGAACACTCTATGGCTTTGGTGGCTGAAGTCTTTGCCAATTTTTCGGGTTTCTCTGACACCGCCTGATATAGAGGTCCTGGTTGGCAGGGAGCTCGGCTCCAGTGATGTATAAAATAGAAATGATCAAATGAAACTGAAGAGGAGACATCGGTGATGTTGATGGGAATTGGAAATATCCATCAGAAATATTCAACATGGTGGTTCAATAGAGTTACAGATGTATTATGTTAGACGAGTGCTATAACATGTCATTTACAGTTTCTCCTCCTTTCTCCCTTTCTTTTTTGATTATTATTATTATTAATATTATGTGGTACAATCAATAGGCCTAATAAACAGCATTGGACAAATGACAAATGCATTGTCAGTGCATGTGCATATCACATGATAATTCATGTACATGCACAGACCTACTACCAAGTAAAACTGTATGCTATGCTAATTGATTCACCATTACAAGTAAAACCAAAAACAATATGAAAATAAACCCTAAATAAAACCCACCCCATCTTACCCCTCCCACCCGAGTGACCCTTTTAATTTAGCTCTTCATAGCAATAGTTCTTACACTTTCAGCTGCATTTGACCACATCGCCTTCCCTCTCTCCCCTTCCCATCCATCTCTCCTCATCCCACCCCTCTCCCCTCATCCCATCCCTCTCTCCTCTTTCCATCTCTCTCTCCTCATCCCATCCCTTTCTCCTCCCTCTCTCCCCTTTCATTCCTTCTCTCCCCTTCACATCCCTCTCTCCTCTTCTCATCCTTCTCTCCTCTGCCTTCCCTCTCTCCCCTTCCCACCCCTCTCTCCTCATCCCACCCCTCTCTCCTCATCCCACCCCTCTCCTCATCCCACCCCTCTCTCCTCTTTCCACCCCTCTCTCCTCATCCCACCCCTCTCCTCATCCCATCCCTCTCTCCTTATCCCACCCCTCTCTCCTCATCCCACCCCTCTCTCCTCATCCCACCCCTCTCCTCATCCCACCCCTCTCTCCTCTTCCCACCCCTCTCTCCTCATCCCACCCCTCTCCTCATCCCATCCCTCTCTCCTCATCCCACCCCTCTCCTCATCCCACCCCTCTCTCCTCTTTCCACCCCTCTCTCCTCATCCCACCCCTCTCCTCATCCCATCCCTCTCTCCTCATCCCACCCCTCTCCTCATCCCACCCCTCTCTCCTCTTTCCACCCCTTTCTCCTCTTCCCATCCTTCTCTTCTACAGATGACGAGTAGAGTGTTTTAGGTTTGAATCCTTATATAATTCAGCACAATGGACAGCAACATATGTCGGATCAGTTGAGGGGTTCAGTGTTATGCTCTGTAAGAATATCAAAACACATACTTCAGTATGCAAGCTCTCTCGCAATATTTTTATTTATTTAAACAGTGTTAATTTGTATGTAAAATAAGGTTTATGAATATTAACCAGCCCCCAATGTGTTGGATTGAAGAGAAGCCATTGGAGGAGTTTTGGCTAGAGCCTACTGAATGGTGCACAGGATGCAGTGAGAGAGATGGAAGAGCCAGATAACAGTCTGTGTCCCAAATGGCACCCTATTCCCTAGATCAGTGATGGGCAACTGGACCTTTTGTAGGCCCGCAGATCAATTCCCCAAAAGAAAAAGTATTTTGGTTGTGAATCAGAATGTTTTATCTTGTTATATCAGTCACTAGCTAGGTGTCCAGCCAAATGGTGACAGATATTCAGTGGTGGAAAAAGTACTCAATTCTCATACTTGAGTAAAAGTAAAAATACCTTAAAACCTTTTCTCAATAGGGGGTGCTGTTTGCACTTTGTAAAAATTTAGTTCCCAAATTAAACTGCATCGTACTCAATTCTTGCTCGTACAATATGCATATTATTATTACTATTGGATAGAAAACACTCTCTAGTTTCTAAAACCGTTTGAATTATATCTGTGAGTAAAACAGAACTCGAGTTGGAGCAATCTTCCTGTCAGCAAGTGAGAAATCTGAAATGAGCCAGGCTGTTCTGAGGTCAGTTTATTAATTTGCATGTCTTCTATTGGTTGAGATGCACTGCATACGCCTTCCCCTGGATGTCAGCAAATAGTGAGAATTGGAATGGTGTTGCTAGGCAGATCTGAGGCCATATAAAGGGTTTGGGAACGTGGGGTCCACTCTTTTCAACATTCGTCATGACGCAAGACAGACCTCAGGATGGCGTTCTAGAAAGCTCCCGTTATAGCCCTTAGATATATATGGCTCTGATTTTATTCAATATAGGTGTTAAAGACATCATAATGTTGTTATTTTAAACCGAGTTATATCAGTTTATATCAGTATATTGAGATTTTCGGTATTTTATTTGTGCTGCGTTATGGTGAATTGGACACGTCTTCGCCACATGACTAATGTTTACTGCTAATTCCAAAGTTGAAGGCGACAATCTACAACCGAGCAACAATTCTTTTGGACAAAGGACAACTTGCCCAAGATTCTGATGGGAGCTCATCAAAAAGTAAGAACTATTTATGATGTTAATTCGTTGTTCTGTTGAAAAATGTAAAACTCATATTCCGCCATTAATTTCGGTGCGGTCTCGCTTTAACGCACGCTGTATGTCGTAGTAACGTTAATTTTAAAAATCTAACACAGCGGTTGCATTAAGAACTAATGTATCTTTCATTTGCTGTACAACCTGTATTTTTTAGTTAAGTTTATGATTAGTTACTGATTAGATTAGGTGCCTCTCCCAAGATTTCTCCCGACATATTGTTGGCAGCTTGGCTACTATTCTCATTGTGTAACCTCGATTTGTGCCGCTAAATATGCACATTTTCGAACAAACTCTATATGTATTGTGTAATATGATGTTATAGGACTGTCATCTGAAGAAGTTTGAGAAGGTTAGTGAAAAAATTAATATCTTTTGCTGGTTTATTCGTTATCGCTATTGTTGGCTTGAATCAATGCTGTTGTGTGGTTGGCTATTGTAGTAAGCTAATATAATGCTATATTGTGTTTTCGCTGTAAAACACTTAAAAAATCTGAAATATTGGCTGGATTCACAAGATCTTTGTCTTTCATTTGCTGTACGCTGTGTATTTTTCATAAATGTTTTAGAATGAGTATTTAGGTAATTCACGTTGGTCTCTGTAGTTATTCTAGTTACTTTGGTGAGAGTTGTGATGGTGGCTGCAATGGTAAACTATGATTTATACCTGAAATATGCACATTTTTCTATCAAAACATATGCTATACAATAAATATGTTATCAGACTGTCATCTGATGAAGTTGTTTCTTGGCTAGTGACTATTTATATCTTTATTTGGTCGAAATTGTGATAGCTACCTATGCAGGAAAAAAATGGTGGAGAAAAAAAAGTTGTGTCTTTTGCTATCGTGGTTAGCTAATAGATTTACATATTGTGTCTTCCCTGTAAAACATTTTAAAAATCAGAAATGATGGCTGGATTCACAAGATGTGTATCTTTCATCTGGTGTCTTGGACTTGTGATTTAATGATATTTAGATGCTAGTATTTACTTGTGACGCTATGCTAGGCTATGCTAGTCAGCTTTTTTACTGATGGGGGTGCTCCCGGATCCGGGATTGTGACCAAGTAGAAGTTTTAATAGAAAATGACTCAAGAAAAAGTGAAAGTCACCCAGTAAAATACTACTTGAGTAAAAGTCTAAAAGTATTTGGTTTTAAATATACTTAAATATCAAAAGTAAATGTAGTTGCTAAAATATACTTACATATCAAAAGTAAAGGTCAAAGTACGAATAATTAAAAAATCCTTATATTAAACAAACCAGACGGCACAATTGATTTTTTTATTTATTTACGGATAGCCAGCGTCACACACCAACACTCAGACATAATTTAAAAACAAACCATTTGTGTTTAGTGAGTCTGCCAGATCAGAGGCAGTAGGGATGACCAGGGATGTTCTCTTGATAAGTGTGAGAATTGGACCATTTTCTGTCCTGCTCAGCATTCAAATGTAACGAGTACCTTTGGGTGTCAGGGAAAATGTATGGAGTAAAAAGTACATTATTTTCTTTAGGAATGTAGCAAAGTAAAAGTAAAAGTAATAAAAAATATAAATAGTAAAGTACAGATACCCAAAAAAACGACTTAAGTAGTACTTTAAAGCATTTTTACTTAAGTACTTTACACCGCAGATTTTCATGCAAATATTCTAAGATCTGCATAAAGAAAATATGCTCATTTTCCACCGGTGGTGGGTTTCCACCAAACTGACTTGTTATGGATAAAAATCTGTGCGTGATGACATAGTACACAAAATGTATTTTTTTCCGCTCAAGTTTTCATGTACTGAATAAAAATCTTAAGTTCCATGTGTTTCCATCGCTTTTTCAACTCTACAGTCACAAAAACTGTTGCGTTGCATAACAAATGTGCCTACTCTGGTCTTGGCACATGCACTCTGTAGCCAACAGCTTGCAGATACAGTGCAGGTAGGCTGTGCGGGTAGGCTAGCCTACATAACGAGATTATGATGGATAAGAGCGACAATATTTTGATTTGTCAAATGGCAGTCAAGCATTGATCATCATGTCACCAAAATTAGACCCTCGATATTTATTGGAAAGGAGCATCAAGCTCATCACTGTGCATTTTCACCACCCTGTAATTTATTTCATCTGTAGCCTAATAAACTGCATGGTATCTGGAGTTGTAGTGGAAGGACAACAAGCAATATCATCGCGTGTCACGCCCTGACCTTAGAGAGCCGTTTTATTTCTCTATTTGGTTAGGTCAGAGTGTGATTTGGTGTGGGCATTCTATGTTGTCTATTTCTTTGTTTTTGGCCGAGTATGGTTCCCAATCAGAGGCAGCTGTCTATCGTTGTCTCTGATTGGAATCATACAACCCCAACATAGAAAAACACACATAGACTGCCCACCCCAACTCACGCCCTGACCATACTAAATAAAGACAAAACAAAGGAAATAAAGGTCAGAACGTGACACTATGGCAAAAAGTGTAAAATTGTAGGAAATTAGCTGTAAAACAGAACTGTAACGATCTTCCTCCTCCTCTTCATCCGAAAAGAAGGAGTAGTGATTCGACCAAAAGGCAGCGTTGGAATATGACATAATGATTTATTAAACAAGACGAAGACGAAACGAAATACACTTTGATAAACTACAAAACAAATAAACGATGTAGACAGACCTGGACACGAACTTACATATAACGTGAAGAACGCATGAACAGGAAACAGACTACATACAAAACGAACAAACAAACAAAACCGAAACAGTCCCGTGTGGCGTAACATACAGACACTGACACAGGAGACAACCACCCACAAACAACCAGTGACACCACCTACCTTAATATGATTCTCAATCAGAGGAGATGAAAACCACCTGCCTCTAATTGAGAACCATATCAGGTACCCATTAAACCAACATAGAAACACAAAACATAGACTGCCCACCCAAACTCACGTCCTGACCAACTAACACATACAAAACTAACAAAAAAACAGGTCAGGAACGTGACAAGAACATTTTTCTGTTGGCAAAATTAGTAGAAATCGCATTCAATTTGTTATAATATTGCAAAATCGTCTCTCTGCCCCATGGCAAATTGTGTAGAATTACAACAAACTTGCTTTAAAACAGCAACATTTGCAAAAATGCCCAATTGCAGTAAATTAACTTTAACTGTAAAAAAGGATCTCTGCTGTCAACAAATATTTTCTCTCCCCCCCAACAAAGTTTCGCTTAGGGCACCCAAAAGGCTAGGGGTGGCTCTGACTGCATGTGTTGGTATGGATGTGGGTATGCAGACCCGCAAGCCACTGCGGCCCCTCATGATGAGATCCGATTTTTGTGGCCCCCACCCCCATCAAAGTTGCCCATCCCTGCCCTATATAGTGCACTATTTTAAACCAGAACCCTATCAGCCCTGGTCAATAGAAGTGGGCCATGTAGGGAATAGGGTGCCATTTGGGACTTAAACCGTGTATCTGGTGCCAGCCTCGCTAGAGCTGTCTATGATGCCAATTCAATAAACAACATAAAGTAGTATCTGGTGCTAGCTCTTCAACAACTGTGCCAATTCAATAAACAGTTAAGCTCGTCAGAATTCTTCGTAGCACAGTACGCAGCAGTAGGTCAATAGAAAGGAGAGAGTGAATGAAAATAGGAGAATTTAAAAAATGTTAGCATGGGTTGAATAAAGGGTCATTCATTCACAATGTCACATTTATGAGCATGTCATCAATAATAGATCAGTTATTAATGACATATGTGTTGATCCAGAATGTAAAAGTATTTGGGGCAACATCTTATCTTGACTCCTGAATCTAGGTCTCCTGGCTGTATTGTATCTAGGACGTAATCCATATTTAGAAGTTGTGTTACTTCTCCTCGGTCACTTTCCGCAGGCACACTTACTCATAGGAGGTAAACTAACGACACCACACCTGATTGTGGTGAATACATACACACAGTATCAATCATATAGTAGGCTATCATGGTGCCGTCAGGTTCACAGTTTTCAAGAGGAAGTTACGCTGAACATATAAGGTCGGTTTTCCGGACACAGATGAAGTCTAGTCCTGGACTAAAAAACATGCTCAATGGTGAATCTTCATTGAAAGTGCTTTTTAGTCGAGGGGTATATTTGTCCGGAAAACAGGCCCATATGTGACAGGCAGAAACCTGAATGTGCCCTAGTGCTATAGAGTGTAGGCAGTGTATAGCACAGCAACCAGGAGACCATATAGAACAGATCCCTAGACGCACTGCGAGAGGTCTGAGGACACTGCAAAGTAAAGCTACAAGACAGCAAAGAGCAGATGGGATGTAAAAAGAACCTGTCTCTAAAATACGGCATGTCAGCAAATACAGTATAAAGTTCAAGGTTTCACTTCCCCAAAAATTCCAAATATATTAATAAGCAACCACAAAATACAATGTGTGGCCCAAAAGTATTTTCCAATTTGGGAATTGACTGCGTGACAGGGACAACTGTAAAGCAGCATACCCTTAAAGAGAAGAGAATATACAGTGTATTCGGAAAGTATTCAGACCCCTTAACTTTTTCCACATTTTGTTACGTTAGAGCCTTATTCTAAAATTGATTCAATTGTTTATTCCCCTTATCAATCTACACACGAATACCCCATAATGACAAAGCAAAATCAGGTTTTTAAACATTTTTGCACATTTGAAAATAAAATTAAACTGAAATATTACATTTACATAAGTATTCAGACCCTTTACTCAGTACTTTGTTGAAGCACCTTTGGCAGTGATTACAGCCTCAACTATTTTTTGGGTATGACGCTACAAGTTTGGCACACCTGTATTTGGGAGTTTCTCCCATTCTTCTCTGCAGATCATCTCAAGCTATGTCAGGTTGGATTGGGAGTGTCGCTGAGCAGCTATTTTCAGGTCTCTCCAGAGATGTTCGATTGGGTTTAAGTCCAGGTTCTGGCTGGGCCACTCAACGACATTCAGAGATTTGTCCCGAAGCCACTCCTGCGTTGCCCTGTTGGAAGGTGAAAAACATTAAGGCCACGTACTCTTTCCATGACATAGACTGACCAGGTGAATCAGGTTGAAAGCTATGATCCTTTTTGATATCACTTGTTAAATCCACTTCAGTCAGTGTAGATGAAGGGGAGGAGACAGGTTAAAGAAGGATTTTTAATCCTCGGGACAATTGAGACATGAATTGTATTTGTATTGTGGGGCGGCAGGTAACCTTGTGGTTAGAGTGTTGGGCCAGTAACTGTTGCTAGATCGAATCCCTGAGCTGACAAGGTAAAAATCTGTCGTTCTGCCCCTGAACTAGGCAGTTAACCCATTGTTCCTAGGCCGTCATTGTAAATAAGAATTTGTTCTTAACTGACTTGCCTAGTTAAATAAAGTTTAAATAAATAATTATGCCATTCAGAGGGTGAATGGGCAAGACTAAACATTTAAGTGTCTTTCAATGGGGTATAGTAGTAGGTGCCAGGTGCACCGTTTGAGTGTGTCAAGAACTACATCGCTGCTGGGGTTTTCACGCTCAACAGTTTCCCGTTTGTATCAAGAATAGTCTGCCACTGTCACGATCGTCATAATGATTGGACCAAGATGCAGCGTGGTATGTTTCCATCCCTTTTATTAGGAAGAGAAAACTTAAAGAACCAAAACAATAACGCGAACAAAACGAAACGTGAAGCTCAAAATAGTGCTAACAGGCAACAATACATAGTCAAGATCCCACAAAGCACAATGGGGAAATGGCTACCTAAATATGATCCCCAATCAGAGACACCGATAAACAGCTGCCTCTGATTGGGAACCATACCAGGCCAACATAGACATATAATTCCCCTAGATAACCCACCCTTAATCACACCCCGACCTAACCAACATAGAGAATAAACAGCTCTCTATGGTCAGGGCGTGACAGCCACCCAAAGGACATCCAGCAAACTTGACACAACTGTGGGAAGCATTGGAGTCAACATGGGCCAGAATCCCTGTGGAACTCTTTCAAGCCCATGCTTCGACGAATTGAGGCTGTTCTGAGGGGAAAATGTTAGGAAGGTGTTCTTAATGTTTCAAGGACTATGGGCTCTCCTTCTCTGTGGCCGACGTGAGTAAAACATTTAAACGTGTTAACCCTCGCAAGGCTGCTGTCCCAGACGGCATCCCTAGCCGTGTCCTCAGAGCATGCACAGAGCAGCTGGCTGGTGTGTTTACAGGCATATTCAATCTCTCCCAATCCCAGTCTGCTGTCCCCACATGCTTCAAGATGGCCACCTTTGTTCCTGTACCCTAGTAGGCAAAGGTAACTGAACTTAATGACTATCGCCCCGTAGCACTCACCCTCTGGCATCATGAAGTGCTTTGAGAGACTAGTCAAGGATCATATTGCCTTTACCTTACCTGCCACCCTAGACCCACTTCAATTTGCTTACCGCCCCAATAGATCCACAGACGATGCAATCGCCATCACTCTGCACACTGCCCTATCCCATCTGGACAAGAGGAATACCTATGTACGAATGCTGTTTATTGACTATATCTCAGCATTTAACACCATAGTACCCTCCAAGCTCATAATTAAGCTTAAGGCCCTGGGTCTGAACCCTGTGCAACTGGGCCCTGGACTTTCTGACGTGCCGCCCCCAGGTGGTGAAGGTAGGAAACATCACCTCCACTCCGCTGATCCTCAACACTGGGGCCCCACAAGGGTGCATGCTCAGCCCCCTCCTGTACTCCCTGTTCACCTATGACTGTGTGGCCAAGCACGCCTCCAACTCAATCATTAAGTTTGCAGACAACACAACAGTTGCAGGCTTGATTACCAACGATGACGAGACAGCCTACAGGGAGGAGGTGAGGGCTCTGGGAGTGTGGTGCCTGGAAAATTACCTCTTACTCAACAAAACAAAACAAAGGAGATGGGCTTCAGGAAACAGCAGAGGGTGCACCCCCCTATCTACATTGACTGGACCGCAGTGGAGAAGGTGGAAAGCTTACATTTCCTTGGCGTACACATCACTAACAAACTGAAATGGACCACCCACGTAGACTGTGTGGTGAAGAAGGCGCAACAGAGCCTCTTTAACCTCAGGAGGCTTAAGAAATTTGGCTTGTCTCCTAAAACCCTCAAACTTTTACAGATGCATAATTGAAAGCATCCTGTTGGGTTGTATCACCACCTGGTACAGCAACTGCACCGTCCGCACCCGCAAGGCTCTCCAGAGGTTGGTGTGGTCTGCCCAACACATTACAGGGGTCAAAATGATGGACACCTACAGCACCCGATGTCAGAGGCCAAAATGATCATCAAGGACATCAACCAACCGAGTCACTGCCTGTTCACCCCACTATCATCCAGAAATCGAGGTCAGTACAGCTGGGACCGAGAGACTGAAAAACAGCTTCTATCTCAAAGCCATCAGACTGTTAAACAGCCATCACTAGCACATTAGAAGCTGCTGCCTATAGGCATATACTTGAAATCACTGGCTACTTTAAGGAATGGAACACTAGTCACTTTAATAATGTTTACATATCTGGCATTACTCATCTCATATGTATATACTGTATTCTATACTACTCTACAGTATCTTAGTCACTTAATGTTTACATATATGGCATTACTCATCTCATATGTATATACTGTATTCTATACTATTCTACAGTATCTTAGTCACTTAATGTTTACATATCTTGCATTACTCATCTCATATGTATATACTGTTTTCTATACAATTCTACAGTATCTCATTCACTTAATAATGTGTACATATCTTGCATTACATTACTCGTCTCATATGCTTATACTGTATTCTATATTATTCTACTGTATCTTAGTCTGTTCCGCTCTGACATCGCTCGTCCATATGTATATAGTCTTAATTCATTCCTACTTAGATGTGTGTGTATTGGGTATATGTTGTGTAATTTGTTAGATATTACTTGTTAGAAGTCGGAAGTTTACATACACTTAGGTTAGAGTCATTAAAACTTGTTTTTCAATCACTCCACAAATTTCTTGTTAACAAACTATAGTTTTGGCAAGTCGGTTAGAACATCTACTTTGTGCATGACACAAGTAATTTTTCCAACAGTTGTTTACAGACAGATTATTTCACTTATAATTCACTGTATCACAATTCCAGTGGGTCAGAAGTTTACATTCACTAAGTTGACTGTGCCTTTAAACAGCTTGGAAAATTCCTGAAAATTATGTCATGGCTTTAGAAGCTTCTGATAGGCTAATTGACATCATTTGAGTCAATTGGAGGTGTACCTGTGGATGTGTGGTGAAGAAGGCGCAACAGCACCTCTTCAACCTCAGGAGGCTTAAGACATTTGGCTTGGCACCTAAAACCCTCACAAACTTTTACAGATGCACAATTGAGAGCATCCTGTCGGGCTGTATCACCGCTTGGTACGGCAACTGCACCGCCCGCAACCGCAGGGCTCTCCAGAAGGTGGTGCGGCCTGCCCTTCAGGACACCTACAGCACCCGATGACACAGGAAGGCCAAAAAGGTCATCAAGGACAACAACCACCCAAGCCACTGCCTGTTCACCCCGCTATCATCCAGAAGGCGAAGGCGAGGTCAGTACAGGGACATCAAAGCTGGGACCAAGAGACTGAAAAACAGCTTCTATCTCAAGACCATCAGACTGTTAAATAGCCATCACTAGCACCTTAG
Source organism: Salvelinus fontinalis (assembly GCF_029448725.1). Classification (NCBI taxonomy): domain Eukaryota; kingdom Metazoa; phylum Chordata; class Actinopteri; order Salmoniformes; family Salmonidae; genus Salvelinus; species Salvelinus fontinalis. The sequence goes on from NC_074679.1 coordinate 39,129,602, forward strand.
AGGCTGGTGTCCTATATAGATAGACTTGAAATCACTGGCCACTTTAATAATGGAACACTAGTCACTTTAATAATGTTTACATATTTTGCATTACTCATCTCATATGCATATACTGTATTCTATTCTATTCTACTGTATTTTAGTCTATGCCGCTCCAACATTGCTCTTCCAAATATTTATATATTCTTAATTCCATTCCTTAATTTTGTCACACCCTGGCCTAGTTATCTTTGTGTTCATTATTATTTTAGTTAGGTCAGGGTGTGACATGGTGAAGTATGTGTTTTTGTATTGTCTAGGGGGTTGTATGGTTTAGAGGGTTAAGGTGAATAGATGGTTTAGTGTTGTGTGTAGTTGTCTAGGAAAGTCTATGGTTGCCTGAATGGGTTCTCAATTAGAGACAGCTGGTTACTGTTGTCTCTGATTGGGAGCCATATTTAAAACCATAAGCTTTAGCTGTTGTGGGTCATTGTATATGTCTAGTCTATGTGGAACGTAAGTAGTTTGTGTGTGCACTTGCGTTTGTAGTTTCACGGTCGTTTGTTGTTTTTGTTAGTTTGAATAAGTGTTTCGTGTTCCGTCTTCGTATAAATAAAAAGAAGATGTATTCATATCATGCTGCGCCTTGGTCCAATCTCTCACATCAAGACGATCGTGACAGAATGACCCACCAAACCCGGATCAAGCAGCATGACAAGCGGCAACAGGATCAAGGCATCAAGGATTCATGGACATGGGAGGAGATATTAGATGGAAAGGGACCTTGAGCACAACCGGGAGAATATCGCCTTCCTCGTGAAGAGCTGGAGGCAGCGAAAGCCGAGAGGAGGCGATATGAGGAGGCAGCACGGAGGCAAGGCTGGAAGCCCGCGAGTACTACCCAAAAATTTCTTGGGGGGTGGCTAAGAGGTAGTGGGCCGAGGGCAGGTAGGAGACCTGCACCCACTTCCCAGGCTAACCGTGAAGAGCGGGAGTACGGGCGGACACCGTGTTACGCAATAGAGCGCACGGTGTCTCCTGTACGTGTTCATAGCCCGGTGCGGGTTATTCCACCTCCCCGCACTGGTAGGGCTAGATTGGGCATTGAGCCGGATGTCATGAAGCCGGCCCTACATATCTGGCCACCAGTACGTCTCCTCGGGCCGGCTTACATGGCACCAGCCTTAAGCATGGTGTCCCCGGTTCACCTACATAGCCCGGTGCGGGTTATTCCACCTCCTCGCACTGGTCGGGCGACGGGGAGCATTCAACCAGGTAAGGTTGGGCAGGCTCGGTGTTCAAAGGAACCAGTACGCCTGCACGGTCCGGTATTTCCGGCGCCACCTCCCCGCCCCAGTCCAGTACCACCAGTGCCTCCTCCACGCACTAGCCCTATGGTGCGTGTCTCCAGCCCTTTACCACCAGTGCCTAAACCACGCACCAAGCCTCCTGTGTGTCCCCAGAGTCCTGTGCGTCCTGTTGCTGCTCCCCGCACTAGCCCTGAGATGCGTGTCCCCAGTCCGGTACCACCAGTTCCGGCACCACGCACTAGGCCTAATGTGCACTCCCAGGGTCCAGTTTGCCCTGTTCCTTCTCCCCGCACTAGCCTGAAGGTGCGTGTCCTTAGCCCGGTGACTCCAGTTCCGGCACCACGCACCAGGCCTACAGTGCGCCTCATCCGGCCAGAGCCATCCGTCTGCCCAGAGCCATGAGCAGCAAGATCCGTCAGACAGCCATGAGCAGCCAGATCCGTCAGCCAGCCATGAGCAGCCAGATCCGTCAGCCAGCCATGAGCAGCCAGATCCGTCAGCCAGCCATGAGCAGCCAGATCCGTCAGCCAGCCATGAGCAGCCAGATCCGTCAGCCAGCCATGAGCAGCCAGATCCGTCAGCCAGCCATGAGCAGCCAGATCCGTCCAGCCAGGATCAGCCAGAGCCGTCCAGCCAGGATCAGCCAGAGCCGTCCAGCCAGGATCAGCCAGAGCCGTCCAGCCAGGATCAGCCAGAGCCGTCCAGCCAGGATCCGCCCTTCAGTCCGGTGCTGCCCTTCAGTCCGGTGCTGTCCCTCAGTCCGGAGCTGCCGTACCTCAGTCCGGAGCTGCCCCTTATCCTGGTGCTGCCCCTTATCCTGGTGCTGCCCCTTATCCTGGTGCTGCCCCTTAGTACGGTGCTGCCCCTTAGTCCGGTGCTGCCACTTAGTCCGGTGCTGCCCCTTATTCCAGTGGGGTTAAGAAAGCGGGTAGTGACTATGGTGGGGTGGGGACCACGACCAGTGCCAGAGCCGCCGCCGTGGACAGACGCCCACCCAGACCCTCCCCTAGACTTTATGCTGGTGCGCCCGGAGTTCGCACCTTAAGGGGGGGTCTATGTCACACCCTGGCCTTAGTTATCTTTGTGTTCATTATTATTTTAGTTAGGTCAGGGTGTGACATGGTGAAGTATGTGTTTTTGTATTGTCTAGGGGGTTGTATGGTTTAGAGGGTTAAGGTGAATAGATGGTTTAGTGTTGTGTGTAGTTGTCTAGGAAAGTCTATGGTTGCCTGAATGGGTTCTCAATTAGAGACAGCTGGTTACTGTTGTCTCTGATTGGGAGCCATATTTAAGGCAGCCACAGGCTTTAGCTGTTGTGGGTCATTGTATATGTCTAGTCTATGTGGAACGTAAGTAGTTTGTGTGTGCACTTGCGTTTGTAGTTTCACGTCGTTTGTTGTTTTTGTTAGTTTGAATAAGTGTTTCGTGTTCCGTCTTCGTATAAATAAAAAGAAGATGTATTCATATCATGCTGCGCCTTGGTCCAATCTCTCACATCAAGACGATCGTGACAAATTTAGATTGGTGTGTAATTGTTGTGAAATTGTTAGATATTATTATTTTTTGCACTGTTGGAGCTAGAAACACAAGCATTTCATTACATATGCAATAACATCTGCTAAAAATGTGAATGTGACCAATAAAATTGGATTTGATTACAAAAACAGTGGCGGGGTCATCCGCTTTGTTGTGGTTCGAATTGCATATTTCTCCTTTCAACACACATTCTCCATCTGGAGACTGTGACTGAGACCGAGACGGGTCCTCTACGCTGAATATAGCACACTCCAATGTAGAACGCGTCTCAGGAGGTTGTAAGCACTAGCATTAGGTTGCATTCTCAGATATTTCTTCAAGAAAGCGCGTCAGAAAATGGGTCATGTTGAAAGCTATTTCCTCCATTTGCAATAGCGTGGCCGCTATAGTTCACTGAATGAGTGTTTGACAATAACCTTGTCTTAGATCTCTATCTGGTGAGGGAGTAGGAAAGAATGATATCCAAGAGTTTCACGAGGATAAAATAGAATTCAAATATGTTGTCAGTCAGTCTTATAGAAGCTAACAGTTTGGCTTTTATGTTAGTCAGACAGCAAGATTGTGTCACCCGTGTGAGCAGGTCTTGACCATTTAAAGGGAGTGTCGCAGCCACGGAATTAGAATTACTATTCTATTAAATACATTTCTATACTCATAGCCAGTGTCCTCACAGCAAGCTGCTGTACCTTGGGAGACTATGTAGCAGGCTGTGTGTTCCTGATGGTCGGTTTATTGGCCTGCTGATTGGATCAGTGGATTACCAGAAGATATGAGCTCAAATGAGAACTTGTTCTCAAATAGCCTACCTGGTTAAATAAAGGTGAAAAAAAAAAAAAAAAAAAAATAAATAATCTCCATAGAGGTGTTTCTTACAAACCCCACACATACAGCCCATGTACCCTACTGCCCCATACCCATGTACTGCTGATGGAATGTGCTGAAATCATCTGTGAGGGTTTGAAATTAGAATGATATAAACTGACATGCCTGACTCCTAATCCAGTGGGCAATGCTGGTTGAAATGACATATTTATGAGTTTACCCAGCTGTTCCTCCCTGTAAAAGTCCCTCTATTCCTCTGCCCCCTGAGTCCATTGTCTCTCCATGGTGGTACTAGCAGCATTTAAATGTTGCCTTGGACTGGCTCATGTTGATCATGTCCTTTTCGTTGTCTCTGCTGGACAGCGCTCTGTCAATCCGGCAGCATGTTCTCCATTAGGAAGGCTCCTGCCTCGTCAACATTGGGATTGTCCTGAAAGTCAGGCATAGGGGAACATGGTACAAGGAACACTTTTTAAATGTAAGAATGGTGAAATGCAACCTACTTTGGTCAGTCAGAGTCAGTATCAGGCTTGTTGCAGTTTTTCATTCAATCACAACAGAGTCATTCCACCTTAAAAAGCACAAGAAAAAGGATTTCGACACCCACCATCTAATTTGATCTCTGAGCAATCATAGCAATCAAAAATGGTCATATAATCTTCAATAAATATACACTGCTCAAAAAAATAAAGGGAACACTTAAATAACACAATGTAACTCCAAGTCAATCACACTTCTGTGAAATCAAACTGTCCACTTAGGAAGCAACACTGATTGACAATAAATTTCACATGCTGTTGTGCAAATGGTATAGACAAAAGGTGGAAATTATAGGCAATTAGCAAGACATCCCCCAAAACAGGAGTGATTCTGCAGGTGGTGACCACAGACCACTTCTCAGTTCCTATGCTTCCTGGCTGATGTTTTGGTCACTTTTGAATGCTGGCGGTGCTCTCACTCTAGTGGTAGCATGAGACGGAGTCTACAACCCACACAAGTGGCTCAGGTAGTGCAGTTCATCCAGGATGGCACATCAATGCGAACTGTGGCAAAAAGGTTTGCTGTGTCTGTCAGCGTAGTGTCCAGAGCATGCAGGCGCTACCAGGAGACAGGCCAGTACATCAGGAGACGTGGCGGAGGCCGTAGGTGGGCAACAACCCAACAGCAGGACCGCTACCTCCGCCTTTGTGCAAGGAGGTGCACTGCCAGCGCCCTGCATGACCTCCAGCAGGCCACAAATGTGCATGTGTCTGCTCAAACGGTCAGAAACAGACTCCATGAGGGTGGTATGAGGGCCCGACGTCCACAGTTGGGGGTTGTGCTTACAGCCCAACACCGTGCAGGACGTTTGGCATTTGCCAGAGAACACCAAGATTGGCAAATTTGCCACTGGCGCCCTGTGCTCTTCACAGATGAAAGCAGGTTCACACTGAGCACATGAGCACATGTGACAGACGTGACAGTCTGGAGACGCCGTGGAGAACGTTCTGCTGCCTGCAACATCCTCCAGCATGACCGGTTTGGCGATGGGTCAGTCATGGTGTGGGGTGGCATTTCTTTGTGGGGCCGCACAGCCCTCCATGTGCTCGCCAGAGGTAGCCTGACTGCCATTAGGTACCGAGATGAGATCCTCAGACCCCTTGTGAGACCATATGCTGACACATGCACATTTGTGGCCTGCTGGAGGTCATTTTGCAGGGCTCTGGCAGTGCACCTCCTTGCACTAAGGCGGAGGTACCGGTCCTGCTGCTGGGTTGTTGCCCTCCTACGGCCTCCGCCACGTCTCCTGATGTACTGGCCTGTCTCCTGGTAGCGCCTGCATGCTCTGGACACTATGCTGACAGACACAGCAAACCTTTTTGCCACAGTTCGCATTGATGTGCCATCCTGGATTAACTGCACTACCTGAGCCACTTGTGTGGGTTGTAGACTCCGTCTCATGCTACCACTAGAGTGAGAGCACCGCCAGCATTCAAAAGTGACCAAAACATCAGCCAGGAAGCATAGGAACCGAGAAGTGGTCTGTGGTCACAACCTGCAAGAATCACTCCTGTTTTGGGGGGTGTCTTGCTAATTGCCTATAATTTCCACCTTTTGTCTATTCCATTTGCACAACAGCATGTGAAATTTATTGTCAATCAGTGTTGCTTCCTAAGTGGACAGTTTGATTTCACAGAAGTGTGATTGACTTGGAGTTACACTGTGTTGTTTAAGTGTTCCCTTTATTTTTTTGAGCAGTGTAGTACCTAACATCCGATTTGGCCCATAATTCTTGCTAACAATGAGTAAGACATGAGGATTCCAATGAAATGATCAAAAGCCACCCACGGACCTCCCACACCCCACGCCAATCCCACCCCAACAACCAGTATACAGTATCAGTTCTCTATGTTTGACAAGTAGTATGGAGCTGCGGCTTGGAGTATTGCTTCTTCGTCCTTTGTAATGTGTTGCCAGTGAATCTGGTGATGTTTTTTCCCCCCCTGTTCTGACAAATTAGCCATTGAAGTCACTTGCATTATAGTGTGAAAGTACAACGTTTTGCCAACTAGATGCCACTGTTCCTGCTACTGCCACCGTTCCTGCTACTGCCACCAAACACTTTTATCCATGTTGCTGGTCTCTTGTGTTTATTAAATGGACCATAACATTTTCTTTGCAACTTTGGGTAGAAAGCCATTAGCGTTTGCACATGATCAAAATAGCTTGTATGGTCAACCTCACAAGGAAACGGACCCTCTGTGTGTGGTTAATTCCCTTCAAAAAAGGGGCAAATTAGCTACCGTTAGACCATTTCTGGTATATATGAAGGAAAAGTCTTCATATGAGAATTGCAACATATAGAATTGCAACGCATAGCCCTCAGAGAGCTGCCATTTGTTGGACTATTCAAGGAGAGTTGGTTTGAAGCATTAGGTTGCTAAGAGAAGGACAAGCTGAATTGCTTTCATGGAGGACTGGCTTGACCACACAATTTATTTTTATCATGAGCAAACGCTATTCGGTTTTCTATCCAAAGTTGCAAAGAAAATGTTGTGATTCATTCAATAAAACAGCAAAATTGATAAAAGGGTGTGGCGGCAGCAGCAGAAACAGGGGCATCTAGTGGGCAAAACCTGGTACTTTCCCATTCATTTTTAGTAAATAATGCAAGCGACTTCAATGGCTAATTTCTTTAAACAGAGGGAAAAAGCCATCACCAGATTCACAGGGAATACATAACAAATGGTGAAGAAGCAATACTCCAAGCCGCAGCTCCATACTACTTGTCAAACATAGAGAACTGATACTGTATACTAGTTGTTGGGGTGGGGTGTTTGATTTGATTGGCGTGGGGTGTGGGGGGGTCCGTGGGTGGCTTTTTACCATTTTATTTTATTATTTTACTCAATGATAGAAAGAAGTATGGTCCAACTCGGATGTTAGGTTAGGCACTATATTTGTTAAATATTATGTGAATCCTATAAATTAAAAGGGCCAATTTGGGTTCAAATTCAATTTAAAAAAAAATATGTTTCAGGAATGCAAATCTTATCTGTTTTTGTAACTACAGAAACTATTTCACAACAATCTGAGATGGTGGGTGTCATGGCTTACTGAAATGAAATGACCCAATATCCACTAGTCTTTATGAGTACATTGTTACTGTGTTAAAGTCCAAAAATGTACATCACATGACTTCCTTCTTTGACTGATATCTTTCTGACTTCCTCACCTTTGCTGACGTCTCAAACCAACCCAGGAAGCCTTTCTCTTTTACAGTAGTTGTCCATGAGGGAAGACAGCTCCTTGTTTCCCTCTGTCTGGTCACACTTGTTGGCTAACAGGACAGCAGGGACAGGGCTTCCACAGGCCAGTCTCACTTTGCTATCTAGGTCATGCTTCCACTGTGAGGCAGCCTCTAATGTCTCCATCTTAGTCGTGTCAAAGACCACAAACGCCCCCGTGTCCTCCTTGTAGTATACTCTGGACATAGTATGTCCCTATGGGTCTTGGCCAAAAGTAGTGCACTATAAAGGGAATAGGGCGCCTGTTGGCACACATCCATAGTTGTCATCTGCTTTGCTTTCTTAAATCCTCCTTAACTTTGATTGGAAAGCTGTTCACTTACATAAATGTTAATCTGGGGCTATGGAAAAAGTACAACTTAAAAAGATAAATGTTGTCTACTATCCATGGAGATAACCTAGTAAGGAAAAAGCTGTAACCCCAAATCAAATAACAAAAGCAGAGAACCACAGAACTGTGATGATCATCATATTGTCAACCCCACTCCATATTGTCAACCCCACATAGATCATCAAGATCTCATTTCAGTCCACTTTTTTTATGCCCAATTCTACACTTCTCTATATAGGAATATTGAAATGGTTATTGTTAATAGAGTCAACTTTTCTTTAGTTTTGAGATAGTTGGATAATCGTTTCTATTTCTAAGCTGTAAAGTTTTGAGTGAGAAAAACATGATTGTGCTAGCTGAAAACATCTGTCCATCCATAGTATATCGGAAGCCTTCTCTTTATTATTTCACGTGTGTGTGTGTGTGTGCCCAACACATTTGGCTTACCTGCAATGTCACAAAGCTGAAGTCTCACCACTGTTTTATTGTCCCATTCGATTGTTTTCAACGCGAAGTCCACTCCAATCGATGCCTTGTACTCCTCCTTGAACCGCATGTTAACGTACCGCGTGATAAAGCTCGTTTTTCCAAACACCCCTCTCTCCACTTAACAACTTCAAACAAACACTCTGTGCAAACCGATACTGAACCGCCCCGCCATGTTCAAATATCAACAGCAACATCAGGTTTGTTGTAGGCTAGCGATATAGACCAGAGAGTGGTAGCCTACACTTTCATTTTGCCGCAGGTGACCAAGGTATAGACAGCCACCACGAATGAATGACTCAGTACACGTGCAAAAAAAAAGTATTTTATTTATTCTAACAAAACATATATCTTCAATAATGTGAACGACAATGACTGTTTTCACTACTGTGTATGATACATGTTTAAAACAGAAAGCATTATTTGACTCTATGAAGGCATGTCTATCAAATAGCCTATTCATGTTCCTAGCCATTGTTTATTACATTATATATAGTGAGATCATAACAATTGGTAAAAGTAAGAATTATACTGTACAAACCAACAGTCACTATAAGGAACACACGTATCAATTGTAAAATAAACGTAGTAATTTCTTTTAGTAAAACTAATCTGAATCGTTACCAAAATAGGATGCATACTACTACATACTGTACATTCACAAAAGTAACAAATTACATTTTTGGCAGTCATATTATAATAGACACGGTTGCAAGTATGGATTTAGAGGAGTGTTTATAAAATATACAGACTTGCAATAGAAATTAGAGACATTTTAAAATGTTTTTCTGTAAATGGAAGCAATCCGGATACATGGCAGTTGAATCCTTCTGGTTTTCTTTGCTACATTCTTACAGTAGTTAGTTATTTTATCTGTATAATATATTCATTCTGAAGTTATCTGATGAAGAAAGGGACTGTGACAATCTCTGTGCTTTTTTCCCCGAATAATACACACTTGTTTTGAGCAAAACAACAAAACACATTCATCTAGAATATTTGACATTGTAAGGTTATAACTGTATTAGAAAACATGGGCCTACACAGTGCATACATTATTTATAGACATGTTTGTGAACTACAGGTTGGATAGTCTATTGTGATAAACAATCTACTTTCAAGCGGCGGAAGTTTGCCTTAGAGAAAACAAGCAACAAACACAACCATTATTGTAATACCTGATGATGGTCAAATTGACACTGCATTGTACCCTTAATAACTGCTACCAACATGACTTCAATAAGCTACACGAAGAAGACTACAATAGCTTCAATAAGCTACATGAAGAAGACTACCTTAGCTTTTTGCTTTCCTAATAAGACACTGAGCAAGTTCAAAGCTGTTCATCTCTTGCATAAACATGGAAATACATTTTGCAACAGGTTCAATCTTTTCTTCGTGATATTTATGATACAACAATAAGACCTTTTTAAAAGTGTGTCCTGTGCTTTTTTTTTGCTCACTTTCATCCCTGTAAACACACACTTTTGCTCATCGATTTCATGAGTCAACCAATATAGTCCAGTCAATCACTCAATAACGTATTCAAGACATTTTGTCCATTTCTTACTGGGCATTAAATGGAACACAAATAATATGCTACAAGTCATCAGCTACAAAATGGCTCTATATTATTCTACCATATCTACAGTACTTGTTCACAGCGTTGAGGAGTTTTGTGTGTAGTCCTTCAGAATGACGGAGGCATAGTTTGGAGGGGTGCACAATATGGACTCGGACACGGGTGAGGCGTTATGAAAGGGGCTCCCCATGCTCGCTGTATCACGAAATGGGGAGGGGGGCATCAGGGCCATAGAATTCTCCATTGCTAATTTGAGCTGAACGAGGTCGTCGTCCTCTTCTTCGTGAATCAGGGCATTGTCATACATGTATCCATGAAGGAGGCCAAATTGCTCGTTCTCCACCTCTACATCCTCCTCAATCTCCTCCTCCATCTCCAGGTGGGAGGTGTGTTCCTCGTCGTCGAGGGAGCCAAGGTTTAGTTGCAGGGGCAAGACTGCATGCTGCTGGATGAGATGAGCCTGGTGGTGCACAGGCCTGCCATGACTGCTCCCAGACCTGCCCCCAAAACCCTCACCACCACCAACAGGGCTGGGCGGAATGATCATGTCCATATCATTGAGCTCAGGGATGATGAAATCACTGTTGTACTTGCCCACCGCCTCCTGTAGCTGTAGGTGGTCCATGATGACTCTCTGCTGGGGGATCACTCTACTCTGTGGCAGGTGCAGGGGCATGTGCTCAACGGGAGGGTAATATTCAACCACCTCCTCGTCCACCTCTTTCATCGGCCCACCGGCGGTGGGCATTATCTGCCCATGGGCCATCATGTGGGGACTAAGGGGAGGGTTGTATCTGACTAGGTCGCTCTCGTCCTCCTCAGCTACATTGTACAGAGTCTTGGTGCTGAGGTCAGAGAACTCCATGGCCATGCTGCTGCCTGTGTTGTGGTAGGTGTTAGTTAAGGGTCTGATGACGGCCATCTGATTGGAGCATCCTGTTTCCTGTCTCTTCACGTGCACAGACAGTCTGTGCCAATTGTGCTCCCCTTTTGGAGGATGATGTCTTGCACCTGGTTCAGACCATGACACAGACTTTCCATTAGAACTATGAACAGAATAAAGATAGCTGTTAGCTATTTCATAGGGACTCAGAAAGGTGGAGACAACAACTGTGTTTCTGGTTGATGTAATAACATATTTAAAAAGGAAAGTTATAATCTCTAACAGATCAATTCTATGTTGATGGGGACTTTACAAAATGCATATTTTTGGTTTGAATTACTGAGGACTGTATATTTATTTATATATTCAGATGAACGTATTTCCAATATACTATGCATCCTAATTCTGTGGTACAGTGTATCCTGATAGTGATCCTTCAGTACTCATGGGTATGCTGGTTTTAATTATATTCAGCAACAGATCAACGGTGGTTGTTAATTGAACATTGACCTGGATCTGGCATAGTATCCTGTAACACTCTCTCTGTGTCCCAAATGGCACCATATTCAATACATAGTGCACTATTTTTGGCCCAGGTCAAAAGTAGAGAACTAGCCTATATAGGTTGCCATTTGGTACGCAGACTCTGCCCTCTGAGCGTGAATTACTGTAAAGCAAAATCAGCATCCCAGTGGTACCTCAGGAGCAGGGCCCGTATTCACAAAGCGTCTCAGAGTAGGAGAGATGATCTAGGATCAGATCCCCCCTGTCCATCTTATCTTATTCATTATGCTCTAAAAGGCTAAACTGATTCTATATCAGCAGTCCTACTTTGAGACTCTTTGAATACAGGCCCAGGAATGACTCTTTCCATCAACTCACTTCTCAGAGTTCTTCTTCCGTTTGAACATGTCGAGCAGGCTGTTGCTCCGGCAAGCGATATTGCCGTCGCCGACGTGCATGCGCACTACATCTGAGGTGGTGAACGCGCTGCGCACATTCCGCTCCGGCTTGGCGAGGATGATATAGATCTTTGGCGAGAACATACAGCCCAATGCCACAGTAACACTCAGGCTCACTGAGAACGATGTGGTGATGATCTTATAGTTAGAGCCAAAGTAGATGGGCACAAACGCCAGCCAGATTATACATGTTGTATACATAGTGAAGGCGATGTACTTGGCTTCGTTGAAGTTAGCCGGAACGTTGCGCGTCTTGAAGGCGTAGTAGGTACAGCTCATGATGAGCAGGCCGTTGTAGCCCAGTGGCGCTACCATGCCCACCGTGCTTGTGTTGCAGATCAGGAAGACCTCCCTGATGCTGGGGTAGGACTTGACGGGCATAGGCGGCTCCAGGATGATCAGAGTAACCTCCAGGGTGAGCTGGACACTGACTAGGAGGCCGGCGATCACCAGCTGGTTATACAAAACAAGAAGAACACACAGGTTTTATATGCCGCTTTTTTTCAAGGACACAAAGACATACCAAAGACAAAACAATAGGTGCGTCTGAAATGGCATCCTATTCCTTATAGTGCACTACTTTTGACCAGAGCCCTATGCAGGCCCTGGTCAAAAGTATTGCACTATATAGGGAATTGGGTGCCATTCGGGAGGCATCCAATGTCCAAACCAAACAGATGAAAACAAGAACAAAGAGAAATCTAAATAAGTCTATATAATCACCTGGGCCCAGGCGCTCATAAACCGCGGCTTCCTGGTACAGATCTTCTTCTTGCTGCCAGCCAGGATGCGTGCGATGCGGTTGGTCTTGGTGACTAATGCTGAGTAGCACATGGTGGCTGAGAGGCCCACCAGGAGGCGCTGCAGGTAGCAGGAGGCCACGGTGGGCCGGGCGATCAGGGTGAAGGGGCAGATGTAGCCCAGGAAGATCCCGGCCAGGATGATGTAGCAGAGCTCGCGGCTGGAGGACTTGACCACAGGCGTGTCTCGGTACAGGACGAAGATGAAGGTGACAAAGGAGGTGACCAGGATGCCCAGGCAGGCAAACACCACCTGGACGATGGACTCTGGGTTCCCCCACTCCAGGTACCGCAAGGTGATGGGCTCGCAACCTGGGGAGAAGACACAGATAAAGAGAATAAGCGTGAGACCTTTCTCTGAAGATATTTCATTTGAAACAAAGCACAAAGGCTCTTACTGTATGCAATAGGCTAACTGATTGATGGATTGATTGATTGATTTAACCTAGGTCCCAGACAGTGTATGCCTGACTTGACACTTCTTAATTCCAAATTGACAAAACTACCCAAAATCACATAGGATGAAATAAACGTATAGTGGATAAAAATGTCATTCTGCACAGTTGAATATTATTAATTAAATATGGGTAGCCTATAGCATTTTTCTTTCTCCTAATCAACCATCTGAGAGCCTGTGTAATCGCTGCCTCCAGTTGGAAAACACACCAAGTATTAAAGTAGGTTTTCAGCTCAACTATAAATAAACCTCTTCTCTACTTAGGGAGGGCCAGTGCACAGTACAGCTAGCCATGGGGAGGGAGAGGCAAGCTGTAGTACAAAGCATAGCCATTGGAGGCGAGGGGGAATGACAGGACTGCAGCAGGAGTCAGTAAATCACTGCAGCTTAACACTGGTCCAAGCATCCAACATCACCACAGTATCCATCCACTGACCAATATTTCACTGACCAATTTTATATTAAAGGGATACTTCAGGGTTTTGGAAATGACGCCCTTTATCCTTTCCCCCAGAGTCAGATGAACTTGTGGATACCGGTTTTATGTCGCTGTGTCCAGTATGAAGGAAGTTAGAAGTAGTTTCGTAAGGCAACGCTAACTAGCGTTAGCACAATTACTGGAAGTCTATGGGTATCTACTAGCATGCTAGCAGATACCCGATTCCTGTAGACTTCCAGTCATTGCGCTAATGCTAGATAGGATTGGCTTGCGAAACTACCTCTAACTTCCTTCATACTGGACCCGGAGACATAAAAATGGTATCCATGAGTTCATCTGACTCTGGGGAATTAGATAAAGAGCCTCAATGCCAAAATCATGAAGTATCCCTTTAACGTCAAACAGCAAAAACGAAATAATCACACAAGGTCATTAAGTAGTTTGTGTTATGGTTGTTAAAATAATTGCTATCTAAACAAAATGTTCACTTTCACAAGGTTGATGACAATTATTTTTGGTTAGTATCGTTGTTTCATGTCCTTCTTAACTTCCGGGTAGGAGGGAGTAGTCGCATTCTGCTTCGCTCCACAGGTAGTATTACCATTTCATTTTCATTTTGATTTTCATTACAGTACAACGGTTTGATTTGTTTGATCTTAGCTAGCTACATAGCCGTCTTTGTATCAAACATAATTGTGTAGTTATTGAGGTTCGCTAGCCAGCTATTTTCGTCCTAACGTAACGTAACGTAGTCAACACTGCTAGCTAGCCAGCTAGCCACCGAATAGCAGCACTGTAGAAACGATTGCATTACAACGGAACGACTTGATTAGTGTAGTGTGTAGTGTTAGCTAGCTACACAGTTGTCTTTGCTATCTTTGATTTGTTTGATCTTAGCTAGCTACTTAGCTAGCTGCATAGCCGTCTTTGTATCAAAGATAATTGTGTAGTTATTGAGGTTCGCTAGCCAGCTATTTTCGTCCTAACGTAACGTAACGTAGTCAACCCTGCTAGCTAGCCAGCTAGCCACCGAATAGCAGCACTGTAGAAACGATTACATTACAACGGAACGACTTGATTAGTGTAGTGTTAGCTAGCTACATAGTTGTCTTTGCTATCTTTGTATCTAAGATAATTGTGTAGTTTTGAGTAATTATCGGTTAGCTAGCCAGCTATTTTCGTCCGCCGCGCTGCCGTTCTCCTACCTAGTCAACACTGCTAGCTAACACTGCTAGCTAGCCAACTTCTACCGAATAGCAGCACTGTAGAAACTTACATTACAACGGAACGACTTGATTAGCGTAGTGTTAGCTAGCTACATAGTTGTCTTTGCTGTCCTTGTATCCAAGATAATTGTGTAGTTTAGAGAAATTTAGAGAAATTGTCGAGGTTACCTAGCCAGCTACACTTTCAACAACGCAGCCACTGCTAGCCAGCCTACTTCACCAGCCAGCAGTACTATATCATTTTAGTCAATAAGATTTTTTAATTTATTTTTTGCAACGTAAGCTTAACTTTCTGAACATTCGAGACGTGTAGTCCACTTGTCATTCTAATCTCCTTTGCATTAGCGTAGCCTCTTCTGTAGCCTGTCAACTATGTGTCTGTCTATCCCTGTTCTCTCCTCTCTGCACAGACCATACAAACGCTTCACACCGCGTGGCCGCGGCCACCCTAACCTGGTGGTCCCAGCCCGCACGACCCACGTGGAGTTCCAGGTCTCCGGTAGCCTCTGGAACTGCGAATCTGCGGCCAACAAGGCAGAGCTCATCTCAGCCTATGCTTCCCTCCAGTCCCTCGACTTCTTGGCACTGACGGAAACATGGCTCACCACAGATAACACTGCTACTCCTACTGCTCTCTCTTCGTCTGCCCACGTGTTCTCGCACACCCCGAGAGCTTCTGGTCAGCGGGGTGGTGGCACCGGGATCCTCATCTCTCCCAAGTGGTCATTCTCTCTTTCTCCCCTTACCCATCTGTCTATCGCCTCCTTTGAATTCCATGCTGTCACAGTTACCAGCCCTTTCAAGCTTAACATCCTTATCATTTATCGCCCTCCAGGTTCCCTCGGAGAGTTCATCAATGAGCTTGATGCCTTGATAAGCTCCTTTCCTGAGGACAGCTCACCTCTCACAGTTCTGGGTGACTTTAACCTCCCCACGTCTACCTTTGACTCATTCCTCTCTGCCTCCTTCTTTCCACTCCTCTCCTCTTTTGACCTCACCCTCTCACCTTCCCCCCCTACTCACAAGGCAGGCAATACGCTTGACCTCATCTTTACTAGATGCTGTTCTTCCACTAACCTCATTGCAACTCCCCTCCAAGTCTCCGACCACTACCTTGTATCCTTTTCCCTCTCGCTCTCATCCAACACTTCCCACACTGCCCCTACTCGGATGGTATCGCGCCGTCCCAACCTTCGCTCTCTCTCCCCCGCTACTCTCTCCTCTTCCATCCTATCATCTCTTCCCTCTGCTCAAACCTTCTCCAACCTATCTCCTGATTCTGCCTCCTCAACCCTCCTCTCCTCCCTTTCTGCATCCTTTGACTCTCTATGTCCCCTATCCTCCAGGCCGGCTCGGTCCTCCCCTCCCGCTCCGTGGCTCGACGACTCATTGCGAGCTCACAGAACAGGGCTCCGGGCAGCCGAGCGGAAATGGAGGAAAACTCGCCTCCCTGCGGACCTGGCATCCTTTCACTCCCTCCTCTCTACATTTTCCTCTTCTCTCTCTGCTGCTAAAGCCACTTTCTACCACTTTAAATTCCAAGCATCTGCCTCTAACCCTAGGAAGCTCTTTGCCACCTTCTCCTCCCTCCTGAATCCTCCCCCCCCCCCTCCTCCCTCTCTGCAGACGACTTCGTCAACCATTTCGAAAAGAAGTTCGACGACATCCGATCCTCGTTTGCTAAGTCAAACGACACCGCTGGTTCTGCTCACACTGCCCTACCCTGTGCTCTGACCTCTTTCTCCCCTCTCTCTCCAGATGAAATCTCGCGTCTTGTGACGGCCGGCCGCCCAACAACCTGCCCGCTTGACCCTATCCCCTCCTCTCTTCTTCAGACCATTTCCGGAGACCTTCTCCCTTACCTCACCTCCCTCATCAACTCATCCTTGACCGCTGGCTACGTCCCTTCCGTCTTCAAGAGAGCGAGAGTTGCACCCCTTCTGAAAAAACCTACACTCGATCCCGCCGATGTCAACAACTACAGACCAGTATCCCTTCTTTCTTTTCTCTCCAAAACTCTTGAACGTGCCGTCCTTGGCCAGCTCTCCTGCTATCTCTCTCAGAATGACCTTCTTGATCCAAATCAGTCAGGTTTCAAGACTAGTCACTCAACTGAGACTGCTCTTCTCTGTATCACGGAGGCGCTCCGCACTGCTAAAGCTAACTCTCTCTCCTCTGCTCTCATCCTTCTAGACCTATCGGCTGCCTTCGATACTGTGAACCATCAGATCCTCCTCTCCACCCTCTCCGAGTTGGGCATCTCTGGCGCGGCCCATGCTTGGATTGCGTCCTACCTGACAGGTCGCTCCTACCAGGTGGCGTGGCGAGAATCTGTCTCCTCACCACGCGCTCTCACCACTGGTGTCCCCCAGGGCTCTGTTCTAGGCCCTCTCCTATTCTCGCTATACACCAAGTCACTTGGCTCTGTCATAACCTCACATGGTCTCTCCTATCATTGCTATGCAGACGACACACAATTCATCTTCTCCTTTCCCCCTTCTGATGACCAGGTGGCGAATCGCATCTCTGTATGTCTGGCAGACATATCAGTGTGGATGACGGATCACCACCTCAAGCTGAACCTCGGCAAGACGGAGCTGCTCTTCCTCCCGGGGAAGGACTGCCCGTTCCATGATCTCGCCATCACGGTTGACAACTCCATTGTGTCCTCCTCCCAGAGCGCTAAGAACCTTGGCGTGATCCTGGACAACACCCTGTCGTTCTCAACTAACATCAAGGCGGTGGCCCGTTCCTGTAGGTTCATGCTCTACAACATCCGCAGAGTACGACCCTGCCTCACACAGGAAGCGGCGCAGGTCCTAATCCAGGCACTTGTCATCTCCCGTCTGGATTACTGCAACTCGCTGTTGGCTGGGCTCCCTGCCTGTGCCATTAAACCCCTACAACTCATCCAGAACGCCGCAGCCCGTCTGGTGTTCAACCTTCCCAAGTTCTCTCACGTCACCCCGCTCCTCCGCTCTCTCCACTGGCTTCCAGTTGAAGCTCGCATCCGCTACAAGACCATGGTGCTTGCCTACGGAGCTGTGAGGGGAACGGCACCTCAGTACCTTCAGGCTCTGATCAGGCCCTACACCCAAACAAGGGCACTGCGTTCATCCACCTCTGGCCTGCTCGCCTCCCTACCACTGAGGAAGTACAGGTCCCGCTCAGCCCAGTCAAAACTGTTCGCTGCTCTGGCACCCCAATGGTGGAACAAACTCCCTCACGACGCCAGGACAGCGGAGTCAATCACCACCTTCCGGAGACACCTGAAACCCCACCTCTTTAAGGAATACCTCGGATAGGATAAAGCAATCCTTCTGACCCCCCCCCCCTTTAAAAGATTTTGATGCACTATTGTAAAGTGGCTGTTCCACTGGATGTCATAAGGTGAATGCACCAATTTGTACGTCGCTCTGGATAAGAGCGTCTGCTAAATGACTTAAATGTAAATGTAAATGTAATGCCTCTGACGTTAAAGGTAGACATTTAAATTAATTTAAAGGAGAGCATCTTATCTTTGAAGAGCTTGAAAGCCATAAGCAGTAGCAATAAGAAAGGTAGGGCTGTCTGATGCATGTTGAATATGATTAATGGTTCTCTGGGTGCACTTTTGAAAATAGGAAAGCGGTATAGGCCAGATGGGTGAAATAGTGCTGTTACCAACAACCATGGATGAATAAACTCTGCTGAGCACAAATTAAGTGTTGTGCTGAGAAGGCTTTGAGGAACTGAACTTCAAAATCAGACTGTAATACCCCTGTGGGAATAGTGCCTCCCCTGTGAATAAGATATCTGCTCTGAGCTCTTATTAAAGGGATATTTAAAGGGATACTTCAGGATTTGGGCGATTTCTCCAGAGTGAGATGAATTCGTGGATAGCATTTTTATGTCTCTGCGTGTAACGGTAGTCCTCCTCCTCTTCAACCGAAAAGGAGGAGTAGTGATGGAACCAAGATGCAGCGGATTGTGAAGACATGATTTTAATAAACAAGACGGAAAAAACACGAAACGAAATACACTTGACTAATTAACAAAATAACAAAACGGAGTAGACAAACCTGGACATACGAACTTACAATAAAACACGAGAACGCACGAACAGGGAAAATAGCCTACACATAAATGACGATGAACAAACAAACCGAACAGTCCCGTATGGTGCGACAAACACTGACACAGGAGACAACCACCCACAACGAACACTGTGAAACAACCTACCTAAATATGACTCTTAATTAGAGGAACATCAAACACCTGCCTCTAATTAAGAGCCATACCAGGCAACCCATAAACCAACATAGAAACAGAAAACATAGAATGCCCACCCAAACTCACGTCCTGACCAACTAACACATACAACAAACTAACAGAAATAGGTCAGGAACGTGACATAACCCCCCCCCCATAAGGTGCGAACTCCGGGCGCACCAGCACAAAGTCTAGGGGAGGGTCTGGGTGGGCATCTGACCACGGTGGTGGCTCAGGCTCCGGGCGAGGTCCCCACCCCACCATAGTCAATCCCAGCTTCCATTTCCCCCTATGAATGACCACCCTCATCTTACCCCACTAAATCCTTTTGGTAACCTCGACACCAGGGGCAGCACCGGGACAGAGGGATAGCTCAGAACAGAGGGATAGCTCAGGACAGAGGGATAGATCAGGATAGAGAGGTAGCTCAGGATAGAGGGGAAACTCCGGACTGAAAGGCAGCTCCGGACAGAGAGACAGCTCTGGACTGAGGGGCAGTTCTGAATAAATAGCCGCTCTGGGCTGAGGGACAGCTCATGACTGGCTGACGGCTCTGGTAGATCCTGTCTGGTTGGCGGCTCTGGCAGATCCTGTCTGGTTGGCGGCTCTGGCAGATCCTGACTGACTATCGGCTCTGACGGCTCGGGACAGATGGGTGGCTCTAATGGCTCGGGACAGACGGATGGCTCAGACGGCGCTGGGGAGACGGATGGCTCAGACGGCGCTGGGGAGACGGATGGCTCAGATGGCGCTGCGGAGACGGATGGCTCAGACTGCTCCTGTCTGGCGGAAGGCTCTGGCTGCTCCTGTCTGGCGGAAGGCTCTGTAGGCTCATGGCAGACGGGCAGCTTTGCAGGCTCATGGCAGACAGGCAGTTCATGCGCCGTTGGGCAGACGGCAGACTCTGGCCGGCTGAGACGCACTGTAGGCTTGGTGCGTGGTGCCGGAACTGGAGGCACCTGACTGGGGACACGCACTTCAAGCCTAGTGCGGGGAGCAGGGACAGGGCACACTGACCTCTCGAAGCGCACTATAGGCCTGGTGCGTGGTACCGGACTGAGGGCACGCACCTCAGGACGAGTGCGGGGAGAAACAACAGTGTGCACAGGACTTAGGAGACGCACAGGTGGCTTAGTGCGCGGTGCCGGAACTGGAGGCACTGGGCTGGAGACACGCACCATAGGGAGAGTGCGTGGAGGAGGAACAGGGCTCTGAAAACGCACTGAAAGCCTGGTGCGTAGTGTAGGCACTGGTGGTACTGGGCTGGGGCGGGGAGGTAGTGCCGGAAATACCGGACCGTGCAGGTGTACTGGCTCCCTTGAACACTGAGCCTGCCCAACCTTACCTGGTTGAATGCTCCCCCGGGGAGGTGGAATAACCCGCACCGGGCTATGTAGGCGAACCGGGGACACCATGCGTAAGGCTGGTGCCATGTAAGCCGGCCCGAGGAGACGCACTGGAGACCAGACGCGTTGAGCCGGCCTCATGACACCTGGCTCAATGCCCAATCTAGCCCTACCAGTGCGGGTAGGTGGAATAACCCGCACCGGGCTATGCCTACGTACAGGAGACATCATGCGCTCTACTGCGTAACATGATGTCTGCCCGTACTCCCGCTCTCCACGGTAAGCCTGGGAAGTGGGCGCAGGTCTCCTACCTGCCCTCGGCCCACTACCTCTTACCCCCCCCCCCAAGAAATTTTTGGGGTCTCCTCTTGGGCTTCCAGCCACGTCTCCTTGCTGCCTCCTCATACCACCGCTCTTGGGCTCTCGCTGCCTCCATCTCCTCACGAGCGCGGCGATATTCCCCAATGTGAGCCCAGTGTCCTTTACCCTCCAATACTTCCTCCCAAGTCCATGATTCCTGTGTAGCAGGCCACTGCTCGAATTCACGCCGCTTGGTTCTGGATCGGTGGGTGGTTCTGTAACGGTTGTCCTCCTCCTCTTCAACCGAAAAGGAGGAGTAGTGATGGAACCAAGATGCAGCAGATTGTGAAGACATGATTTTAATAAACAAGACGGAAAAAACACGAAACGAAATACACTTGACTAATTAACAAAATAACAAAACGGAGTAGACAAACCTGGACATACGAACTTACAATAAAACACGAGAACGCACGAACAGGGAAAATAGCCTACACATAAATGACGATGAACAAACAAACCGAACAGTCCCGTATGGTGCGACAAACACTGACACAGGAGACAACCACCCACAACGAACACTGTGAAACAACCTACCTAAATATGACTCTTAATTAGAGGAACGCCAAACACCTGCCTCTAATTAAGAGCCATACCAGGCAACCCATAAACCAACATAGAAACAGAAAACATAGAATGCCCACCCAAACTCACGTCCTGACCAACTAACACATACAACAAACTAACAGAAATAGGTCAGGAACGTGACACTGCGTGCAGTTTGAAGGAAATTGCTATCTAGTGCTAACGCAATTTCCAGCTAGCGTTAGCACAATGACCAGATACCCATGGACTTCCAGTCAGATGCCCAAAGACTTCCAGTCATTGCGCTAATGCTAGTTAGCAATTGCGCTAGCGCTAGTTAGCAACTTCCTTCAAACTGCACGCAGAGATATAAAAATTTTATCCACAAGTTCATCTGATTCTGGGAAAGCAGATAGAGGGACATATTGCCAAAATCCCAAAGTATCCCCCTGAACAGAAAGGTTGAGTGCATCACATGAGCAAGGAAGTAAATATTGACTTTAAATTGACAATATACTTTGGGCCTACTGTAATGTCATGTAATAATACACATGTATTAGTATAAGATAACATATGGCTAAAAATCCTCTGATGTATTGTAACCAGGTGTACAGTGCATTCGGAAATTATTCACACCCCTTTACTTTTTCCACATTTTGTTACGTTACAGCCTTATTCTAAAATGGATTAAACAGTGCCTTAGACCACTGCACCACTCGGGAGGCTCTTCTCATTCTTCTCTGCAGATCCTCTCAAGCTCTGTCAGGTTGGATGGGGAGTGTCGCTGCACAGCTTTTTTCAGGTCTGTCCAGAGATGTTCGATCGGGTTCAAGTCCGTGCTCTGGCTGGGCCACTCAAGGACATTCAGAGACTTGTCCCGAAGCCATTCCTGCATTGTCTTGTCTGTGTGCTTAGAGTCGTTGTCTTGTTGGAAGGTGAACCTTCACCCCAGTCTGAGGTCCTGAGGACTTTGGAGCAGATTTTCATCAAGGATCTCTCGGTACTATGCTCAGTTCATCTTTCCCTCGATCCTGACTAGTCTCCCAGTCCCTGCCGCTGAAAAACATCCCCACAGCATGATGCTGCCACCACCCTGCTTCACCGTAGGGATGGTGCCAGGTTTCCTCCAGACATGATGCTTGGCATTCAGGCCAAAGATTTAATTCTTGGTTTCATCAGACCAGAGAATCTTGTTTCTCATGGTCTGAGAGTCCTTTAGGTGCCTTTTGGCAAACTCCAATTGGACTGTCATTTTACTGAGGAGTGGCTTCCGTCTGGCCACTCCAACATAACGGCCTGATTGGTGGAGTGCTCCAGAGATTGTGTCACACTCTGATCTGTTTCACCTGTCTTGTGATTGTCTCCACCCCCTCCACGTGTCACTTATTATCCCTGGTGTACAGTCGTGGCCAAAAGTTTTGAGAATGACACAAATATTAATTTTCACAAAGTCTGTTGCCTCAGTTTGTACGATGGCAATTTCCATATACTCCAGAATGTTATGAAGAGTGATCGGAGGCAGGGTAGCCTAGTGGTTAGAGCGTTGTAAGTTCAAATCCCTGAGCTGACAAGGTACAAATCTGTCGTTCTGCCCCTGAACAGGCAGTTAACCCCACTGTTCCTAGGCTGTCATTGAAAATAAGAATTTGTTCTTAACTGACTTGCCTAGTTAAATAAATAAAAATTCATTGCAAAGTCCCTCTTTGCCATGCAAATGAACTGAATCCCCCAAAATCATTTCCACTGCTTTTCAGCCCTGCCACAAAATAACCAGCTGACATCATATCAGTGATTCTCTCGTTAACACAGGTGTGAGTGTTGACGAGGACAACGCTGGAGATCACTCTGTCATGCTGATTGAGTTCGAATAACAGACTGGAAGCTTCAAAAGGAGGGTGGTGCTTGGAATCATTGATATTCCTCTGTCAAACATGGTTACCTGCAAAGAAACACGTGCCGTCATCATTGTTTAGCACAAAAAGGGTTGCTGCCAGTGAGATTGCACCTAAATCAACCATTTATCGGATCTTCAAGGAGAGGGGTTCAATTGTTGTGAAGAAGGCTTCAGGGCACCCAAGAAAGTCCAGCAAGCGCCAGGACCGTCTCCTAAAGTTGATTCAGCTGCGGGATTGGGGCACCACCAGCTTGCGCAGGCAGGTGTGAGTGCATCTACACGCACAGTGAGGCGAAGACTTTTGGAGGATGGCCTGGTGTCAAGAAGGGCAGCAAAGAAGCCACTTCTCTTCCATCAACTTAATGTAATTGTCAATAAAAGTCTTTGACACTTATGAAATGATTGTAATTATACTTCAGTATTCCATAGTAACATCTGACAAAAATATCTAAAGACACTGAAGCAGCAAACTTTGTGAAAATTAATATTTGTGTCATTTTCAAAACTTTTGGCCACGACTGTATATATCCCTGTGTTTCCTGTCTCTCTGTGCCAGTTCATCTTGCATGTTTTTCAAGTCAACCAGCGGTTTTCCCGTATTCCTGTTTCTATTCTCTTTTGCTAGTCCTCCCGGTTTTTGACCCTTGCCTGTTTTCTGGATTCCGTACCCGCCTGCCTGACCATTCTGCCTGCCCTGACCTCAAGCCTGCCTGCCACTCTGTACCTCCTGGACTCTGAACTGGTTTTGACCTTTTGCCTGTCCATTCTCTTGCCTACCCCTTTTGGATTGTTTAATAAATATCAAGACTCAACCATCTGCCTCCTGTGTCTGCATCTGGGTCTCGCCTTGTGCTCTTATAGATGGTTGTCCTTCTGGAAGGTTCTCCCATCGCCATAGAGGAACTCTGGAGCTCTGTCAGTGACCATCGGGTTCTTGGTCACCTCCCTGACCAAGGCCCTTCTCCCCTGATTGCTCAGTTTGGCCGGGAGGCCACCTCTAAGAAGAGTCTTGGTGGTTCCAAACTTAATCCATTTAAGAATTATGGATGCCACTGTGTTCTTGGGGACCTTTAATGCTGCAGAAATGTTTTGCTACCCTTTCCCAGATGTGTGCCTCGACATAATCCTGTCTCGGAGCTCTACGGACAATTCCTTCAACCTCATGGCTTGGTTTTTGCTCTGACTTGCACTATCAACTGTGGGACCTTATATAGAGAGGTGTGTGCCTTTCCAAATCATGTCCAATGAATTGAATTTACCACAGGTGGACTCCAATCAAGTTGTAGAAACATCTCAAGGATGATCAATGGAAACAATATGCACCTGAGCTGTAACATACAAAATGTGGAAAAAGTAAAGGGGTCTGAATACTTTCCAGAATGCACTCTATTTTATCCTTCATTAGCTTTGTGTATATGTTGATGTAGGCACCTCTACAAAGACACAAAAAAGCTAAAAGCAAACGCCATACACTCCTAAATAACCCAACAACTCGATGGTACTGTTTTGGACCCATTTATGCACAATTCTGTAGATATGAAAGAGGGAAGGGAAGGGCAGGGTACTATACCTTCCAGTTCAGGGTCCGGCCACCAGCCCAGGTCGCAAGCCTTACAAGTGAACTCATCCTGAACAATCTCGTTGTCTTTACAGGCTGTACAGATCCAGCAACAGCTCACCTCTCCCTTCCTGATCACCTGTTTCGATCAAACACATAGACAGGATGAGATTACACTGTTGGAGTCTCTCAACTCACTCAATTTACCCATACAGCCGGTCACAGTTCTCTCCCTAGTCCCTACTTAAGGCCCTTGGCCTTAACCCTTAATTTGCAGATATGCAGCATCTGAATAAGTATAATCAGGGTAGTGGTGGGGTGTCCACCATATTGCTTACACCTTACAGATCTGCAAAATGGAAGGTTTTGCAGATTGCTACGGTGTAAATTGGACTAACACGAGTTATGGAAAGGGAAGGAGGAAGAGATTGCTTTCGCAATGGCATGCAGATTTGTTTTAATGAGAAAATCAAGCACCAGTGGACGTCCTAGTGTTAATGAAAGTCAATGGATAAATAAATAATATCGTTCAGTAGCATCAGACCAGCTGGACTGTTGACACCTACCTTGATCTCTCCCTTGGAGCAGGGCTCGCTGCAGACGGAGAGGACCATGTCACTGTGGTTCATCTGCATCATGTAGTCATCAATGCTGAGCTGACCCTCGTGCCAAGAACCCACATTGATGTAGTCGAACGCACCAGGCTCCACATACTGTAGGTTCATGATTTCATACCTAAGAGTGGAGGGAAAGTTGCTCTGAAACTTGTATCTGATTCAAGTGTATGGAGACTTGTTTTCATAGTGAAAGAGAAAGCAACAGATTATATTATATTCATCCATGGGCAGGGGACTTTGGTATTCATAGATATTGATATTTGTTATGTTTCAGGAGGATTGGTTATCTTCTGGGCACGTCTTCCTAATCATTTGGGAACAGTATTGTCACTGTCAGGGGATTTTTGTTGAGTACTAAGAGTAGATGCTGTACTTGTCGGATTCACACCGCAGTCATCTCGCTCAGGAAACCATCATCTTAACCCTTAGTTTAAGAGGAAATTCCCTCTTGGGCTGAGGGTGATACTGGTTTTATGTCTGGTGGCAGGGCTATCTCATCATGAGACCCTGACTCTACATCGCCTGGGCTACACCTACCTGCCAGGTGTGTCCCCATTCTCATCAAACCACACATCTTCTCCAGACACCCCAGTGAAGGAGGTCCTCATGAGGAACTCTAGCAGCTGGCTTCCATCGATGGGGTCCATGGCTTCACATAGTCCCACATGGCCGGGGCAGAGGTGGCTGTGCATGTCATGGAGACCCTGAGCCATGGCGTAGATAGCATTGATGACGAATCCCATTTTACTGTCCTGGACATAGTTGTCCTCTAGACTTTCGTAACCTGCCGAATACAGTTAAAACATGAAAGGAAGATTAGGGATGCATTGTTTCCTCAAAGTAATATATATATTTTTGAAGTACTTCATGTTTCAGTTCTGTAACCATTATACAAGGATTATACAATGTTATGCAATACAAAGTGAAATAGATAGTCATAGCTGAATATGAAATAAACAATTTTTCTATTGTCAAACATCTTTTGCAGCGTACTATAGACTGAAATATTACAAAGGAATGATAGGGTGTCCAAAGACACCTGCTTATTGTTCTTCTTGGGTTTTGTGCATCAGAAGGACACACTGTGCTGTTCTGCTCTGTGTCTGGGAGCATCAAAGGGCAGGCATCATTATGTTATGGCCTCAAAGAAATGCTCGTTACCATGGAGCCACCAACCATTTTGTATTCGCAACTCGCAATTCAATTATGTAAAAATAATGTGGTAATAGTATCATTAATTGACAGAGGAAGAAAACCTATTATTCTAATTTATTCCTTCCTCCCTCGATCCAGTTGCGTCCCTGTTTGCCAGAAATACAGGTCTTGTGATTAAACCGGTTCGACACATTGTGCAGTATGTTAAAAAAAGATAGAGACAGTAGAGTAACACTTTGATGATTTGCCTACAATTTGAAGAGAACAATATAGAACTAGGTCCAGGGACACCCTATCGATTAACAAGCGTGAAGCAAGCTAGAAGCAATATAAGTAGCACATACTGTAGCTGATCTCGGTCTTATACTAATCACAATATTAAAGGGCAACAATGCCACTTTTCAACCTGATATTCATCATCTCTAGCACCAAACCAGTGTCTACATAATATGTGAAAACAGCGAGCTTCTAGGATCTGTGGTTAAAAAGATAAGAAGAAAGGCTCCTGAAAAATGTGGATCTGTGACATCACACGGTAGGATTAAAAGTAAGCAAAAGTGTGATTTTCAAAAGCTGCAGCAAGTTTCTAGCCAGAGGGAGGGTGTGTTCTTGCTCCCCACGTCACCGTGAATCTCATAGTTTGTTTTAACTTTTGCTTATGTCACCGTGTAGAACGTTTTAACGTTCTGTTTTTTTTCCGACAAAATGTAGAAATGCGCAGTTTTCACATATGTAGACACTGGTTTGGTGCTGGAGATAATGAATATGAGGTTGAAAAGTGGTGGAGTTGCCCTTTAATAATAGTATCCGGTACAGAAAGAATCAACAATTTGATTCGTATCAATTTGTGAATCAAACGGTTCGGGCACAATGATTGCTCAGTTTTCAGATGTGTTTGTTTGTAGCCAGGCTTGTTTTTTAATGTTTTATGTATCAACTTACTGAATGTAACAAGTACAAACAAACACACCAACAATCGATTGGATAGGGTTGTGGATAGGGGTATGAAGAGTGAGAGTTATACACTGAGTGTACAAAACATTAAGAACACCTTCCTAATATTGAGTTGCACCTGCTTTTGCCCTCAGAGCAGCCTCAATTCGTCGGGGCATGGACTCTACAAGGTGTTGAAAGCGTTCCACAGGGATGCTGGCCCATGTTGACTCCAATGCTTCCCACAGCTCCATCAAGTTGGCTGGATGTCCTTTGGGTGGTGTCCATTCTAACCTCATGGTGTCTTAACGTATTGGGCCAAGGTCCATATAGGAACATGCAGCTTGAGGTTCTACAAGGCAGACCAGCCAGTTCGCATCTCATCTAATGCTTTCAAATGTTATTGGGCTTATGTTTTATACAG
Organism: Salvelinus fontinalis; assembly: GCF_029448725.1. NCBI lineage: Eukaryota > Metazoa > Chordata > Actinopteri > Salmoniformes > Salmonidae > Salvelinus > Salvelinus fontinalis. Next base: position 39,157,266 of record NC_074679.1, read on the forward strand.
GCAATCTCAAAACCAGGAGGATGTGAGAATACACAGCGTGTGAGGGAAACCAGTTGTTGTGCTCTCACTGCAATGCATAAAATCCCCCCAATAGCTTTTATATAGTAGGGGTCAACAGATATACATTGATAGCGTTGAATTTCAGGGTTGATATGCCTCTGGTTTGGTATCTATGCAGCTTAGGAAAAACCATCTTAACCATAAAGGTTAATGACTTCCCGTCAAACAAATCACAGAGTTTTCTATTGATGATACACTATATCAGTCGACCTCTATGTATATTGCCAGAGTGATGTGCTTTAAGAGTTCATTCGGAAAAATACACACTCACCATTTTGGAGCTCTATACAAAGAAACGACAGAACAGCAGACTATGACTATCTCTGATTATCACAAATTATCAATATCCTTGTTATAAATAGTGCAGAGCGTAAGAGAAACTTAGTGCTTGATTTATTAATGAGGAGGTGGATATACATAAAAAAATATAAAACTAGTCTTTGAAAAGGAGATGTAAAAGAGAAACGTAAATTCATGCTAAATATTTAAAAAAATATTTATATATACTGTATACTGTTGCATGCATTGTTTTATATTTACCTTTCACTTGAATCAAAATATATTTTTTGAAAACATCAGTAATTTCTATAGAATTCATCACTAGATTTGCTAAACAATGGTAACCAACTTGTAAGTTAAGTTTGAAAATGCACAGTACCAGTCAAAAGTTTGGACACACCTACTCATTCAAGGGTTTTTCTTTTTTTATACTGTTTTCTACATTGTAGAATAATACTGAAGACATCAAAACTATGAAATAACACATATGAAATCATATAGTAACCAAAAAAGTGTCCCGTCCACAGGACGGTTGAGCTAACGTAGGCTAATGCGATTAGCATGAGAATTTCCCAGGACATAGACATATCTGATATTGTCAGAAAGCTTAAATTCTTGTTAATCTAACTTCACTGTCCAACTTACAGTAGCTATTGCAGTGAAAGAATACCATGCTATTGTTTGAGGAGAATGCACAATTTTGAACATGAAAAGTTATTAATAAACAAATTAGGCACATTTGGGCAGTCTTGATACAACATTTTGAACAGAAATGCAATGGTTCATTGGATCAGTCTAAACCTTATCACATACACTGCTGCCATCTAGTGGCCAAAATCTAAATTGAACCTGGGCTGGAATAATACAGTATGGCCTTTCTCTTGCATTTCAAAGATGATGGACAAAAAAAATACAAAAGAACGGTTGTTTTTTTCTTTGTATTATCTTTTACCAGATCTATTGTGTTATATTTTCCTACATTCCTTTCACATTTCCACAAACTTCAAAGTGTTTACTTTCAAATGGTACCAAGAATATGCATATCCTTGATTCAGGGCCTGAGCTACAGGCAGTTAGATTTGGGTATGTCATTTTAGGCGGAAATTGAAAAAAAGGGGTGGATCCTTAAGAGGCTTTAGCAAGGCACACCTGTTAATTGAAATGCAGTCCAGTTGACTACCTCATGAAGCTGGTTGAGAGAATGCCAAGCGTGTACAAAGCTGTCATATAGGCAAAGGGTGGCTACTTTTAAGAATCTCAAATATAAAATACATTTTGGGGCTCCCGAGTGGCGCAGCGGTCTAAGGCACTGCATCTCAGTGTAAGAGGTGTCACTACAGACCCTGGTTCGATCCCAGGCTGTATCACAACACATTTGAATAACACTTTTTTGGTTACGACATGATTCCATATGTGTTATTTCATAGTTTTGATCTTTTCACTATTATTCTACAATGTAGAAAATAGTACAAATAAAGACAACCTTGAATGAGTAGGTGTGTCCAAACTTTTGACTGGTACTGCATATAGTTCAAAAGGAATAGAAAAGTGCAAGGTGGGGAAAAAAACGTTTTGAAGACATGCTTTTTGAGCATTGTTTCAAGTGATCAATATAGCTTTAGCTAACCAATTCATCTGATTATTCACTTTTTTTTTTTTGATCCAATGTGCCTTTTAAATTCAATTTACCTAGATCATCTTTGGTTGGCCAGGAGAATGTTTTAGAAATAAAATAAAACAAAAACAAAACATTATTGTATGGCTAGATGCACAGAAACTATTTGCTCCAGTTTCATGAAACTTCTAGCCATTTGAGACAAACATACCATGTAAACATCTAAAAATCGAATGTAATTATAGTTGAGACACCATAAACTATACCATATGCTAGTTTACATTGTATGTCAGCAACCCTTCTGAAGAAACCATTATCATTCTCTATCATATCTTTTTCTCCCCATATCTACCTGAGCAGTTTTTCCTGTAGTTCATGTTCTCCAGTGGGTGCCCTGGGATGCGGCACTGGAACCTGTGCTGCCAGAACTCAGGGAACCATGGGTTCCTGGTGTTGGTGTTGAGGCGGAGCTTCAGGAAATAGTCATCGAAGGACGTGACCTCCTCCGAATGCAGCTTCACAGTGATACCGCCCACAGCCTCCTGTTCATAACCCTCAACCACCTCATCTCTGTCTGCCCAGCCATCACTGTGGGGAGAGACACAGTAACATTAATGTTAGGACTATTCCTTACCACCCCAAAACGGGTGGTGTTTCAGAGCATTTCAATGGTCCCCTGAAACAGATGTTGAGAAAGTTTTTAGGTGACTCTGGTAGGGACTGGGACAAAATGGTTACATGTTCTTTTGTTTGCCTACATCATATAGATGCCAGACAAGTTGGACAGCCTGAGGGAGGAGATGGCAAGACAGCGTCTTCAAGAGTCACAACAAAAGCATAAAGTGTGGCGCGACAAAAAATGCAAGAGAAAGTGAAATGAAGTCCGAGCAGAAGGTGTTACTACTTCTACCTTCTGATTCAAGTAAACTGCTTGCCAAGTGGCAGGGGCCGTGAACAATGGTCAGGAAGACAGAGTCCATGTAACCTGTGAGATTCTCTTTCCAGGAAAGCTTCTTCTCAACCAGAGAATATCGGAAATAAAGTTGATGAATATATTCTCTGTGTTGCGTGTACTCATTTCCTAGCTTAAGGAGGAGTGATGTGCGTGTGCTCCATGATACATGAACATCACAGCAACCTCATCATGGCCTCCTGCTCATAACCCTCCACCACCCTATCTCTGTTTGCCCAGACATCACTATAGGGGACAGAACATTTAATCAGTAACACAATACATAGAAATACGCACTTTGCCACTTGCCAGGAGAGTATGCTAATCATATTATATTTTTGTGTAGCACACAAAATTATACAATTGACTAATGAATGCCCTCCTCCCTCCTCCAGCATGGCAACATCACCAATATCAAGCCATCTGTTTCACAGCACTACACACACACTACGCTCCAAGAACCTGCTGCTCTGACGTCAGCACATTGAAGTCATCATTCAAAGCATGGTATGAACAACAAAAACACTCAACGAGGCCATACCACCTCCATGTGGGATACTGGGTATAATTGTTGCATTGTCTAACCTTTACATAGAAGGAACCCTGTAGCTTATATACCCAAATCAAAGACAATGGCAAATGTAATGTCAGCGTTGAACAAAAAAGACCTCTGCTATTTAGAGAAGGCCTCTTGTTTCTTACAGGAATCACATACACATATATTGGGTTGCAAAACATGTGTGCTCTTGTCACGTTCCTGACCTGTTTTCTGTTGTTTTTGAACTTTGTTTAGTTGGTCAGGACGTGAGCTGGGTGGGTAATCTATGTTATGTGTTTCTATGTTGGGTTAAATGTGTTGCCTGATATGGTTCTCAATTAGGGGCAGGTGTTTGACGTTTCCTCTGATTGAGAACCATATTAAGGTAGGCTGTTCTCACTGTTTTTTTGTGGGTGATTGTTCCTGTGTCTGTGTCTGTTTGCACCACACGGGACTGTTTCGTTTGTTCGTTCGTTTGGCTAGTCTTTCCTGTTCGTGCGTTCTTCGTCTCTATGTAAGTTCTCAAGTTCAGGTCTGTCTACGTCGTTTTGTTGTTTTGTTTCTATTCAAGTGTTCTTCGTATGTTCGTCTTTGCTTTAATAAATATTCATTATGTCTACATACCTCGCTGCGTGTTGGTCCGATCCATGCTCCTCCTCGTCCGAGGAGGAGGAATATGACGAACGTTACAGCTCTATACTGTTCTATAAGTAACGTTGTATTTTACAAACTACCGTACTGTATGTTGGATAAAAGCATCTGCAACAGTAAGTGGATACATACTGGATGAATGAGGTCCACGCTGCAAATAAGCCTTTCCTCTCATCCTCCACACAGCCCAGGATAGATGGATGGTCATCCCCAGCCTCCTCTATCATAGATGGACCCAACGCAATGGGCTGGCTGTGTTCACTTACTGCACTGCTCTACAAAACAGTCTTTTTTCAGTCGCTAGTCTCCTTGACCCAGAAAGAAACATCCGCACCAATCCTGTGTCCTATTTATCACCCACGAAGACGTCACAAGCTGCATAACTCAACTGCAGAGAGTTTAAAGCTTTATAGATTTGTGTTTTATCATCGGTGTTTCATACTGTATCCTCACTATCACCATATAACAGTGTTACATCACTTACTTTGTTTGTATGTACAATATGTTTCTGTCTTTTGATGAGGAATTGTCCAAACTGTTATCCAGGGTTAGCCTGCATGGTCCAACTGTATTGTTATTGTGTGAAAGGAAACAATAAAACCTACAATTGAAAAAAGACCAGGCTAATTCGGGACAGTTGTAGCTGCTGCTGGAGCTTCACTACTCCTGTCAGGTCTTCATGCTAGTGTCATGACGTTGGCCTGGGGGTAGGTTTATGACAGTCATAAATACCTCTTTCCCCCTTTTTCTCTCTCCCTACTATAACTGATGTGACATAAGAAAACCCCTTGGTTAACATAGAGATTCTGGGAACATCAGAAGTTGGGGGGGGGGTGAACTATATTCTGGTAATCCGACCAACTGAACATATGTGGTGGTACTTAAGGTATATTATGTCAGTTCGGTTGCCCTCTGACACATTCTCATCAATGATAGAATGACAAACTCTACTGTGGAAAGTCTAAACGTCAGAGGTATCGGATTCACATGGAATTGTTGTTTAATTCAAATGTTTGAATATGAAATTATTTGTGAAGAGATTAAATGTAATTTTAGCTTCCAAATGAGAGATTTGGGTTTTCATAAGCTTGGCTTCTGCTCAACCAGGGGCCCGCCCCTGTGAAGAGACATGGGTTATAAACTTTTCCGACACACCCCTCTCCCTCCACTATAAAAGCCATTGACAAAAATATAACTTCCTGTTCCGGGTACATTTAGGATGACGATCCGATGTCAGAATGGTTCAGATAATAACTACAGAACTAAGCCAACATCAGCATGGACTTTGGTTGTAAATGGTATGAACTTTGAACTCGTATTCACTACAGAAGTGATACCTCCCCGCCGTTGAGTTAGCAACAGCTGCTACAAACGTAGGTTAGGAAGGACAGTCAGAGTATCCCGTCTACTACACACGATGTTACTCCAACGTATAAAGTGACCACCAGAGACATTCTTCAAAGGACAGAGGACTCGGGTTGGCGATACGGTCTTCCATCTACCACCAACCTACTGAAGCTCAGCTCAGAGTAAATATTTATTGCATTTTCCTTTTTCAAATGGGCGGTAATTTAGAATGCATAAGATACTGTATTTACGATAGCACAGCTCGCCTATGTTCCAGTCTCCCGCTCTTTCACTAAAATCCCGCCCCTTCCCTTTGTGTAACAAGCTGTCATATCTGTTCCACCCGCTAGGGACGTTTGCCTTTATGACGGCAATTTGTGATCAAGTTATGATTTAATTGTTTATGTGTGATTCTGTGTGATTAGTTAGGTATTTAGTAAATAAATAATTAAACCCAATTTTGTATTGCTGATTCAACTTGTTAGCCAGGATTCTTGCAGATAACCAAAGATTTACCACTTTCAGATGAGACTGAATAAAATGACGATTAATGTGACTGCTATGGATGTAAAATATTACTAAATCTTTAAGAGTTTATTCGGAAGATAACAGCTCTATAAATATTATTTTGTGGTGTCCCTCTCTAGTTAATTATATTTACATGATTAGTGCAATCAGGTAATATTAATTACAGAGAAATTATTTTATAGAATAGCATGTCATAGCAATTAATCTGGCACAGCCAAAGACACGACACTAGCTAGCTCCATCACTGCATAGCTACAGTCTTACTACAGTGAGGGAATGTCTACAATCTGATCTGTGCTTTGATGCTCAGTAGTCCTCACCACTGAGCTCTGTGCTGGAAGTGCTGTCCCATATTACCCTAGTATCCCACTAAGTCTGTGATCTGACAGGGGGAGAGAGAAGAGCTGTCCCATATTACCCAAGCCTCCCCAGTTTGCCTGGTCTCTGACAGAGGAGAAAGAGAAAGATAGAGAGCGGTAGAAATAGATAGAGAGAGCTGTCTAACCATGCATTATTCATGAGAATGAGTGTGATTAAAAGCTTCTTTCTGTTTTCAGAAGGACCTCCAATACTGCTAGAATAATGATTATTATTGTGTTCAAGTATAAACTGAGTAAACCATAGGGGGCCTTGGTATGATATATCAAAGGGAGAAACAGCACCATATTACTTAGGACAACCCTCAATGGTCATGGCAATAATTTCGCTATACTATATGATAATAATGAGGTCAATCACTCCACAAAATGGAGTAAGGTAAGAACAGCAAATTTGCCATTCTATGTTCAGATTGATCTGATCTGGGGCCTAATGAATCATGTGTTTTAAAGTAGGAGTGCTGATCTAGGATCAGGTCCCCCTGTCCATGTCATCTTATTAATTGTGATCTAAACTGATCCTAAATCAACACTCTTACTTTGAGATGCTTGATACATGAGGCACCAGTTTGATATCTCACTTTGACTCATTGCTAAGACTGATTATGAACATATAAAATGATCTAACTTTACCTCCCGATGAGAAGGAACTCCCCTGCCACCCCAAGTCGTCTCATAGCCATGAGCAGTCCACGGACCGTCATGCCCTCGCAGAAGCAGACGACCACCCGGGCCTTGGGCAGGCGTTCTCTCAGCTTCCTCAGCAGCCTGTCAAAGTGCTTCTCCCCAGCGTTGCTGTAGATCTTGTCTGAATGGGCGATACACAGCCCCTCCTGAGAGGCCAGCTCCTTAAAAGCTTCCATGCCACTTTCTCCGTAATTACCTGGGAAAATAAACAGTATTAACAAACAAAAAACAACAACACTATATCATGGTCTTTAAAGGTAAATATATATTTTAACACAATATTATTTAAAAGGTCAATACAATATTCTACATTCTGAAGAAGTTTAAGACATTTTGAACTATAACTCCACCTGTAAGTATTGCCAACAAGCCAAACACAACAGCACTGCAACCTATAACTAGTGACTGCATTTCAAACTTTCAGTCTGTATGTCATGTCACTGTAACTCATGTCACTTGTATTATTTAATAAAAACACATATCATTCTACTCATCGGTCTGGTAAGTAACGAAGGTGCAACAGAACAGAAATGTAATTGGGTTTTAATGAGTTCATCAACAACTCTCTGCCTGAGTCCTCTGAGTCCCTTCACTGCTGGTAGATCAAAGGTCGCATCACAAATGGCACCCTATTCCCTTTATAGTCCACTACTTTTGACCAGGACCCATAGGGCTCTGTTCAAAAGTAGTGCACTATACAGGGAGGGAATATGATACCATAGGACGCAACCTGTGACTATGCACAGCAGGCAGGCAGCTATAAACCGTATATCATTCAGATATCTCATCGCCGGGGCATGGAATCTTAATTATTGTATAATAATCTATCCTACTGCCTGGCTCTTATTACTGTACTGCAGAACAGAACTGTAGCTACTAAAGCAGAGAATTGTCTTGTTTTCTCAGTCTCATATGCTGTAGTTGTTCAATACTATAAAGGTGGAAAACATTTAAAAAATATAGATTTCTTATTTATTTCCAGTACTTTATAACATTGAAGTGAATTAATCGAATGAATCATCTTGACTGAATTACATCATGTTGCAGACAGTTTGTGGATAAGGACAGCATATATATTTCTATCTAACCTCTTAAATGCAGTCATTAACCAACAGTCGTCTCACCAGGATACTTTCTGACAGCTGGATACCTGGTGGATTACCTGCCATCACCTCCCCAGTAAGATTTAGTAGGACAGACATTTCTGGAAAACTTGGTTCACGAAATCCTCCAAAGATTCAATTCATATAACTCAAGAATTTTGTGGAGTTGAGGTAGTGACTAGTGAGTTGTGGTAGTATGTTGCACACATTCATTTCTAAACAGAGGACAGAAGCAAGTTGTAAGTATGCTATTGCCATGTTAAACCAACAAAACAAAATTATATCTTTGGGAACATCAACACAAATCATTGCAAGGGATGCCGTCATGTAAAAGCTTCTATTGTAGTACCTTTATGTGGGAGATGAAGTACCCTCTTAGAAAAAAGGGTTCCAAAAGTGCTCATCGGCTGTCCCCATAGGAGAACCCTTTGACTAACCATTTTGGTTCCAGGTAGAACCCTTTTGGGTTCATCAAAGGGTTCTCGTACGGGGACAGCCGACGAACCCTTTTAGGTTATAGATACCACCTTTTTTTCTAAGACTGTAGTCGTGATTGCTATTTGATCTGCTTCAACGATGTAAAACTGGATTATAATGGAAGCTAAACAATTCTAGCCTCTTGGGTGCTGCCATAGAGTTACATTAGAAGTGTCCATCCAAAAGTCTCAAGGTCATTGGCCACAGATAAAATTACGTCAAATCACATATCTACAGTAGCTTCTACAGTAGCTATGTCAACATCATACTTTCAAAATCTTAGCTAGCAGTCATCATCATGAATCAAGTCGACAATCTACTGGCAAATCCTTTTTAATCCTTGACATATGAAGAGAAATAATGAAGAGAAATTATAGATAAAACGTACCGGTGCTCATCGGCCATTGGACATAAACATTACAAAACAAGTTGGGAATCGCAAATTCAACAATGAGTGGTTAGGAAGGAATCAGTGTTGCTAACTGCAAGCAAATACAGTACCTGTGTGGTCCCAAGTCTAAGATTAAGGGTCGCTTTTCCTAGTTTATATTTTATAAACATTCAACATTGGCCATGCTGTCAATGAAGCATGATTTGTGCCACATTCAAAACAACTGTTTACTCGGATCTACAAAATCTGACATTAGTGAGTTCAAGACAACTGGGAACTCGGGAAAAACGAGCAACGACTGGGAAAATGTGTTTTGAATTTTCATCCAACTCGGAATTGTAAATTCGGAACTCGGGCCTCTTTCTAGAGCGGTGACCTGAAGAACACTGACGTCACCATGATTCAACCTTTTTTTTCTTAGAGTTCCCAGTCGTCTTGAAAGCCCCATCAATCCAGAGAATGCCAGACTTTGATGACAAAGTTTGATGACAAAATTTACCCACGAAAGACCAATTGTCAGTAGAAACCACATTTGTTGAAGCAAGTCAGCCATATCGGCTATGTTATTTTAAAAGGCAGTAAATGAGGCTGAATTAACTGTTTCGCTGCCAGACAAGGCTCCGCTGATAGCCAGGTGTAGCAGTGGTAAGGTGTTAGGACTGCTGTTGGAACTCTGCTGTTGGGACAGCTTTATGTAGGCCCTAACAGTTTGTGGGCACCGTTTGTCACCGTTATAGTACACTGAATGTATTGTTTAGTGTTGTGTAGTGGCTTTGCTTGCATGCATCCCACATTATTTATTTTTGTGCCCCACCAAGATCTACATGCTAAAATTGCCACTGAGATAGAATATTCCGTCCTCCCTAACCAACAACTGAATCCAAACATTGCCCTCTCTTCACTGGTCTGACACTTCTCTCCACACCCAAATAAGCCCTTCAAAAGCTTCTGGCTAGACCAGGGTTAATGAACTTTAAAGTGCTTGGAGCAACCATAGAATTTGACCATGAAAAAATGGCTTCTTCCTACAGAGGCTTCAACGTCTATTTCACGTTTGTTCAAATGTAATTTCATTGAAATGACGTGGAAACAATGTTGATTCAACCAGTGTGTGCCCAGAAGGTTGTACCTTTTTCCTGAACTGTAGGCCTAAGTTAGAGGGATGAGGAAGGCCTGAATGAACAAGCACAGGCTATAAGCTTTGGTGGATGATGTTGAACCCCCCCCCCCCCCTCCTTTTTGAGCTAAATCCATTAGGATTATGAATTATGAAAAATCATAATCAATTGTACAATAACACATATCTCACATGAGAGTATCCGCAGTTCTGCCAATTATTTAAATCCCCAACACAACTTAATCAAATTGTGTTTGAGTAGATATTGAAGGCAAAAATACCAGCATGCAATTACTTTTGTAAAAAAACAACATACAATAGGTCTATAAACAGTGACTTACCCTCTGTATGGACTGCTGATACATATGTCCAGTTATAACGTTTCACAATGTCCAGGATGGCTCTGGCTTGGAGAGTATCAGAGGGCACAACCCTAAGGAAATACTTGAAGAGCGTTTTGTCACTCAGGTCTATGCTGGTCGCAGAATATGCTATCTGGGGGATATTGAACAGCTGCAGGAGGTTCTGAACTTGAATAGCCACTGAGCTTGACCCAGGTCCGATAACTCCTGCTATGGGTCTCTTGGTGGCGGGTGGCTGACTCGCAGGCATCCCTTCAATGCACCACTGTCTGGAGGTACCATCCTTGTTGTCATCATCCCGGATCGAGATGAGAGAGTCTCTAATGAACTCAATACTCTGCTCCAGAGCCACTGAGGAGTGCCAGCAGGAGTCCCTGATCTCGCACCCCAGAGTGATGTTGGGTAGAAGATCCGGGTCGGAGTTGATTCGGTCCAAGGTGTGGAACATCGCTTCTACTCGTTGGATTCCGTACTGTTCCCGAACCTCACCGCATTTCCTCTCCGCTACCTGCTCTGTTGACGGTTGGTGGTGGACCGAGAACAGGGCACCAATTATAACGTCCCCATCCATTCTGGCCACCAAGCGGGACGAACCAGCTTTAGGAACCACTGACCTCTCAAATATGTTACTGGGGGAGACGAATGCGTCATACAGTAAAATAGGGAAATACAAAAACCTAACGGCATTCAAGAACATCATATTCCACATGGTGTAAACGGTCTTGGTGATAGAATCATGTCCGCTTTGCCATTGGGAAGAGCTGTGGGTCCAAGTTTAATCGAAGATCCATCATCTCCTTACCAGACCTCTTTCACTGGTTTCTTTTCTGCAGATGAGATACAGATATTAATTCAACTTTCCTTTAGAAACAAATGATGATAAACAGCTGTCCGTTGCCAATCTATCTTTGGCAACTCTTTATACCCTTTGAAACGCTACATAACTTCTCAATTAACCAAAGGAAAATATCCCACTGGGCACAGACGTCAATTCAACGTCTATTTCACGTTGGTTCAATGTAATTTAATTGAAATAAAGTGGGAAAATCAGTGTGTGCCCAGTGGGAGAGCTATAAATGCCGAAGCGAACTTGACATTCAATCATGAATAATCTAAGTAATAATAGCCTAGCCTACAGTAATTTATAAGTATATAATGACATTGAATGCCTCTGATACAGAGGCATTCAAAAACAGCTCGCCGGAGGCTGATTAAAAGTTGATTGGTTTGATGGTTGGTTTGCATGGCTGGTTTCAGCACCTAGTCATTGGACAGCACTCAGCGCTAATTTGCCTGTTGAGTTTGCAGTAATTTACCCACACTGAGATTGTTTTAGGCTACATACATTTCTGCTAAAAATGCTGCTAAAATTACGCATTGAAATGATGAATCAGATCTCATATAATTTACTACACTTTGAGGCCTATGTACAGTACCAGTCAAACGTTTGGACACACCTACTCATTCAAGGGTTTTTCTTTACTTTTACTATTTTCTACATTGTAGAATAATAGTGAAGACATCAAAACTATGAAATAACAAGTATGGAATCATGTAGTAACCAAAAAAGTGTTAAACAAATGTTTTACAGATTTCTTTACCTTTATTTCACTAGGCAAGTCAGTTAAGAACAAATTCTTATTTTACAATGATGGCCTACCACGACCAAACCATCCCCTAACCCGGACGACGCTGGGCCAATTGTGCGCCGCCCTTTTGGACTCCCGATCACGCCCGGTTGTGATACAGCCTGGGATCGAACCAGGGTCTGTAGTGACGCCTCTAGCACTGAGATGCAGTGCCTTAGACCGCTGCGTCACTCGGGAGCCCCAAAATATATTTTAGATTTTAGATTCTTCAAACTAGGAACCCTTTTGCTTGATGACAGCTCTGCACACTCTTGGCATTCTCTCAACCAGATTCACCTGGAATGCCTTTCCAACAGTCTTGAAGGAGTTCCCACATATGCAGAGCACTTGGTGGCTGCTTTTCTTTCACTCTGTGGTCCAACTCATCCCAAACCATCTCAATTGGGTTGAGTTCGGGTGATTGTGGAGGCCAGGTCATCTGATGCAGCACTCCATCACTCTCCTTCTTGGTCAAATAGCCCTTACACAGCCTGGGTGTGTGTTGTGTCATTGTCGTGTTGAAAAACAAATGATAGTCCCACTAAGCGCAAACCAGATGGGATGGCGTATTGCTGCAGAATGCTGTGGTAGCCATGCTGGTTAAGTGTGCCTTGAATTCTAAATAAATCACTGACAGTGTCACCAGCAGCGTCACCAGCAAAGCACCCCCACACCATCACATCCCTTCCTCCATGTTTCACGGTGGGAACCACACACGCAGAGATCATCCGTTCACCTATTCTACGTCTCACAAAGACACGGCGGTTGGAACCAAAAATCTCAAATTTGGACTCATCAGACCAAAGGACAGATTTCCACTGGTCTAATGTCCATTCCTCGTGTTTCTTGGCACAAGCAAGTCTCTTCTTCTTATTGGTATCCTTTAGTAGTGGTTTCTTTGCAGCAATTCAACCATGAAGGCCTGATTCACACAGTCTCCTCTGAACAGTTGATGTTGAGATGTGTTTACTTCAACTCTGTGAAGCATTTATTTGAGCTGCAATTTCTGAGGCTGGTAACTCTAATTAACTTATCCTCTGCATCAGAGGTTACTCTGGGTCTTTCTTTCCTGTGGCGGTCCTCATGAGAGCCAGTTTCATCATAGCGCTTGATGGTTTTTGCAACTGCACTTGAAGAAACTTTCAAAGTTCTTGAAATTTTCCGCATTGCCTGACCTTCATGTCTTAAAGTAATGATGGACTGTCATTTATATTTGCTTATTTGAGCTGTTGTTGCCATAATATGGACTTGCTCTTTTATAAAATAGTGCTATCTTCTGTATACCCCTACCTTTTCACAACACAACTGATTGGCTCAAATGCATTAAGAAGGAAAGAAATTCCACAAATTCACTTTTAACAAGGCACACCTGTTAATTGAAATGTATTCCAGGTGACTACCTCATGAAACTGGTTGAGAGAATGCCAAGAGTGTGCAAAGCTGTCATCAAGGAAAACGTTGGCTACTTTGAAGAATCTCAAATATAAAATATATTTTCATTTGTTTAACACTTTTTTGTTTACTACATAATTCCATATGTGTTATTTCATAGTTTTGATGTCTTCACTATTATTCTACAATGTAGAAAATAGTCAAAATATAAAAATAAAAAAACTGGAATGAGTAGGTGTGTACAAAGCTTTGACTGGTACTGTATACAACCTATTGAGATTTTCAAAGTCTAACGAACATTCAAATTGACAATCACTTACAAACGGTTTAGGTAAAATAGGCTATTTCACAGTTTTTCATTGATTAAAATGTTTCAGACATTTGTGAATGAAATGCCATTAATATAGGGTGAAGTCCGCATTAGTGGGGCATCAGGTGTAGTGGGACATTTGTGTTTGAGAGTACTGTACTATGGTCATTTTGCAAACCAATCACAACAAATGTTATTTTGGGGTTGCTACTGCATGTGTTCTGTGTTGGTTAGTGTGACATCACATCATTGATGGACATACCCATCATTGATGGTCAGGTTTAGAAGGGGGTGACCCGTTGAAATAGATGAAAAACCGCTGTACTATGAAACCTTGCACTAGAATGACAAGGCTGTCATTCTGTCAATTATAATTTAACAATCTAGCATTTTGGTGTTAAAATTAATAGTTATTGATAGCGTTTTGAAATGTAATAAACATTCATGTAACCAGCTTGAATATTTGATTCAATCTGATTTATAGTACTGTCCCATATCTAATGAAGGAAATGACAGACAGGGAACTTTTCAGCTATAGAAATGCACAACATAAACCTTTAATCAATTTAAATATAATTTCCTTCATTAGATATTCTAAAGTACATTGAAATATGTTGTTGTAGTTGTTCATAACGTCTCAAAATCAAGTCTAGACGCTATATAGCCCATAAATATCATGGGATGACAGTGAAAGGAATTAAAGGGAAATAACGAGGGTGGTATGGAAAGAAATGAAGAGCAATGACATGTAAGAAATGTAGGCTAGAAAATAACCTCAATTTATGAAAGGGGACAGCATTTAGGGAATAATAGATTCAGGATCAATTAAAAGCTGAACAGCTCCTTTAGATAGATTTTCACCAAGAGCTTGGAATATCCCCAAATCAATTTCCCAATAGCATTGAGAGGGTCTAATAGAAGATTATTGACAAAATAAAAAGTAAAAAAAACAGAGTGTGTTATCTATATGCCTCTACAAAGTCTTATTGATGGTTTCATAACAAGTGCCAGGTGAAGTGGGACACTAATGTATTTCTAATGAGTAAATAGTGTCCCACTTCAACGACTTAAATGTCCCACTAAAACTAGGAAAAGTAGGGGTCTGATGTTATTTTAGGGGTATTAGCATCCACTGAATAATACATGATCAACTTGCTTCATCATCAAAATGTAGATAAGACCTTAATTAATTGAAATAAACATACATTGAGTAGGGGTAGACTTATTTTGATTGTGTACATAGCCATCTACCAAAAAGTGGCCCACTCATGCATATATCACCCTAACTAAACAAAATGCTACCATCATTGATATTCACATGAAGAGCAGTCTCCTCCATTCATGTTACGTTGCACCTTTTGAAATCCTTAGCATAAAACACCTTAAATATCATAACATTAGAGTGCGGACATACCTGCACCTTCTGCCTCGGGAACATTGCGTACCTGCTCGTCTCCTGAACCTCCCAGTTTGGAGCCCAAGTTAAGCCTTTGCCGCGCCAATACAGGGTTTCTCTTTTTGCCCCCCCCCCCCCCCCCCCCCCTCTCTCTCTCGCTCTCTCTCTCTCTTTTTTTTTTAAATGCAGCATGGGTGCCCCCCTTCTATTCCTCTTGATCATGCATGCATCTTTAAAACCGGGTCACATAAACATTGTATGTCCCCGATAAAAGACAGTATGCAGAGAGAGATAGACATAGCTAAGCTACATTAAACAGTTAATTGCATGTACAAGCTTGCTTTATTTATTTTTCAAAATAAAGGTATGATCATGTCAGTATGAAATTAGGCTATAGGATTCTGCAGCTATTGGCTAATAGTCGTAGGCTAGGCTAGGCTAGTCAGTGGTATAAGCTGATATGTAACATATCTAAATAGACAACAGCATCTATTTGTTTGGCGGCGCATCCAATGGCTGCGCATCCAAGTTAAGCTTCCCCTAAAGTAAATTGAATTGAACTTGCCATAATGATATACTTACTGCTCTCTATACAAAAAAAAAAAAAATCATTTAAAACACCACACCAGTGTGCATGATTTAGCCACAGAGGATAAATAGCTTCTTTAAAAAATATATATGTTGGTTGATTGCTTTAAATCCCAGCGCAGCGCATAACCTAAACTCAGGAATCGCGCAATTTGGGCAGCGCGTGTAGCAAATATCAAATAGCTGATTGTTCATTTACAGCTGTCAGTGTAAAGCATCTACAACCCTAAACCTAACACAATATTTCAAAATTTAATTGCCGGGAAAAGCACAAACGAGAGGAGACAAAAACAAATCTCTAACCTGTTTGTCTTTAGTTAAACTAACAACATTCCCAACTCCCAAAGGAGCCTATTATATTGGCACTATAGCAGAGAGCGTCGATGAGTGCATATTCACTGTCTTTATCATTGGGTGAGTCCGTGCCACTGGTAGTTTTTTTTAGGACAATAATTTCCTCCTCTTGGCTAGATGGACGTCATGTTCTCCCCTTTTCATGGGCCTCGATTAGATGGTTGCATTCAAGACAATGTCGTTTTTATTGATCTCAGCTTTTGATCTTAGCATTTTTGTGATATTAAAGATTCGGACATGGAGAGTAAAGTGTCGTAGATTTGCATGAAATGTGTTTGTAAAAGGCAAAAATGTTCTCGCATCACAATTTTTTGGGGAAAATCGGGGGCTGAGCTCTGGACCTGTGCAAAGAAAGGAGTGGGAAATCAGAACGGACTTTTTTCGCGAACAGTTATTTAGCCTATATTATTAGCCTAATTTATGACTATGCAATATACTCATTACATTATAGGAATAGTTGGCTATTTTACATCAGTCTGCACATGCGACGATAGATGCATGCAATGCTTTATCATTAAGGTGAAAAATATAGCTTCCCCAAACGTTAAAGTGACGCGCCCCCTATTGTTTGACAGAAAAATTATAATTTTGTGAGACGTGACTGGGGCAAATTGAAGGCAGCTAGAAAGAGAGCAAAAGCCCTATTTTATTTACTCTTTGCAGACAGAAAGCAATGCTGCGACCTAGTGGTTGTGGCCCGACGGTTCTGGTTCAACCTTGTTGTGACGCTACCTCACTTCCGTCCTGTACTATGAAAACATGGCGCACCGCAGCGGCGGAGGAGCTGGCTGTTCAAGAAGACAGTAAAGTCCATTCTTGACTGATTTTGATAAACCAGACCAGTCTATTATTTCGTCTGCAGGGACCAGGAACAGAGACGACGCTTTGTGAGAAATAAAAAGTAAATGTTCAATGTTTGTTAGAACCAGACAGTAGACAGATTTGCTATCAAAGCCAGACAACAATCACAATGCACCTAGAAGCGGCACTGTGGTGTTGCCTACTCGTTACATTGTAGTAAAATGTTGCAGTATGGGATTTCTACATTGCAGAGCCATTGTTGACACTTAGTAGTTCGATAATCAATCAGTGAGCAGTTGTCATAATGTGAAGACAATTAGCAAGTTTACACCAAGGATTTAGAACGTCGGGATAACGGAATTGCTCAACCACGACGTTTTATGGTAATCTGGAATAGACTTCAATGGTATAAGTAGATCCGACAGGTGTTTGTTTTTTTAACCATGCGTGTCCATAACGTGGGTTTTTGCTTTGATGAACTAACCTCTAATAACTGTCATTTTGTAGTTCTTCATAACTCAGTTCCCTCCAAAAAATTATGCAAACTTTAATCTGGGCATGCTTTACTCATCGTAAGCATTACAGCAGTGAGTGACTTTCCTGACATCCTATGCTCTCCTAGGTTGCCATCATGAGCAACAGAAGGAAGCGTGCCCCGCCGGTGAGGGTAGATGAGGAGGCCAAGAAGAAGCTGAGCTGGAACATGCATGAGGACCGCAGGATTGAGACTCTACTCCAAGAAGAGGAAGACCAGATTCCAACCAGCTCATTTCTGTCCACCGGCCACCACATCCCAACTGCTTCCCTTCTCCTCACCGGCGACCAGATTTCAACCAGTTCCCTTCTTTCAACCACCCACCAGATCCCAACCGGTTCTCTTCTCTTGAGCGTCCAGGAGGACTGTGAGGCAAGCTGCTCCAGCTCAGGAGCTCTGTTGTCAGACCTAGGACTAGGAGATGACCCCCAGCTCCCTGCTTCCTCCTCCACAGACACCTCCTCCTCCACCTTCCTCTCCCTCACTGTGCTTCCTCTTTGTGACCTGGCTCACATCTGGAAGTCTCTGATCGGGGAGTTCAGCCTCCGTCCTCCCCCTCTGTGGGTTAATCCCCCGGGCTGTGACCAGAGGGCCTTCACCCTTCGTAGGACAGGAGATCAGTTGTACCTCAGTTTGACCAGCAGCAGCGAAGAGAGTAGTACTAGTACAGGAGGACTGGAGATGAGGCCTCTGGATAGGACCTGCCCAGTGGAGTGTTTCCTGGCTGGAGGGATAGTATTGGAGGAGCTGGACTGGCTGCAGAAGAGAAGAGCTGTGCAGCTGTGTCATCAGCCAGGAGAGGATGAAATTAAGGTGTGCAGTTTCACTTTATAAACTATGTGATCACTTGGAGAGTAGTGTCAATATTACATTTTTTTCAGTTCACAAGCGCTTCAATGAAATGTGTAGTTTATTCAGCATGGTGGCTGATGTAGTCACCCATCGATTGTGTTCGGCCATTACGGTTATGAATATGGAATGAATTATTAAATTGCCTTTTATTTTGCTGTTTATATTTCTGAAGAAGTGCAGTGGTGTTTTTTCTCCTGTGTTTGTTGGCCTTCCCGCGGCAGGTGGGGATATATGTACTGGAATCGGGATTGGGAAAGCCTGAATTCCTCAGCGAGGGAAACGGACGGATTAGAAAGGCAAATCAACTGATACAGAAGTTAATGGAGTTTTACTATGACTTTATCATCCCCGGTGAGTAACTTGTACCTCTTCTTCTTCTTCTTCTTCCTCCTCCCTCTCCTCCTGGGTCGTTCCATCAATCCAGTGCCTTTTGAGAAGTGTAACTTGGACCGATATTTTTTTTATTTCACCTCATTTTAACATTCTGCCATAAATAGCACATGTTCAACTTTTTTAAAAAACAACATGTTTTCCCATCTCAAGAGGTAAAAAAAAAAAAATGACTATAGTAAATGTCTATTAGGTGCCAAATAAAGTAACAAGGTTGACCGTAACGGGGTTGATAATTTCTTCTTAAATCCACCATAAAACCCCTTGTGAAAGGGGGAATGGAAGCTTGTTGTGTGCGACAGGGAGTGGCAATTGAATGCAACAAAAAAAAAAACATTTCTAGCCTGTCTATCTACGGTTAACAAGGTTTTTGTCCACCACAAAACACCAGAAAAAAAGAGTAGAACCAGCTCGACTATGATTTGACTATTGAAATATTTAACGAGGAATAGTTTCACCATATTAAAATGAGAGTTCAGTTCACGAAACAGGGTTGACCTTTAAATGAGGGACAGATGTAAATAATACTAATCACATTAAATAAATCATCTTCAGAAATTGTCAAGGCAACAAAATAACTAGGGCTTTACAACAATGGTGAAAACTTGGATGCATTTTGAGGTTATGTGGGTTCAAATCCAGAGAGTGCCACGGAGGGGAGTCATAGAGGGTGCACGGAGAGGCGTGTACAAATGCTGGATTTTGGCGGCAGGTAGCCTAGCGGTTAAGAGCGTTGGGCCAGTAACCGAAAGTTCGAATCCCCGAGCCGACTGTGAAAAATCTGTCTGTGCCCTTGAGCAAGATACTTAACCCTAATTGCTCCCGTAAGTCGCTCTGGATAAGAGCGTCTGCTAAATGAATCAATTGTAGAAAATAAAATAACAAAACAGGCACTTTAGCTAGTCTTTATTCAGAATAAAAATCTGATTTATTGAATTCTCCATGTGGTCTATATTAAAGGGCACTTCATTTAATATAACAGGCTTTTAAAATTCAATAATGTTGCACAATTTCTACTTAATCAGATGGAATCAAAACGTACTCATTTCTTGGAACAACCCTCCTTTACTTCTCCTCAATTGACCCATGACACTCTGTGTACCATTTCTCTGGTACCATGTTAGAAGTGGTGTCGACCGAGGAGGAGGAGTGTGACACTGACTTGGAGAGGCAGAACGTGGAGGAGCTGTATGATTACGTCAGACACCTCCACCAGAGAGAGAACCAGGACGTGAGCATAGATGTACAGCACAAGGCTCTTATCCCAGTCCTCAGGCCATACCAGAGTCAGGCTGTTAACTGGATGCTGAGGAGAGAGAAGTACAGGAGCAGTAGCTCTTCTCAAGGTAAACATTCTCCCTGCAGGCAAAACAGGTTGAAATGAATCCATTTTGCCTGCCAGGTTGTACATTATGGAACTAATTCCAAATAGGAAAGTATTTTTGATTTTGATTATCTTGGACAACAGTAACAATATGTAGTTTCCCCTTCCCAGAACAATCTCTAAATTTCCTATGGAGGGAGCTTGTCACATTGTGTGGGAAGAAGCTATTCTACAATCCATATACAGGCGGGTATGACCTTATCTACAAATATCTTCATTATCAGACACTGGCAGATAACACAAATCATAAACATAAAGAAATATAATCAATCAGCCTCTGAACTGTGTTTAATACATTGTTATTACATGGATATCACTTTTTATTACAGTTTATGTTGTCAATGTCATGACCCTATCTCCCTGTTGCAGCCTGATAGTGTTTTCACTGTTTTTAAATGCATACCAACATACATGGACCATTTCCTGTCTATTGCGCTAATTCTCCTTCCTCCCTGCAGCCTGATTCGTGAGTTCCCCCTGGCCGGGGTGGAGTGGCCTGGGGGGATCCTGGCTGATGAGATGGGGCTGGGGAAGACTGTGGAGGTCCTGGCTCTTATACTGAACAACAGCAGACAGGGCCTGAAGCAGGAGGCCCTCACCCTGCCTCTGGTGAGAACCATGTTATGATGGAGGGGGTGGCTGTCGTCTTATCGGCTCTTAACCAGCCATGCTATTTTGTTTGTTTTTTCGCGTTGTTCGTAACTTGTTTTGTACATAATGTTGCTGCTACCGTCTCTTATGACCGAAAGGAGCTTCTGGACATCAGAACTGCGATTACTCACCTCAGATTAGACGAAGAGTTTTTCTTCAATGAGTCTGACGGGAGGGATATACTACAGACACCTGACCAGGCCCAGATCTCCGTCATTCGCTGGAGAAGGAAACTGAGATTTCGCAGAAAATGACCAGGGTGCCTAGTGAGGATCAGGCGGCGAGTGGCTAATCTGCCTTTGCCTTCCGTCCTGCTAGCTAACGTTCAATCGCTGGGAAATAAATGGGACGAACTGAAAGCACGTATATCCTACAAACAGGACATTAATAACTGTAATATCTTATGTTTCACCGAGTCGTGGCAGAACGACGACATTAAGAACATACAGCTGGCAGGTTATACACTATCGGCAGGATAGAACAGCAGCCTCTGGTAAGACACGTATGTAAACAACAGCTGGTGCACAATATCTAAGGAAGTCTTATGGCTTTGTGCTTGAGTAACTCATGATAAGCTGTAGACCACACTATTTACCTAGAGAGTTTTCATCTGTATTTGTCGTAGCTGTCTACATACCACCACAGACCAATGCTGGCCCTGAAACCGCACTCAATGAGCTGTATAAGGCCATAAGCAAACAAGAAAACACTCATCCAGAGGCGGCGCTCCTAGTGGCCGGGGACTTTAATGTAGGGAAACTTAAATCAGTTTTACCTAATTTCTATCATCATGTTAAATGTGCAACCAGAGGGAAAAAAATTCTAGACCACCTTTACTCCAAACACAGAGATGCATACAAAACCTTCCCTCATTTGGCAAATCTGACCATAATGCTATCCTCCTGATTCCTGCTTACAAGCACAAATTAAAGTAGGAAGCACCAGTGACTCGGTCTATAAAAAGTGGTCAGATGAAGCAGATGCTAAACTACAGGACTGTTTTGCTAGCACAGACTGGAATATGTTCTGGGATTCTTCCGATGGCATTGAGGAGTACACCACATCAGTCACTGGCTTTATCAATAAGTACATCGAGGATGTCGTCCCCACAGTGACTGTATGTACATACCCCAACTAGAAGCCATGGATTACAGGCAACATTCACACTTAGCTAAAGGGTAGAGCTTCCGCTTTCAAGGAGCGGGACTCTAACCCGGAAGCTTATAAGAAATCCCGCTATGCCCTCCGACGAACCATCAAACAGGCAAAGCGTCAATAAAGGACTAAGATCGAATCGTACTACACCGGTTCCGACGCTCGTTGGATGTGGCAGGGCTTGCAACTATTACAGACTACAAAGGGAAGCACAGCCGAGAGCCTACCAGATGAGCTAAATAACTTCTATGCTCGCTTCGAGGCAAGTAACACTGAAGCATGCATGAGAGCATCAGCTGTTCCGGACAACTGTGTGATCACGCTCTCCGCAGCCGATGTAAGAGCTTTAAACATGTCAACATTCACCTAGCCGCAGGGCCAGACGAATTACCAGGACTTGTACTCAGAGCATGCGCTGACCAACTGGCAAGTGTCTTCACTGACATTTTCAACCTCTCCCTATCTGAGTCTGTAATACCAACATGTTTCAAGCAGACCACCATAGTCCTTGTGCCCAAGAACACTAAGGCAACCTGCCTAAATGATTACCGACCCGTGGCTCTCACGTCTGTAGCCATGAAATGCTTGAAAGGCTGGTCATGGCTCACATCAACACCATTATCCCAGAAACCCTAGACCCACTCCAATTTGCATACTGCACCAACAGATCCACAGACGATGCAATCTCTATTGCACTCCACACTCCCCTTTCACACCTGGACAAAAGGAACACCTATGTGAGAATGACTACAGTTCAGCGTTCAACACCATAGTGCCCTCAAAGCTCAACACTAAGCTAAGGACCCTGGGACTAAACACCTCTCTCTGCAACTGGATCCTGGACTTCCTGACATCCGCCACGCTGATCCTCAACACGGGGGCCCCTCAGGGGTGCGTGCTCAGTCCCTTCCTGTTCTCCCTATTCACTCATGACTGCACGGCCAGGCACGACTCCAACACCATCATTAAAGTTTGCTGATGACACAACAAAGATGAGACGGTCTATAGGGAGGAGGTCAGAGACCTGGCTGTGTGGTGCAAGGACAACAAGCTCTTCCTCAACGGGATCAAGACAAAGGAGCTGGTTGTGGACTACAAGAAAAGGAGGACCGAGCACACCCCTATTCTCATCGACGGGGCTGTAGTGGAGCAGGTTGAGAGCTTCAAGTTCCTTGGCGTCCACATCACCAACAAACTAACATGGTCCAAGCACACCATCCAGGACCTGTATGCCAGGCGGTGTCAGAGGAAGGCCCTAAAAATTGTCAAAGACTCCAGCCACCCTAGTCATAGACTGCTCTCTCTGCTACCGCACGGCAAGCGGCACCGGAGCGCCAAGTCTTGGTCCAAGAGGCTTCTAAACATCTTCTACCCCCAAGCCATAAGACTCCGGAAAAGCTCATCAAATGGCTACCCAGACTATTTGCATTACCCCCCCCCCCCCTTCTACGCTGCTGCTACTCGGTTATTATCTATGCATAGTCACTTTAATAACTCTATGTACATATTACCTCTACACCGGTGCCCCCGCACATTGACTCTGTACCGGTACCCCCTGTATATAGCCCCGCTATTGTTATTTACCGCTGCTCTTTAATATTTGTTATTCTGATCTCTTACTTTTTTAGGGGGGGGGGGGTATTTTCTTAAAACTGCATTGTTGGTGAAGGGCTTGTAAGTAAGCATTTCACTGTAAGGTCTCTATTACACCTGTTGTATTCGGCGCATGTGACAAATAAGAGGGCATCAAATGGCACTTTGACTTTCTCTCCTGTTTTGACTTTATTGGCACATCAGAGATGGGGGGGAAAAAATCAAAGATACTCCCATTGATTGATGAACGCATAGGGTTGTCTCTCTTGTGATTTTCAGGGAAAGTCTGTGAATTATTTTGTACCACCTCCGCGACCAGAAGAAGAGGAGATGCATATAATTCACTGCAAGTCAGAGGCTCAACATAAAGTGAAAATATCCTACCCAAGTAAGTCACTGATGATGTTGGCTACATCCTTTCAAATGAGCGTTTTTGATGGGGTTTTTTTACAACCTGTTGTGTGTTATCTCTGTGCAGCTGTGCGTGTGATGCTGCTCACGGCAATAAAAGAGATGAGGGTTGGTAAAGGAGCGTCGGTCAACGCCATCTTTGCGTACATTCGCACCACATACCGGTACGACCTCTTGAAGAACCGTAACCACATCAAGAGGGCCCTGGGCAAGCTGCTGGACGAGGAACTAGTAGAGAGAGTCAAAGGTCGCGGTCTGGCCGGATCCTTTAAACTGGGGAAGAAGTACAAGGAAACCAAGAAGAAGACCACCACGGCCAAATCTGTACGTATTGGAGTCCTTGCAGAAATACATATAGTCTTCTCAGTTACACTATCTTCCATAAGATATAGAGAATTTGATTATAATTGTGAAATACCCTCACTGTGTAAGCCTCAAATGAGTTTTTCTGTTCTTCTAATGGCATGCACTGCGTTCAAATTACTGCTGTTAAACCCATTGATGGCCTTTGATGGGGTTTGGTTTTGTAGCAGAGTCCCTCCGGAGACAGTGGGCCCAGGAGAACTTCACTAAGGCGAGCAGGGAAGAAGGGGAAGACCTCTTATAAAGACCCTGATACCCCAGACCTCTCTCCTTCAGAGGATATTAGCCAGAGCTGCCTGTCCCCTGACTGTCCTGTTTCTGTAGAAGACAGTAAAGATGAACAGCAGGAGGGACGCCTTGAGAAAGAGCGACGCAGCGACACGCTAAGCGCCTCACAGGATCTGGCACCTGTTGCGAAGGCAGACCGTCCTGAGGAGGACGAGAAAGAGACTCTCCACAACTCCCAGGAACAGGAGATGGAGAGAGTGGATCAAGTGGAAGATGCCCTCGAAGAGAGTAAGCAGCAACCAGGTCCACATGTCACTCCGGAAATGTCGCCGGCCACCCGGGTGTCGTTCACCCCCTTCAACACCCCAGACTACCGCTTTGAGTGTATCTGTGGCGAGCTGGGTCTCATTGACTACAAGGCCCGGGTGCAGTGTCTCAACTGCCAGCTGTGGCAGCATGCAGAGTGTGTGAACTACAAGGAGGAAAGCCTAGACACCACACCGTTCTACTGTCCTCACTGCCTGGTGGCCATGACACCTGTCCCTACAGGAGCTACCCTCATCATCTCCCCTTCGTCCATCTGTCATCAGTGGGTTGAGGAGATCAACAAACACATCAGCTCCTCATCACTACGAGTACTGGTAAGGACTTTTATAAGTCTGCACTAAACAGTTATATTGCAGTTGAACTTTTACAAATAGTTTGGAATCTTAATTGTTAGCTTATATTCGTTTATAAATCTGTAATTAAACAGTTATATAACTTGATGGAAAGTGCTGCCAACACTGCTGTTTGTAGTAGCTGACATTGACCTGAGGTTGGTCCACCCATCCTGCGTTGGTCCATCCTTCCATTCATCCTTCCATCCTCCCTCCATCCCTCCCACCGTCCCCAGGTGTACCAGGGGGTGAAGAAGCATGGTTTCATCCAGCCTCACATGCTGGCTGAGCAGGATGTGGTCATCACCACCTATGACGTGCTGCGCTCGGAGCTCAACTACGTCGACATCCCCCACAGCAACAGTAAGGACGGCCGGCGCTTTCGCAACCAGAAGCGATACATGGCTGTTCCCAGCCCCCTAGTGGCCGTGGAGTGGTGGCGCATCTGTCTGGACGAGGCCCAGATGGTGGAATGCACCACTGCCAAGGTGAGATGCCTGGAAGGAGAATAGTAATTATGGGCGGGGGTTAGCCTCAAGGCTGGAGAGACTGGTCGGAAACTGGAGTGCTCTTCAGATGCCGTAAATGTTGTAGCAACAAGCAAGATGGTATTCCTACCATTTTCGTCAATTACCCTTGGGCTTTTAGCATCTATGCTATTGTTTCCATTGTTACAGATTGTTCATTGTTGTTTTTCTTCATCAGGCGGCAGAAATGGCTCTGCGTCTCTCGTCAGTCAACCGCTGGTGTGTCAGTGGAACTCCTGTACAGAGAGGCCTGGAAGGTTAACTCTTAAATTCAAATTTATAATTCATCGATACCTACAGTAGTTTTCAATAGTTACCATATCATGCTTCCCCGGTCTTCACATGACTGATCTGTCTCTGTTCTGTCCAGATCCGTCTTGCCTTGTCCTGTTCTTAACCCTAACCTGACAGACTGCTTTGTTCCGAACAGATCTGTATGGTCTGGTTCTGTTCTTGGGGGTCGACCCCTACTGGGTCAAGTACTGGTGGGATCAGCTGCTCTACCGACCCTATCGCCGCGGAAACACAGAGCCACTCTACAACCTGATTGGTCAGCTGCTGTGGCGATCGGCCAAGAAAGATGTCATTGATCAGGTAGGTTGGATAATAACACATTTTGTATGACACAAATGTCTTCGTAACATATCAAGTACCTAGTCAGGTTGTTATTGTGAAATAGAATGTGTTTCTCATAGCTTACCTGGTTTAATGAGGTAAAGTAAGTTTTGCCTTTTTAGATTCACAAGTATGACTTTTCAGATTCTGTTCATCTGTTTTCCAGATTCAGATTCCCCCTCAGACAGAAGAGGTCCACTGGCTGCAGTTCTCTCCAGTGGAGGGTCACTTCTACCACCGGCAGCATGAGGTGTGTTCCCAGGACGCCCTGGTTAAGCTGAGGAAGATCCAGGACTGGAGCCTGAAGCTGGGCAGCCTGGACAGACGCACGGTCAACACCATCCTGTACCCCCTGCTCAGACTCCGTCAAGCCTGCTGCCACCCACAGGCTGTCAGGGGAGAGTTCCTGCCCTTCCAGAAGAGGTAAAGTTTTAAAGATATAAAAAAATATATCTCATCGAGAAGATGTATAGGTGTGATGAGCTTGACAGATGAGCCTGACACTGTTACTGTTCTAGTAGAGAAAAAAAGAAGATTTGCACTTGAAATTGAAGGGTAAATGTTTGGACTCTGGACTTAATCGTGCAGTTTTTTTTACCTTACTTTACTGTGTTACAAGGCCCCATTCACTGTGTAAAGCAGGATGGGGTTGGGTGGCCAATAGAAAGGCTATTGTCTGGTCATGCTGTCTTTGGCGACTGAATTGTTCTTTCTGATGTATCAGTTGGTTCACACAGAGCCCAAATTACTAGCTGGTAATTGGATGGCGTCACACATCGAGAAAAATAGTATCTATGGCCTCACGTTTGTTTGTTGGTTGATAGATCAAGCCCTACAGTTTGTCTGGGTCTCTGGAACGATGCTGTTTTGTTTGGTCCTGTTTGCCAGTTGGTGAGGTCTTACCTACAATGTGTTTCAGTGGCGCTGTTTGGTTTTGTTGGTTAAATAAAGGATGCCTAAAGTGGGTTTCAGTCTCTGGTGCTGCGGTTTGGTTTTGTGTAGATTGCAATGACGTTCGTGACTAACGGATCCTGTGACCTAATGCCCCTAAAACAGCACCATGACGATGGAGGAGCTGCTCAAGTCCCTGCAGAAGAAATGTCGAGTGGAATGTGAAGAGGTTCACAGACAATTGGTGTGCGCCCTCAACGGCCTGGCAGGCATCCACATCATCAGAGGTAGACAACAAAACTCCTCCTCGCTACCTCTCCAGTCGTTCTGTCTCCTCATCTCTTTCCCATGGGAAACTGACCTGGGAGACTGTGACATCATTGATCTGTGCTTGTCCCTATAATAAGGAGCATCCTTTATCTTATTGCTGTGCGTGGTAGTGTAGCATGACTTATGAAAGTGCTGTATAACACAGAGCGGTGTAGCTTTAACGAGGGCTGTTGTTGTCGGCATTGCCACCTGTAGATGAGTTTGGTGAGGCAGTGGAACTGTACAGAGAAGTCCTGAGGTCTTCAGAGGAACACAAAGGACGACTGAAGACGGATTCACTGCAGGTATGCACTACAATCACGCAGCCGACGTCTAAAGGCCCGTTCTAGACGATCAAAACCTATTCACCATCAGATTTGCAACCTTTCTGCTCATATTAACTCTCTCTTTTGTATGTGCCATCTGCTTGATGCTGATTAGCAACGGAAGGAAACCCTTCTGAAGTCCTGAATGTTTCCATTTCATCTTCTTGTTTCTGTGTTTTTATGAACAGAGGCTTCACGCCACACACAACCTAATGGAGCTGCTCAACGCAAAGCACCCTGGGATACCGCCCACTCTGAGAGACGACCGGCTGAAAGAGGAGGTGAAACGCCTGCTGATGATGGTTGTCATGTGTTTGGTTCCTCCCTGACCCCGATCTCCGCTTTGTGTTCCTATGACGTGGCCAAAGAAATCTAAATGTCTTTCACTTTCCTAGGGTTCGGCCTAGCTGTGTACTATCATATGTCTTTCCAATTCTACAGTTGTGCGCGAATGCTCATAGAATATGTATATCTGTCCCTCTGTTCTGTGTGATATCTAAAAAAAAGTCAGAGCAGCTGAGGCAGCACTACATGACCAAACACAACGCTGAGGTGTCTGAGGCCTACCAGAATCTACAGCCTGTACTGCAGAACATCAAGGAGCTCAAACGCAAAGTACGAGACCCTCTTGTGCACAGTGCCATTTGATTGTTTTGACCAATTTAAGCAGCGTTTGAAGTGGAGGTGGGGGATTTTAACCAGTAGATTTGTAGTGGTTCTGTAGTGGGGAGGGGGTTGAATCTGCTCTTTCCATTTCCAGCTGTGTCGGTCTCCAGAAACAAATCGAATAGCTAGCTAGTGTACGCAAGATCTGGTTCTGGGTTCCAAGATTAAGAGCGCCTTAACCTAAACATTACCCAACTGTTGCATTATCCCATATGCACACGTGTCTGTGTATGTATTCGCCCCCTGTATGACTGTCTCCTCTCATCGCTGTTCTCTATGCCAGGTCAATCTACGATCCCCCTGGTGGCTGGACGTGGTACAGCGGGCCATACAGCACAACGTCGATGACGACCTGGTTTCCCGCATCCAGAACGAACTGACCTGCAGCTACAAACAGCAGGCCAACAAGTTCTCCATGGCTGACAAGTATTTGGATTTGAATTTACTATATTAATAGCAATAAATTGATATTTCCTGTGCTAGTTTTGGCATCTACTGTATTTTAGATTTAGTTTTAGTC
Source organism: Salvelinus fontinalis (assembly GCF_029448725.1). Classification (NCBI taxonomy): domain Eukaryota; kingdom Metazoa; phylum Chordata; class Actinopteri; order Salmoniformes; family Salmonidae; genus Salvelinus; species Salvelinus fontinalis. The sequence continues at coordinate 39,186,294 of NC_074679.1, forward strand.
TTAAAATACCTTTTATTCTTAGTCACATTTTAGCCATTTCATCCTTCGCTAGTTGTAGTTATTATCAGTCGACTAAAACTCTGGACAATTTTAGTCTAGTTTTAGTCACAGCCATTTTAGTCACATAATAGTCAGTGCATTTTATTATATTAAATAATGACTATTTAGGCTACCTCTAACTTCTATCGTGTGCACAATCAGATAGCCTTGTTCAGCTAGGATGACTGTCCCCTCGTATACCTTGGCTGGCAACATTCATTATTTACAGTCATTATTTACATACATTTTCTACGGTTTTTCACAAGAGCTTCATAATAAAAGTAATAATAAACAAAGAAAATCTGTTAATCACAGGCAGCAACCTAACAGGAGTTCTTCATTAAGGCCTCTAGGGCTCTCTGTTTGTAATGCATGGATATCATATATTTTCTCAATCACCGCCTCTCTTAAGTGGCTGTACAACTTCTAAGCCCTGGAGCCTCAGTTCGCAACTCGACACACATCTTGTCCGACCGCATTAGTGTCTGGCTACAGGGGACATCTCGTCACCAATTCTGACGTTGCTCTTATGCTCTGTAATATGAATTTTCTATTTTTTTGTTTTGATTTTCCAACATGATAATAGCCACATGGGAACTTCAGTAAATAGACGCACATTTCATTCTCCAGGAAATTCTACCCCTGACTTACGTTTTCTTTCCCGTATGAGGATGAAGGAAGAAGTTACCCTTGATCATCGCATTACGGTTCACACAATTATGACATGGAAAATTGCCTGAGGGGAGGATAGATCAAACATTCTGAGAGGGTACATATTCATCTGCTCTTACCGGTCTCTCCCTTAGGTTTCTAGCACGTTTAAAAGCGAATCGAGGGATATTCTGAAAAGCCTGGCCCACAGAGGTGTCCGTAGACAGGACATGCCAATGCTTTTATATTTTATTTATTTCATTTATTTGTATTTAACCCCCTTTTTCTCCCCAATTTCGATCTTGTCTCATCGCTGCAACTTCCCAACATGTTCGGGAGGCAAAGGTCGAGTCATGCGTGCTCCGAAACATGACCCGCCAAACCGCGCTTCTTAACACCATCCCGCTTAACACGGAAGCCAGCTGCTCCGATGTGCCGGGGGAAACACTGTTCAACTGATGACCGAAATCAGCCTGCAGGCGCCCGGCCCGCCACACGGAGTCGCTAGAGCACTATGAGCCAAGTAAAGCCCCCCCTGGCCAAACCCGGACGACGCTGGGCCAATTGTGCGCCGCCCTGTGGGACTCCAAATCATGGACGGTTGTGACACCGCCTGGGATTGAACCCGGGTCTGTTGTGACGCCTCTAAGCCTTAGACCGCTGTGCCACTCGGGAGGCCCATACCAATGTTTTTTAATAGAATATTTAACAGCCTGAGAGATGGAGGAATAAGTAGACACAAATACAGTAGGTTGATCATTAGAAAGGGCAGGTTTAGGCGTCAGTAAGCTGTCCTGTGTAACATTGAATACTTAAACAAAATTTTCCAACAACTGCTTATCATAACCCTTAGAGGCAAACCGATCACATAAAGTGGCGGCTTGTTTTTCAAGTTCATCGTCAGTATTACATATTCTTCAGCTGGCTATAAGGTAGACTACATCTAAAAGTAGACAGATGGTAACTTGAATAATGCAGGAAATTGTTTATTTCAGTATTCTGGCGATACACAATGGTCTGAAGTCCATTGTCTTTGTGAATCAGTACATCAAAAAAATAAACAGTTTCTTCACTGGATTCCAGAGTGAATTTCATTGTAGGCAAACTGGAATTCATGTACAGTCTGAACTCATATGTCCCACTCCAAATGAAATATACACATCATCAATATAACGGAACCAATATTTCAAAAGGGGGAAAAACAATTACCATTAAAAACAAAGTCTTCTTCACGCTTCCCAATGAACAAATGTGCGTAATTCGGTATGAGTCGGGACCCCATCGCAGTGCCCTGTGACTGGATGTGGAAATCATTCTCAAACTTAGTCGTTTTTGAGCCAGTTCACATAAAAAGTCAGCAGGGGGCACCTGTTCGTCTCTCTTGTACATGAAATAACTAATACTATCAAACCCATGGGGAGGGGGGGGTATTAGTATATAAACTGGTCACATTGATAAGATATGTTTTATTAGTCCATACAAGATGGAAAACTGTCTTCTGTTTTTTATCCAACCGCCCCAATTTACACACACATCCACACATCCGGCTGGAGAAGAGGGCAGCCTATTAGGGGGTTAAGTTCCTTGCTCAAGGGAACATCGGCGGTAGGTGGCACCTGAGACATTGATGCCAGCAACCCTCTGGTTGCCACCTCACTCCGGACAGATTTCTTCAGTAGTGGGATTCGAACAGGCAACCCTCCGGATGCTGGCCCGCTTCTCTAACCTCGAAGCTACCACCGCCCATTTTCTGGGTCAGCGATACCAAGGCATTATTGACTCAGACATTGTGCATAGAATGTCTGAGTCAGCAATGCCTTGTATAGAGTTCAGTTAAGGAAGTCCGTCGTATCCTTTAAATATGAAGGTAACAGCCGGCTTGATGTGATAATCCTAGCGTGGAGACGAGGCTTCAGTGGCTGACTGAGTGTCAGCAGCAATGTGACGTCTGGGAACAGGTTCTTGGCGACTCTTGTGAATTTTTTGAATTGTATATAATTGAGGTCAGAGAATGTGTTACTGTAACAAAGTTAGACTGATTTTTTGTGGGATTGCTAATCGCATTGTTCAAAATAACTTTGGAATTCACCCAAGAACTTGGAGGTAGGATCACAACTCAAGTCTCTGTTGCTTAATTGATTCAGTATTTCACTTCTATATGATTCCTTTTTTTTGAAGAACAGTTGCGCCCCCTTTATCTGCAGGTTTGATAACCACACTGTCGTCTTTGGATAGGGAGCGTAAAAGCTTGCCGCTCACCAAGTGACAGGTTCTAATAAGCAATTCTGAACTTCATCAGGAGCAAAAAGAGAGAGGACGCATGCTGGTCAACTAGACGACAAAAAGTATCTACAGAAGCATTCAGAGCAGGGGGTATGAAAGGGCCCTTAAACCGTGTCGTTGTCTTAGGACTGGTGACGAGAAGGCCCCTGTAGTCAGACACTTTAATGCGGTAAGACATGATGTGTGCCAACTGAGGTTCCAGGGCTTAGAAGTTGTACAGCCACTTAAGAGAATAACTAATAGAGAGAAAGTGCTGTTACAGAGAGGCATATTATATCCGTGCCTTACAAACAGAGAGCCCTTAGAAGCCTTAATGAAGAAATCCTGTTAGGTTGCTGCCTGTGAGCAAAGGGCGATTTAAAAAAATATATATATATTTTATTTTGTGAAAAACAATAGAACATTTATGTAAATAATGACTGTAAATAATGAATGTGAAAAAGAAGGAAGCTGTACTACAATGTGACGTCATCTACTATATAAATATGGGTGGATGTCTGTCGTTCTCCAAACACTGACAAAGGCTCCGTTTTGTTTTGACCTGTGCTGCTAAAAAACAACACATTTCAGTGACTGCCGGTTTTTCCTTTCGTCCAGGGATATAGCCTTTTGATCCCAGCACCCAAAGCTGAGAACACCATTTTCTCTTTTTAATATTGTAACCAATGTTAGACATAATTAACCATATAGGCTAAAAGGCAGGGGTCACAACAGTGATTTTTTTTTTGAGGGGGGGTGATCGTGTCTCAATGTAATCAAGTTATGAAATGATGGTATTTGAAAAAAGCAATCTTTTTGGGGCTTGGTTGTGGTCAATTTCCAGTATACAAATTATTATTATTTATCCCCCCCATCTAGTTACCTATCCCTGCTATAAATCCTCAATCAGACCGCGCAACTCAAAGATGTCCATTCTGCCATGAGAGGATTGCATGAAATAGTCTCAACAGATGAAAAGGAGCTTCATGTCATATTAAATGTCCATTAGTCTCACGTGGAATTGTTATATATAATTTTTTTTATTTTTTTTTATTTTTAGGGTATATCGTTATTGTCACAGTTTTAGTCCTTGTTGACAAGTATGTTTTCGTTGTAGTTATTGTTGACGAAATGAACACGGTTGGAATATATGCCACTTAGCAGACACTTACAGCGACTTACAGTACAGCTTTGGTATATGTAGGTGATCCCTGCAGGAATTCAACCCTATGACTCCTGTAGGTTCCGAGATGGGCGTGGCCTGCAGTTCCTGCTCAGCACTCAGATGGAGGATCTGACGAAGTCCCAGAAGTCTGTGCAGGACGCGGTGAAGAGGCTGGAAGGCACACCATCAGAGGCTGTCATAGAGGAGACTGTTCTCTGTCACCTCAGACCTGTCCGCCTGCCACTCAATAAGTAGGCCTCAAATGCAAATGAAAAAGTATATATTTTTTTAATAATACATGATAATTTGACTCTTGTGACTCTTGTATCTTTCCAGTTGTGTGTTTTGCAAAGCAGACGAGCTCTTCACTGATTATGAGTCCAAGCTCTTTTCACACACGTAAGTAAAAGAAACACAGATTTACAATAAATGTACAATAAATGAGCGAATCTGAACCAACCTCGTTGCTCTCCTATATCTCTATATCTCTGATATGTCCCCCCGTCAGGGTAAAGGGTCAGACGGCTATCTTTGAGGAGATGATTGAGGATGAGGAGGGGCTGGTGGACGACCGTCTCCCCACCACCAGTAGAGGGTTGTGGGCTGCCAGCGAGACAGAGCGGGCCCTGAAGGCCATTCTCTCCTTCTCCAAGGCCCGACGCATGGACCACGACCTGGTGGAAGAAGGAAATACCTTCATGGAGCTTTTTGAGAACTGGAAGAAAGAGTACAAGGTATCCTGGCTGACTTACTGTATGTCTGTGTACAGTACATTCGGAAAGTATTCAGACCCCTTGACTTTTTCAAAATATTGTTATGTGACAGCCTTACTCAACAACAATAAAATAATTCAACACTTTCCTCATCTATCTACACACAATACCCCTTAATGACAAAGCGAAAACAGGTTTTTAGAAATGTTGGCAAATATATTACAAATAAAAAAACAGATACATTATTTACATAAGTATTCAGACCCTTTGCTATGAGACTCCACATTAAGTTTCCATTGATCATCCTTGATGTTTCTACAACTTGATTGGAGTCCACCTGTGGTAAAGTCAAAGGAAAGGCACACAGCTGTCTATGTAAGGTCCCACAGTTGACAGTGCATGTCAGAGCAAAAACCAAGCCATGAGGTTGAAGGAATTGTCCGTAGAGCTCAGAGACAGGATTGTGTCGATGCACCGTTCTGGGGAAGGGTAGCAAAAAATGTCTGCAGCATTCAAGGTCCCCAAGAACACAGTGGCCTCCATCATTCTTAAATGGAAGAATTTTGGAACCACCAAGACTCTTCCTAGAGCTGGCTACCCGGCCAAACTGAGCAATCGGGGGAGAAGGGCCTTGGTCAGGGAGGTGACCAAGACCCGATGGTCACTCTGACAGAGTTCCTCTGTGGTGATGGGAGAACCTTCCAGAAGGACAACCATCTCTGCAGCACTCCACCAATCAGGCCTTTATGGTAGAGTGGCCAGACGGAAGCCACTCCTCAGTAAAAGGCACATGACAGCCCGCTTGGAGTTTTCCAAAAGGCACCTAAAGGTCTCAGACCATGAGAAACAAGATTCTCTGGTCTGATGAAACCAAGATTGAACTCTTTGGCCTGAATGCCAAGCGTCACGTCTGGAGGAAACCTGACACCATCCCTACGGTGAAGCATGGTGGTGGCAGCATCATGCTGTGGGGATGTTTTTCAGCGGCAGGGACTGGGAGACTAGTCAGGATCGAGGGCGAGGGAAAGATGAACAGAGAAAAGTACAGAGAGATCCTTGATGAAAACCTGCTCCAGACCTCAGACTGGGGTGAAGGTTCACCTTCCAACAGGACAACAAGCCTAAGCGCACGGCCAAGACAACGCAGGAGTGGCTTCGTCTCTGAATGTCCGTGAGGGGCCCAGCCAGAGCCCGGACCTGAAAATAGCTGTGCAGGAACGTTCCCCATCCAACCTGACAGAGCTTGAGAGGATCTGCAGAGAAGAATGGGAGAAACGTCTCAAATACGGGCGTTTAGCATCATACCCAAGAAGAATCGAGGCTGTAATTGCTGCCAAAGGTGCTTGAACAAAGTACTGATTAAAGGGTCTGAATACTTATGTAAATGTAATATTTCATTATAATTTTTTTAAAATTGCAAATAGATTTAAACACCTGTTTTTCCTTTGTCGTTATGGGGTATTTTGTGTAGATTGATGACGGGAAAAAACTATTTCATAAATGTTTTAATAAGGCTGTAACTTAACAAAATGTGGAAGAAGTCAAGGGGTCTGAATAGTTTCTGAATGCACTATAGATTAGGTCTAGATAGTAATTGTGCTATTAAGAACAATTCAAGACTTTACTTCCACAGTTAGTGTCCTATATTTCCAGAAATGCGATTCAGGTTACCACATGACAAGTAAAAAAAAATATATATATATACACTGCTCAAAAAAATAAAGGGAACACTAAAATAACACATCCTAGATCTGAATGAATGAACTATTCTTATTAAATACTTTTTTCTTTACATAGTTGAATGTGCTGACAACAAAATCACACCAAAATTATCAATGGAAATCAAATTTATCAACCCATGGCGGTCTGGATTTGGAGTCACACTCAAAATTAAACACTACAGGCTGATCCAACTTTGATGTAATGTCCTTAAAACAAGTCAAAATGAGGCTCAGTAGTGTGTGTGACCTCCACGTGCCTGTATGACCTCCCTACAACGCCTGGGCATGCTCCTGATGAGGTGGCGGATGGTCTCCTGAGGGATCTCCTCCCAGACCTGGAATAAAGCATCCGCCAACTCCTGGACAGTCTGTGGTGCAACGTGGCGTTGGTGGATGGAGCGAGACATGATGTCCCAGATGTGCTCAATTGGATTCAGGTCTGGGGAACGGGCGGGCCAGTCCATAGCATCAATGCCTTCCTCTTGCAGGAACTGCTGACACACTCCAGCCACATGAGGTCTAGCATTGTCTTACATTAGGAGGAACCCAGGGCCAACCGCACCAGCATATGGTCTCACAAGGGGTCTGAGGATCTCATCTCGGTACCTAATGGCAGTCAGGCTACCTCTGGCGAGCCCATGGAGGGCTGTGCGGCCCCCCAAAGAAATGCCACCCCACACCATGACTGACCCACCGCCAAACCGGTCATGCTGGAGGATGTTGCAGGCAGCAGAACGTTCTCCACGGCGTCTCCAGACTGTCACGTCTGTCACATGTGCTCAGTGTGAACCTGCTTTCATCTGTGAAGAGCACAGGGCGCCAGTGGCGAATTTGCCAATCTTGGTGTTCTCTGGCAAATGCCAAACGTCCTGCACGGTGTTGGGCTGTAAGCACAACCCCCACCTGTGGACGTCGGGCCCTCATACCACCCTCATGGAGTCTGTTTCTGACCGTTTGAGCAGACACATGCACATTTGTGGCCTGCTGGAGGTCATTTTGCAGGGCTCTGGCAGTGCTCCTCCTTGCACAAAGGCGGAGGTAGCGGTCCTGCTGCTGGGTTGTTGCCCTCCTACGGCCTCCTCCACGTCTCCTGATTTACTGGCCTGTCTCCTGGTAGCGCCTCCATGCTCTGGATACTACGCTGACAGACACAGCAAACCTTTTTGCCACAGCTCGCATTGATGTGCCATCCTGGATGAGCTGCACTACCTAAGCCACTTGTGTGGGTTGTAGACTCAGTCTCGTGCTACCACTAGAGTGAAAGCACCGCCAGCATTCAAAAGTGACCAAAACATCAGCCAGGAAGCATAGGAACTGATAAGTGGTCTGTGGTCACCACCTGCAGAACCACTCCTTTATTGGTGGTGTCTTGCTAATTGCCTATAATTTCCACCTGTTGTCTATTCCATTTGCACAACAGCATGTGAAATTTATTGTCAATCAGTGTTGCTTCCTAAGTGGACAGTTTGATTTCACAGAAGTGTGATTGACTTGGAGTTACATTGTGTTGTTTAAGTGTTCCCTTTATTTTTTTGAGCAGTGTATATTATGAGTCTATTGTATTTCATAAATGCTTAATCTAAATCATATTGCATATCCCCCCCCCCCCTGTGTTTCTCATCAGGTGTTGCATGAGTACTGGATGGTACTTAGGAACAATGTGTCAGCCATTGATGAGCTGGGCATGGCCACAGAGAGGCTGCGTGTGAGGCTGCCTGATGAACCCAAACCCAAAGTACCAGTACTACACATCATAGAACCACACGAGGTGAGATACACCAGGGGACGAGGTGGGGACTGGGGCTTGCTGGTTGAAGGACTTGTTGGTTCAACTTCTATTTTACATCCTGTACCTGTTTTGTTTTTTGCTCATATTATGCATGACATAAGATATAATTCAATATTGAAAGACTATGATTCAGTGTAATTAAAAAATAAATAAATAATGCAATTTACTCTGTATAAGGACAAAGTTATTACTGCGCTGCTGTTATTTCAGTGCCTATTTCACTAACTGCTGTTTTGTGTTTCTTTCTGGGTGTAGGTGGATCAGAACAGGGGGAAACTGTTAAACGATAGAGCAGTGGCAAAGTCTCAGCTCCAGAAGAAGCTGGGCCAATTCCTTTATCTCTCAAATCTAGAAAAGGTACGCCTGCCATTCGCCTCGGACCATTTTTTGTTTCTGGTCAATAGCAGAGTTTCTCTTCCTATGCTTTTAAAATATAATAGCAACGTTTTGTTTTTGTCGATTCGTTTTGTCTTGTCTTCTTTGATTTAGATGTCAAACTCATTTTACCCCGGGGGGCCGCGTTCATTCTTCAAGAGGTCCAGAGGGCTGCTCTTAAAACGTGTTATATTTTCTTGCCGTCAAAATTTGCAAAAGATAGTCCTCTATCTATCGCTTTTAGAATTTCCGATACTCCCTGACTGTCTAGCTTTAATTTAGGTGGTTATTAGTGAACTGGACACAGTCAAGAAACTGTATAAATGTAGGACCATTATCATTTCTACGCAGTTTCGATTTGATTTAAGTCATTTGAAAGTATTGAGTTAGCTTTCCCCCACAATTTTTTTGTTGTCTTTTTACTCAAACCACCCGCAGGCTAAATTGGACCCCCTCACGGTCCGGATCCGGGCCACGGGCCATATCTTTGAAGATATGTCCTTCATTCTGTAAGGAAACAAAGCTAAAGGGAAATGTTTCTGTCGTTGTGTTGTTTCAGTCCCAGGACAAGGCGACAGGAGGACTAAATCCAGAACCGTGTCCTATCTGTGCCCGTCCTCTGGGTCAGGAGGTGAGACATGTTATAATCTGCCCATTTACAACACGACTCCGATCAATCTGATTCCCCTTTAGACCACTGTTTTTCTATCTGTGTCTGTGTCCCCCATCTACCTCGTGATCTTACCACTCTTTGAAATATCAAATGTTCTGAACTGTGATGCTTGGTAAGTATGTGTATGTGGTGTATGTGTAATACATACTCAACCTTTTCATAGTTGATTTCTGCCGTGTGTGTGTCTCTCTCTCTGAATCCCTCTGCTCCAGTGGGCGGTGCTGACCTGTGGTCACTGTTTCTGTAACGAGTGCATCGCCATCATCGTCGAGCAGTACAGCGTGGGGTCGGGCACGCGGCGGAGGGCCATCAAGTGTGCCATCTGCAGACAGACCACGTCCCACGCAGAGATTTCCTATGTCTTCACCACCCAGACAGACAACCAGGGGACAGACATCCCTGTCAAGGTATGCAGACAGACGCACACCTTTGCCGAGCATGTAAACTCAGCAAAAAAAGAAACGTCCCTTTTTCGGGACCCTGTCTTTCGAAGATAATTCGTAAAAATCCAAATAACTTCACAGATCTTCATTGTAAAGGGTTTAAACACTGTTTCCCCATGTTTTTTCAATTAACCATAAACAATTGATGAACATGCACCTGTGGAACGGTTGTTAAGACACTAACAGCTTACAGACGGTAGGCAATTAAGGTCACAGCTATGGAAACTTAGGACACTAAAGAGGCCGTTCTACTGACTCTGAAAAACAGCAAAAGACAGATGCCTAGGGTCCCTGCTCATCTGCGTGAATGTGCCTTATGCATGCTGCAAGGAGGCTTGAGGACTGCAGATGTGGCCAGGGCAATAAATTGCAATGCCCGTACTGTGAGACGCCTAAGACAGCGCTACAGGGAGACAGGGCGGACAGCTGATCTTCCTCGCAGTTGCACATCCGAACATCGCACCTGTCGGACAGGTACAGGATGGCAACAACCACAGCTCGAGTTACACCAGGAACACACAATCCCTCCATCAGTGCTCAGACTGTCTGCAATAGGCTGAGAGAGGCTGGACTAAGGGCTTGTAAGCCTGTTGTAAGGCAGGTCCTCACCAGACATGACCGGCAAAGACGTCGCCTATGGGCACAAACCCACTGTCGCTGGACCAGACAGGACTGACAAAAAGTGCTCTTCACTGACGAGTCGCGGTTTTGTCTCATCAGGGGTGATGGTCGGATTCGCGTTTATCGTTTACACCGAGGCCTGTACTCTGGAGCGGGATTGATTTGGAGGTGGAGGGTCCGTCATGGTCTGGGGCGGTGTGTCACAGCATCATCGGACTGAGCTCGTTGTCATTGCATGCAATCTCAACGCTGTGTGTTACAGGGAAGACATCCTCCTCCCTCATGTGGTACCCTTCCTGCAGACTCATCCTGACATGACCCTCCAGCATGACAATGCCACCAGTCATACTGCTCGTTCTGTGCGTGATTTCCTGCAAGACAGGAATGTCAGTGTTCTGCCATGGCCAGTGAAGAGCCCGGATCTCAATCCCATTGAGCACGTCTGGGACCTGTTGGATCGGAGGGTGAGGGCTAGGGCCATTCCCCCCAGAACTGTCTGGGAACTTGCATGTGCCTTGGTGGAAGAGTGGGGTAACATCTCACAGCAAGAACTGGCAAATCTGGTGCAGTCCATGAGGAAGAGATGCACTGCAATACTTAATGCAGCTGGTGGCCACACCAGATACTGACTAGAGGTCGACCGATTAATCGGAATGGCCGATTAATTGGGGCCGATTTCAAGTTTTCATAACACTCGGAAATCGGTATTTTTGGGCGCGCTCATTTTATTTTATTTTAATTTATTTTTTTATTATTATTTTATTTTTTACACTTATTTAATCTTTATTTAACTAGGCAAGTCAGTTAAGAACACATTCTTATTTTCAATGACGGCCTAGGAACGTTCTGCCTCGTTCAGGGGCAGAACAACTGATTTTTAACCTTGTCAGCTCGGGGGATCCAATCTTGCAACCTTACAGTTAACTAGTCCAATGCTCTAACACCTGATTACATTGCACTCCACGAGGAGCCTGCCTGTTAGCGAATGCAGTAAGCTAAGGTAAGTTGCTAGCTAGCATTAAACTTATCTTATAAAATACAATCAATCAATGACTGTCATTGCTCCAATTTGTACTTAACCATAAACATCAATGCCTTTCTTAAAATCAATACACAAGTATATATTTTTAAACCTGCATATTTAGCTAAAAGAAATCCAGGTTAGCAGGCAATATTAACTAGGTGAAATTGTGTCATTTCTCTTGCGTTCATTGCACGCAGGCTGTTTGCGAACTAACTTGCCAGAATTTTACGTAATTATGACAACATTGAAGGTTGTGCAATGTAACAGGAATATTTAGACTCATGGATGCCACCCGTTAGATAAAATACGGAACGGAATAAACATCTTGTTTTCGAGGTGATAGTTTCCGGATTAGTCAAAGGTATATGGTTTAGAGAGAAATAGTCGACGCGTTATAATTCCTGTAATAACTTGCGGCTGAATTTGAAAGGGGTTCCTTCATTATTTTACCGTTCATGTCTTCCATAGAGAATGTCTTGATCTACTTCAAATAAGGTCTGTGTTTCGTGCAGGTTTAAACCGCCTCGACGTTTTGATATCCGTGTAAATCTCACTAGGATAAGGTAACGTTTGTCAACATATTTTCATAAATCCACTCTACAATTTTTTTTATCTTCGCTTATGTTTAGCCAATATTGATCAGATTTACCTTGTCCTATGGATATCTACACAGTTATAAATTGGCACGGTGATGTAAGCCTACACGAAACACAGACCTTTTTTAAGTGAATCTAAAAATATCCTATGGAATAAATGAAGGAACCACTTTTTAGATTTTGCTAGAAGGTGTCATGGGAATTATGACTCGCACTTTGGTTGTCAATTCTTACCATGCCCATTATTAAAATAGGATTTCCTGCATATAGAAATTAAAGTTTTTGTTTTCAACATTCATCACAGGTAACTTAAACTCTATTTTTATTCAAACAGTTGAGAGTATTTGTCTCCTAAGCAGACTCTTCAGTATCATTGTCACTTCAGAGCTGTGTGCGTGTGTGTATTTATGTATTATATTAAGTTAAAATAAAAGTGTTCATTGTTCATTCAGTATTGTTGCAATTGTCATTATTACAAAAATGTTTGTGTATGATATATATATATATTAAAAAAAATTTAATCTAAAATAAATCGGCCGATTTAATCGGTGTCGGCTTTTTTTGTCCTCCAATAATCGGTATAGGCATTGAAAAATCATAATTGGTCGACCTCTAATACTGACTGTTACTGTTGATTTTGACCCCCCCCCTTGTTCAGGGACACATTATTGCATTTCAGTTAGTCACATGTCTGTGGAACTTATTCAGTTTATGTCTCAGTTGTTGAATCTTGTTATGGTCATAGAAATATTTACACACGTTAAGTTTGCTGAAAATAAACGCAGTTGACAGTGAGAGGACGTTCCTTTTTTGCTGAGTTTATGTGGACAATAAGTGAACTTCCCCGTATCTGTGTCTTGTAGGGAAGCCACTCTACCAAGGTGGAGGCGGTGGTCAGGACTCTGAAGAAGATCCAGCTTACTGACCCAGGAGCCAAGTGTCTCGTCTTCTCCACGGTAACACACGTGTGCTTTGTAAACAAGGTGTACAGAGTAACAGAGTAAACCAACTCATTATCACACTTATTGTGACCGTTGATTATTGGCCATGCGGTTTAAAACATCACAAGTAGGATGATGATGTTGATGATATGTGTGTTCCTCTTCTCCAGTGGCAGTGTGTGTTGGACATCATTGCCAAGGCTCTGTTTGACAACAACATGGAGTTCTCTCAAATCAATGGCATTCACAAATTCCAGGTTTGTGTTGCATGTCACTCAAATCATAGTTTCTGTACAACTTCTCAGTGGCACAATGCTTTTCTCCTAAATGAAGGATATTTGTTTTACTTGTAGAGCGAGAGCTCCCGCTGTCGCAGTATCTGTCATTTCCAAATTCAAACCTGTAGATACATTCGCTCCAGTTACGAAGTCCACCCTTCTTGCTTGCTGTCACTGCACGTCTTCATCTCCGTGTCTTTAACCTGTGAATTGATCGTCGGTGTTTCAGGAGAATCTGTGTTCGTTTAAATACGAGGAGAAGATCAACATCCTGCTCCTTCCACTCCACACGGGCTCCAATGGGCTCAACATCATTGAGGCTACGCACGTCCTATTGGTAGAGCCCATCCTCAACCCCGCCCACGAGCTGCAGGCCATTGGCCGGGTGCACCGCATCGGACAGACCAAGTGAGAACACTGGGTTTGCTTTATTACTTTTTATAAGTATGTATAGGCCATTATGTCTTATTATAAGGTTTATAACATGTTATTTCTGTGTCCTCTAGACCCACCTATGTCCATAGATTCCTCATCAAGTCCACTATTGAGGAGAGAATGCAGGCTATGTTGAAGACTGCAGAGAAAAGGTGAGGGCCTTTTCTTGTACTAAAAACAGAGGTCAAAGTTCTATTTCACAGTCATAGTAACTATAGCTTCTGTAAGAATTAGACTACCGTTCAAAAGTTTGGAGACACTTAGAAATGTCCTTGTTTTTGAAAGAAAAGCAATTTTTTTGTCCATTAAAATAACATCAAATTGATCAGAAATACAGTGTAGACATTGTTAATGTTGTAAATGACTATTTTAGTTTTAATGGAATATCTACATAGGCGTACAGAGGCCCATTATCAGCAAACTCCCCTCCTGTTTTCCAATGGCACATTGTGTTAGCTAATCCAAGTTTATCATTTTAGTGTCAAGCAGTGTGACACAGACAACAACACAAAGTTACACATGGAGTAAACAATAAACAAGCCAATAACACAATATACAAGTCAATGACACAGTAGAAAAAAGAAAGTCTATATACAGTGTGTGCAAAAGGCATGAGGAGGTAGGCAATAAATAGGCCATAGGAGCGAATAATTACAATTTAGCAGATTAACACTGGAGTGATAAATGAGCAGATGATGATGTACAAGTAGAGATACTGGAAAAGTAAATAAAACAAAAACAGTAAGGGGATGAGGTAGGTGTATTGGGTGGGCTATTTACAGATGGACTATGTACAGCTGCAACGATCAGTTAGCTGCTCAGATAGTTGATGTTTAAAGTTGGTGAGGGAAATAAAAGTCTCCAACTTCAGCGATTTTTGAAATTCGTTCCAGTCACTGGCAGCAGAGAACTGGAAGGAAAGGCGGCCAAATGGGGTGTTTGTTTTGGGGATGATCAGTGAGATATACCTGCTGGAACGTGTGTTACGGGTGGGTTTTGTTATCGTGACCAGTGAACTGAGATAAGGGCGGAGCTTTACCTAGCATAGACTTACAGGTGACCTGGAGCCAGTGGGTCTGGCGACGAATATGTAGCGAGGGCCAGCCGACTAGAGCATACAGGTCGCAGTGGTGGGTGGTATAAGGTGAATTGGTAACAAAACGGATGGCACTGTGATAGACTGCATCCAGTTTGCTGAGTAGAATGTTGGAAGCTATTTTGTAGATGACATCGCCGAAGTCGAGGATCGGTAGGATAGTCAGTTTTACTAGGGTAAGTTTAACGGAGTGAGTGAAGGAGGCTTTGTTGCGAAATAGAAAGCCGATTGATTCTAGATTTGATTTTGGATTGGAGATGTTTAATATGAGTCTGGAAGGAGAGTTTACAGTCTAGCCAGACACCTAGGTATTAATAGTTGTCCACATATTCTAGGTCGGAACCGTCCAGGGTGGTGATGCTAGTCAGGCGGGCGGGTGCGTTCAGCGAACAGTTGAAAAGCATGCATTTGGTTTTACTAGCGTTTAAGAGCAGTTGGAGGCCCCGGAAGGAGTGTTGTATGGCATTGAAGCTCGTTTGGAGGTTAGTTAGCACAGTGTCCAAGGAAGGGCCAGAAGTATACAGAATGGTGTCGTCTACGTAGAGGTGGATCAGGGAATCGCCCGCAGCAAGAGCGACATCATTGATATATACAGAGAAAAGAGTCTGCCCGAGAATTGAACCCTGTGGTACCCCCATAGAGACTGCCAGAGGTCCGGACAACTTGCCCTCCGATTTGACACACTGATCTCTGTCTGCAAAGTAGTTGGTGAACCAGGCGAGGCAGTCATTAAAAAACCAAGGCTACTGAGTCTGCCGATAAGAATACGGTGATTGACAGAGTCGAAACCCTTGGCCAGGTCGATGAAGACGGCTGCACAGTAATGTCTTTTATCGATGGCGGTTATGATATCGTTTAGTACCTTGAGCGTGGCTGAGGTGCACCCGTGACCGGCTCGGAAGCCGGATTGCACAGCGGAGAAGGTACGGTGGGATACGAAATGGTCAGTGATCTGTTTATTAACTTGGCTTTCAAAGACTTTAGATAGGCAGGGTAGGATGGATATAGGTCTGTAACAGTTTGTGTCTAGGCTGTCACCCCCTTTGAAGAGGGGGATGACCGCGGCAGCTTTCCAATCTTTAGGGATCTCGGACGGTGCGAAAGAGAGATTAAACAGGCTGGTAATAGGAGTTGCAACAATGGCGGCGGATAATTTTAGAAAGAGAGGGTCCAGATTGTCTAGCCCAGCTGATTTGTACGGGTCCAGGTTTTGCAGCTCTTTCAGAACATCTGCTGTCTGGATTTGGCTGAAGGAGAAGCTGCGGAGGCTTGGGCGAGTAGCTGCGGGGGAGGCGGAGCTGTTGGCCGGGGTTGGAGTAGCCAGGAGGAAGGCATGGCCAGCTGTTGAGAAATGCTTATTGAAATGTTCGATTATCATGGATTTATCAGTTGTGACCGTGTTACCTAGCCTCAGTGCAGTGGGCAGCTGGGAGGAGGTGCTCTTGTTCTCCATGGACTTTACAGTGTCCCCAAATGTTTTGGAGTTAGAGCTACAGGATGTGAATTTCTGCTAGAAAAAGCTAGCCTTTGCTTTCCTGACTGACTGCATGTATTGGTTCCTGACTTCCCTGAACAGTTGCATATCGTGGGGACTATTCGATGCTATTGCAGTCCACCACAGGATGTTTTTGTGCTGGTCAAGGGCAGTCAGGTCTGGAGTGAACCAAGGGCTATATCTGTTCTTAGTTCTGCATTTTTTGAATGGGGCATGCTTATCTAAGATGGTGAGGAAATTACTTTTAAAGAATGACCAGGCATCCTCGACTGACGGGATGAGGTTGATATCCTTCCAGGATACACGGGCCAGGTTGATTAGAAAGGCCTGCTCGCAGAAGTGTTTTAGGGAGCGTTTGACAGTGATGAGGGGTGGTCGTTTGACCGCGCACCCATAGCGGATACAGGCAATGAGGCAGTGATCGCTGAACTAGTTGAGTATCTGGAGCATCAGCATTTGTGGGTTTGATTACAGGGTCAAAATGGCCAGAAACAAAATTCTGTCTTCTGGAACTCTATTCCTGTTCTGAGACATGAAGGCTGTTGCGTGCGAGAAATTGCCAAAAAACTGAAGATCTCATCCAACGCTGTGTACTACTCCCATCACAGAACAGCGCAAACTGGTTCTAACCAGAATAGAAAGAGGAGTGGGAGGCCCCGGTGCACAACTGAGCAAGAGAACAAGTACATTAGAGTGTCTAGTTTGAGAAACAAGTCCTCAACTGGCAGCTTCATTAAATAGTACCCGCAAAACACCAGTCTCAACGTCAGCAGTGAAGAGGCGACTCCGGGATGCTGGCCTTCTAGGCAGAGCTACTCTGTCCAGTGTTTGTGTTCTTTTGCCCATTTTAATCTTTTCTTTTTATTGGCCAGTCTGAGATATGGCATTTTCTTTGCAACTCTGCCTAGAAGGCCAGCATCCCGGAGTTGCCTCTTCACTGTTGACGTTGAGACAGTTTTCAGCATAATTGCAAAAGAGTTTTCTAATGATCAATTAGCCTTTTAAAATTATAAACTTGGATTAGCTAACACAAACGTGCCGTTGGAACACAAGAGCGATGGTTGCTGATAATGGGCCTGTGTACGCCTATGTAGATATTCCATAAAAAATCTGCCGTTTCCAGCTACAATGGTCATTTACAACATTAACAATGTCTACACTGTATTTCTGATCAATTTTATGTTATTTTAATCGACAAAAAATTTGCTTTTCTTTCAAAAACAAGGACATTTCTAAGTGGCCCCAGTCGTGTAGCTAGTTTTGATTTGAAACGTTGTTCAGACATCACAGTCACAGTTGCAAGGCGACTCCGCTAGTTCTGAACATTGTAAATGTTGTCATACCACCACAGCAGCCACAGTGCGACTGCCATGAAGCACTCGGAGGCTGCAGTCCTGATGGTGGCTGATCTGGCTGATCTCTTCACCGAGGACAACGAGGCCCTGGAGTAAACCATGCCACTACCGCACCTGGCCCTGGAGTGAAGCTGATGCCTGTCCACCAAGCCACTACAATACTAATCCGAACCCCATCAGGGGCTAGAGCCACAGACGAGGCCCTCGTACAGATAAGGCAGGCTCAAAGCTAAGCAGGCTCAAAGCTAAGCAGGCTCAAAGCTAAGCAGGCTCAAAGCTAAGCAGGCTCAAAGATAAGCGCACACTGCATCCAGCACACAGGGTTAATAGTAGACGAACAGTGATATTACACATAAGACACAATGGAATCGTTTATTTAGCATATTCCACTTTTTACGTAGCTG
Organism: Salvelinus fontinalis; assembly: GCF_029448725.1. NCBI lineage: Eukaryota > Metazoa > Chordata > Actinopteri > Salmoniformes > Salmonidae > Salvelinus > Salvelinus fontinalis. The sequence goes on from NC_074679.1 coordinate 39,204,370, forward strand.
TTCCAATGACGTCACATAGTTATATGGATTAAAGAGAAGACATAGAAAAAGGAAGCCTGTAAGTAAAGTACCAAATATCACTTTGTGTCTTTTAAACTATGTGAAGTGGCAGTGTAATGGTCTTGTTAGATCTCTCTGTCTGGTACAGTGTATTTAGTTCACTTGTTGCCACAGATTGAAAAACTGAAGTTTTTAATGGGTGTATATATATATATGTCTCCCTGCAACACACTCCGATTCCACATAATTCGGATGAGTAGCTCCTTTTATGATTCCATTTGATTAGGTTTCACTGAAATATCGTGTTGTTTTACCTCTGTATTCCCCACTACCCACAATGCATCTAACAGTAGGTCGTATATTATGTTAATAGACATCAAACATGCTCCTTCTCCAAATGTTGATATTCTGATGAGGGGAAAACATTCCAGATGATGTAATCACTTTGGTGATTGGTTGAGGTATTCCATCCCTTTTTAAAGAATAAAAGGCTGACAAAGGACAGTTGTTTTGAATCTGCTTCTTTTGTCTTATAAGGCATGTCAAACTCAGCCAAGGTTGTTAATGTCCATGTTGTAAAAAGGTTGCAGGGAGGAAGGAAGCGGTTGTCTTTTACAGCACGAGTGGATTTTGTACGTTTTGTGGGAATCTCTTCCGTTGAGAGGATCAACTGAAGCTGGTTGTCTGGTGGGATAATGACAGACAATCGCAGTCTGACTGTTCAGCTAGTCTTATTCGCAAGAGAGAGAAAAGCACAGGATTCCATGTCTGTAAAACTTTGCCTGTGAAGTCAACTTGTAAAAATTCCAAATGATTTCCATCAAATGTTCCTCATGTTCTAGCTTTCTAGCGTCTTCCTTTGTGGTGCTCCTTGTCTGTTACAGCCTCACACACTCACTCACTCACACACACACACACACACACACACACACACACACACAGAATTAGACCATTGGCAGTGTCAGTGAACTGCCCTTGACTCATCAGCAGACCTTCTTTTCCTCTCACGGTGTGCATCCCAAATGGCACCCTATTCCCTATGGGCCCTGGTCAAAAGTAGTGCACTAAATAGGGAATAGGGTGCCATTTGGGACAAAGCCATTGCCTGGGGTCCACGCAGCAGTAAAGATTTCCCCATGGCCTTTAAAAAAAATGCATGGACAAAAGACAGCAGATAAAAAAGCAGTACCACCCCTGTCATATTGTCTCTGTTGACATGTTAATGAGTTTGCTTGTTGATGTGCGTAGTAAGACGATGTAGTTGCGCAGTGCAATGTTTACGAAGAGGGCATCGCCGGCTACGGCCCAGTAGTATGGCGACGTCCCCAATGGCTCCCGTTTCCCTACATAGTGCACTACTTTTGACCAGAGCCCATAGTAGTGCACTATATAGGGAATAGGGTGCCATTTGGGCTGCAAATCTATGTGTGTTACCTTGGACTCCCCTCGGCTCCCCCTATTCATGTGTGGAATCTCATTGTTGGTGGGGACATCATTCAGGCTAGTGTTTTAAGGTCTGGAGAAAGGGAGGGAGGGAGGCTGGTTCTCGGTGCTAGTTCATTAGAGCTGTGTTTGGAGGACTGCACTGAGAGTGGGCACTACGTCTGAACCTGACAGCTACACTTTGGTGAATAGGTTAGAAGATTCACAGATCTGTGGGAAAGGGCCACGAAGACAGTAGTCTGAGGTTTGGAGTATCTGACCGTAGAGAAGCCAGAGAGAGCACGAGTCCCTTTGAAGATGACACCTGCCAGTTTGGTGTTAGCCTGGCTCCTGCTCGCTGTGAGGGCAGTCACCTCTGCTGTGTATCTGGAGCCTGAGGAAGAGGGTGAGTTCAGTTCAACTACTTCATCAGCAGGGTTGCAAAAATCCCTCAAATCCACTCGGGTTTTTCTTCTCAGAAACCCCAGTTGCAAGATTTCTGTAATCAGCAGGGAATAAGTTGATAGTAACCTCCAAGCTGGAATTTCTTCAACCAGGATTTTTGAAAAACCAGTGAATTTTGGTAAACATTTTAGGAAACATTTTACGAGTTTTGCAACCCTATTCGTAGGCAAATCTCAAGTTTACATCTAGAATCCTTAATTGAAACAATAACAAAGCGACACCCCGCCTCTGTTTTGGTAAAAAGCTGAGGGATGTGCCTGGAGAAATGTACCCACTCTCAAATTCATAGATGGAGATATGGATGCAAGAACTGATCATTCATGCTATCAAAATTATAGTTTTAAGGCGACGCAGTGTTTTATTCACATTTACATTGTTTACAAACATTGGTGTTAAACAAGCTTATATGTTGGGTTCTGATGCGGTATGACAATCGAACTTAGGTCCATTAGGCATTTATAAGTTATATTCTTCAAGAATCAATGGGTATATATCATTCATTTATAAGTCCATAACTTGATGTAATGTGTTTTTTTTGGGGGGGGGGGATCTGTTTCTTGATGTGGTCTTAATGTTGATTGGTCTTGTTAAACAATAAAGCACCTGTTGAAATCTAGAGACCACATATATTAGAGGAGGAGCCCGGAATCATGTTTTGACTGGGGAAACGGTTTGGAGTCTGGGATGGAACATATCAGAGAATGGAATCTGTAGTTGTAATTTTTTCTGTGACCATACTGATGCCACAACTGCCCTACATAATAACTGGGATAAATATATTTTATAAATAACTGTATACTTGCAAAAATGGAATAACAATGTATTACATTTAAAAATCGTAACGTATTTCATATGATCTGATATCATGTCAGGGTCAGGGGGACAGGGTTTGTTAAGCGTTGTCCCGCTGACCCCTTCTTCTCTTCTAGAGCTCAATGAAACTGTCCTCTGCACCAATGACCAGATGGAGGTGGTCATTCCCAGTGCCTTCTTCCTCAATAAATTGCCACCCATTTATGTAAGTTCAGTGTCAACCAGAAGTAGTAATTCTTGATATTACAGCTTACCTACCATTAACTCACTGTGAAGTTTGAAATGATAAATCACTGCCTGTGTGCTGTGCTGTGTCGTTGTGTTCCCTAGTCATTTCAACAACAAGAACCAAATCGACATTTTAATATTAAGGCTGTCAGGTGGGTCAACTGTAGCCCTCTAGTGAAGTCCCTCTCTTTCTTAGGTCTGGGATTTGCACCTAAATGACCCAGAGTGCCGTGGTGTTGAGATTGAAGATGACTATGTCTTCAGCATCAAGACTAATCTCTCTGACTGTGGGACGATCATGGTAAGACTATGAGCTTTTCCACCCCTAGAAAGGCCCTTTCATATTAGAGGGAGTTTCATTGCCATTCTCTGATGATTGCTTTGGGAGATTTAAGATTTACTTGTCTACGCCAACTATGATGGATTTAAATCCGTAAAGTAAACAAAGTAGTAACCTTTATCGTTCAGAGCAACCCTGACAAAGAAGAAAAACATGAGCACCAGTAACATGGAGACAAACTACAGTTTGGATCTCTTTTACCAGCCACATAAAATCCCCATCACAGTAAATTATCTAATTTTACGATGCACCTCTGTTATACTGAGCTCTGGCCTGACGTCTGGTGTAGTATTGTAGAACTTCCCTGCACTGGTTTGTGCCAGAAAAAGGACTTTTTATGTCTCTGTGTCCAGTATGGAGGAAGTTAGAGGTAGTTTCGCAAGCCAATGCTAACTAGCGTTAGCGCAATGACTGGAAGTCTATGTGTATCTGCTAGCATGCTAGTATATACCTATAGACTTCCAGTCACTGCGCTACAATCCCGAAGTATCCCTTTAATTGGGTGAGCTAAATAGGAGTTTGGATACACGCAATGCTCAAAATAACTAGCATGAATCACACCTCTTTTCCTTTATAAGTTATGTACATGGACCTCTGCTATCAGTTTCCTGCAATGAAATGATCCCATAATCTGTAAAAAGCGTGAGGGAGAGACCCAGACAGAGAGAACGAGAGATGGGAGGGATAAGTAGCCATTCTAAGAGCCACTGACTTTATTCAAAACAGCAAGGAGTGGGTGGGAGCTCTAAATTATCAGGATTGACATGGAAATGAGCGTGTTTTCAGGCCTGCTGAATAGCCAGGCTATAATTCACTGGCCCACTTTGTAGTCATCCCTTTTATACTACCTGCCAGCCGCGTCTCATACAGTGGTGGCAGGAGCACAGCTCCGAGGACAATTTTAACTTTGGCTTGGTATAAATCTGTACTCTAGACCATGAGTGTCATTGAAACACTTGCTTAGAATGCACAGAGGCATTTCTTGTAAAGCAAGCAAAAGGTTAACACAGCTTTGTGGGTGTGTGTGTGTGGGGGGGGGTCTCTCCCCCTTTCTCTACCCTCTGAGGTTTTACAAGGCTTTTGCTTCAGCATACCAGCCCTAGTGAAAGTAGTAAGCCTGCTTTGCATCTGGGATTAGACACTGTTGGGAAAAGAAGGGAATGCCACAGTTAGCAAACACTCCTCCTTTCACCTTGAGAGGTAGAAGTAGACCCTCTTAAACCTCTTGAACCCCACAGACAGGACCGGAGAGAATAGCAACGGGGAATGTAATGACTCTCCAAAATAAATTGGACTTGAAGATTTTGTCCCCCATTGCCATAATCATTGTGGTCTCTCTGTCAAATTGCATGAGTTTGTTAATTAACCATTCATAAGAACCCAAAGTCAGTGAACAGAGCATTATTCCTACAGAATAATGAAGATGTTAGTGCACTATATAGGGAATAGGCTGCTATTTAAGACGCAGGCTCTGTGGGTCAGACAGTAGGCCCTGTGTATTTACCCTGGGGTAATAAAACAGTACTGGACAGTAGGGGCAAGGGGCAATTCATCCTTCTCAATGGTCATGTGACCTGTCCTCCAGTCGCTCTCAACAGGGATCCGGACACAACCCGGTCACAACCTTTTCATCCAACCCCTCTTTATGGTTTCTGCCTACGTCAGTAGTCTTCTACTAAACATTGGAATTGTATTACTCACACATTCTATAGTGACAGAAAATGACAGTGCTGCTGCCTACTGTACGTAGGTGCTCTGGTTGGGGAAAGAGTCACCTTGGAACCCAGAACCAAATCTTGCATGGGCTGGCCAGCTACTCAATGTGATATTTATGTTAACAGTATGTCACAGGAAATTAAGGAAAGAGTTTGCTGAAGAGGGGTAACTTTTGGTGAATGTAGCAGGGTTTGTGACGTGTAGCGTGTGCTAGCTCACCCTTTCATGGTTATCAATCTGCAGTTACAGTGCATTTGGAAAGTATTCAGACTCCTTTACTTTTTCCACATTTTATTACATTATAGCCTTATTCTAAAATGTAAAACATCTCATCATTCTACACACAATACCCAATAAAGACAAAGCAAAAACAGGTTTTTAGAAATGTTTGCAAATTTATTACAAATAAAAAACTGAAAAATCACATTTACAGTGGCTTGCGAAAGTATTCACACCCCTTGGCATTTTTCCTATTTTGTTGCCTTACAACCTGGAATTAAAATAGATTTTTGGGGTGTTTGTATCATTTGATTTACACAACATGCCTACCACTTTAAAGATTCGAAATATTTGTTATTGTGAAACAAATAAAGAAATAAGACAAAAAAAAACAGAAATTGAGCGTGCGTAACTATTCACCACCCCAAAGTCAATAGAGCCACCTTTTGCAGCAATTACAGCTGCAAGTCTCTTGGGGTATGTCTCTATAAGCTTTGCACATCTAGCCACTGGGATTTTTTCCCATTCTTCAAGGCAAAACTGCTCCAGCTCCTTCAAGTTGGATGGGTTCCGCTGGTGTACAGCAATCTTTAAGTCATGCCATAGATTCTCAATTGGATTGAGGTCTGGGCTTTGACTAGGCCATTCCAAGACATTTAAATGTTTCCCCTTAAACCACTCGAGTGTTGCTTTAGCAGTGTGCTTGGGGTCATTATCCTGCTGGAAGGTGAACCTCTGTCCCAGTCTCAAATCTCTGGAAGACTGAAACAGGTTTCCCTCAATAATTTTCCTGTATTTCCCTGTATTCAATTCTGACCAGTTTCCTAGTCCCTGCCGATGAAAAACATACCCACAGCATGATGCTGCCACTACCATGCTTCACTGTGGGGATGGTGTTCTCGGGGTGATGAGAGGTGTTGGGTTTGCACCAGACTTAGCATTTTCCATGATGGCCAAAAAGCTCAATTTTAATCTCATCTGACCAGAGTACCTTCTTCCATATGTTTGGGGAGTCTCCCACATGCATTTTGGCAAACACCAAACGTGTTTGCTTATTCTTTTCTTTAAGCAATGGCTTTTTTTCTGTCCACTCTTCCATAAAGCCCAGTTCTGTGGTGTGTACGGCTTCAAGTGGTCCTAAGGACAGATACTCCAATCTCCGCTGTGGAGCTTTGCAGCTCCTTCAGGGTTATCTTTGGTCTCTTTGTTGCCTCTCTGATTAATGCCCTCCTTGCCTGGTCTGTGAATTTTGGTGGGCGTCCTTCTCTTGGCAGGTTTTTTGGGGTGCCATATTCTTTCCAATTTTTAATAATGGATTGAATGGTGCTCCGTGGGATGTTCAAAGTTTTTGATCTTTTTTTATAACCCAACCCTGATCTGTATTTCACAACTTTGTCCCTGACCTGTTTGGAGAGCTCCTTGGTCTTCATGGTGCCGCTTGCTTGGTGGTGCCCCTTGCTTAGGGGTGTTGCAGAATCTGGGGCCCTTCAGAATAGGTGTATATACAGTTGAAGTCGGAAGTTTACATACACTTAGGTTGGAGTCATTAAAACACATTTTTCAACCACTCCACAAATTTCTTGTTAACAAACTATAGTTTTGGCAAGTCGGTGAGGACATCTACTTAGTGCATGACACAAGTAATTTTTCCAACAATTGTTTACAGACAGATTTTTTTTTTTAAATTGTAGACCTCCACAAGTCTGGTTCATCCTTGGGAGCAATTTCTGAATGCCTGAAAGTACCACGTTCATCTGTACAAACAATAGAACGCAAGTATGAACACCATGGGACCATGCAGCCATCATACCTCTCAGGAAGGAGACGTTCTGTCTCTTAGAGATGAAGGTACTTTGGTGTGAAAAGTGCAAATCAATCCCAGAACAACAGCAAAGGACCTTGTGAAGAGGCTGGAGGAAACAGGTACAAAAGTATCTATATCCACAGTAAAACGAGTCCTATATCGACATAACCTGTAAGGCCGCTCAACAAGGAAGAAGCCACTGCTCCAAAACCGCCATAAAAAAGCCAGACTACGGTTTGCAACTGCACATGGGGACAAAGATCGTACTTTTTGGAGAAATGTCCTCTGATGAAACAAAAATAGAACCATCGTTATGTTTGGAGGAAAAAGGGGGAGGCTTGCAAGCTGAAGAACACCATGCCAACCATGAAGCACGGGGATGGCAGCATCGTGTTGTGGGGGTGCTTTGCTGCAGGAGGGTCTGGTGCACTTCACAAAATAGATGGCATCATGAGGATGGAAAATTATGTGGATATATTGAAGCGACATCGAAAAGACATCAGTCGGGAAGTTAAAGCTTGGTCGCAAATGGGTCTTCCAAATGGACAATGACCCCAAGCATACTTCCAAAGTTGTGGCAAAATGGCTTAAGGATAACAAAGTCAAGGTATTGGAGTCGCCATCACAAAGCCCTGACCTAAATTCCTATAGAAAATTTGTGGACAGAACTGAGCAAGGAGACTGACCATTCTCATTCTCAGATTCTCAGTTACACCAGCTCTGTCAGGAGGAATGGGCCAAAATTCACCCAACTTATTGTGGGAAGCTTGTGGAAGGCTACCCGAAACGTTTGACCCAAGTTAAACAATTTAAAGGCAATGCTACCAAATACTAATTGAGTGTATGTAAACTTCTGGCCCATTGGGAATGTGATGAAAGAAATAAAAGCTGAAATAAATCATTCTCTCAACTATTATTCTGACATTTCACATTCTTAAAACAAAGTGGTGATCCTAACTGACCCTAAAACAGGGAAATTTACTAGGATTAAATGTCAGGAATTGTGAAAAACTGAGATTAAATGTATTTGGCCAAAATGTATGTAAACTTCCGACTTCAACTGTGTGCTGAGATCATGTGACACTTAGATTGCACACAGGTGGACTTTAACTAATTATTTGACTTCTGAAGGTAATTGGTTGCACCAGATCTTATTTAGGGGCTTCATAGCAACAGGGGTGAATACATATTTACGCACCACTTTTCCTTTTTTTATTTAATCACTTCACCAATTTGGACAATTTTGTGCATGTCCATTACATGAAATCCAAATAAAAATCAATTTAAATTACAGGTTGTAATTCAACAAAATAGGAAAAACGCCAAGGGGATGAGTACTTTTGAAAGGAACTGTACATAAATATTTAGACCCTTTACTCAGTACTTTGTTGAAGCACCTTTGGCAGTGATTACAGCCTTGAGTCTTCTTGGGTATGATGCTACAAGCTTGGCACACCTGTATTTGGGGAGTTTCTCCCATTCTTCTCTACAGATACTCTCAAGCTCTCTCAGGTTGGATGGGGAGTGTTGCTGCACTGCTATTTTCAGGTCTCTCCAGAGATGTTTGATCAGGTTTAAGCCCGGACTCTGGCTGGGCCACTCAAGGACATTCAGAGACTTGTCCTGAAGCCACTCCTGCGTTGTCTTGGCTGTGTGCTTAGGGTCGTTGTCCTGTTGGAAGGTGAATCTTCACCCCAATCTGAGATTCTGAGCGCTCTGGAGCAGGTTTTGGAGCAGGTTCATCAAGGAGCTCTCTGTACTTTGCTCCATTCATCTTTCCCTCGATTCTGATTAGTCTCCCAGTCCCTGATGCTGAAAAACATCCCCACAGCATGATGCTGCCACCACCGTGCTTCACCGTAGGAATGGTGCCAGGTTTCCTCCAGAAGTGATGCTGTCAACTGTGGAACCTTATATAGAGAGGTGTGTGCCTTTCCAAATCATGTCCAATCAATTGAATTTACCACAGGTGGACTCCAATCAAGTTGTAGAAACATCAAGGATTCATCAATGGAAACAGGATGCAGCTGAGCTCAATATATTTTATATGTGCAAAAAGTTCTAAAAACCTGTTTTCACTTTGTCATTATAGATTATTGTGTGTAGTTTGATGAGGAAAAACATTTGATCCATTTTAGAATAAGGCTGTAACGTAACGTGGGAAGAGTCAAGGGGTCTGAATACTTTCCGAATGCACTTTACTTCCTAAGTGACTCATTGACTTGCTTCCAAAGTTGCACCATCCACAATAACGATTCATACTTCTCTTTCTAGGCATCGGATGACACACATATTATGTTCATTAACACCATACGCAACAACGATTCGGATGTCATCACAAGGAACTACATAAACATCACGTTTGTCTGCCGCTACCCAATAAACTACATGGTCCAGCAACCTAATGGGGAAAACATGATCAGGGTGGATGTCAAGTAAGATGTCTACCTATGGCCTTCAAAAAGGGTTATGGATTTTCGTTACGAGTTCATTAATACATGGTTTAAACTTTCATTAACATTATTCACAGAGTCTTAATTGGCCAAAGAAGCTGATCTAGAAGCATTTCGCTACACCCGCAATTACATCTGCTAAATATGTGTATTTGACCATTAAAATTTGATTTGATGTAGAAGAGGTCGCACTGCAAGCACTGCATCTGTACAATCTCTACTATTCTCTCCAGGATGATCACTCTGAACACAGAAGATGGGAACTTCTCTGTGTCCATGTTGCTATATAAAGACAAGGACTTTGAGGACAAGTGGACCACTGTGCCCTCACTGACACTGGATGACAACATATACGTTAAAGTTTTCATGGTAAAGGTCATCATATGATTTCATTCTGTTTGAAATCTGTTGTATTTTTTTCCAACCTGGACTCAGGGGTAGACGTGACATAGTAAATGTAAATCCAGGACACCAAAATAGTTGCACCAACATGTTGCATTTTGCATGGTATGTATTCATTTGTGGATGTTTGTCATCCATTTCTTATGATATGTTGCAAATTACAATTCGTACAACGTTACGAATTTGCAAAACATGATGTTACGAATTACAATATGTTGTGGCTAACGTTAGCAAGGTGGTAACCTTCTGTCTTATGTAACCATACCTAACATATCATACTAATTTGAGTGTCCCGGATTTACATTTACTATGTAACTTCTAGTCTGAGACCATGCTGATTTGTTTTCTTATTGTCATTGCAAACACATTTGACACCATCATAGTCTTCTAGGAATGGTGTTGTTGCAATATGAAATCAGAGCTGATCATGACCAGCAGATATTTAGTTAGGCTAGTTAACTGAAGTACCAGCCAATGTGCTGTAACTTTCTGTGCAGCTTTTGAATGTTAGAATAGGCCCAATTGAACTGTATGCTTACCGTGGTTGAGACGTTTCTCCCTCTTGATAGATAAAGTTGAGCACCTTTAGTGAGTGTTGCGCTGAAGACCAGTCTTTGGCCCTGGCAATAGACGTACGGTACATGTCAAGTATATTGGCCCTGATCCAATGTGATTGTCTGTTGCTCCATCTTTGGCTTCCAAGAAACCCTAGTTCCCACTGTTGTTTACTCTCTCTTTATCTGTACATCTGTTGACCTGCTGACTTGGTCAAAATATTTACTGAGTGCAGTGTAGGCCGGAGACACCTCTCTCTATCTGTGCGTAGGGGGGGTGTCAATTAGTCACTGACTACAGTCCCGGTTTGTCTCTCTCTCTCTCTTAGATACCGGCTCATCTTTTGCTGCGTGTGGAGAGATGCTGGGCTACCCCAACCAACGACCCGTACAGCAACATCCAGTACACCTTCATTAAGGACAGGTATTTTAAAAGAAAAGTGGAACATTATATCACTGTGTATTATAAGCCCTGTCACCACATATTGCTCTTCATTCTGTTTATTAGAATTCAAAAATGTGTTCTGGAGGCATACCTTTTTCCACATTTTGTTACGTTACAGCCTTATTCTAAAATGGATTAAATTAAATGTTTTCCTCATCAGTCTACACAGAATACCCCATAATGACAAAGCAAAAACAGGTTTTTAGAAAAAACAGATACCTTTTTTTGCATAAGTATTCAGACCCTTTGCAATGTGACTCGAAATAGAGCTCAGGTGCACCCTGTTTCCATTGATCATCCTTGAGATGTGATCAAACTTGATTGGAGTCCACCTGTGGTAAATTCAATTGATTGGACATGATTTGAAAAGGCACGCACCAGTCTATATAAGGTCCCAGAATTGACAGTGCATGTCAGAGCAAAAACCAAGCCATGAGGTTGAATTATCCGTAGAGCTCTGAGACAGGAATGTGTCCAGGCACAGATCTGGGGAAGGGCACCAAAACATGTCTGCAGCCTTGAAGGTCCCCAGAACACAGTGGCCTCCATCCTTCTTAAATGGAAGAAGTTTGGAGCCTGGCCAAACTGAGCAACCGGGGAGAAGGGCCTTGGTCATGTAGGTGACCAAGAACCCAATGGTCACTCTGACAGAGCTTCAGAGTTCCTCTGTGGTGATGGGAGAACCTTCCAGAAGGACACCCATCTCTGCAGCACTCCACCAATCAGGCCTTTATGGTAGAGTGGCCAGACAGAAGTACAATCTTGGTTTCATCAGACCATAAGAAACAACATTCTCTGGTCTGATGAAACCAAGATTGTACTCTTTGGCTTGAAAGCCAAGCATTACGTCTGGTGGAAACCTGCACCATCCCTACGGTGAAGAACAGTGGTGGCAGCATCATGCTGTGGGGATGTTTTTCAGCGTCAGGGACTGGGAGACTAGTCAGGGTCGAGGAAAAGATGAACGGACCAAAGTACAGAGAGCTCCTTGATGAAAACCTGCTCCAGAGCGCTCAGGAACTCAGACTGGGGTGAAGGTTCACCTTCCAACAGGACAACGATCCTAAGTACACAGCCAAGACAACGTAGGAGTGGCTTCGGGACAAGTCTCTGAATGTCTTTGAGTGGCCCAGCCAGAGCCCGGACTTGAACCCAATCGAACATCTCTGGAGAGATCTGAAAATAGCTGTGCAGCGACACTCCCCATCCAACCGGCAGAACTTGAGAAGATGTGAAGAGAAGAATGGGAGAAACTCCCCAAATACAGGTGCTCCAAGATTGTAGCATCATACCCAAGAAGACTCGAGGCTGTAATCGCTGCCAAAGGTGCTTCAACAAAGTACTGAGTAAAGGGTCTGAATGCTTATGCAAATGTGATATTTAATACCCACATTTTTTCCTCATTTTAGAATAAGGCTGTAATGTAACAAAATGTGGAAAAAGTCTAGGGATCTGAATACTTTCCGAATGGCCTGTATATTGTTGTAGTGTCACACTTTCAACCACACTTGACACCAGCACATAATCCTCTGGGAATGGCGTTGTTGAAATATGAAATAAGAGCTGCTGAAATGCTTAGACTTAAGAGTTGGGGGTAACACAACAACTTCAGACCCGTCACGTGATCCAGGACCCAGATCAACAACTGTGCATGTCCTTGACAACCAGGACATATGTTGTACTGTTAGCAACAGCACAGCAATGACTTGCACAATGACTTCTGTTTACTACATCTGAGAAGAAAACACTTTAGAGGATCTGCCTTGTCTTTTTCCCAGAATCCTAATACTTCCCCATTATGGAAGATGGATATGTCAGTCACAAAGTGCTCTGCTCTTACATGGCATATGTTTAATGTAAACAAGCGACTGTAGATTCTTTCTCGGGGTTTTGTTTCAGATGTTAGTATACCATACCAGGAATGATTGTAATGGATTTGTTTAAGCAACACATTCTAAAATGTATGATATCTTATTCAACGGTTGCACATGCTGCCTCTGATACTGATGCGATCCACTGCCTGCTCTCTCTCTCTCTCTCTCTCTCTCTGACTTTCTCTCTCTCTCTCTCTCGCTCTCTCTCTCTCTCTCTCTCTCTCTCTCTCTCTCGTGTGTGTGTGTTTCAGCTGCCCCGTGTTGTCAAACGAACAGACGTTGACAGTGCTGAAGAATGGACAGGGGCCAGAGGCTATGTTCAGGATACAAATGTTCAAGTTTGTGGGCAGCTCTTACAAGGATGTGTTTCTCCACTGCAATGTTCAGATCTGTCACAACACACCTGGGGTCTGTCAGCCTGTGAGTGATCCCTCCCCCTTTCTTCATTCTGATGATGGTCACTGGCTTGTTCAAACCCTAGTATATAGCAAGGGCCTACTGCTGTCACAAATAAAGACAATGAAAACACTTTTTTTTTCACAGTCCTATTATTTCAACTGGTATTAATTAAAGAAATGTGATCATTTTGGAAAATGTAAAAGGAAAAGTAAGTAGGATAATAATGCTGTGATAATACTTTAACTAAGCTATACAAATGCTTGTTGTACCTTAACATTTCACCCTTCATGTAACAGAACTGTTCTGTTGAGGATAGCTCCAGGCGGATGAGAAGAGATGTTGCCATGTCCCATACAGTATCTTATGGACCAATCAGGCGACGTCTGCCTGAGAGTGACCAACCCAGCCTGAGTAAGTCTCACAATAAAGGCCCTTTATTTATTAGCACCAACATACTGTACTGGGTTGTGTTCAGCAGAGACAAAAGTTTTGTATTAGAGTGAAACAGGGAGGTGCTAACCTGAGCTTGTCCAATAAGAACAGAGCCAAATTCAGTAGCCAAATATTGTTGAACATTGTAGATAGAAATGCCATGATAGAGCCAAGATGATTCCTTATTCTACATGGCAGAGACAGACCTGGATTGAAATGCACGTGTACAGTTGAAACCGGAAGTTTACATACACTTAGGTTGGAGTCATTAAAACTAGTTTTTCAACCACTCCACAAATATCTTGTTAACAAACTATAGTTTTGGCAAGTATAAACACCATGGGACCACGCAGCCGTCATACCGCTCAGGAAGGAGCGTCTCCTAGAGATGAACGTACTTTGGTGCGAAAAGTGCAAATCAATCGCAGAACAACAGCAAAGGACCTTGTGAAGATGCTGGAAGAAACAAGTACAAAGGTATCTATATCCACAGTAAAACGAGTCCTATATCGACATAACCTGAAAGGCCGCTCAACAAGGAAGAAGCCACTGCTCCGAAGCAACATCTCAAGACATCAGTCAGGAGGTTTGGGTCTTCCAAATGGGCCATGACCCCAAGCATACTTCCAAAGTTTTGTCAAAAGGGCTTAAGGACAACAAAGTCAAGGTATTGGAGTGGCCATCACAAAGCCCTGACCTCAATCCTATAGAAAATTTGTGGACAGAACTGAAAAAGCGTGTGCGAGCAAGGAGGTCTACAAACCTGACTCAGTTACACCAACTGTCAGGAGGAATGGGCCAAAATTCACCCAACTTATTGTGGGAAGCTTGTGGAAGGCTTCCCCGAAACGTTTGACCCAAATTAAACCATTTCAAGGCAATGCTACCAAATACTAATTGAGTGTATGTAAACTTCTGACCCACTGGGAATGTGATGAAATAAATAAAAGCTGAAATAAATAATTATCTACTATTATTCTGACATTTCACATTATTAAAATAAAGTGGTGATCCTAACTGACCAAGGGGAGTTTACTAGGATTAACTATCAGGAATTGTGAAACTGAGTTTAAATGTATTTGGCTAAGGTGTACGTAAACTTCCGACTTCAACTGTATTTCTATCTGAACGTTCCAAAATATTGAACGCACCCCAGCTTATTTATGTTTTCCATTTCAAAATATTTTCCTACTTCTGTGTTTTGCTAACGTTGTGCCCTAACTGAACACATCCCTGCATCTCCGACTTGTCGATCTCTTGCCCTGCAGACTCTGGAGGTGTGCTTTCGGTGGAGACGTTTGTCCTGGGAGGACTGCTGGTGGTCCTACTGCTGATCACTGGAGTGTTCGGGAGGCTGTGGCTGAGAACCAGACACTCTTACCCAGCACAGGAGGCTGCTCAGCTCACTCTGTCCAATATACACCACATCTCAGAGGTAGCCTCCTAAGATAGCCGAGCAGACCAATAGTCCGAGCTATGAGAACAGATGTCAAACGGTGCATTCATACATAGATCCACAAAGGCAGGCACACAAATGCAAGCAAGCACAGGCAAGCATACAGTGGTGTAGTGGAGTGTGTATGCAAGTATACGCCGTATACACACTTATTTTTCAGTGGGCATTGCGTATACTCACTTCTTAATACCCACAATGTGTATTGAAGTAGTGTAGTGGAGGTATACGCCGTATCAATTAATAAGGCTGATGGAACAGATCAGAATGTTTAGCTTAAAATGTTGATAAACTATTATTTCTTCCTATTTTAGGCGCAGCAATGTGTTCAAGGCTGTAGGATATACACTAATGTTCCAAAATGGAATTTGCGGGAAAACGTTGTTCTAAAATGCACACTGGGTTTCATGGACAGAGATGGAAATATCCGTTTTTAAAGAGGCAAGATCTAAAGGTGCAACAACTATCATGGGTTGATAATATGACTAGGATAATGCCTTTGGCTGCTAGACAATGAAAGAAAGTTGAAAGAAAACCAATAGAACAGGAGAATGCATATGAGGAAGTCTTTATAAAATAATTGCCTCCACATTTCTATGATTTCAAACAATTAAGGAACAGTAAAAATAGAGCGACGCTAATGATAGGCCTAGACATCTTCTGGTAGATGAAAAGTCTTTCCCAAAAACCTTCCCAATTAAATGTTAACTAGCTACAAAGTAGCCAATGCCTACCTGGCAGAATGATATCATGATTATTTGCATTACTCCAGTGGCCATTTGTTTTGCAACTCCATCTCATACAGAAACACAGCAAACAAAGCAGCAGTGCTAGGTGCCTGTTCACTTGAATTAAAGGATAACTACACTCAAAAATACAAATGTCATAGATTTTTCCCAAACCTCAAAAAGGGGTCTCTGGATGTGGTTTAAGCATTGTTATGGACTTAGAACATCCAATTGTGTTTTTTTATTTCGAAAAACTTACTTTGAGAGCAAAACCTTCTATTAGCCTACTTGCACAGTACAGATTGGGTTGGCCTGCTTGTTAAAGACCAATATGGGATTTATCATATTAGTCCATTCAGTGTATGTCACAATTTCTCATAGAATTTTTCACACAGGGCGCCTTTCCTTCACGTTGTGGCCTTTTGGTAAATTTCTGACAAACTTTGAGTATACCTACTTCTCCAGTCACCACTACACTCACTTCATGCATGCACATGCACCCCCACAAATTAAAATGTTGCATAAGGAAAGAGGAAACCATGAATTTACTGTACTTTTGGGTGTATATAAAATATCAGTGTAGAAATCAGGGATTTTGAAGATGTGGTATAAAACTGAAAACATCTCAGTCTGTAACATATGGGTTTTCAGTGTTTTTTGTAAATAAAAAAATAAAGGTTTTTCAAAGAGCTGTTGTCTTTAATTGAACTATTTCTGACCATTTCAATGTCTAAAACAACATATTTATTTGAGATGTAGCTCGCTAAGTATTCTTGGGGTATTCCCCATCTATTTCAGGCGCACATCTCTAGCCAAACTTCGCTGTGGTCCGGGTCCGCTGAATGATGACGCAATCAACTTGCGCCACTTGTAGATATTAGCAGCTAGTCACAGACGAGCTTGCTAGGATTTTACAGCAGAAGTCACAATAGTGACTCGAGGCGGAAGAGACGACGTGAATATTTGTAGCTGACTAGCTAGCTACTACAACATTACTTACTGAACTTTTTGTTAATTGTGTGTGGCTAGTGTTACTGCCGAATATAAGGACAAGACTCGGAAGT
Organism: Salvelinus fontinalis; assembly: GCF_029448725.1. Classification (NCBI taxonomy): domain Eukaryota; kingdom Metazoa; phylum Chordata; class Actinopteri; order Salmoniformes; family Salmonidae; genus Salvelinus; species Salvelinus fontinalis. Next base: position 39,221,181 of record NC_074679.1, read on the forward strand.
CAACGATTTGCTGTATCGTTATTTAATACGGGTAAGCCAAGTTGTATTGTGACATGTTTTTTTAGTTAAATAGCTAGCTACCAAGCTAACTTTAGCTAGCTCAGTGGCTGGCTAAAATGGGACATTTGGAGAGCCGCCGGATCCAACCTCCATCTCATTTTCACCCGTTAATATGGGTTTTGTTAGCCGCTAGCTAGCACAGCTAAAGTTGGTTGGTGTTGCTAGCTACCTAACGTTATAGAGTTTAAAAGATAATTTTTTTACCACTTTAAGTAGGCCGGACATTACACTTGCCAGTGGCAAAAAGAACTAGTTAACTGGCTCTTTAACTGTGTTTAATATTGTGTTAATCTAAATAGCCAGTTAGCGTGTTACTTCTTGGTGTTACTTGTGTTAGTTAGCTAGTTACAAGTCATTTGTTTTTGTTTATCTTGCGCAATCTGACATGAGGCCTGTGAAGCCAGACAACTCAGGCATGCCCAGTCAAGACCGGCAGTGTAACGTTTCCCCTTACATACACTGTCATGGTTGGCTGACAGTTGTTTAGACTGGTCACCAGGTTTTGTTGTCATCAAGTTTTGAGCAGGCCAGTAAGGCCACTGAACCGTCTGTATCATAAAATATTATGGATATACTAACAAAATACACGGAGTGTGCAAAACCTTAAGGATACCTGCTCTTTCCAATACAGACTGACCAGGTGAAAGCTATGATCCTTTGATGTCACTTATTAAATCCACTTCAATCAGTATAGATGAAGGGGAAGAGACAGGTTAAATAAGGCTTTTTAAGCCTTGAGACATGGATTGTGTATGTGTGCCATTCAGAAAGTGAATGGGCAAGACCAAAGATTCAGGTGTCTTTTGGGTATGATAGTAGGTGCCAGGTGCACAACTTTGTGTCAAGAACTACAATGCTGCTGGGTTTTTGTCAACAGTTTCCTGTGTGTATCAAGAACGGCCCACCACCCATTTTTACATTTTAGTAATTTAGCAGAAGCTCTTATCTAGAACAACTTACAGTAGTGAGTTCATACATGTTCATACTTTTTTCGTACTGGTCCCCCGTGGGAATCGAACCCACAACCCTGGTGTTGCAAGTGCCATGCTCTACCAAGACCTGCAACGCTGCTGGGGTTTTCATGCTCAACAGTTTCCTGTGTATATCAAGAATGGTCCACCACCCAAAGGACATCCAGACAACTTGACACAACTGTGGGAAGCATTGGAGTCAACATGGGCCAGCATCCATGTGGAACACTTTCGACACGTTATGGAGTCCATGCCACGACAAATTGAGGCTGTTCTGAGGGCAAAAGGGGCGGAGGTACAACTCAATATTAGGAAGGTGTTCTTATTGTTTTGTACACTCCGTGTAAATGTCTCTCCGCCCTAACAATAGGGGTCATTGTCCATAAAGTGGCACGGTGAGCTTTCTAGCTCCCGCCCATCCTTTCTTCGAATTGGTGGATACATCTCATTATTGTAATCCTTTTTTAAATATTTGATATGGGTTGGTGACATCAACTGCCTGTATTCAATGGAGAGAGACGCTATGCTACTAGTCTCATTTCATGAAAATGCATAGCTATCTCCAGAGAGCTCTGATATAAAGTGTTTTTTCTCTGTTGCCGCGATGTTACTTGTCCTACTTATATCAGTACACTCGTAACGACTTAAGGATTACTAAACTTCTATTTGGTCAAATAAAGCTCACGTAGCAAATAAGCTGTTAACCTCCATACAAAAACTCCTTGCTTGGTGGGCAAAACAACATGAAACAACAACACCTGCTGGAGGGAGACAGATTTTCCACAGAGTTGGGCTTCTCTCTTCCTCCCTGGCTTCATAAAGCCTCAGCCAGGGGTTAAAGGTCATTGTCCTTTAGGCTAGATTCTAGAACTGGTGTGTTGTGACCATGTACTGTAACCCAAGAAGAGTGTTGTGAAATGTCATGTGGCAGCTTAAAGATTTAGTAAACAGAAAGACTGAGATGGGAGCAGGTGCTAAGTTATAGAATGTGATGCTGGTCTTTTAAAGGCACGGGACTCCATTGCCACATGTTTGGTAGGTAGAGAGCTGGCTCTAGAACTATGTCAGTGGGATAATTTAACAAGACAGGATGTTTCTAGGAACTGGGACATGGCCTGGTTGCTTTTTCTATTCATTAACTGACTGTGGTTCAACTTGAATTTGTTCACATCTAATTAGACCTAAATCTTTACTAAAAAAGGTATAATTTTTTTACTTTTTTTCTCATTATTTCAGGGCAGACCACTTCACTCATTCCTCATTTTAAATCTAGAATATCAACACCACAAAGATGGAGGCGCTCCATGCCCACTGCATGAAGTGTGTAAACCGGAGGTGTATGATCCGCCCAGAGACTGGTGTGTCCTGTGATCTCATTGGCTGCCCTCTCGTCTGTGGAGCCGTCTTCCACTCCTGCAAAGTGGAGGAGCATCATTTACTATGCCCGTTTGAAAGAGTGCCTTGCCTCAACACTGGTTTCGGGTGCCCTTTCACTATTGCTCGGCTCAAAATGGCTGAACACCTAGAGACGTGCCCGGCCAGTGTGGTGTGTTGCACCATGGAGTGGAACCGTTGGCCTGTGAGCTATTCAGACAGGAAGTCCTATGAGTACCTGAGCAATGTTGAAGTGGTGGAGCAGCTAGACATGGCCCTGGCTCTCCAAGATCAGAGGATGCTACTGGAGTCCCTCAGAGTCACCACCAACACGTCAAATAACGGATATAATAAACCAGCTGTGGAAACAAATGAGAAGATGGCTGATGTCGTGTCAAGTGTACCAGAGACTGCAGTTAGTAATGGAATGGTTGAAATGGATGAGGCTGCTGCTTTGACTAATGGAGTGATTGAAATGGATGATGAGTCCTATATTTCGGTACACAAAAAGAACTTAGCAGCAACCTTGGAAGTTCTCAGAAGTGCAAAGGACGTCAACTTGATCAATGGAATTATAAATGGGGGAAAAACAGAGCGAAATGGGGTTCTCCATAATGGAGAGAACCGTGATGATGACTTGAATGTAGAAATGAAGGAGAGTGACACACAGTTGGACTGTGAGCTCGGAGCAGTGGGCGGAGTGTCTGTGGACTGTGGAGTCGGAACCGACAGACAGGGAGATGAGAGCTACTGGATAGAGCTTAATGAACGAATCAAGTCTTCAGAGGAGGTGGAGAAGGACGGCATGGTGGGTCTAGCAGAGGTGGGTTCTCCTCCTCTCAGTAACGGCTTCCACCATACAGGAGACGACCACAATCACTTGAGACGACGTGAGCGGATAGATCTGAGCAGATCTCCACCCAGACGCTCAGAAGTCATCAGGTCTTCAGACTTCAGGCCGGTGCTGCCTTATCTCTCCATGCCTAACATAGTAGCACCACGGGATCCCTCTGGGCCCCACCCTCCACCACTACCCATCCACCTGCCTCTTCCCATGCCTCTCCCTAATCTGGAACCCTACAACGTGCTCCAGCACCTGCCCTTAGAGATCGAAGACAGGTGGCTGGAGAGGAAACTACAGAACCTCCAGGTGCTCCGAGGGATGAGTGTGTTTACGTTTAACGGGCGCAGGGCTATGATGTCTGATCCCTATTTGTTCAGAGCTAAAATGGAGGACAAGTCAGTGGACACCTCAGACCTGGAGGTAACTGACGATCCATTGGGGCTCCATGGGATCGACCTGATCACGGCAGCGCTGCTCTTCTGTCTGGGGGACTCCCCCGGGGGTCGCAGCATCTCAGACAGCAGGTTTGTAGACGGTTATCGCGTCGACTTTGGTACCCAGACCTTCTCCTTCCCCTCGGCAATACTGGCCACTAACACCATGGTGGGGGACATCGCCTCAGCGTCGGCCTGTGATCACGCCAGCCCGCAGCTCTCCAACCCCAGCCCCTTCCACACCCTCAGACTGGACCTGGTGCTGGAGTGTGTGGCCCGCTACCAGACCAAGCAGCGCACCATGTTCACCTTTGTGTGTGGACAGCTGTTCCGCAGAGATGAGTTCTCCTCGCATTTCAAAAACGTTCATGGGGACATCCACGCCGGGCTGAACGGCTGGCTAGAGCACCGCTGTCCCCTGGCCTACTACGGCTGCACCTACTCCCAGAGACGCTTCTGTCCCTCCGTGCAGGGCTCCAGGATCATCCACGATAGACACCTGGGCTCGTTCGGGGTGCAGCCGGGTATGCCTCCCCGGTTCGGAGATAAAACTCTCCCCAGGAATGCCTGTCGGTTCGGCTCCACCTGCGACCACCTGAGCTCCCTGCCCTTCGAGGTGCAACAGTATGTGGCTAGTTTCCTGGATGGCTTCAGCCTGTGCCAGCTGTCCAGGGTCTCCCGGACCATGAGGGATGTGTGTGGCAGCTTACTCAAGTCCAGAGGCATGGTGGTGCTTCTCTGGGAGAACACACGACGGGCAGATGGGTCTTCCTCGTGGCAGATCCAAAACAAGGTTAGTCGCTCAATGCATTTGAAACATGTGCATTAACATCTGTATTGAATTTGACTTTCTTGCATTTCCCCATAAATCTATGATCAATGGGAAATTTCAGATTTGTACGACAGTTTGAGACGCGCATGGGGATCTCAAGTTAGAATTCACTCCTATTTCCTGACCACTGAATGCATGCTGTCCTGTATTAACACAGTAATCAATTAGATTAAAGGCTTTGCGTTGCAAGCAGGCATACCATGTTACACATATAAACGTCTTCATTACAACTAATGAATTTCAACTACTCTCTTTTGTGAACCAGGTGTGGCGATTCAGTACGGCTTTCGGTACGGTGAACGAGTGGAAGTTTGCCAACATCGCCAATATGGCCGAACATCTGAAGAAGTGCAAGTTTAACACCATCACCCGTCGGGACGAGGCAATCCCTCTGCCCTGCATGTGCTTCACCAGAGAGCTCACCAAAGAGGGACGCTCACTGCGCTCAGTCCTCAAGCCAGTATTATGAGTTGCCCTATAACAGGGTTGGAGTCCATGGGTATGTCTGAATTGGCAGTCTATTCCCTATATAGTGCACTACTTTTGACCAGGGGCCATAGATATAGAGCGGCAGGTAGCCTAGCGGTTAAGAGCATTGAGCCAGTAATTGAAAGGTCGCTGGTTTGACTAGGTGGAAAATCTGCCTATGTGCCCTTGAGCAAGGCACATAATTGCTCCTGTAAGTCGCTCTGGACAAGATCGTCTGCTAAATTACTATTAAATTGAAATGTAGGAATTAGGCTGCCATTTTGGACTATGCCCATTTTCATTTCAGTCCATTCAGGAAGTTTTTACTGAATTGAAATGCTCCATAATAAGCACATACAAAATGCTGCTTTTTTTCCAGTCTTGACAGAAAGAACCTGAATCGTTTTCAATGCCACTTTGTAATTTCATATTGTTACCAATGTACTGAAGAGATTAACTTTTACATACTCTTGTCAATGTGTAAATAAAACAAATGTTACTTTATTTTTATATGAATAACTAGCAAAGTCAGTACTGTGCCACGTTGACAACGAAAGAAAGTGGAGCCTTATGATAAACACTTGCTTTCTGGTCATAAGAGGGTTCTGACAAAGATCTTTAATAAAGAGATTTTTCATTGACTCCCAGCTAGAGCGATTTACAACATGTTATTGTCGTGCACGGTTTTACATATTTAGGGTCATCATTGGTTTGAGTTAGCGGATAATGTCATTACCTTATCTGAATTTTAAGATTCAGAGGAAACTTAGAATGTCCACACTACAGGCCATTATCAGAGTGGAACATTTTACTATGTAGCTATTTAACTCTGCAACCAGTATCAGACCGGACAACAATGTTGGCTGGTTAAATGAAGGGTGATTTGGTTGTCTTATCTACTTTCCTAATTTGAGAAATGGTACTTCTGTGAAAACCATTTGTGTGAATACTAGTTATTGATCTGTTTGAGTCCAGTGAATCCTGCAGGTCAGGGAACGTGGGCATACCATAGCTTCCGGGGATGAGAGTTGATCAGGTTTGAAACTGATCATGTCAACTAATAATCAATCATGGTCCTGTCTATAAGTTGTCATTTTAGTGTTCATCTTTATATTTTCCTCTTGGCACTACGTAGACACTGCTCAGAAGTTGCCTGCTGTGTCTCAGGGTTTGTAAAACATGCCTACCTCCAAAATAAGACCCTATTCCCCTAGATAGTGCACTACTTTTGACAAGGGCCCATTTTAGGGCTCTGGTCAAAAGTAGTGCACTATAAAGGGAATAGGGTGCCATTTGGGACGTAGACAACACGCTGTATCAATAAGTGCTGGCCATTACTTGTACTGTATTGCCTGCTTCACACTACAGGTTCCACCCAAACTGTACTGTACAGCTCTGCTTGGTTTTTGGTTTGGCTCTATAGTGTGAATCGGGCTCATGTGTAAAAAGATACACCAATCTACCAGTCCTCACATGGAACAGTCACTTTAAAGTCATGGTTATAGAGTGGGGTTAGTCAGGACTGATATACCGTTCAGTATTATTGTGTTTTATGGCAGTGTTGGTACTGACACATTAAATTCCATGTCCTCAATAGATCTAATTATCAATAACCTACCTATCATTTGACTTTATTTTTCTCTGATTTGAGTATTAGTTGAAAATCTGTTTGGATTTGGAAGTGTGTAGAACAAGATTTAATTATTCGGTCAGATTGTGCTGTAGAAATGAAGGCTGGGATTCAATCCGATCGTGAGTTGTAGACAATGCAGCTTTTAAAGGCTATGTTCGGAGCTCGTATTCCTGGTAAACGCTGCAGAAATTGGTTCAATTAAATGGTACATTGTTGACAAAGCGTAATCGGATTGTAGTCTAGCCTTAATTCATGGGTCTAAGATTCTGTTGTAGAAATTGAGGGCCAGACTTGGATCTTAAGGGCATAGTTTGCATCCTGTTAAGTAAAAGACAATTTCTTTATTTGACCTCAAGTTCTTCTCTGAATCCCTGTACAGTTTATTCTACAGTTGTATTCCATTTTGTGGGGGAAAGACCGGTGCAAATTTTGCATGGTTGAAAACATGATTAGCACCCCAGATGGATAGTTTGAAACATTTTTGTGTGTTAACTTCCAAAATATGCATCAAACGAGTGTGTTTTGTGATATTTTATTTGTATTGTCAGAACTCTTTTTGTATTCTTCCACGCAACACTTTTTTAATTTCCTTCTATTATCTGGTGTAGTTTGTAATGTGATGAACATGCCACAAATATTAGACTGTTCAGAGGATGCTATGATTTAACCTATTGATCATCCCCACATTATAGCCTGGTCCCAGATAAGTTTGTGCTTTTTAGCCAAGTCAGATGGTTAAATTCCAATGACTGTAGGCGTTGGCAAAACAGCATAAACAGATCTGAGACCAGGCTAACCATGTTTCTGCTCAAGTCACACAAAAAATCCCCCTGCATGTGAGTGAAGAGATTAACAGTCATTCTTAACCTGATGTATCCATACAATGTAAGGTTGTTTCCTCTACAATAACCTTTTTAAAGGTGTGTGTGTGTGTATTGAGCCTGGATACACTGGGCCTATGTAGTTCTGTCTCAACTCTTTTATATTTGGTTTGTCTTACTACATTTGTATGGTAGCATCTGCAACAATGAGATCACACCAAGTTATAGCTTTAAACAAGGTGTCTTACCACTGTTTTACAATGTTTTTGTTGTTTTACCGGCCCAGGTGTATAAAGGTCCTTCACATACTGTGTATCATCTAGATCATTTTCATCAATAAACGTTTGTTTTCATTACTTGCGACAACATGGTTGACATTTTTCTACAAGAACAGCTTCATTTTTACTGATGGTTGAGTCTCAGCTGCTGAAGGTGTGTGAGGAGGTTGGGCCTCCATCGGTGAGGTTTGGTAGCAGGGCCTCCGTGGTGAGGATACGCAGGCGAGACGGGTCCTGACAAAACACACAACACATACGATACATTTCTATTGGGGAAACGAAGCAACACAGAAGTTCACTGGTTACTAGGCTGTAATATGCCTAAACCCACTGTTTTGGGTCTCTCCAGCTGGGTGGTAGAATCCCTCTTGCTATCGTCCTGCTGTGGGCCAGCGTGTTCTGGATTTCTGATGCTGGATCTGTTGTGAGGGAAAGTGTAACAGGATGTCTGGCGTCGCCCTGTGAGAGAGAGCACAGGCTGAATCAATGGCTAGCTGCAGCATAGTGAGTTATTCATTAAACAGTGTTTTATATTCTACACCTGCAAGTTACTGGGCACATACACTACTCTAGAACTGCATAGCGTAGTGGTTCTCAATCCTGGTCCTCTGGACCCAAAGGGGTGCATTTTTGTTTTTGCACTTGCACCACACACCTGATTCAAATCATCAAAGCCTGATGACGAGTTGATGATTAGAATCAGGTGTTTAGTGCAAGGGCAAAAACAAAAATGTGCACCCCTTTGGGTCCCCAGAACCAGGATTGAGAACCATTGCCATAGTAAGTTACTGCTATATGGAAAGGTAGTGAGTGGAACACACTGAAGCTAACCATTACCTGCTGTGGAGGTACACCTGGAGAGAGCCGTCTCAACGTCCTCCACCTGGCTCTGCAGCTTGTCCACCCGCTGGAAAGCCTCCTGTTTGAGACTGCGTTCCTGATGAAGCTGGCCCTTCACCTAAAGCCACAGTGGGTGCCTGGGTTAATGTCCATTACCATTACACCAATGATCTAAACTTGCTATGTCTGTAATTTACGGTAAATGTGCTCCCTTCATCAGGGAATATACACATTTAGATAAATTATTCCCAGGGCCAGGGATTTTTTATGACCAGGAAAGGCCGGGCCCTAGTTTATACCTACGGGACACATACAATGTAAATGTTTAAAAGTCTGGGAACTTAAGTTATTATCCATCTCTGTTTTATGGTCCTTCAAGCCGGATGATGTCTGTTTTAGTAATACTAAAACAGATCATTTTATATTATCACACAAACAAATGTGTTTGTACTGCAGGGATGAGAACGAGTGTCACCTGTCTGATGTCTTTGGCACTGCGTTGTCTCAGTAGCTGTCTGTCTCTGCTGCTCCTGTCCAGCTGAGTCCTGAGGTCTTGGAGCTGTCTGTCTCTGTCCCCCACGCCCTCTCTCAGCTGCTCCAGGCTCTGCAGGTGGTAGCTGTCCAGCTCCTGTCTGCTCTGGACTTCCTGAGCAGAGTGATGCCTCACCTCATGGAGCTCTGTGCTCTGTGGGCATATAAATCTCTCTACTGTCAGACCAGACAGGCAAATATCTTTAGATCTGGTTATTAAATCAGCTATGACAGAAAATATCACATTATTTACAATTATATAAAATGAGAAGAAAATGTCAAGATTAATTCCACTTGTTATCTGTAATGTTGTAAAAAGAAATGCATGTGAATGATTCAGGGTGAGGATATAGCTAGCTACCTGTTTGGTGAGCAGTCTCTTGGTGCGGTTGTACTCCGTCTGACACTGTGTCATGGCCCGCTGAGTGACTTCCAGTTCCTGCTTCAGTACGATCACTTCCTCCTCTGACATCATCTTCATTCTCAGTGCCTCCCTCTGACAGGACATCTCCCTCTAGACACAACACAAGTCACAATCGCACAAAACGGCAGCAAAAAAACATGAAAAGCCACAGCCATTCCGGTGCAATCCATATGAGTCTGTACATTTGTATTTATATTACAATCATTGAGCAGAGGCTCTTATGCACAGGTTAACATCTGTGCATTCAACTTAAGTAGGTCAAATAATAAAACAACCTGCATGTCACGGACATTGCAAGTCAATACACTTGTGTGATTTCGGGGACACTCCTTTCCAATCCTCCTAACCGTACCTGCTGGCTGTGGAGCAATCTACGGTGCAACTTGCCCTGTCCAACCACCTGTCTCCAGTGGCCCAGTGCCTTCACCTTAGACAGCAGGCCAGTCAGCAGACTGTTCTCCATGCTCAGGTCATGGAGCTCCTGCTTCTGAAGGAGGAGAAGAAGAAGAAAGATTAAGGAAGAGAATAGCTGTTAGTCCTGAATGCAATAATTATGTAAACAGCTGAGTCACAATTCAGTCACTTGCTTCGAAAACAACTTTGGGCCCAATCGTCTCACCTCCGACTGTGTCGTAAGAAGAGCTTCATTGCCTTTAGTGGAGCCAAATTTCTTCAGCTTGATGATGTTATCCACTCCCTCTCTCCTCACTTTGCTCACCAGCTGAGTAACATCCTGGTCCATTCGCACGTGGTACTCATCAAGCCTGGCCTGTGATCCATCCAAGTAAACAATAAAGTAAAAAGACGAGAGGGTGTGCGTTATGGTGCTTTTAGCATGTCAGTGATGTGGTCAAAAGTACGATGCGACCAAACACAAAGTATTTTCCAAATTAACCAGTGTCGTTATTGTGGATCAAAGTTAGTCAGGATCATTATGAGGTGATACTAAGACACTATAAGTTGCTCATACATGCTTATGTCAAGTCGTATAATGCATTCTAACAACATCATAATGCATTATTCCTTCAGGCTTTAGATAGTTAACGTTATGATAAAAAAGATAAAAGCGTTTCGTACCTTCAGCTGAATGCAGGTGGAGAAAAGTTGTCGGACCAGGGAGTCATAGCGTTGTCTGTATTTTAGGCTGATCTGCTGCTCCAGACCTCTCTGTTCCTCCTCCAATTGGGTGACCCGGGTACGCAGGGCTGTGGTCTGCAACATCATCCCACGACAGAGCCCACTGACCTCGCTGTAAGGGTTGATGGCCTGGGACTGGGACGCCTCAAGGTCCTTCACATCCTGCGGGACAAATATTGTACAGAGAGAAGTCAAGAAGCAAGAACTTAAAGATACGTTTGTGTGCTGTTTAGCAAATGAGCGGTATAAAGCCCCGGAATCAAACGGGTTTGGAACCCTGCTCACCTGATAACTAACCTTGCCTGACACCGGAAGACTAGGGTTATCTCCCAGAGGTTCTAATCCCAGTCGTTCACACATATACTGTATTACCAATGAAAAAAGGCATTGCATATCTCGAAGCGCATCTTATACGCTGAACTGCTGAAGTACAGTAGAGTAGGATACCTGTTCTCTGCGGTAGAGCAGCTGGCTCTCCTGCCGTAAGATCTGTTCATAGAACTGGGAGTAGAGGAGGAAGCTGCTGCGCTCTCTCTCCATCACAGAACGGCCCAGAGTGGACAGACACCGCTGGAGGTGGGCCGTGGGGAAGGTCAGCTGGCAGGAGATGTATAACATATGTATTGTCATTAAACTGTTCTCACGTTCTCGGTGCTTGAAACCTATGAACCTGCGACTGCCATTTTTTTATTACTGAGAAAAAGGACCAGACTGCTACCAACTGTTGTAGGGCTATTGTCATGCCTGTCCATCCATTCTGTTGGGTTTCTCACCTGTCCCTCCTCCGTCTGCTCAGCACACTCCATTAGCTGCTGGGTGAAGCTCTCCACTAACTGAGGTCTCTCTGGGGACAGACTGTGCTTCATGGGGCCTTGCTTCCACAACTCTGGAGAACAGTCGTAACAGTGATAAGACAACCATTACAGCTAGAATCTTTAGACTCACACTCGTAGCTGTTTAACCTGTTCATGATGTAACAGTAAAATGTGGAAATGTAAACATATTCAAAATGTTTTAAAAGAACAACAACAGAAATCCAGATGCAACATTGGTTACTGTCTTTGTGTGACATCCTGAGAGGTGAGTGGTGTACCTGTGGGGAGGCCTGTGTCTTGGCGTGCCCGCTCGGAAATCACCAGGGTCAGCTCTCTTGTGATCCTCCTCTGTACCGCTCGGATCATATCACACTCTGTACTCTCCAGCAGCCTGAGCAACTGAGACACCATGCACAGACTCAAAGAGATGTTCCTCGTCATCTTGTTTACCATATTACAGATATAACCTATTTCTCAGTCCGTAGAAACTGATTGAGCCACCATGCATAGAGTCAACAGAGAAACCAATGTTCATGTTAATCCTCATCTTCATTACACAATTTATAACCTATCCCTCAGTCTGTCGCACTACTCGACTAGTCTGGGTTCCAACCTTTAAAAAAGGTTTTATTTAACGTTTATTTAACTAGGGGAGTTAATTAAGAACAAATAATTATTTACAATGACGGCCTACCAAGAGGCAAAACGCCTCCTGTGGGGAAAGGGGCTGGGATTCCAAGTAAAAATGTAGGACAAAACACACATCATGACAAGAGAGACACACCACAACACTACATAAAGACAGACCTAAGACAACAACACAACACGGCAGCAAAACAACACGACAACAGAACATGGTAGCAACACAACATGACAACAACATAACATGGTAGCAACACAACATGGCAGTAGCATAACATGGTAGCAGCACAAACATGGTACAAACTTGGTTAGGCACAGACAACGGCGCGAACGGCAAAAAGGTAGAATCAACCTGAATCACGGCTTTATTTCGTGAAGTGAAACGATAGTGAAACGTAGCGTGGATTCAGTTTGGATCCCAGACTACTACGGTATAGGGATTGTATTACAAATACGTGCCTTTTATGTCCATCAGACATTATGTGTGTACATTTTAATAAAACACTCAAGTTAACAGTTGGATCACGTACACCGAGTGTACAAAACATTAGGAATACCTGCTCTTTCTATGACAGACTGACCAGGTGAATCCAGGTGAAAGCTATGATCCCTTATTGATGTCACCTGTTAAATCCACTTCAATCAGTGTAGATGAAGGGGAGGAGACAGGTTAAATAATTCTTTTTAAGCCTTGAGACTATTGAGACATGGATTGTGTGTGTGCCATTCAAAAAGTGAATGAGCAAGACAAAAGATTTAAGTGCCTTTGAACGGGGTATGATAATAGGTGCCAGGCGTACCAGTTTTTTGTCAAGAACTGCAACGCTGCTGGGTTTTTCACACTCAACAGTTTCCCGTGTGTATCAAGAATGGTCCACCACCCCGACATTTTAGTCATTTAGCAAACGCTCTTATCCAGTGCGACTTACAGTAGTGAGTTCATACATTTTCATACTTTTTTTATACTGGTCCCCCATGGGAATCAAACCCACAACCCTGGCGTTGCAAGCACCATGCTCTACCAACTGAGCCACACGGGACCACCCAAAGGACATCCAGCCAACTTAACATAACTGTGGAAAGCATTGGAGTCAACATGGGCCAGCCTCGATATTGAACACTTTCGACACCTTGTAGAGTCCATGCCCTGACAAATTGAGGCTGTTCTGAGGGTAAAATAGGGGGCCGCAACTCAATATTAGGAAGGTGTTCTTAATGTTTTGTACACTCAGTGTACATCTACGCTCTACCTAAACTAAATCAAATCAAATTGTATTGGTCACATACACATGATTAGCAGATGTTATTGCGAGTGTAGCAAAATGCTTGTGCTTCTAGTTCCGACTAAACCGTGTTAAAAGATTCCAATAGAGGCCAGGTGTGTGAGTGAGCTATCATGGTGTGCTGCAGTAGTACAGTACTTGGAATGTCTTGATGTGAACCTCGGAAGCTCCTGCAGGAGGCAGTAGAGGCTGGCTGTCAGACAGCAGAGCCTCAAAGTCCTTCTCTTTACCCATCTGTTGAGCCAGGGCTCTCATACTTGGGTACTGGATGTCTGCTCTGAAATGTAGAAGCATGAGACCCACTGAGCTACATATTAACGATGAGACCACATCATCTCACAGTCAGGATTAAAATGACTTGATTTTGATCAACAATGAACAATCAATTCTATATGAAAGTTTGTTAATGTCGATGTTGTTTATCCATCACTATTCACAAACCCTGATATCATCCCCCCCCCATGTATTCAAATCACATTTTATTGGTCACATATTTAGCAGATGTTATTGCGGGTGTAGCGAAATGCTTGTGTTCCTAGCTCCAACAGTGCAGTACTATCTAACAATTCACAACAATACACATACATATAAAAGTAAAAGAATGGAATTAAGAAATATATAAGAAATATGTATTGCATGGTATGTCAGAATATTACATAAAGTAAAAACTTTGTCATGGGCAATACTAACTAACCTGTAGAGTCTTGAGAAGTGCCTGTGGATCTTCATGGTATTGATCTGTTCCACCCCTAGCTGTCGCCTTCCCCAGCTCTCCTTAAACACCTCCAGCTGTTTGGTTAGGAGCAGGAACCCCTTCAACACAGACAGCACCTGGAGAGGGTCCTGGAGGGGACTAGAGGAGATCCCCTTCTCTTCTTCATCAACACTGTCATCCATACTGCTACCATCCTCCTAGTATTAAGACACAATACTGTCAGCCAGTGCAAAAAACCTGTTCACGGCGTTGCTTACAAGGTGCTTTTTCTGGCGGTAAACACATGTTACATACATGTTTAGGCCTACATGTGTTTTGAATGCAATTATGTACCTAGTAACCCATATATTTGAACACACCCCAAAGAAAAGATCTTCTAACACGCATGTAAATATACTTCCTCGGGCTTTCCACGTGAGTCCCCCGCCTTGTTGTCATGGAGACGTAGCGGTGCTGCCCCCCTCCCTCCGCTGTTCAAGACATCCTCCATTAGTAGAGACACGCCCAGGATCGCTCCATTGGCCTCCATCCTGCTGCGGTCACCCAGCCCACTCAGACACAGCTGGATACAAGCAGCATAAGACCATTAACATCCACAATATAGTCATTTAGCATTGCAGATACTCTTATCCAGAGCAGCTTACAATGCATTCAACCAAAATAGATACAACAATCACTATCATGATCATTTCTAGTTGCCTCTATTTGCTAAATCACTTGCTAGTAAGAACGGAAAAACAAGAAATATCATAAAGGAGAGTAGAGGTCTACCTGCATGCAGTACTCAATGGGTGGGATGCCCCAAATGTCTACAGAGTGCAATCCATGACACACCAGAAAACTTCTCCATGGGTACATCCTTTGAGCCTAGAGAGCACAAATACATGATGACCTCACAATTGTCTAAGAGTACAACCCTGCCTGAGCAGTGGGAAACGATCAAAAGTAGCATTAACTATACTGTGTTTCCCATTTACTCTGGGTAGTAACACAAACACTGTCTGGGCTTTAGAAATGTAAACTTTATTACAAACCCGGGGGCTGTGAGGCTCCATTGGCTCTGGTAAAGACAGTAGAGAACTGTGATTGGTTCTGACGCTGTCACTCAGCGCAGGGAGGGCGTGTCCCATGTTGTCACTCACGCTCTGATAGGCTACGATGTTACCAGAGGAGAGAAACGCCTCTCTGAGAGAGAGAGAGAGAGAGAGAGAGAGCGAGAGAGAGAGCATATCAAATACTTTGTGTTTTCACTTTTGGTTTCCATTGGTCCCATTGAAACGATTAAGCTAAATCAAGCTCAAGCGTTTGAAAGTTGTTGACACAATGTATTTGATCATGGTCTGGTTCTTATGCTAGGAACCCTCATACTCCATTACACTTACGTATCTAAACCTACTCACTGATGGCATATATCAACCTCTTCTACCTTTCTCCACTCACCTGATGAGGTGCCTCACAGCGGTGTCGTACTGCAAGAAGAGCACGTGTCTCCGTAGTTGCAGCAGGCGACCCACAGCCTCAGGGCTACCAGGGTCACAAAGAGAGTCAACCTGTTTCTGGATCTCCCACAGCTCCGCGCCTTAACGATAATAACATGGTCGTTTAGCAGATGCTTTCATCCAATGGGACTCACAGAACTGTCAACGTTGACAGTGACACGGATAGTATATGTGTTCCACGCGGAAATCAAACCCACTGAGCCATTGGAACCACAGGTCTCTTTATAACCAATGCATACCGATGCCTTCAGTGCCGCCCCAGTCAGCTGTAAGCTCTCCCCCTCCTGCTCCTCCTCCTCTCTTGGAGCTGAAGACTCCTGGGTTCCCCAGTCGGGCGAAACTGACCAGGTAATAGATGATGTCATGCAGGGCAGACACTATCTCCAGACTATGGTGAAGAGCCCGGCTACATGCCTGTAATGCAACAAAAGTAAACAAATTCAAGGTAAAGATCAACGTGCTCTATGCAGAGATCACCAACTAGATTCAGCCAAAGGCTGATTTTTTTATGGCTGGTCGGGGGCCGGAACATAGTTCGAAATAAATTTGTAGACTGCAAATTGACCGCAATAAGCCCAAACAGATGTTGCTTACGTTTGTATACGATCACGTGTCTTTCTATTATGAGTGGGAGTTAGGAAACCCTGCTCTAGAGTCTTAGAAACATTCCAAGGCCATGTTTTTGTTTTTTACTGATATCACAAGATCTAGTTTCAATCCACTACTCCATGCATGTGTCTGTCTGTGTCCATCTGTAGGTTAACATAATGTAAAGCAGGTTAGAACCTCTCACCGAGTCCTCCAGGGTTCTGAACATGAGGAGAACCTCAGTGTAGTGGGGGAGGAACCACAGGTTGAGGAACATTCTGCCGTCAGCTGACAGCAGGCGCCTGGGACGCCGCTGGAACTTCCTGTCCAACCAAGTGGAACAAAAATAATCTCTGACCTCCAACCGCAGAGACACTCCTAAAATATTCTCTCTGTCACCATATGCAAGGTTTTCTGAAGTAAGTATTCTTATAATTTCATGCTATAAAACGCTCTCTCACACTGGTTTTACCTGGGGTCAGGGTGAACACCTAGTCCTGAGTCCATATCACTTTTCAACTCATGGTCCTGGCCAATCAGGAAGTGGGACTGGCGGATGTCTGGCAGCTCGTCCAATAAGGTGGTCAGGCTGTGGTACAGGCCTATAATCTGCCCTCTCACACAACACTGGGACATACGCAAACTGAATCTAGGAAAACGTTGACAGACACAGAACACGTGTTACAGGTACACCTGGAGGAAAGTTAGACTTCAGGTAAATAAGTCCCCAAAATGTGATGAAACAATCAGGTCTCCTGTGAATAAACACTTCCAAAGGAGTCATGCTAGGAAGCTTCACTTTAGCATGTTTGAACATGGCAATCATGATTGTCAACTTCTACTAAAGATGTACTGTACTTTCGACAGAACTCAATAATCAGCCTCCTCTTGATTTTTGCTACTTCATCCTGCGGTGAAAGAGAAGGTCATGAAGGTAAACAATCAAACAGTCATATCTGAGATCCAACATAGCCCCTGCCCCCTCTGACCTCTATGACATTTCACTTACAGGGTTCATCATCACAACACCCATGATCTGTCTCCTCTTTATGAAAGAGTTCAACATCTCATCTCGTGGACCCACTTTCTCCAACTGGATGGAGACAAACGCCTCAGTCAGCCTTGAACAAACACAACAGTCAAATCACATAACATAATGATTATAATTAATAACTGTAATAATATTGATAATTACAAAACATGGCCATCATTGACCCTCCAACTCACCTCTCCCTGGTTCCTGCACCAGTTATCTTTGGTTCACTTGTATCTTTACGAACTTTGGGACTCTGCTTAGCTAAGGAGTTTGCATCGCCACTAGAACAAAGAACCTCCTAAATCAAAGAGAGAGAAAGAGAAGTAATTTGATCCCAGCAAACCGGCCACTGGATTAAAGTATATGTGTAGTGATGTAAGGTACCTCTGGAGAGCCTGTGAAAGTCTCTGACCAATAACATAGACATGCCTGCTTCACTGCACCAATCAGAGCGTTCTTCTGAGTCACCTGACAGGCCAGGGTCACCTGCAGGTTCTCTATGGCTGACCTATTCATGAGCTGGAGAGATGTAGAGAGAAGACATGGACTGAGGTGACACCTATAAGATCAAGTGCGAATCATAATGGTAATATCTCTTCATAAAGGGTAGGATCATGTCTTGACATTGATTTACACAAAAGCTGTACCCTCTTATCTCAACTCTGAATCAGGCCCAAAGTCTCAGTTGACCTTACATGCACTACTGCCTCTTCAGAGTAGAAGCTGAATTTTCCGATCTGGTTCTCATCAAGCTCCTGGATGCTCAGTGGAAACTTAGACGGAGTGTACCTACAGGAGTCGGGAATAACAAACATAAGAATATAGCTGCGAGCAGCAATAAATGGGGTTCACAGGATGACAGAAAGGACACATGATCAGGATAACAAAGCAAGCACTCTATCATGTAGGAACTCATGAGTCTAAATACAACATCTGGAGTGAATTTTAATACCTCAGCCATCCTTTGACCAATCCCTTAGCTTTTCTCAAACTAAGTTAAGACATGTACCATTGGCCTACAATCAGAATTTGGTGTCATTTGGTCTACGGTTCATGAGAAGAAGAGTTTTTGCATATTTTTTGCATATTTTAGCAAATTAGCATATAGTGTGGTATAGTGTGGTCATTTGAATGCATCAACGTATTTTCTCTCTTTAGGGGTTATTATTGTGACGAGTCCAAAGACCAAATGTGGAGTGAATATGACTTTTAGTCCACGAGAAGAAGATTTTTTTATGATTATTTTAAGCGTTACATAGTCAAAAAAAGTGAATTGTTAATAGTTCCCTTATTTTTCAAGGTCTACCTGTAGATATCATACAATTTACTAAGAAAGAAAAAGAAGTTAGCTGCACATCTATCTATGTTAGCAGAGTAACAGGTTAAAGAGGGTACCTGTCCATCCAGCTGTCGTCCTGCAGTAGTGCCGTAACAAACAGAGGTCTATGCGCTGCCTTGTCTCTCTGGACAGCAAATTCAAACTGCTCCGGGCGCACATACAGGTGGAACTCATCAAAGCCCAGCTCCAGAGCTTGTGTTTTGTATAACCTAGGAGAGCCAGACCATAATATGAACACTACAGAATGGACATTTTCATGTTTTATACCATAAACACATTTAGTAACACTTACCTCAAAGCCTGCAAATACAGTGACGATAATCTCAGCGTAATGTCGTTTAAAATTACATTTCCTGCAATTATATGCATTTTGCCATGGCTAATGCTGTGTTCCTCTGCTCAAACGTTATAACAAAATCAATGGGCGTGTGGATTGAATGCCC
Organism: Salvelinus fontinalis; assembly: GCF_029448725.1. Taxonomy (NCBI): domain Eukaryota; kingdom Metazoa; phylum Chordata; class Actinopteri; order Salmoniformes; family Salmonidae; genus Salvelinus; species Salvelinus fontinalis. Next base: position 39,240,188 of record NC_074679.1, read on the forward strand.
TTTTTTTATGTTATTCTCCCTGACTGTCTAGCTTTTCTTTGGTTGTTAGTTCTCAAAGATAGTATCATTTAATATATGCACTACCGTTCAAAAGTTTGGGTTCACTTAGAAATGCCCTTGTTTTTGAAAGAAAAGCAATTTTTTGTCCATTAAAATAACATCAAATTGATCAGAAATACAATGTAGACATTGTTCATGTTGTAAATGACTATTGTAGCTGGAAACGGGGGATTTCTTTATGGAATATCTACAAAGGCGTACAGAGGCCCATTATCAGCAACCATCACTCTTGTGTTCCAATGGCACATTGTGTTAGCTAATCCAAGTTGATAATTTTAAAAGGCTAATTGATCATTAGAAAACCCTTTTGCAATTATGTTAGCGCAGCTGAAAACTGTTGTTCTGATTAAAGAAGCAATAAAACTGGCCTTCTTTAGAATAGTTGAGTATCTGGAGCATCAGCATTTGTGGGTTCGATTACAGGCTCAAAATGGCCAGAAACAAAGAACTTTCTTTTGAAACTCGTCAGTCTATTCCTGTTCTGAGAAATTTCATGCGAGAAATTGCCAAGAAACTGAAGATCTCGTACAACGCTGTGTACAGTACTACTCCCTTCACAGAACAGCGCAAACTGTTTCTAACCAGAATAGAAAGAAGTGGGAGGCCCCGGTGCACAACTGAGCAAGAGGACAAGTACATTAGAGTGTCTAGTTTGAGAAACAGACGCCTCACAAGTCCTCAACTGGCAACTTCATTAAATAGTACCCGCAAAACACCAGTCTCAACGTCAACAGTGAAGAGGCGACTCGAGGATGCTGGCCTTCTAGGCAGAGTTGCAAAGAAAAAGCTATATCTCAGACTGGCCAATAAAAATAAAAGATTAAGATCACAGACACTGGGCAGAGGAAGATTGGAAAAAAGTGTTATGGACAGACGGATCTAAGTTTGAGGTGTTCGGATCACAAAGAAAATAAAAAGATGCTGGAGAAGTGCTTGACGCCATCTGTCAAGCATGGTGGAGGCAATGTGATGGTCTGGGGGTGCTTTGGTGCTGGTAAAGTGGGAGATTTGTACAGGGTAAAAGGGATCTTGAAGAAGGAAGGCTATCACTCCATTTTGCAACGCCATACCATACCCTGTGGACGGCGCTTAATTGGAGCCAATTTCCTCCTACAACAGGACAATGGCCCAAAGCACAGCTCCAGACTATGCAAGAACTATTTAGGGAAGAAGCAGTCAGCTGGTATTTTGTCTATAATGGAGTGGCCAGCACAGTCACTGGATCTCAACCCTATTGAGCTGTAGTGGGAGCAGCTTCACCGTATGGTATGTAAGAAGTGCCCATCAAGCCAATCCAACTTGTGGGAGGTGCTTCAGCAAGCATGTGGTGAAATCTCTTCAGAATACCTCAACAAATTGACAACTAGAATGCCAAAGGTCTGCAAGGCTGTAATTGCTGCAAATGGAGGATTCTTTGACAAAAGCAAAGTTTGAAGGACACAATTATTATTTCAATTAAAAATCATTATTTATAACCTTGTCAATGTCTTGACTATATTTCCTATTCATTTTGCAACTCATTTCATGTATGTTTTCATGGAAAACAAGGACATTTCTAAGTGACCCCAAACTTTTGAACGGTAGTGTATATTTATTTTTCAATATCTTTCTGGCCTTGAAGCCGATACGTAAAGCTTATTAAAGAGCAGTGATACAAGCAAGAGCAGTGCGCGTGTTTCTTATTTTCTCTCATCTTTTTCAACTGTTACCATGCACCTGCAAAAAAAGATAGCTCAGATTTGCGAGTGCCTTTTGAATTTTGGTCATTTAGGTTGACACTGAAACTGTTTTTCCATCCCGAAAATCACCACTTAGACGGCTCGCCTAAGAATTTTCATTACAGGAAAAACAAACTTTAATTAGCTCTAATGACTGTAATTTCCTCCATATTAAAGGGATAGTTTGAGATTTTGGCAATGAAGCCCTTTATCTACTTCCCCAAAGTCGGATGAACAAGAATAGCTAGCATGCTAACTGTTCCTGTAGACTTCCAGTCATTGCGCTAAAGCTAGTAAGCATTGGCTCATGAAACTACCTCTAACTTCCTTCATACTGGACGCAGAGACATAAAAATGGTATCCACGGTGGTATTCTGCTGCAGCTAGCAATATTCATAAAATAATAATAATAAATTTAAAAATTAAAAAAAATATATAAAATCGCAGACCCCCTGCAGTACATACCCCTGAAATAAGTAACTAACTACAATCAATATAGGAAGAATCAGCTCAACTGTGCCAGATGTGCAGTCTCTGCTGCTGACTCCATAAGGCGATGGCGGATGGTGACTAACTCCAGCAGCTTGGAGAAGGTTTCCACAGCAAAGAGCTGTTTCTCCTTCCCCTGCTTCATGTCCTGCTCCTCAGCCGACCTGATCAGAGAGACACCCACCGCTCGGACCAGGGAGGGGTCCTCCATGAAAACATCTGAAAACAACTGGAGCGAAAGAAAAAAAATATTGCTGATTGGTGCTGCGATCTGTTTGCAATCATTGCACATAGTTCACAAGAAGTCTGGAAGTTGTGGAGAGTGGGTAGGGGGTGTTGTGTTTGTATAATACTATTGTGCTGTGTTTCAGATATTGTTCAATGAAAAACATTGGACACAAAACAACATCGACCACCTTAAATGTCAGGTAAAATCTGGTCCCCACTGTTCATGTAATCTTATTCATTATGATTATGAGGATTAAAACGGGTTCTAGATCAGATAAACGTTGAATATGTGGCAGAAAGAAGGGAACTTTGTGGAAACGAACTCAGTCCAGCACAGGACTGGGTCACTTTCAGTTTCATTTCCTGTACACTCTGAGGTCTTCATGGTTAGTCCTGCCTCCTTAGCACACAAGACCCTCATAAACACTGTGAGATGGATAAAACAGCTGTCATACAGATACTCGACTCACATCCTTTTGAGTTTGAGAGCTATAGTAGGCCCCGGGAGGATCCAGGGAGTGCCAGTGCTGCAGAGCCCGCTGTAGGAGTCTCTGTTCCAGAGTGACTCTCTCCGTCACCCCCCTGGCACGGTGGAGCTGGCAGAGCTCAGTGTGAGCCTGGGTCAGGGCCTGGTACATTTCAGAGGCCAGGCTTAGGGAGTGGTGCACCTCCAGAAGGAACACATTCATCAGGGCAGGACTGGTAGCAAGAGAACAGACAGGCAGGGGTGTGCGCACACATTTTTATATTAGCTATTCATTTATACTGTTTAACATGTTAGTCTGTTTTGAGGTGATATCACATGACACTGTAATCAGTCTATAATTCATGGGTAGAACTAGGACTTGCCTGCCACCACCGAGGGACACCAGATGTTTGGCCACATAGTTAGGAGGAAGACCATAGTCACAAGGAGTAGCTCCCTGTCCCTGACCTCCTCTCCACACCCGATGGAGGTATTGCCGCTGACGATCTATCTAATAGTCAACATAACACAGTTAGAGAGACCTTTAGAACGCACGGCATGGAAAAGTGAATATATATTCGACTTCAAAACCTATTGCCTTTATTAGCTTTGCTAACGGGCTATCCCAGTCAATAGTCTATTCATGGTCCTTCAAGCCAGATACACCTGTTATGATTTAACTATCCACACTGGCATCAATAGCTCTCTAGGCTGTGCCACAATTTTTCAGAAGCAATTACTTGGTTGTCCAGCACGGCTCTGATGAGTTGCTGGTGTGTCTGCATACAGACCATCTCTGCCCGGTAGGCCTGAACAAAGTACTCTGCTCCCATGTCCAGGTGTAGTCGAGGCCTTCTGTGCATGATGTCTGTGATGACCTGAGCCAAGGAGAACCTCTCTTCTGGTCCTGTCACATGCTGGTAGGCCTCAATATAGCAGTTCAACAGCTGGAAATTAACAGAGGGGGGGGCATGGTTCAAGTAATGACACGCAATATACTGGACTTAAAATAAACTGATTACCGCCTGGGTCGTGTTCGTTAGGCATCAATGAGAAGAAAACAGACTGAAACAGGGAGGGACTAAATGTCCAATGAGAAATATGAATTTTGGTTTTCCGTTTCAGAACATTTTAAGATGTTTTCTGTTTTGTGCCCTAATGAACACGGCCCTGTTCAGCATATTTACTAACCTGCACTTTGCTCTCCAAAAAAGCAGCTTCGCATGTCCACAGGTCTAGGAGAACTGCAACTCTATCCATATCTGTCTGAGCCCAGGAAGAGTGGAGGTCTGTCGTTGCAGAGCTATGTGACCTCTCAGACTGACCCTTGACCCTGCCTCCCTCAGACTGGCCCTTGACCCTCCAACTACTCCTCTGGATGTAGTGTGAGCCCAGAAGAGTCAGTGTGTCTTCCAGCTCCTCCAGGTCCTTCAGAGCCACGTCGTACACCACGTAGAGCCCTCGCTGGTCCTGGGTGTGGACGTATCGCTCCTCAGTGGTGTAGAAATCATGAAGATTCTCCACCTCTGGGTACTCCATGAACTCGGAACAGTGAACCTGTAGTCACAGTAACACCGATATCAATTCCCTAATGAACCTTTGACATAGCAGATGCACTCGCTCGATCACTCACTTACTCACTCACTCATGCACACACACAAACACACACGTGCACACGCACGCACACACACACATTGACAAACACATTCATACTACACAGACGGGAGGCAGGTTAAGAGCGTTGGGCCAGTAACCGAAAGGTTTCAGTTTCGAATCCCCAAGCTGACTAGGTAAAAAATCTGTCTACGTACCCTTGAGCAAGGCACTTAACCCTAATTGCTCCTGTAAGTCGCTCTGGAGGAGAGCGTCTGCTAAATGACTAATATTTACATCACAACTTCTGCTACCAGACTCTTATTATGATTGGACAATTGAACACTTGCCCCCCCCAAAACACGTGTAAATATTGGACGACACTTAGAAAAAAGGGTTCCAAAAGGGTTCTTCGGCTGTCCCCATAGATCTGTTTTTGGTTCCAGGTAAAACCCTTTTGGGTTCCAGGTTGAACTCCTTCGGGTTCAATGTAGAACCCTCTGTGTAAAGGAAACTTTACATGAAGCTCAAAAGGTTTCTACCTGAAACCAAAAAGGGTTATTCAAAGGGTTCTCCGATGGGGACAGTCAAAGAACCCTTTTATGTTCTAGATAGCATCGTTTGTTCTAAGAGTGTATAATGTGTGCTTTCCAGTATAATACTTATGCTAAAATGTTTATTCTATTCTACTGAGCCATTTACTTTGTGTTCTTATTCTTATGTGTGGTGGAAATTCTACCTTTAACTAATAACGAGGAGAGGCAAAATCAATCATCAATCAAGGTATTACTTTTATTAAAAACGTATTATAATAAGGAGGCTGGTCGTCCCATCCCCGCAGGTGAGATGGAGTGAAAGGCCAAAAACAGACAGAGTACAGGAGCATTATATAGTCAAGCTACCCCATGCAAGCATCTGCAAAACATGCGACCCTATGTATGTGTATGAGTCTGTTGCAAGTGAGTGAGGACAACAGGGGCCAGAATGACAGGAACCAGGCATACTTCCTCTAACCGTAGCTCCACAGTTCCCCCAAGTTTAACAGGGTTTAACAGAAGATTTCCCTCAAATATGTTTTTTATTTTTTTTATCCCATTTTCTCCCCAATTTTCGTGGTATCCAATCGCTAGTAATTACTACCTTGTCTCATCGCTACAACTCCCGTACGGGCTCGGGAGAGACGAAGGTCGAAAGCCATGCGTCCTCCGAAGCACAACCCAACCAGCCGTACTGCTTCTTAACACATTTAAGTCATTTAGCAGACGCTCTTATCCAGAGCGACTTACAAATTGGTGCATTCACCTTATGACATCCAGTGGAACAGCCACTTTACAATAGTGCATCTAGATCTTTTAAGGGGGAGGGGGGGGGGGCGCGCCTCCAACCCGGAAGCCAGCCGCACCAATGTGTCGGAGGAAACACTGTGTACCTGGCCCCCTTGGTTGGCGAGCACTGCGCCCGGCCCGCCACAGGAGTCGCTGGAGCGCGATGAGACAAGGATATCCCTACCGGCCAAACCCTCCCTACCCCGGACGACGCTATGCCAATTGTGCGTCGCCCCACGGACCTCCCGGTCGCGGCCGACTGCGACAGAGCCTGGGCGCGAACCCAGAGACTCTGGTGGCGCAGTTAGCACTGCGCCACCCGGGAGGCCCTCCCTCAAATATGTTTGATTATCTTTTATTGCTGTTGCATTGTCAAGAAGGAACCTGCAAGTGAGCATTTCGTTGGTGTCACGTTTCTGACCTTATTTCCTTTGTTTAGTCTTTATTTAGTTGGTCAGGACGTGAGCTGGGTGGGTATTATCTATGTTGTCTGTTTCTATGTGGGGTTTCTTGTTTGGCCTGATATGGTTCTCAATCAGAGGCAGGTGTTAGTCATTGTCTCTGATTGGGAACCATATTTAGGTAGCCTGTTTTTGTGGTGTGTTTTGTGGGTGATTGTTCCTGTTCGTGTGTTCATCTGCTCTGTGTTCACTAGTTCTGGACTGTAGCGTCTTCGGTTCTTTCTGTCAGTTTGTTGTTTTTGTTCGTTGTTTAAGTAGCCTATTAAAGTATGGATTATCATCACGCTGCAGTTTGGTCCTCCTCTCTTTCACCCGAAGACAGCCGTTACAGTTGGACGGTGTACATCATGTGTATCCCATACATAAGACTAATAAAACTTCAAACTTGATAGTTCACAAGAAGTCTGGAAGTTGTGGAGAGTGGGTAGGGGGTGTTGTGTTTGTATAATACTATTGTGCGGTGTTTCAGATATTGTTAAATGAAAAACATTGGACACAAAACAACATCGACCACCGTAAATGTCAGGTAATATCTGGTCCCCACTGTTCATGTAATCTTATTCATTATGATTATGAGGATTAAAACGGGTCCTAGATCAGAGAAACTTTTTGAATGTGTGGCAGAAAGAAGGGAACTTTGTGCAATCGAACTCAGTCCAGCACAGGACTGGGTCACTTTCAGTTTCATTTCCTGTACACTCTGAGGTCTTCATGGTTAGTCCTGCCTCCTTATCACACAACACCCTCATAAACACTGTGAGATGGATAAAACAGCTGTCATACAGGTCTCAGACGTGAGGAGAGGAAGGAGAGCAGCACCAGAGCACCAGCAAACTGTAAGTTACTGTAAATATAACATATTTTATGTGTTCGTTTGTGTGATCTTGTTCGTCTATATCAGGTGTGTATACTTACTTAAGAGCCACTGAACAGTGTGTTTTTTCTGTTGCTCATTAGAAAAACAAGATTTCAGGCTTAGAGGTGTGTTTCCTGACCGATTCTGCGTTTGGTTAATGATGTTTGTCCCTAATGAGACACGGAAGCCTAATCCATGTCTCATACATATGCAAACAAAGTCGGAACTGCGGTGCAGGTCTGTCTCACTGTCTATGTTTGTAATGGCTGTCTCTCTCCTCATCCTCGGACGAGGTGAGGAGAGAAGGATCTTCAGACCAAAATGCAGCTTGAGGGAAATAAGCCATCTTTTTATTTATAACGCTGATGGCAACACGAAAAACAAAACACTTTCAAAAATACAAAACAAGAAAACGACGTAGACGAAACCTGAACATAAACTTACATAACTAACACGTAACACTTACGGACAGGAAACATACTACATCGAAACGAAACGAACAACCGAACAGTCCCGTATGGTGCAAGACATAACACAGAATACGGAAGACAATCACCCACAAACAAACAGTGAGAACGCCCTACCTAAATATGACTCTTAATTAGAGGAAAACGCAAACCACCTGCCTCTAATCAAGAGCCATACCAGGCAACCCAAAACCAACATAGAAACAGATAACATAGACTGCCCACCCAAAACACATGCCCTGACCATAAACACATAAAAAAACAACATAAAACAGGTCAGGACCGTTACAGAACCCCCCCCTCAAGGTGCGAACGCCGGGCGCACCAGCACAAAGTCCAGGGGAGGGTCTAGGTGGGCAGTTGACCACGGTGGTGGCTCCGGCTCTGGACGCTGTCCCCACACCACCATAGTCACTCCCCGCTTCTGTCTTCCCCTCCCAATGACCACCCTAAAACTCACATCCCCTAAATAAACGGCCAGCACCAGGAGAAGGGGCAGCACCGGGAGAAGGGGCAGCACCGGGACAAGGGGCAGCACCGGGACAAGGGGCAGCACCGGGACAAGGGGCAGCACCGGGACAAGGGGCAGCACCGGGACAAGGGGCAGCACCGGGACAAGGGGCAGCACCAGGATAAGGGGCAGCACCAGGATAAAGACCAGCACCGGGATAAGGGGCAGCACCGGGACAAGGGGCAGCACCGGGACAAGGGGCAGCACCGGGACAAGGGGCAGCACCGGGACAAGGGGCAGCACCGGGATAAGGGGCAGGTCCCGGCTGATATACTCTGGCAGATCCTGGCTGAGGGACTCTGGCAGGTCTATGCAGGCTGACGGCTCTCGACGCTCATGGCAGGCTGACGGCTCTCGACGCTCATGGCGCTCTGACGGCTCTGGCTGCTCATGGCTCTCTGACGGCTCTGGCTGCTCATGGCTCTCTGACGGCTCTGGCTGCTCATGGCTCTCTGACGGCTCTGGCTGCTCATGGCTCTCTGACGGCTCTGGCTGCTCATGGCTCTCTGACGGCTCTGGCAGATCCTGTCTGGTTGGCGGCTCTGGCAGATCCTGTCTGGCTGGCGGCTCTGGCAGATCCTGTCTGGCTGGCGGCTCTGGCAGATCCTGTCTGGCGGGCGGCTCTGGCAGATCCTGTCTGGCGGGCGGCTCTGGCAGATCCTGTCTGGCGGGCGGCTCTGGCAGATCCTGTCTGGCGGGCGGCTCTGGCAGATCCTGTCTGGCGGGCGGCTCTGGCAGATCCTGTCTGGCGGGCGGCTCTGGCGGATCCTGTCTGGCGGGCGGCTCTAGCGGCTCCTGTCTGGCTGACGGCTCTGTAGGCTCATGGCAGACGGGCGGCTTTGCAGGCTCATGGCAGACGGGCGGCTTTGCAGGCTCATGGCAGACGGGCGGCTTTGCAGGCTCCTGGCAGACGGATGACTCAGATGGCGCTGGTGAGACGGATGGCTCAGATGGCGCTGGTGAGACGGATGGCTCTGGCCGGATACGGCGCACTGTAGACCTGGTGCGTGGTGCCGGAACTGGAGGCACCGGGCTAAGGATAAGCACCTTCCTACTAGTGCGGGGAGCAGGAACAGGGCACACTGCATTCTCAAAGCCCACTCTATACCTGATGCGAGGTACCGGCACTGGTGACACCGGGCTGAGGACAAGCACATCAGGATTAGTAGGGGGAGAAGATACAGTGTGTACAGGGCTCTGGAGACGCACTGGTAGCTTAGTGCGTGGGGCCGGAACTGGAGGCACCGAACTGGATACACGCACTACAGAGAGAGTGCGTGGAGGAGGAACTGGGCTCAGGATACGCACTGGTAGCCTAGTGCGTAGTGTAGACACTGTAGGTACTAGGCTGGGGCGGGGAGGTGGCGCCGGAAATACCGGACCGTGGAGGCGTACTGGCACTCTTGAGCATTGAGCCTGCCCAACCTTACCTGGTTGAATGCTCCCGGTCGCCCGACCAGTGCGGGGAGGTGGAATAACCCGCACCGGCCTATGTAGGCGAACCGGGGAAACCATGCGTAAGGCCGGTGCCATGTATGCCGGCCCGAGGAGACGCACTGGAGACCAGACGCGTTGAGCCGGCCTCATGACACCTGGCTCAATACCCAATCTAGCCCTACCAGTGCGGGGAGGTGGAATAACCCGCACTGGGCTATGCACTCGTACAGGAGACACCGTGCGCTCTACTGCGTAACACGGCGCCTGCCCGTACTCCCGCTCTCCACGGTAAGCCTGGGAAGTGGGCGCAGGTCTCCTACCTGCCCTTGGCCCACTACCTCCTAGCCCCCCCCCAAGAAATTTTTGGGAATTACTTACGGGCTTTTTGGGCTTCCGTGCCAGACGCGTTCCCTCATAGCTCCGGTTCCTCTCTCCGGTAGCCTCTGCTCTCCTCAGTGCCTCCAGCTGTTCCCATGGGAGGCGATCCCTACCAGCCAGGATCTCCTCCCATGTGTAGATACCTTTTCCGTCCAATAAATCGTCCCATGTCCATTGCTCCTTCTTCTCCTGTCCCTTACTCCGTTTAGTTTTCCCTTGCCGCTTGGTCTTAGCGTGGTGGGTGATTCTGTAATGGCTGTCTCTCTCCTCATCCTCGGACGAGGTGAGGAGAGAAGGATCTTCAGACCAAAATGCAGCTTGAGTGAAATAAGCCATCTTTTTATTTATAACGCTGATGGCAACACGAAAAAACAAAACACTTTCAAAAATACAAAACAAGAAAACGACGTAGACGAAACCTGAACATAAACTTACATAACTAACACGTAACACTTACGGACAGGAAACATACTACATCGAAACGAAACGAAACGAACAACCGAACAGTCCCGTATGGTGCAAGACATAACACAGAATACGGAAGACAATCACCCACAAACAAACAGTGAGAACGCCCTACCTAAATATGACTCTTAATTAGAGGAAAACGCAAACCACCTGCCTCTAATCAAGAGCCATACCAGGCAACCCAAAACCAACATAGAAACAGATAACATAGAATGCCCACCCAAAACACATGCCCTGACCATAAACACATAAAAAACAACATAAAACAGGTCAGGACCGTTACAATGTTATTGGATAGAGGGCAATCGCTGCAGCTGTTCACCCCATGTTAGTGGGCAAATGGACATCGTCAAATCGAAACCCCACCTTCATTTACCCGTTGTGACGCACAGATGTTCCAAACTCCGTTCTTAGACGAGACTGACTTTATGACCCAAATGATCCTATTTACACTTTGTAGTACATTTGGACACTAGGATAACTGTTTGAGACTCAAATCGATGCCACATTCTACGGGATTTGTTGCTTTTTCAAGGCAGTATCTAAAAGGTTGAACACTGTGATGATACAATGCTAGTATTAGTTAAGAACAGCTGGCATGTTGTAAGGGTTATGTGTCCATGCCCACAGTGTGGACAGAGCCACTAAACATATTTGTCATACCCATTCGCACCCTTTTTCTACCATAAAAGCGTTGTAAGAGATTGCCCTCTATTTATTACACAACATGGTTGAATATTTTCTTTAAAGACCCAGGGCAGTTGTTTTTTTAATCTCAATATCAAATCATTTCTGGGTAACAATTATAAGTTTCCATTAAAATGGCCGAAAATAAACAAAAATGTTTTTTTTTTGCAAAAACTATTTCTCAAGCAAGAATTTTGCTAGGACTGTCTGGCAGTTGTCCGAGTGAGGGACTTAAGAGGAGGGGACTCATGCGATGGATATTTAACCTGAAAACTAACTGTTATTGACAGAGAGTTAGAACTCTCTTTGCTATTGGTGTATTAACAATCTAAAACTCCACCCATGCAAAACCTGCTGATTAGAAGGTTCTGGCTAAATTGTACTTCCAACAAGCAACTATTCAGAAATAACACTGAACACATTTTCTTCACACGTTTATAGAGTTAGTTTTATCAATATTATACAAAACACAGGTAAAGCAGAATGTTGACTGCACTGGGCCTATAAAGTTCCATGGTATACACTATCACCTCGAGCGGCAAGATGTTCTTTACCATTCGGCCATCAGATTTGCCACCAATGCTCCTTATAGGACACATCACTGCACTCTATACACCTCCGTAAACTAATCATCTCTGTATACCCATCGCAAGACCCACTGGTTGATGCTTATTTATAAAACCTTCTTAGGCCTCACTCCCCCGCATCTGAGACATCTACTGCAGCCCTCATCCTCCACATACAACACCCGTTCTGTCAGTCACATTCTGTTAAAGGTCCCCAAAGCACACACATCCCTGAGTCGCTCCTCTTTTCAGTTCGCTGCAGCTAGCGACTGGAATGAGCTAGCTAGCTGCACTCTTACTGACAGCTGTAGCTGCGTGATGCCTTGTTCTCTCTACCTTCCCTTTGTGCTGTTGTCTGTGCCCAATAATGTTTGTACCCTGTTTTGTGATGCTACCATCTTGCCGTTATGTTGTGTTGCTACCATGCCGTGTTGTCATGTGTTGCTGCCTTGCTATGTTGTTGTCTTTATTGTAGTGTTGTGTTGTCTCTCTTGTTGTGATGTGTGTTTTGTCCTATATTTATATTGTATTTATTTTTTATTTTTAATCCCAGGCTCCCGTCCCCGCAGGAGGCCTTTTAGTAGGCCGTCATTGTAAATAAGAATTTGTTCTCAAAAGACTTGCCTAGTTAAATAAAGGTTAAATAAAAATTTATTAATTAATCAAATATTATGGGATTATGGGATTATGCACACAATCACACCTACTAAAGTTCTCTCTCTCTCTCAAGGGCACCACCATGGTTCGAGCTACGTTGAACACTATGGCAGATCTAAGACGTTCTGGGTTTGGTCGTCACTTGCCCAGGCATGGACTCAAGCTCCTGTTCTGGTTCGCAAAGAATTACATCGACTTTGATACCATGGGTGAAATGGTTGCAAGATACAACCCCAACGAGGGGGGCTTTGATTTCCATCCCTTCCAGAACAGACCAGAGTGGGACTGCAGCAATGTGACCACAACTATATCTGCAATTTCCTGCAATTCCCCGCTCCCAGATAACGTCCACCCATACTATATAGTGGGCAACCTGAATCTGGAAGAATCCAATTGCCTTCCTCAGTATGTCAGAAAAGACTTTACTGGTGACCAAGACGACAGTAACATGGATCGCCTCATCATCAGTCTGCGTCCAGACGGGACTGTGGATAAGGTTTATGTGACCCAGCATGACGATGACGGTCTGAGTTTTGACCCTGACAACACCTACCGCGTCACCAGGGGTCTGCTCAGGGAGATCCGTGACCTAAAGCTGCGTAAGTTCCTGAAACAGGCAGGTTATAGCAACCGCCAGCCAATCATATACATGAATGATTATGAGGACATTCTGAGTTATTTTGAAGACTTCTTGATACTGTAGTGTAGTACAGAGCTCTGTAACCATGATTCCACTATTGATCTGATTCTGAAGTGAAAGGACAGGACAGGAAAACAGCAGTATAGTTTTGCTTAGCCTTTTGCAATGTGTATTATATAGGTCAACTGATTGTATTTTCATTGTATGCTGTTGTAACCCCCTCCTGTCTTATTCATTGTTTTGTCATTTAGCTTTTTCGTGATGAAATCGATTTTTGAATAAAAAATTATCTATTTAGCATTACTATGCTATTGGTAATACAAAAAAGATAAATATTTTCTATACAACATTATTGTATGTGTGTGTGTCTTGTGTGTGTCTAGCTCATGCAAATCCTATGTTATGAATAGTGCCTCTTGACTCTACCATAATACCTTTCTGTAAAAAACAAATCGGTGTAGTAAAAACTACGTTTTTCCTGTGTTTTGTATAATTTGTACAACAGCTGATTAAACTAACACTGTAAAAAAAAATATGCAAATGTGATCAGTGTTATTTTCTGATAAATGCTATTTGAAAATACGATCGACACAGGACCTGGTTTTGCATGGGTGGAGATTTGGCGTGCCTCGTGAAATCCTCAGGCAGTATAAGTTAATCGACCAATAACAAATGGAGTCCCAAACCAGAAGAGGAACAACTTTGTGGAATGAAACAGCCCAGGGTCAGATGACCAGGCTGCAAGGGTTACCAGAACTACTTGGCTGTAACTCACACTCTCGGGCCCGTATTCACAAAGCGTCTCAGAGTGGAGTGTAAACACACGAAAAACGCCATTCTGACCCTTTATTATTTAAGGCAAGTGGTTACACTGCTTTTGAGGAAAAATGTGTTGATAGTTCAGGGAGCATTATTTTAGTCAACTCTAATGATGAGCGTTTACTCACTTATTTTCTTCACCCCTACAAATCACTAATGTCATTAATGTCTCAGGTTGTACTGTAGCTGTGATGCCTTACCTTGTAGTCAACAGGAGTGTTGTGGCTGTAGAGGTGAGAGCCCAGACCTCCGACTGTCCCACTGCACCCTCTGGCCGCATTCATCCAGCTTGACTCCTCAGTGGTGCTGACCAAACCTCCTCCTCCTGCTGCTCTTCCTCCTCCTGCTCCTCCTTCTCCCGCTCCTCCTCCTCCACATGCTCCTCCTCCCTCCACACGCATCCCAGCTGTGTCAAAAGTCAGGGTTCTCTCGATGGACCTCAGGTAGTTTAGAATGCCTAGGGAGATGCGCTATAAGGGAGAGAGGATGGGTAAGACAGCTCAGCCTCCAGATGGAATGGCAGGGTAAATAATATGTACCAGTAGATAATGGATAGCAGTTCAGCATCCCAACAGAGACTCACCGGGGAAGAGAGGACAGCTCAGGGTTCAGTGGGAGCGACAGGAGTATTAGAGAGCAGTCCCTAACAGTCTAAAAGTCTACCCTGAACTCCCTTGTGGTCTTGTGTGGCGCTAGCTACGCCAAGGTCATCGTTTCAATTCCAGCTGCAATCATGCAAGTCTCTTTGGATGAAGCTCACCTGCAGTTCCCTGATCTTGAGGTGTCGAAGGTAGAGGAGTGACAGGTAGGCTCCCCTGGCTGTGACGGTGTCTGAGGTACCCTCCTGGCCCTCATCCAAACCCAGCAGCTGCATGCTGCTCCGGTAGCTATAGCTGGGACGAATGAGAGAGAAGGGACGCCAAATAAGCAAAAGGCATTCCGTTTTAATCCAAATGAGGTCCACATTCAAGTGATCCTATTCTGTCCTTCTTAATAATGTACTTTTCATTTATTTTCTTGACTGAAGTGGTTCTGCTCTTTGTGTTGCTTTTATCCTGTCCTCCACATCCACTGGATTCCTAACAGGGAAAAAATGCTAATTGTGGTTATAATGAACCCAGACACAATCCATTTTACATGATGAAAAAGCATGTTGCCTTTGTAGCACACATAATCACATCTCTGACTAGGTAATACATGCCTGATAAAGATTGGCAGCGCTGTAAATGCTGGTCCAGATCTGCAAGGTGTTCTGTCTGTTGGTGTGTGATGATGTCAGCGATGATGAGGGCTGGATGGCCTGAGGGTCACATACCTGGGAAGCATGCTCCCTCAGGGCCTCAGTCACTACGACAGGATCTGACAGCTGGGGAGGGAGAGAGTGAGGGAGAGAAAGAGAGAGAGAGAGGTGTCACTGTGAGTATGCAAAATAACACATGATTGAATGTAATCGTTGTTAGCCCATACTTCGATACACGATACAAGCTATAGAGATGAACGTTAATAGGTCATTTATAAAATCCCTCCTTTAGGTGTCAGACTGTTTACCTGGAGGAACCTGCGTTGAGTCCTTAGCAACTCATCATAAGACTGGAGCTCCTTCAGCTTAGTGACAAGTTTCTGTTGCCAGGGATCCCGTTTGGGCTTCACCTGTTTTGTTAGTGTTTAGTCAAAAAAGAAACATTAGGGATTGAATTTAAGGATTTGGGGCACTGGTCAGCCGGGCTAGTAGGCCGCAATTTTTTTTTTGCCTAGGTCCAAAATCTGTGCCGTGCCATATTTGGAAATACAACATTTTACTAGTTTGCCACATTTTCTTCTAGCCCAGTCTGAAAAGTACTAGCCTCTGGATAAAGGGCTAGCTTAATTCCCCTCCCTTATATATCAACGTTCCTGACACCTTTTCTTCAATCATCTCTGAACTAACTTGTTAGCACTTCAAGTGTTATCAAACCAAGTACTATGCAGGACAAGGATTGACAGGAGAGAGATCACGACAGAGACCGGGACAATCCCTCTCTCTCCAGACCTGAATGTACGGTATCCAGTTAGCGTTCTTCCTCAGAGCCATGGTGCTCCTCTTCCTCCCCCACTGTCCCTCTACAGCCTCTGTCCCATCATACTGGAGGAAGGTCTTCATCACCTCCTGCTGTCTGAAGATCACCCTGAACTCCTTTGAGATCTGACCAACAAACAAAGGACCAGATTCAGAGTTGAGATAAATGCGAACAGCTCAGACGTTCGCATAACTTATTCATTGACGTCAATGAGAAACGTACACGAAATTGAGGTTTGGTGTGCGGATCTACACAAAGAGAGTGCACTACGAACCAAGTAACTTGAAATGTATGTTTCAAAGGTACTACCATGCTGAAGAGCTCCATCTCCTCTGCAGTGTTCCTGATGTTTTGGGTGTCGTAGGGCAAACGGAAGTAGGAGACCAGGCTTTGTAGTTCTGGGAGGAACTCCTCCAGTTTCACAGTGTGCATGGGAACTTGGTTAGCCAGTCTAAACATCCCTACGGAAAGGAACGATCACGAGCATGAATGAATCTCTTTTGTAGCCGCATGTAGAGTTATATCTAGTTCAAGTATCTAGTTCAATATCTAGCTCATTTAAATGTAGAGGTTCAATAAGGTAGCAGTCAATGTTAGTGTTTACCCTCAAGCCCAGGAAAGACTTGGTCTTTATCTTCTGAAGATGTGTGGACAGATTCAATCAGCACTGGGGAACTTGATGGGGAATTCCTTAATAACTCAGAATAATCTTTATCCCTCTTCTCAGTGGCTGGGATGTAGTGGATCACCTGTAACCCATCATATAGTGTGAGGTAACAAACTGTCCTATTTCTAAATAAATCTGTTACACGGTATTCATCCACCCATCCCAAAAGTCAACCAAGCTTTGGGGTGCATCTCAGTAGTCTAAAGTGACTTCCTCTCCTTGTCTCTTTTTCTTTATCTGCTCTAATCTAAACTAGCCTTTGATTTCAGCTACATGGCGATGAAGGAGAGGAGACGAGTAGAGGAAGACACTTTAGACCATTGAGATGCAGCCATAGGATGCACCCTGAATGGTACCTTCTTCCCTATATGGAGCACTACTTTTGACCAGAGTCCTATGAGCCCTGGTCAAATGTAGTGCACTATATAGGGAAAAAGTTTCAATTTGGGACATACTCATAGGGCAACGTAGTGAAAAAGCAATGTGTTAAGTGAAAATTGTACCATAAACCTCATTGTAATCTGGCAACGAGATTTAATTTGAAACTTTTTTTCAACAATGTGCATTTCAACAAAGAGGCAACTATTTATATATCGCTTAATCTCCTCCGTATAATGCACATTGTTCAAATTATTTCACAGTGCCAGATTACAATGAGGTTTACGGTCAATTTTGCACTTAACAAGTTACTGTTGCGCTACAAAAACCTCGCCCATAGTCTCTCTGATGGACTTACTGTCAGGAAGTGGTGGATGGTCTTGGAGGCATGCAGGTGACAAACCAGCCAGGTGAGGTAGATGGTCACATCTTCCTGGGTGACCGCGTTGATGGGGTTGCCCCGCCCTGTCAGGACCTTCTCCCTGGAAACAGCCAGTCTCCTGGCCCGCTGGACAGCATCCTCATACTCACTGACCAGGTTTGATACCTGGGCCTAGTGGAACAGTATGGTGAAAGAACACACCTGACCTGGGTTCAAATAGTATTTGTTTTCTTTCAAATAATTTAGTGCTTGATTTAGCTTTCCTGTTGGAACACCACAGAGATCAACTGTTCATGTAAAAAGGATTTATTGATTGATCGATTATCCTCTATTACTCACAATAAACTAAGGTGATTTATTAAATATCAAAGTGCCAGGTTACCTTGTAGAATGGATACAGCTGCTCAATGATGTGGGAGTGACGACAGAACCGTCTCCATCTCAGCATCAGCAGGTACTTGATCTGAGCCAACTGGGTGCATCGGTCTGCATAAAACTACCATAAATACACTGAGTGTACAAAACAAAACACCTTCCCAATTTTGAGTTGCACCCCCTTTTGCCCTCACAACACCTTCAATTTGCAGGGCAGCCGTGGGGCCCTAAGCGTCACCAATGTGATCCCAATGACATTATAATCAGCACAGTTGATACCTGGTGCAGGAGAAGAGGCAGACTCTCAGGTGTGTATTCCAGGCTTAGGCAGCTTTGCAGCTCTCTCTGTAGCACATTAGACAGAGGCACCACTGGCAGTGCTTCTGCCACCTGAAGACCTCTCCTCAGGACCTGCTCTCTCTCCATACGAAAGTACGATACATCTTTAGGAACTGGAACTGAGCTATAGTACGATGAAAAAAATATATAGAATGCAGTAGAAAACAATAAAATACAAAATAACATTTACAAAAAAGACAGCCAGTATCAAACAGACAAAATCACAATCACTGGCATTTTAACTAGGCAACTTTATTTTGCTCACAGACCTCCCTCATATCCATGTGTCCATCTATACCTGTAAGACTTGGAGGGTGTTTCCAGGGGAGTTCCATTCTCCTCTATTTCAGTTCTGAGAGCCGACAGCTGGACAGACAACTCTGCTTCCATCTGCTTCACCTTGGCAGTGGAGGAGACTTTGTACCCCACCTTGGACATGATGGGATGTCCTGGATACTATATAAGTAACAAACTCCAAAAGGTCATTTATGTACCACAGCAAAATCAAGCGGCATAACTCTATTGGTGGTGTTATCCAATCAAAACATCTGAGGAGAGATATTGCTGTTTGGGGGGGGGGGGTTATATAAAAAAAATTAGTAGTAGTTAGATTTCTCAATAGGTCTTCCAAAACAGAAAATGCCTTAATAACTGAATCATTGGCTCCTGAAAACAACTCCAAACTGGTTCCCAAGCGTGTTGTCCAGAGTCACCATGGAGACTATGGGGCCATAAAAGTCTAAACAGACCTATACATACTTTTGAACTCTAGAGGGCACCAGAACTTCAATAACGCCCCTTGATCCAACAGGATTGCTGACCTATGCAAATCTGAATTTTCTGACAGACAAGGACCATATGCCAAAATGTGTGTTTCAAATGTATCAATTTGTGGTAATATCTGTCTGTGCTGTTTCTTTCATTGGTGAATACACTTCTCTTTGAATAATTTCAAGGGAGATAAATACACTATGCTCTTGTAAAATATTTTCAGTGATAATATTTTTAGCCGATTTTTGTTTTCCAAAAAGAATAAAGACAATCACATCACTCAATGAAATCACAATGATAAACTTCTGTTTTAAATTTCCAAAGCAATGATCAGCAATTTAGATAAGTCAGGTGTACCTTGCAGCAATACAGTGCAATGATCTCTTGGTGGTAGATATTTACCCTACTGTACATTTCAAATACTTCATTATTCTATTATCAGCTCCCCTAGCTGGATTTAAATAGCTCAACATGCTCACTTCTCTTGGATACAGGAAAGCCGATTGGCTCCAACAGAGGATGGGCACATCCAATAAAAAATTGTCACAAGGTGCACTTCTACCAATAAATACTCAAGGACAAGGGAGTTTCATAATTCCTTTGTCACCAGCAGGAGAAGAGAGGTTGTGATAGCCTGGACTGAACTGCATGGTGACTGTGATTGTGGATGGAGGATTAACAAGAAAGCAATATCCTGGTGCCCCCTTGAAATCAAATAATGTTTTGGGGGAGGCAGGTAGCCTAGTGGTTAGAGTGTTGGGCCAATAACTAAAAGGTTGCTGGATCAAATCCCTGAGCTGACAAGGTACACATCTGTAAAAACCCACTGTTCCCTAGTAGGCTGTCATTGTATATAAGAATTTGTTCTTAACTGACTTGCCTGGTTAAATAAAAAAACATGGCCTTGTTATTGAATTTATGAATCAAGTGTGCATCCACACACCATACTATTCCTATCCCAAAAAGGCAGTACTCAGTTTTATTTTTAACCATCTGGTAGCTATCAATCCCCCATTTTAAGATGGCATGTTTCCCTAGCAACCATTTTCTATAGCATGATGTCTGAGGACAAAGGACATATAGGAAATCGAACAATGTTCTTAGAAGAAGGCTCCCTTTTGTCTTCAAACATTTTGCTATATAAATTCAATCCATTTTTGCTAGGTTACGCTTGCAGTAGCAGTGGAGTATTTGAGTATTTAAAAAAAAAAAATACATGTTGAGATTGATAGAAATATTCAATACAATAAAAGACCGAGACACATTTTCAAGACGATTATAGTGCTTCACAAAGCTTTTATTTACATGCACCATTTCTTAGACCTACGTTACATCATCCAAAGTGAAAATACATAAGGGAATGCCAACAAACATCAAGTAGAGTGACGTAATTTAGGACCAGCAAGGTTAATAAGATCATAGGTAGGCAGTGAGTGATCTACAGTACGAGAAATAATACTGCAATATTACTTGAATGATGATACTAAACAAACAAAAAAATTCAGCAAAAAAACAGCCAGTCAAATGGTTAATATCTAATCATCGTGAAACAAATCCAAAATATGTTGTATCAGGAGTCTAAATCCATCTACATTTATTACATAGAACTCCTATGTTGGTAGCGTTAAGAGTTACGAAGATGTCAAGAAAATAAGGAGTCATTAAAACTCCTAAAATTTTCAACACAATAGCATAGGACACCCGTAAAGCTTGTACAATGTATGTTGACTCGAAATTTTGGTAATAATCTTTTCACTTAATCCTATTCCATGTGAGAAATCGGCTCAAAATATTTACATTATATTATTTTGGGGGCAATAATTTAAAACAGAATGTTAAAAGAGTTTATTGCTTCTGATTCTGTATGGAATGGGCTTTTCAATAACCTGATATTTCAGGCTTTGCCTAAATGTCAATATTTAGCATGAGTAAATGTTAATCCAATGTAAAAAAAAAAAGAAGGAGTTTTGTAAACTGTAATTCCTTCGGGTGTTCAAAATAAGTAAAAATACAAAGTAGATCCATTCTCATTGGATGAGATTGTAAACTTAAACCTTATGTTGACCCTTTTTTGTTCTTACAAAGTATATTGGAAAACCATGAGTTAAATCCATTGTTAAATTATTGTGACAGTTGTTTTGCCTTTAGAATTGTACTTTATCCCTTATTTCTACTAAAGCGCGGCCTGAACAAAGTACATTTTCAATGTTTTATTTCTTGAATGTGGAAAAGATTTGGCAATATTCAAGAAGATATTGTACTGTAATTGTTCCCTATTTAACAGCTATCTAAATGGTATGCTACCATGCAACTGCCAGTCCTTTTTTTACAACGCTTTTCCTTAAAGGTTCTGCTTAGTCAATCCAACATCTGCAATGGCCGTACAGCGTTTAGAGCGATGCGGCTTCCGCAGAATTCAGAGCATTCAGACTTCTCGCGCTTCGCGGAGCTGTCGGAAGTTGTCAAGGAAGTTAATATGTGTTTATAAAGCACCTTCCGCCCCCCACGTACCGTCGACCAATCATGTCAATGCAGAGCTGTACGGAGCCCTCCGTATTATTACAACATTTGGGCAATGCGGTGCGGAGCTCGATTTGGCCTCTGCAAGCCTCCGCTATCGCGTCAAAACCTCCATACGGAGCATCGGGATCGCATTTCCAGAGCAATCGTGAATTGCTATAAGGACTAACAATCAAGCAACACCTGGGCCTGTATTCATAAAGCTTCTTTGAGTTGGACTGCTGATCTAAAAGGCTAAACTGATCCTGTATCAGTACTCGTACTCAGAAATGCTTTATTGAATACAGGCCATGTTATAGTGCAGAGTGACGTTGCAACTTTACAAGCAGAGAATTCGCTCAGGAGTATTGAATACCAAAATCACTGAAGAGAATTAACCAAACATCACATACATACAGTACAATTAACACCATGTGGATAACCTTGCATTTGATGACGTTAAACATTTATAAACAAAATGTTCTATGATACAGGTGCATGGAATGGTTCTTTGATGCCAGGCGTTTCAAAAATACACAATTGCTCTTTTCCCTTATTTCTTTCGTCCTCTTTTCTGCTGAGAACATACCGGTAAAAAGCATCAAAAGCTGAATCAAGTATATACAAAATAATGGTAACATTCTCTGGAGCTTGTTAGATGTAAACAGGCAGTCAACCACACTGGACTGACGGCTGGTTTGGCAAAAATATTGTGTTGGTTAATGTATGGTTAAGAAATATGACATGGGAAGCAGGGTAAAAAAAACAAAATAACATTTCATTTTAATATCAGTGTTTACTAATCACCACATAAGGATAAATCCCTGAGACTTAAAATAAGTGTCTATTTCACATTTTAACTTCACATTTACTAAAATCCCACTGATAATACTGATCGTTACCTTCTCAACTCCCAACACAGAGACTAAACAGAGCTCCACATGCCCGGGCCTGTACTCACAAATCATCAATGCAGTCAGCGTCCATCAGCTCATTACGTATGATAGTGTCCATGTCACAGTCCAGGCTGCTGTTGAACACGTCCAAATCCAGATCGTCAGGGATGGGAAAGTGGTCCGGAGCGATCAACTGAAATGGGTTTTCAGAGGTGCTGTTGTTGGTACCAGAGCCACCAAGCTGCATAGAAGAGTTTCTACTGGGAGACGGTAGGTGCTGGAGAAGCTGCTTGGCCTGCTGGTCCAAGTCATTGCTTGAGCACAACACTTCATTGTTAGGTGTAGACAAGCCAGCCTGAGCCCGCCAACCAGGCATTAAGGAAGTCTGGGAATTCAGACCCGCAGCACCGTCCCAGTTTGATGACATCATAGGGTCCTTGCGGAGCAGCATGGCATTCCGCCGGGAATTCTGGGACAAAGTGACAGAGGCGCTGGCTTGTGACATCAGTGGGTCAGAGTGCGTGAGCATGATGTCGCTGACATGGCTGCCATGTGTCTCCAGGCTCAGCAGGTCCTGCAGGGTGTGGTGGTGGTTGAAACGAGAGGACAGGCAGGAGAAGGAAGCTTGGTGGTTCTCCTGGATGGTCTGCATGGGGGACTGGCGTAGGGAGGTCACTGAGGAGGACGGGGGGCTGAGCTGGAAGAGGGAGATGGGAGGCCCGTAGCTGCCGGAGGATGGGATGCCCAGACTACTACTACCTCCTGAACAGCTGAAGGTTAACACTGAGCTCCCCATCTGATTGGGTCCTACGGTCTCCACCTCCTGCCCCAGGGGCTGCTGGGACGCCGTCAGGCTGATGTTGTCCAGAAGGTCGCCCATCAGGTCGTCAGGGAGCCCGTCATTGAGGTTCATAGTGAGGGCCAGGTCGGCCAGACCTAGGGGGCCGGTGGAGGGAGACAAACTGCTGGGACTGGAGTAGAGCATGGGGGAGAGGGGAGAGATGGAGTCGTCATCCAGCGCCTCGTCCAGCTCTGGGTTGGCCAGGATGGGGGAAAGGCGCCCGCTGATTGTGCTGGCGTTGGAGTTGGTGCGAGACCTAAAGTCCGTCCAGGCATCCAGTTCGTCGCTGCTGCGAGACGTGGGACTTCCTGTCCACTTGGACAAGCTAGAGGATAAGGATAAACTCTCGGAGCTGCCATCTTGGACGGCCTGTAGGCCTAGAGATGCTTTCTTCTTGGCGGCGCGGCCTCGAGCACCTTTGATCAGCTTGTTGCTGTTGTCCATGGATACGGCCCGTCGTCGTGGAGCTTTGCCGCCTTTCCCGCCCTCAGGGTTGACCATCCACCAGGAACTCTTCCCCGTTCCTTCATTCTGCACCCGCATGAAACGACTGTGGAGAGACAGGTTGTGTCGGATGGAGTTCTGGAGATAGAGGAAAGGGTTAGTTTTGTGTGACACTTTAACAGGAGGTTAATACAATATTGCTACCTGTTAATTACAGTGTTACTACACAGGTATAAGAGCAACAATACATAAAACATGTTTTCGATGGAGAAAGAGCCCAATGCATGTGAATTTTACAGTATTGATTTAATCCCTGATGCAAATTTGTGGATCGTCTTTGATGTTAAAGATTCTTGGTGGTAAAATTGCTCCAAAAAAATGGGTTTTATATGGAGACTTAACCCCTGTAAAAAAAAAAGAAAAAAAAAGGCCTGTGCTCAATCATACACACTGGACATAAAGCTGAGAAGCAAAGTAAAGGGAGAAAACAATAACATACACACACGGGATATTACACTGCAGTTATGCAATGTGTGGGTCTCATTCTGGGAGATACAGTATTCCAATGCAGCTGTGACCTATTTTCTGTCTGCTGCTGTAAAAGGTCTAACAGATTTCCCTGGAGATATTCTCAACCATGTAGCTTCTAAATTAAAAGGGCTGGAGTCTGTCTGTGCATTCAGGTTACACTAACAGGGAGTCCTGCCACAGAGCGAAGCAAAGGAGAGCAGGGGAGAGGAGAAAACACAGTTTTTTCTGGGTCTGCAGCACCAGGGCTTGGAGAGGGGTGGGTTAATGAGAGATGTATGGATATGTGTCAAGTGTTCAAGGGTAGTCCTAAGTGCCTCTACCATTTTGCCTAGCAAAATCTGATATGCACACGTCTGCCTACTATGCAAAGCTGGACATTTGTGATGAGAGATAGATCACTGACCAAACCGGCCTATTCTTTCCTATGGGTCAGTGGGCTGTTCTGTCTATATCTAAATATGGGTCAATGTTTTGGTCTGTCGACATCAAACTTCCCGAAAACCCCTCGGTCACTGACTCGCTCCAAGCCAATTACAGGATTAAACTAAGCAGTGACACACTTTTATCATCCAGTCAGGAGTGAAACATGCTTCTCTTTTCCTGAACTGTTAATGCACGACTCATCAGTCGTTCTTTTACTTAGCCTGGCAAGGTTGATAAGACTTTGCAACATGCCAACCTCTGTGGGTATGACTGTGGTTAGCTGTAAAGCTGGGAATTGGCAGGGACCCCATGATACGATATCACTATACCTACACTACCGGT
This sequence comes from Salvelinus fontinalis, assembly GCF_029448725.1. Lineage (NCBI taxonomy): Eukaryota > Metazoa > Chordata > Actinopteri > Salmoniformes > Salmonidae > Salvelinus > Salvelinus fontinalis. Next base: position 39,264,959 of record NC_074679.1, read on the forward strand.
CAAAAGTCTTAGAACACCAACTCATTAAAGGGTTTTTCTTTATTTTGACTATTTTCTACATTGTACAGTGTAGGCATCAAAACTATGAAATAACACATATGGAATCATGTAGTAACCAAAAAAGTGTTAAACAAATCAAAATATATTTTATATTTAAGATTCTTCAAATAGCCACCCTTTGCCTTGATGACAGCTTTGCACACTCTTGGCATTCTCTCAACCAGCTACATGAGGTAGTCCCCTGGAATGCAATTAAATTAGCAGGTGTGCCTTGTTAAAAGTTAATTTGTGGATTTTCTGTCCATCTTATTGCGTTTGAGCCAATCTCTTCTTCTTATTGGTGTCCTTTAGTAGTGGTTTCTTTGCAGCAATTCGACCATGAAGGCCTGATTCACAGTCTCCTCTGAACAGTTGATGTTGAGAAGTGTCTGTTACTTGAACTATGTGACGCATTTATTTGGGCTGCAATTTCTGAGGCTGGTAATTCTAATGAACTTATCCTCTGTTGCAGAGGTAACTCTGGGTCTTCCATTCATGTGGCAGTCTTCATGAGAGCCAGTTTCATCATAGCACTTGATAGTTTTTGCGACTGCACTTGAAGAAACTTTCAAAGTTCTTGAAATGTTCCGTATTGACTGACCTTCATGTCTTAAAGTAATGATGGACTGTCATTTCTCTTTGCTTATTTGAGCTGTTCTAGCCATAATATGGACTTGGTCTTTTACCAAATAGGGCTATCTTCTGTATACCCCCTTAACTTGTCACAACACAACTGATTGGCTCAAACGCATTGAGGAAAGAAATTCCACATATTAACTTTTAACAAGACACACCTGCTAATTTAAATGCATTCCAGGTGACTACCTCATGAAACTGGTTGAGAATGCCAAGAGTGTGCAAAGCTGTCATCAAGGCAAAGGGTGGCTATTTGAAGAATCTCAAATATAAAATATATTTTGATTTGTTTAACACTTTTTTGGTTACTTCATGATTCCATATTTCATAGTGTTTATGTTATTCTACAATGTAGAAAATAGTACAAATAAAGAAAAACCCTTGAATGAGTAGGTGTTCTAAAACGTTTGACCGGTAGTGTAGGTGCTGACACGATATGTATTGCGATTCTCACGATTCTATATGTACTGCGATTCAATACTGCCATTTTATATACAGTTGAAGTCGGGAAGGTCACATTCACTTAGGTCGGAGTCATTAAAAAAATCATTTTTCAACCACTCCATACATTTCTTGTTAACAAACTATAGCTTTGTGCATGACACAAGTAATTTTTCCAACAATTGATTACATACAGATTATTTCACTGTATCCCAATTCCAGTGGGTCCGAAGTTTACATACACTAAGTTGACTGTGCCTTTAAACAGCTTGGAAAATTCCAGAAAATGAAGTCATGGCTTTAGAAGATTCTGATAGGCTAATTGACATCATTTGAGTTAATTGGAGGTGTATCTGTGGATGCATTTCAAGGCCTACCTTCAAACTCAGTGCCTCTTTGCTTGACATCATGGGAAAATCAATAGAAATCAGCTAAGACCTCAGAAAAACAATTGTAGACCTCCACAAGTCTGGTTCATCCTTGGGAGCAAATGATCCTTGGGACAAAGATCGAACTTTTTGGAGAAATGTTCTCTGGTCTGATGAAACAAAAATAGAACTGTTTGGCCATAATGACCATAGTTATGTTGAGGAAAAAGGGGGAGGCTTGCAAGCCGAAGAACACCATCCCAACCGTGAAGCACGGTGGTAGCATCATGTTGTGGGGGTGCTTTGCTGCAGGAGGGAGAGGTGCACTTCACAAAATAGATGGCATCACGGGGCAAGAAAATTATGTGGATATATTGAAGCAACATCAGTCATGAAGTTAAAGCTTGGTCGCAAATGGGTCTTCCAAATGGACAATGACCCCAAGCATATTTCCAAAGTTGTGGCAAAATGGCTTAAGGACAACAAAGTCAAGATATTGGAGTGGCCATAAAGCCCTGACCTCAATCCCATAGAAAATTTGTGGGCAGAACTGAAAAAGCGTGTGCGAGCAAGGAGGCCTACAAACCTGACTAAGTTACACAATCTCTCTCAGGAGGAATGTGGCAAAACTCACCAAACTTAATGTGGGAAGCTTGTGGAAGGCTTCCCCGAAACGTTTGACCCAAGTTAAACAATTTAAAGGCAATGCTACCAAATACTAATTGAGTGTATGTAAACTTCTGACTCACTGGGAATGTGATGAAAGAAATAAAAGCTGAAATAAATAATTTTCTCTACTATTATTCTGACATTTCACATTCTTAAAATCAAAGTGGTGATCCTAACTGACCTAAGACAGGGAATTTTTACTAGGATTAAATGTCAGGAATTGTGAAAAACTGAGTTTAAATGTATTTGGCTATGGTGTATGTAAACTTCCGACTTCAACTGTACAATACTGCCAAAGATATTGCACACCATGTCTGCTGCAGAGGGACAAGAGAGAGCCATGAGAAAACGAGTTGTGATCAGACACAGAAATTTAAAAAAGTGCTGGAAACGTGCTGGCTCACCATTTTAAAAAGAAGATAGAGAACAAGCTAGAGAACGAGAAATTCCGGAGTTTTGGCACAGGTACAGCTGACTAGCGCTAGCTAGAGTTAACTACTTATTATTATCATCAATTATTTTTGATACTTGGAGTCAAGATATCGCAATACTCTGCTGTATCAATTTAGCTGATTAGGTTACACAAACCTACCTCATTCAGATCTAAATCTATACATTGTTGTATTATTTGTATTTTCCCATGTATAATTGCAAGTAGAATGTGATCTCTATATTCTTTGAAAAATATATATTTTTTAAACCTTTATTTAACTAGGCAAGTCAGTTAATAAGAACAAATTCTTATTTACAATGACAGCCTACCCTGGCCCAAACCTGGACGACATTGGGCTAATTGTGCGCCGGACTCCCAATCATGGCCAGTTGTGATAGAGCCTGGAATCGAACCAGGGTCTGTAGTGACGCCTCTAGCACTGAGATGCAGTGGGAGCCCAATATGCAGTGCTTTCTGTAAAAAGACAGAACTAGAAGCACCCACTGCGGCGCTCCCTTCCCCCACTCTGTCATACAACAGCAGCAGCCGGTAGCAGCCTTTGACCAAAGCCTCCTTGTGAAGACAGAGAGAGACAAACCGACACAGACACCAGAATTCTTCCACTCTTCCCCCTCTATTTCTCGCCCCGCTCACATCATCCGCGTCTCTCCCTCAGACACCCTCTATTTCTCTCTCGCTATCAATCTCTCTCGGTCCCATCTCTCACTCCCTCTTACTGCTACACATTGACCTACATAGTTTCCAGTCAGCTGATTCTGATTCTTGTGCTCGGGCCACCAGCCAAAAAAATAAAATAAAAAAAATGGGAGGTATGGAGCACAGCAGCCAATGGCAAGACTCCCATTGATTGTAAACTAACCATAGTAGGTAGACCCATAACACTGTACCAGGACAATAGCTACAGCAAAGGGTGCATTGCCTAGCAACCTGGCCTAATGCATCCATTCCGTAAAAAATAAGACTTAAACAAAATGTTTCAGAACAAATGTGCACTAAATAGGTAAGTTATGTATGGAACAAGTTGGGTTGACTGCAGGGCTAAATAGACGTATATTCAAGGTTGAACAGAAGCACTAATGTATGGCATAAAACATAGCGTTATTATCAAAGTGGGAGCCGAATGACCTACTGTATAGATTAACAACGTCAACGATTAGCCCCAAACCACTCTTCATAAAGGACATAATGCACCGACCTTGCCCCAGCTCAGCCGATACAGATAGACAGTCTAAATCTTATATTCCTTAATGCCACACTGTCTAATAGCTGAGATGAACTACTGACCATAGAACTATAGGCTAAATCCCTCCCTATTATGCAGACTAAACCTCTTCCTGTGTGTACAGAGTATCAGTACACTACTGTACCAGATATATAGTGTCAATGGAAGAATAGAACTAACCTATTGAAACTAAGACCTAAATGGTGATCTCTAAAGCCGTCAGCATGCTTCAGTTTGGCTGGAGGCAAGCCGAATCGTCGTTTGAAAAACTAGAAAAAAAGCGTCAATAGTACTGTTTGTCCATTTTGAGACGCCGTAGCCAGCATACACTTCCTCAAAATAATTAGAATGAATCCAACTCAATAAATCTGTAATTTTGACATTTTTGCCAAGATCATAACCACACAATTTAACATAAGATGTTTGGTGCAGTATTTCTCAATTAAAAAATCTCTCTCGTTGAATCACAAAGACTTTATTGAAGAATCCCTACTGTTGACCAATCAACGACGAAGGGTCGTAGAATTCGGCAACCGACTTTGGCTTGCCTCAAGAATTTTTTTGGGTGTGCCCTAACAGTCAAAAAAAAAAACTTACCGATATCCTAAACGAACTAAAATGTCACAAAATGACGTCATAACATATACACAAACTCTTCTGAACTGTTTCGGCTGGGAAGCATGCGGACGCCTTAACAGTGTGAGCCACCCACAAGTAATCATGAGTGGTTTTGTTGCGTGACTATTTCCATGACTAGCTAGGTTCCCATCCAATTGGCGACAGACTTTCATGTGAATATTCAGAAATCTGCATGAAGAAAGTATGCTCATTTTCCCAACAGTGGTGGGTTTCCACCAAACTGACTTGTTGTGGCTATATATCAGTGCGTGATGACATAGTACATTGTGTGCACTTTCTCGCTTAAGTTTTCAGGTACCGAATAAAAATGTAAAGTTCAATTTTAAACTCTACCGATAGCTGTCAAAAACTGTTGCGTTAAATAGAAAATGTGCCTTCTCTGGTATTGGCACACCTGCACTAACAGCTCACAGGTACAGCGCGGGTAGGCTGTGCGGGTAGCCTAATGATTCAACCATATATGCATCAGCAACCACAGCTAATGAAGTCACTGAACCCCTTAAAGAGTTACAGTCTGTTTTGGAATGGGTGGCCAGTAATAAACTGGTCCTGAACATCTCTAAAACTAAGAGCATTGTATTTGGTACAAATCATTCCTTAAGTTCTAGACCTCAGCTGAATCTGGTAATGAATCGTGTGGCTGTCGAACAAGTTCAGGAGACTAAATTACTTGACGTTACCTTAGATTGTAAACTGTCATGGTCAAAACATATAGATTCAATGGTTGTATGGAGAGAGGTCTGGCCGTAATAAAGAGATGCTCTGCTTTTTTTGACAACACACTCCAAAAAGCAAGTCCTGCAGGCTCTAGTTTTGTCTAATCCTGATTATTGTCCAGTCGTGTGGTCCAGTGCTGCAAGGAAGGACGTAGTTAAGCTGCAGCTGGCCCAGAACAGAGCGGCACGTTTTGCTCTTCATTGTAATCAGAGGGCTGATATAAATACTATGCATGCCAGTCTCTCTTGGCTAAGAGTTGAGGAGAGACTGACTGCATCACTTATTTTTATATGAAACATTAATGTGATTAAAATTCCAAATTGTTTGCATAGTCAACTTACACACAGCTCTGACACACACTTATCCCACCAGGGGTCTTTTCACAATCCACAAATCCAGAACAAATTCAAGAAAGCGTAGTATTATATAGAGCCCTTATTGCATGGAACTTCCTTCCATCTCATATTTCTCAAATAAACAGCAAACCTGTTTTTGTTTTGTTTTTTTAAACACCTCACAACGCCTTTCCACTATTTGACCTCGATAGTTTGTGTGTATGCATTGATATGTAGGCTACATGTGCCTTTTAAAAAAAATGTATGTAGTTCTGTCCTTGTCTATTGATGTTCTGTATTATGTTTCATGGTTTGTGTGGACCCCAGGAAGAGTAGCTGCTGCTTTGGCAACAGCTAATGGGGATCCTAATAAAATACCAAATATCTACATGGAGATATTATGGATAACAATACTTTTATTTGTCAAACAACGATCATCAGGGCCGTGTCCGAATACCATACTTAAAACTGCATGCTATTTACTCATTGGCGCATACTATTTAGCGCGTACCGTTTAGTAAAGAGTATGCAGTATTCCACGGCCACAACGCAGTAGCGGCTCCTGATTGGCTTAGGTGGGGAAGGGCCGAGTGCGAATTCAACAGACATATATCGCATTAAACAGCCTAAACTCTGAATAGAATAGGTTAGTTATAGGCCTACTCAGTCTGCCTATAACATTTGACCTACACCGTAGACCATATAGCCCATCTATCCCATTTAAAAAGTGCTGAAGTCAAACAGATCATTTAGTTCCATTTCGACATATTTAGTGAAACCAAAGTGCTGTAACATTTATATGAAATCGAATAGCCTAGTACACACACCAAAACTATTCTAAATGTTCAAATCAAAAGGCTAGTTCACAGAAATTCAGAACCGCTGGACAGCAACAAAATAAACTAATGCACTAATTATTGGGAACGAGATCAAAATGACTGCTAAGGCTGGATCCATAAACGAAATAGGTAGACTAGCCAACAAAACTAAAACAATCCACATGTTCAACTCAAAAGCAGCCATTTCCCGAGTCCCCGGTGCCGACAGATTCAGAAATCAAAAGATGTTTTAGTATTTCGTTTTAAAGCTCTGACGAATACCATGGGAACAAAGAACACTTCAGTGAGAAACTAGTAATCCACTTTGGGATTGATTTTTTTTTTTTTTTTTAAAGAATGTTTCCAAAGATGCAATACTTGTGATCATTTTAAGGAGAACAAAAACTACTTAGCCTACATTTGAAAACTACCAAAGAAGCTTTGGGCATCTTCCCAATTAAGTAGCCTAGTTTTGTTGTTTGCTACTTGAAGAGAACTTGCAGCTCACCTCTTCCAATGCACGGTGGAAAAGTGTGCATCGAATTCTACTAGATGACGAGCCGGAATGAGTATAACACCCTGGGATTTTAACCATACTTGATTTTCGAAATGTCACATACTATTAAAACATTCTATATTTGCATACTGAGAATGCATCATTGCGTTGTTTCCCGCTATTAGTTGATTTTGGTAGCACATCCCCATATCTAATTGATCAGCTGTTGTCAAAGCCGAAACGAGTATGACGTCCAGGCATTAAAAGTATACTTGATTCTCAAAATGTTGTATACTATTAAGCTTTATTTTTTCGCATATTCAAACAGCCGACTATTGAGGACGCAAGTATGGGTATTCGGACACGGCCCGTGTCACCAGAATAAGACCCTCGTTATTGATTTATTGTTATAACTATGATCATTATCATAGTAATGATCCTAGTGGCGTTGCGGTCTAAGGCACTGCATCTCAGTGCTAGAGGCATCACTACAGACCCTGGTTCGATTCCAGGCTGTATCATAACCGGTCGTGACTGGGAGTCCCATAGGGCGCCGCACAATTGGCCCAGCATCTTCCGGGTTAGGGTTTGGCTGTCATTGTAAATTCGAATTTGACTGACTTGCCTAGTTAAATAAAAATAAAACACCAACATTTTAATTATTCCATTTCTGTAGACCCACCAACCTCTATCCAACAGTTGCACAGGATTACAAACCTAGACTATTTCTATTTCCAGACCTCTTTTTTCCATTTAAATCCAGCAAAGCTGAAGCTTTCATTAGACTCGATTCCATGACGGATGGATTGGTTTTCCAGGCCAAACTAATCCCCAGAATCAAACGGAGGCAAGAGACAACAGACCAGACAGAGAGAGCCCTTTGCGGACCAAAATTATAGGCTTAAAGGGATATTTCAGGATTTTAGCAATGAAGATCTACCTCCCTCCCAAGACTCAGAAGAACTAATGGATACCATTTTTATGTCTCTGCATAAAGTATGAAGGAAGTTAGGGGTAGTTTTGCGAGCCAATGCTAACTTGCTTAGCGCAGAGACGGGTAGTCTTTGGCTACAGCTAGCATGCCACCAGTCTTTGTGCGAATCTACCTCTAACTTCCTTCACGTTTGCTTCATAGCCAAAATCCGGAACTATCCCTTTAACCACCAGGTTATAAGGGCACTAGAAGAGAGGCCTCTGGTGAGAGGGACTACCTGAACTAAGGAATACTCCCCAGGAAAAACAATACTCATAAAATGGGAAAAGGTGGATGAAGAAGTATCTCCACTCGGGAGAAATGAAAGGAAAATAACTACCTTCATTGGCTGTTGAGGCCAGGTAGTGGGGTCTTTTGTTTTCCCTACATACTTAAAAAAAATATATACACTGCTCAAAAAAATAAAGGGAACACTTAAACAACACAATATAACTCCAAGTCAATCACACTTCTGTGAAATCAAACTGTCCACTTAGGAAGCAACACTGATTGACAATATATTTCACATGCTGTTGTGCAAATGGAATAGACAAAAGGTGGAAATTATAGGCAATTAGCAAGACACCCCCCAAAACAAGAGTGATTCTGCAGGTGGTGACCACAGACCACTTCTCAGTTCCTATGCTTCCTGGCTGATGTTTTGGTCACTTTTGAATGCTGGCGGTGCTCTCACTCTAGTGGTAGCATGAGACAGAGTCTACAACCCACACAAGTGGCTCAGGTAGTGCAGTTCATCCAGGATGGCACATCAATGCGAACTGTGGAAAAAAGGTTTTCTGTGTCTGTCAGCGTAATGTCCAGAGCATGGAGGCCCTACCAGGAGACAGGCCAGTACATCAGGAGACGTGGAGGAGGCCGTAGGAGGGCAACAACCCAGCAGCAGGACCGGTACCGCCGCCTTAGTGCAAGGAGGTGCACTGCCAGAGCCCTGCAAAATGACCTCCAGCAGGCCACAAATGTGCATGTGTCAGCATATGGTCTCACAAGGGGTCTGAGGATCTCATCTCGGTACCTAATGGCAGTCAGGCGACCTCTGGCGAGCACATGGAGGGCTGTGCGGTCCCACAAAGAAATGCCACCCTACACCATGACTGACCCATCGCCAAACCGGTCATGCTGGAGGATGTTGCAGGCAGCAGAACGTTCTCCACGGCGTCTCCAGACTCTGTCACATGTGCTCATGTGCTCAGTGTGAACCTGCTTTCATCTGTGAAGAGCACAGGGCGCCAGTGGCGAATTTGCCAATCTTGGTGTTCTCTGGCAAATGCCAAACGTCCTGCACGGTGTTGGGCTGTAAGCACAACCCCTAACTGTGGACGTCAGGCCCTCATACCACCCTCATGGAGTCTGTTTCTGACCGTTTGAGCAGACACATGCACATTTGTGGCCTGCTGGAGGTCATTTTGCAGGGCTCTGGCAGTGCATCTCCTTGCACTAAGGCGGAGGTACCGGTCCTGCTGCTGGGTTGTTGCCCTCCTACGGCCTCCTCCATGTCTCCTGATGTACTGGCCTGTCTCCTGGTAGCGCCTGCATGCTCTGGACACTATGCTGACAGACACAGCAAACCTTTTTGCCACAGTTCGCATTGATGTGCCATCCTGGATGAACTGCACTACCTGAGCCACTTGTGTGGGTTGTAGACTCCGTCTCATGCTACCACTAGAGTGAGAGCACCGCCAGCATTCAAAAGTGACCAAAACATCAGCCAGGAAGCATAGGAACTGAGAAGTGGTCTGTGGTCACCACCTGCAGAATCACTCTTGTTTTGGGGGGTGTCTTGCTAATTGCCTATAATTTCACCCTTTTGTCTATTCCATTTGCACAACAGCATGTGACATTTATTGTCAATCAGTGTTGCTTCCTAAGTGGACAGTTTGATTTCACAGAAGTGTGATTGACTTGGAGTTACATTGTGTTATTTAACTTCTTGAGAATACAGGGGGTGCTGTTTTCGCATTAGCATAATTGCCTCTACAGATTAAACTGCCTCTTATTCAATTATTGCTGTTACTATATGCATATAACCATATACCATTGGATAGAAAACAAGCTATGGTTTCTAAAACCGTTTCAATTTTGTCTCTGAGTGAAACACAAGTCATTTGACAGCACTTTCCCTGAGCAAGAAGAAGATTGCAAGATGTGTATGCTCGCTTCAACGCTCTGCCTATATATGGTCACGCCACCTATGACCCGAAACACACTTCATTCGTCTTCCTCTGGGTGTCAGGAAGACGTCAGAGGAGAAATTTTTTGTTTATCTTGTACTGACGTGAAATAAGACCTATTTCTTTAGCGTGACCGACAACTTCCGGTTTTCTGAAACGCGCGTTTTAGAGGTGCAATTGTCTTTTGTTATGCTGCCGTTACGGATGAAAACTATCTCCGTCTCGAAGTTTGTTTGATACATGTGACCATATCATCTTAATGTATGTTTTTTCAATATAGTTTAATCAGATTATTTGAATTTTTTCGGGAGTTTTGCCGTGTTCCGTTCTGTGAGTTTTTTAACTTTGGACAGAACCGTGCTAGTCGACCAGTACCTACGCTAAATGAAGAGGGAAAGTTGCCATTGTGAATGGATTGAACGACTCATCAGGACTAAGGACACCTTTATCAACATTCTGATGAAAGATCAGCAATAGTAAGACCCAATTTACGATGTTATTTCATATATCTGTCGTGCATGTGAACTGGTCGGGCGCGCCCAGCTGGTTCTGGCTGGCGTGGCTATGCTAATTTAGCGCTACATTTTGTTTTCGCTATAAAACATTTAATAAATCTGAAATATTGTTTGGATTCACCAGATGTTGGGCTTTCAATATCTGTACGCTGTGTATTTTTTCTGAAATGTTTTAAGACAAGTAATTAGTTATATGAAGTTGGTCTCTGTAATTGTTCTGGCTGCATCAGCACTATATCAGATTGCAGCTGCAATGTAGAACTGTGATTTATACCTGAAAAATGCACATTTAAAAAAAAATAACTATGCTATACCATAAATGTTATCAGACTGTCATCTTATGAATTTGTTTGTTGGTTAGTGGCTATATATATTTTCATTTAGTCGAATTAGTGATAGCTACTGACGCAGGAAAAAACTGTTGGAGTAAAAAAATGGTGTCTTTTGCTAACGTGTTTAGCTAATAGATTTACATATTGTGTCTTCCCTGTAAAACATTTTAAAAATCTGAAATGGTGGCTTTATTCACAAGATCTGTGTCTTTGATTGGGTGTCTTGGACTTGTGATTTAATGATATTTAGATGCTACTATTTAATTGTGACGCTATGCTAGCGATGCTAATCAGTGTGGGGGGGGGGGGTGGGGGGTGCTCCCGAATCCGGGTTAGGTACTCGGTAGAGGTTAAGTGTTCCCTTTATTTTTTTGAGCAGTGTATATATATTTTTTTAAATTTTTACCCCCTTTTCTCCCCAATTTTCGTGGTATCCAATCGCTAGTAATTACTATCTTGTCTCATCGCTACAACTCCCGTACGGGCTCGGGAGAGACGAAGGTCGAAAGCCATGCGTCCCCCGAAGCACAACCCAACCAAGCCGCACTGCTTCTTAACACAGCGCGCCTCCAACCCGGAAGCCAGCTGCACCAATGTGTCGGAGGAAACACCGTGCACCTGGCCCCCTTGGTTAGCGCACACTGCGCCCGGCCACAGGAGTCGCTGGAGCGCGATGAGACGAGGATATCCCTACCGGCCAAACCCTCCCTAACCCGGACGACGCTAGGCCAATTGTGCGTCGCCCCACGGACCTCCCGGTCGCGGCCGGCTGCGACAGAGCCTGGGCACAAACCCAGAGACTCTGGTGGCGCAGCTAGCGCTGCGATGCAGTGCCCTAGACCACTGCGCCACCCGGGAGGCCCCTTTTTCCCTACATACTGTAGTGACCAGACCCTACGGGACCCTAGTAAAAACAAATGCACTATAAAAGGAAAGAGGATGCCATTTGAGAAACAAATGTGTTTAACTGCTCCTTTGTTCCGATTATGTCACTGAAAACTGCTCTGATGAGTAAACTCAGATCAAAAGGACACCAACCTAAACTTCCACTAACATTACAATTGGTCACCCTAAATGTGTTTTAATTTCATTAAAATGTTTAATTTTCAACTGCTGACAAATATTTCTTTACAAGAAAAGTGTTTGTTGTAATTTGTTACATTGAGCCGAGATCCCCTGCAGGCCAGAGGGCCTCTTCTACATGCAAATACTCTGATAAGACAGTGTCAGTCAGAGGAACTCTCCACTCAGTGTCACAGTACGAGTAGCGTAAAGTGAAACTGAACAATTCGGTTTGGACCCAGGCTGACAGTATATAGCCTAAGTCTCCTAAACCAGAGCCATAGTGTAGGCCTATATGGTTCTGTCCTAAACTCGAGACAGCATCTGATTGTCCAGCTTTCTCTGAATGGTCTTCATCAAGAGGGCTGAATGACAGTGTATGTATGCATCTGCTTCTATTACAGCACTGTCATTGGCCGGGTGACAAGTGGTGTTGGCTACACTCAGGAGGGGCCTCATGCAATAGTGATATCTGCATGGGGCATCCCTTGGTTCTATCAGGCAGCCACACACTTTCCAATCCCAGCTGGTTATCATTTTTTTGGTATGCATTGTAATTCCAGAAAATGTCCATAATATATCTGCCGCTGATAGTGGAATGATATGGTTTTACAGTATTACTTACCCGCCACTGTTCGCTCAATTTCAGTTTCTGTGAGAAACCCTACACTATGCAGTGCTTGTTATCATTGTACCATCTAAATCGCTGTGAAATATCTTTTCAACAACAAAAATATATCGTTTTCATAGTTGTTTGAAAATTAGTTGGTTTCAGTTTTGGTCCACCAGCTTCAAACTGTAAAAACGATATTTGTTACTGAAAATATATATTTCATAGCGATTTAGATGGTACAATGATAACAAGCACTATTAGTTCTTGTTATCTCAGATAAACTGAATTTGAGCAAACAGTGTAGAATCTTTGCAACAAGGAAATGACAGCGATTTCCACTAGATAACACAGCCACAAAGTCAGAACAGCTTTTCTCAGTATGACAACAGATGCCAATCCAGCGGGAGAACTCAATAGGCGAATATCACAGCCAATCCCAACACTGGTGGGTAAGTAACACTATGAAACACTATTATTCCACTATTAGCGCCAGATATATTATGGACATTTTCTGAAATACATTTTTATGTGTAGCACCTATAAGAACACTATCACCCCAGGCCATATAACCCCAGGAATTACAGGAAATTAGCTTTAAAACTGCACATTGTTCGCTCTGCCCCATGGCAAAATGTGTAGAATTGCAGCAAACTTGCTTTAAAAACTAAAACATTTTCTCTACGTTCCATGTAGAATTGCAGGAAATATACTCTAAAAACGATATAGTTATTTATTTTATCTCCGCTGTCAAGGGGGGGGCACTACTCGCAACAAATTTCACGTGGGGCCCCCAATAGAATAGGGCCGGCTCTGACTACGTGTGGGTATGGATGTGGGTAAGCAGACCCGCAAGCCACTTGCGGCTCCTGAGTTGAGCTTTTGTGGCCCCCACCCCTATCCCTGGTCTAGACGGAGGAAGACTTTATACCAAAAAACATACTGTGGTCCTTGGTATGTGTGTGATTGAATACCCTGAGTGTCCCCTCACTACAATATGTACAGTATGTAGCCTACCTAAAACAGATTAACTCCAAGTGAAAGCATTGTATATCTTTATCAACTCAGATGCCACCTGCAGATGACAGTGCACACTAAGAACACATGGGCTCACTCACACAGCCTTTGTTACAGTGTTATTACTGAAAGCATCAACCCATATCAGTGATGTCACCCTGCTGCTCACCTTCCAGCCTGCAGAGCTGTTGCTGTCTCCTTTGTCCTTGAAGTAAGGGACAGACCTCACCATCCACTCATAGATCTGGGATAATGTCAGCCTCTGGTCCGGGGAGCTCTCTATGGCCTGGGTGATGAGGTCCGCATAGGAGTAGTTCCCCCAGGCATTCCTCCTAGCTGAAGACTTCCTAGGTTGGGAGGCCAGGCCATTGAGAGCTGAGACAGCATGCGTCTGTGTGGACAAGGAGGACCCATCGACGTCATTCCCCTCTTTGGAAGTGGGATTTAGTACTTCTTCCTTAGTGGTGGTGGTGAAGCATGGGTGTTTAGAAGAGTTCTTTGTGTTCTGATGTATGGCTATGCTACCATTCACATTATTGGCAGTATAAGAGCTAGAGCTGCTGGGTGCTGTGACATCATCATCCTCTTCCTCGGGGATGCTGTCATCGTTTGATTCGGGCTTCCCTGCATTGGACTCTGGTCGAGGCAGAGGCCAGGTGCAAGACCGTGGTCGTTTCTGGGGCTCAAAGTCTGGATCGATGTCAATATCCTGAGAGAGTGGTTCATTGTGTGATACTCCAGCCATATTCCTCTCCTTGGTTTCTTGCTTGTATTCGGTATACACTGATCAACAAAGTTGCATTCCATTAACAATAGGCTATTATTCGTTTGGTTATCATGCATAATATTAGCAATCAATCACCAGACTCATTTAAAGCATGCATAATGAGTCAAATGTGTCCACGGTCCACATTCCACACCTCCAGATGATTGAACTCCACGTGCGTCCCGTCGACTGTCTTTTCTCTGATGATCGCAGCAACTTGATCGTGCGATTCAAAAGGCCATTGTTTCATGTGAATTTATTACTGCAGCGTCTGTCTGTAAACAAATTGATTTATTATACATACGACATTTTAAGTGATCCAACAGAATTCCATCACCTATCTTGGGAATGGCGTGTAGCGCACCCTCTAGAATAACGTTAGCTAGCTACTGTATACAATCAACAGCGTTCCGTGTTTGTTTACTATTTCCAATATGCGGGTTACATTAAAAAAAAAAAGCTCGCTCGCTAGCGATAAGAATCCACACCTTCACATTCCAAATGGAGCTGCCATCTTGACCATTTCCTTCCCAAATCCTTTATTAACCGTGTTGCTATGAGCACCGCCGAGAGCTTTCATTCCCTGCCTCCAGTGAGCTACTGGTTTACCATCGAGAAATTATTTTCAGCATTTGCAACAAATGAAGAGTTTAGCTACTTACACAATGTTGCATGTCGAATTAATAAAACATTCGCTCTGCTTGTGATTCTGCTCCCTCTCCTCATCCCGAGTAGCGGTGCACACCACAAGCACAACCTCCAAGGCCATCTCCAGCTGGCTACTAGTACTGTATAGTCCCAGATGAAAGAAAAGACCTGCCCCCTGGATTGCACTGAAGGAATCGGCGTTAAAGTGACACGATCACTGTATTGCATCACATTGACAGGTTGGAACGTTTCAAGTAAAGGCAACATACCAAGACATTTAATACAATAATTCTGCATAATTACAAAAGGTACTTACTTGGTATTTCAAATAATAATTATAATACTATTTTGATCATGGAGGGCAAAATGACACATGGTACTACAGAGTAAAGATACACTATATATAGAAAAGTATGTGGACACCCCTTCAAATGAATGGATTCGGCTATTTCAGCCACACCCGTTGCTGACAGGTGTATAAAATCGGGCACACAGCCATGCAATCTCCATAGACAAACATTGGCAGTAGAATGGTCTTACTGAAGAGCACAGTGACTTTCAACGTAGCACATAGAATGCCACCTTTCCAACAAGTCAGTTTTTCACATTTCTGCCCTGTTAGAGCTGCCCCGGTCAACTATAAGTGCTGTTTGTATTTATTAAGGATCCCCATACTCTTCCTGGGGTCATACGCAATTTTAAATATTACATAAAATTTCATAACACATTAGGTGTTCCCTCAGGCCACGACTCTACGATCAAATATCTACAATACCTGTTATTGTGAAGTGGAAACGTCTAGGAGCAACAACGGCTGAGACGCAAAGTGGTAGGCCATAAAAGCCATTAGAACGGGACTGCCGGGTGCTGAAGTGAATATGTCCTCGGTTGCAACACTCTACCGAGTTCTAAACTGCCTCTGGACGCAACGTCAGCACAATAACTGTTAGTCGGGGGCTTCATGAAATGGGCCGTACACAAGCCTAAGATCAACGTCGGCTGGAGTGGCTTAAAGCTCACCACCAGTGGAAACGCGTTTTCTGGAGTGATGAATCACGCTTCACCATCTGGCAGTCCGACGAACTAATCTGGGTTTGGCAGATGCCAGGAAAACGCAACCTGCCCGAATCTATAGTGCCAACTGTAAAGTTTGGTGGAGGAGGAATAATGGTCAGGGGCTGTTTTTCATGGTACGGGCTAGGTCCATTTGTTCCAGTGAAGGGAAATCTTAACGCTACAGCATTCTAGACTCTTCTGTGCTTCCAACTTTGTGATAACAGTTATGGGAAGGGCCTTTCCTGTTTCAGCATGACAATGCCCCCGTGCATAAAGCGAGTTCCATACAGAAATGGTTTGTTCGAGATCTGTGTGGAAGAACTTGACTAGCCTACACAGAGCCCTGACCTCAACCCCATCTAACACCTTTGGGATGAATTGGAACACCAACTGCGAGCCAGGCCTAATCGCCCAACATCAGTGCCCAACCTCACTAATGCTCTTGCGGCTAAATGGAAGCAAGTCCCTTCAGCAATCTTCCAACATCTAGTGGAAAGCCTTACTAGAAGAGTGGAGGCTGTTAATGCATCAAAGGGGAAGACCACCTCCATATTAATGCTCATGATTTTGGAATGAGATGTTTGACGAGCAGATGTCCACATACTTCTGGTCATAAAGTGTATGTCATGTCAAACTACACAATTGTGCCCAGTAATCTGTGTTTCCTAGCCTGATCCTAGATGTTTGTACTCATTCCCACTCCAATTATTTGACATGACAATGAGTGACAAAGAGGTGGCATGACAGCACAGCACAGCATAGGCTGGCACTCAGGTTACAGTCATTTGTTTGCTAAATAAAACTTCAAAACCATGACGAAGGCAGGATGTTGCTTTCAACATCAGAGACAAGCAGTCTTACATACATCAGTATGAACCATACTGTAGTCATCGCTCTATGATCTTCTCAATAAAATAATACAGTCCATCACTTATTAAAATAGACAATCCTTTTCATCATAAGATATCAATAAAATAAACAAATGTACCTTGAACCAGTAGTTCCATTTGTATAAGTGGATTTCATTGAACTTTTTTGCAAACGCCATTCATACAATTTACCCTATCTACCGTATGTGTACAGTATAGAAAGAACTCCACAGATAAAAGGTTTAACTTAAAATATTCTGTACAATATGGTCAGTTTGTAAAGTGCAATGGCAAAGTAAAATCAGAAAGGCTTGAAGTCATACTTCCTTAGTATAATAAATATATTACATTGTTTGGAGTCCCTCGTGGTAGTGTATGTGCATGTTTTTTTATATTTATTTTATTTTATTTTTATCCCCTTTTCTCCCCAATTTTCGTGGTATCCAATCGCTAGTAATTACTATCTTGTCTCATCGCTACAACTCCCGTACGGGCTCGGGAGAGACAAAGGTCGAAAGCCATGCGTCCTCCGAAGCACAACCCAACCAAGCCGCACTGCTTCTTTAACACAGCGCGCCTCCAACCCGGAAGCCAGCCGCACCAACGTGTCGGAGGAAACACCGTGCACCTGGCCCCCTTGGTTAGCGCGCACTGCGCCCGGCCCGCCACAGGAGTCGCTGGAGCGCGATGAGACAAGGAAATCCCTACCGGCCAAACCCTCCCTAACCCGGACGACGCTAGCCCAATTGTGCGCCGCCCCACGGACCTCCCGGTCGCGGGAGTGTATGTGCATGTTTGAGACGGACTACTTTGCAGTCGGACGGCGTAGAATCACTGATCTACAAATCACCACACTTATTATATGTGATCATGATTAGTGATTCTGCGCCTCGCACTGATCCCGTCAAGTGCTCAAACTGATCCCGTCAAATTAACTGATAGTCTGTACTGGTGAGGTGGTTTTCACTGTCCTTGCAGGAAGTGAAGGGTTTAGAGGGTTGACGAGGGGTCCTGTACAGCTACGTGGTGATGGTGCTCCTGTCCCCTTGCAGCCAGTACTCTTCAGTCTGCATCTCAGTGAGGCGAGACACTGTCCTTTGGAAGGCAAAGATCTCCTCTGCTCCACTGAAGATAGACAACTCACTGGCTGCATCCTGATCCAGGAACAACACATGAGGGTGTAAATGCATTCAATAGAAAAACACCATTAGTGAAAGTGTTTGGTCTTTTTTGGCGTTTTCCTAAAGTCTGAGAACAAAGCAGGTTTGGAGAGAAGCTGAGAAGTCAACAAACAGAAGGTCATAGTGTACAAAACATTGGGAACATCTGCTCTTTCCATGACTAGGTGAAAGCTATGATCCCTTACTGATGTCACCTGTTAAATCCACCTCGATCAGTGTAGATCAGAGGTCTCCAACCATTTCTAGCATGAGAACTACTTTAAAAAAATAAAACATGTAACAAGATACTTTTCTAACTTTCAAATAATCACATTATTCTCTTCTCCCGTGTCTTTAGTGTACCAGTGTACCAGAGAAAGTAGTGCACTATGTACTGTCAATATACCTGGTAAAATAAATGGTTAATAAACAACTAAGGGGGACCTATAAAATCTGTGATCCCCCCCCCCCCTCTAAATTGTTTTATATTTTCCCAAATTATGTTCTCAGTTGTATTTTCTGGTTCTAGATTTTTTGGTCTTTCACTCTCAAAATTACAATTGTTCATAGAGAAACAACAAAATAGGATGTTCTGAGTCCATGTCAATGCTTAAATCACATCAGAAGACACATTTTTCTTCGTTCTGGAAGACTGGAAGGAATTCCCCTTTAATTGCGCATCTGGCCCTTTAATTGTGCATCTAGTGAGTAAAGAATATGCCTTCTAAGGCGCCAGTCTAGTGATGATTCTGTACTGCTACTGCTCATTTAAATGTGAAAGTTAGAAAATAACAAATAATAGATACAAATTATATTTGTTAATGAACGTTTACGGTGGAGTAATTGAAAATTGCATATACTTTCAGAATTGTTTAGCGAGCTACTCAAAGGTGACCTGCGATCACCCTGTTAGGAGACCCTGGTGTAGATGAAGGGGAGAAGACGAGTTAAAGAAGGATTTTTAAGCCTTGAGACAATTGAAACATAGATTGTGTATTTGTGCCATGTAGAGGGTGAATGGGCAAGACAAAATATTTAAGTGCCTTTGAGCGGGGTATTGTAGTAGATGCCCGGCGCACCAGTTTGTGTGTGTCAAGAACTGCAACGTTGCTGGGGGTTTCACGCTCAACAGTTTCCTGTGTGTATCAAGAATGGTCCACCACCCAAAGGACCTCCAGCCAACTTGACAACTGTGGGAAGCATTGGAGTCAACACGGGCCAGCATCCTTGTCGAAAGCTTTCAACACCTTGCCCCAACGGAATTGAGGCTGTTCTGACGTCAAAATGGGGTGCAACTCAATATCCTAATGTTTCGTACACTCAGTATATTGTAGGTCATATACTCTCTACCTAAGTTAGAGACCAAGCAAATAATGTTGGGAGTATTTGGCTGCAATTCGTACCTTTTTTAGGTTGAGATCATCCATGAGTTCATGATGGTGGTGTTCGTGATCTCCGTCGTGTACAAAGATGTCATCCAGAGGGTGATCGGCCAGAATCACCACTCGTACCTGGGGGACCCAGGATGAGACATTTACTGACACTGCTTGTTCTCATCAAGCCTGGTCCTAAAACTGGGACCAGGCTAGTTTTTAGCAACTCAAAAAAAGAAAACAAGTGCTAATCAAACAACCTCAGCGGTACATATAAAAAGCACACAAATATCAAAGGATAGTCTCAAAAAACAATAACAATGTGTTACAATAATAGAAGATGTGAGATAAGAATTTATGGCACACCGACAAAGTTTCCTTGTAAACCATACCATATTAAAATGATCCAGCCTCAAGCTTAGAAATAAAGCCCTCTGTTTTCACCCTCCCTGTATGATTATGCTTGTAGATTTTGTTTCTTATTAGGTGCAAATAAATAACATAAATTAAAACTAAAGTGGTTCGTAATGTTACCTTGTGGTCATAGAAGGCATCTATAAGCGTGATCAAGCGTCTCGCTTGAGTCTTCTTGTTCATAGTGAGCAGGGGAATGTTCCTGATGAATACAGTATCAAACTGCCTGGAGATCTCCAAGTAGTCACTGGCACCCAATGGCTAGAACACAAAACACATCATGTATAAGTATGCCCCTTACAGTACTGGGAGTGCATACATACAGTGAGTTCCCGAAGGTATTGGGACAGTGATATGTTTTGTTGTTTTGGCTCTGTACTCAGCACTTTGGACTTGAAACGATACAATGACTATGAGGATAAAGTGCAGACCGTCAGCTTTAATTTGAGGGTATTTTCATCCCTATCGGGTGACCCGTTTAGAGGCTGCAGCACTTAATTTACTCTCCCCATTCAATGGAACGAAAAGTATTGGAAAAAATTCACTTACATGTATTAAAGTAGTCAAAAGTGTAATATTTGTTCCAATTTTCTCAGCACACAATGATTACATCAAGCTTGTGACTCTACAAATTTGTTGGATGAATAGAATATGTTTCTAAACACTTCTACGTGAATGTGGATGCTACCATGATTACAGATAGTCCTGAATTAATTGTGAATAATGAGTGAGAAAGTTACAGATGCACAAATATCATACCCCCAAGATAATCTCCCCTGTTATTGTAATGGTGAGAGGGTAGCATGTCTTGGGGGTATGATATTTGTGCATCTGTAACTTTCTCACTCATTATTCACAATTAATTCAGGACTATCTGTAATCATGGTAGCATCCACATTAATGTAGAAGTGTTTAGAAACATTATATTCTTATTAACAATAAAAGTGTCTCCAAAATGACAATACATAATTTACCATTAATTTCTATTGGACACAAAATAATCTGAAAAATAAGTGCTGTAATTTCTAAACGGTTGACCTAAAATGTATTTTAAAAAATACCCTCAAATTAAAGGTGACATTCTGCACTTTAACCTCATAGTAGGTCAGAGCAAAAACAACAAATGTGTCACTGTTCCAATACTGTTGGAGCTCACTGTATTAGTATGTCTATGTGATCCCTGTGGGAATTGAACCCACAACTCTCTTCCCAACTAAGTAACACAGGACGTACAGTTAAACGTACAGTCTGGTGTGGTCACTTACTCTATCACACAGCTCCTCGAAGGTACAGTCTGCTATGGTCCCACAGGTTTTCATAAGACTGACCTCCCTGGCTAGCAGTTTCAGAGTCCTTGGCCGTGTTACTAGAGAAAGAAAATCTGGTTTAGCTAAATTACAAGTAATAAACTCAACATGATCAACACAATGAAGCTCAATATATTATTAAGTAAACCATTAATACAGAATGTTATGTTCATATCTTGCACCTATAATTAGATCGCTCCATCGATCCCTCTTTATCTACACTCAATGACAACATGAGCATCTTACTGTCGTTCTGTTTGAAGGCCAGCTCGTCAAACATCTTGTCCAGTATTGCCTCAACACAAGGTTCACTTGAGCTGTGTCGAAAAAGGGTAACATAGCAAAATATGATGAACCACATTATTTAAAACATGAAACTATACTGATCAAACACAAATTGGCTTGAAAGAAAGAGTTCCATACTAAAATAAATACTACCAAATATAACCTAGTAATATGAGTATTGAAATGCCTCATGGCAGTATCCATGGTTTGCACCATGCAGTTCTTACAGGAAGTACAGTTTCCCAGCTGAGGGTCTGTTTCTTCTGCGGTAGTCTATCCCAGAGTCCAGACGAAGCTCTTGGCAATAGTTCTGCATGTAAGAGGCAGACTACCGTAAGACAAACCTTGCCTGTACGTTTTCAAATCAAATCACATACACATATTTAGCAGATGTTATTGCGGGTGTAGCGAAATGCTTGTGTTCCTAGCGCCAACAGTGCACTAGTATCTAACAATTCACAACAATACACACAAATCTAAAAGTAAAAGAATGGAATTAAGAAATATATAAATATTAGGATGAGCAATGTCAGCGTGCCATTGACTAAAATACAGTAGAATACATTTGTCTTATATACAAAAGAAATCAGAAATGTATCTTATTTACCTTCAACACAGCAATAAATGGCACAAAGTTGACCCTCTGTAGTCCGTTCTTGTACAAATCTAGAAGAGAGGAATAGGTCTGGTTAGATCAGTATAGATTGTCCTCTATGGATTGTGCTGAACGCAGCTCAACAGGGTATTTGTTTTGTGATGTAATATTCTACTTGCCCTCTGGGGGCCGGTTGGACGTGGCCACTACAACAACCCCATTCTTAAAGAGGTTTTCAAAGAGCTGTTTCAGAATCATGGCATCTGCAATGTCTGTCACCTGTGGAATGAATTTATAACCAATTCAGTCATATAGTTATATCCTGTTATATTTTCATGCTTCCAATACTGGGAACCACGCATAGAATAGAATATAACTTTATTAGTCCAACTCTAAAACAGGTTTTGGCTAAAACAGGATTCCTCATTATCACATCCATATATTAGCTAACGCTATTTAGATGATTTTGTACAATTATAACATGAAGGTATAACAGTAGTTACAAGTGATCAGTAAGAGGAATATCCCCCGGACCTCACCTGAAACTCATCAAAGCACAACAGACAGGCCTCTTCACTGATCTCCTCTGCTATTGGCGCAATCGGGTCATAGACTTTAGCCATCCTCCCAGCTTTCCTTTTTGGCAGGCTCTTTTTAAGGCGATGTATCCCTAAATACAATAAGTAAAAGAACAAAAATTTAGTTGACTCTGGACCTACTCATAGATCTCAGTTCAATCAATCAATCTGAATCTATTGCTCAACTCCTTATTGACATTAAGTATGATCCACAAGTCATGTCAATCGTCATTTACCGACACAACTTAACCTACTATTATGTACATCTAACATGAAGCCGTGGAAATGGACCCTCTTTTTCTTCTCTGTCTCCACGTATGAGTAGAACATGTCCATAACCATCGTTTTCCCTGTGCCTATAAATTAAACAGAGAAAAACTGAATGATAATTCATTGTTTCAAATGTGCAATGTAGTCAAAAAGGGAAATATCATAAATGTAATGCTAAAGTGGCAGCACAAAGATGGATATTATACAGCTACTACTTACCAACATCTCCATAGATGTAGTACCCTTTTGGGGGCTTTGGTTTAGAGAAAAACTGTAAAATAAAATAGACAGTGTTCAATGTATTGTTCAATGTATTGTGAGTGTGTGAATATAGGGTTAACTATAGATTATAGTCTATACATTATTTAATGTGTTTTGACAGTGTTAAAAATCAAATCATGTATTATTGACATCAGTAAGAACATGCATAGAAATCGGATTACTTTAGAGAAGAGGGACGTAGGCTGGTTGTTGTAACCTCTTAGGGTTTTGTGCATTTTATCCAAGGTCTGAACCACGGCTTTTTGATGCGGGTCCTCTTGCAGCGACTCATCCCTGACCAGACTGTTGTAGTGCTCCATTGGTCCGCTGTACGCTGCGGCAGCATTGCTGTCTTCTGCAGCCGGCTGGGGGAGAGCATCCGTCGAGTAGCCTGAGCAGTAGAAAAGATCACGGAATCGGAATTATCGTTACATCATGAAGCTGTGGTAACTAGTAACATAGTTAGCTAGACCCCCCTTGTGGCGGTTATTGGTTAACGTGCTAAGAGCAGAAACGTAACGTTATTCATTTAACGTTAGCGAGCAAACTGTCCAAAGCCAAAAGGTTCCGTCAGCGATTCGATATTCCCTCGTCTCTAAAGGTAAGTTGTGTAAGCACCGTAACAATGTAAGTAGCTATCTAAAAATGTCATTATAATAATGGCTGATTGACGCATAGGTTGCTAGTTAATTAGCTATCTAGTCTAACTAGACAGGTCAGGAATGGAATTAAGTTTGACAGCTGGCACTAGGGGTTTAGAGAAGCTAGCTATGCTAACTAACTGTCAGTACTCATTTTGAACAACACACAGCAGTCAATGTAGCTCTTGCCTCACCAAAATAATATTCTTACCTCGTCTGGAAATGTTAGTCACACCGTTACATATCGTTTGCGAGGAATAGTATTGATCTTTCAGTAGAAATCTAATGATGGGTGACACCAAGGGCGACATCTTTGACGACAACATGCACGTCGCCATTTTGGCTTCAATTCCAACTTTATTGAACAAGGCGGAAATGCACAAAACGATTCTGAAATGCGTCAGTAGAGGGCAGTAGTAGAAGAGGAAGAGGAAAGCGGAAAATATGTGTCCTTCCAGCAGGTGGCATTTTTTTTCGTTGTTTCGTCCACCAAGCAAAGAGTTTGAGAGAGAAATCAATGAGTGTTCAATTTGGTCAACAACAAAAATCACATGAGGTTTATTTGATAGAATATATTTTTTGTATTGCTTAAGTTGTTACGAGTGTACTGATATAATTAGGACTCGTGATATCACGGCAACTTTGAGAAAAAACACTAACTTTGAGATATCTCCAGATGGATAATCATGCATATTCATGGTATGAGGCCGGTAGCATAGCATCCAGTGATGTGTATTCACGGTTGCCAAGGTAAGCAAGGCTTCCCAAAAATTTTTACCAATTAAATTAATTGTTTTACAATTTATCTTTAGTCTCTCAATGTTTCATAATTTCCCTTAAATTTGCAAGAGGCTGAATGTATTTGGAGCCAGATAGCTGCCAAAAGGTTGAATGTATGTATTGTTAGGATCGTAAGAAAATCCATACCTAAATTGTTAGATCGTAAGAAAAGCAATGTGTGAAACATGAAACGTAACCATTAAATTAGATCTGTAAATGTACGATGCTATGTTACGACTATGAATTAACATTTACACATTCAATTCTTACTTTACTTCTCCCTTTACTCGGTTATAAATCTTTTTTATACTTACAAACTTTTGTCAGGAATGTGACATCTGCAAAGGACATGAGCTGAACGTAGTTAGTCTAGGTTAGCTAGTCAATCAAGCAACTGTAGCCCAGACTTTAGTTGCTTTGCAGCTTCCAAAAGCAGCAGCCAAAATAAAAGTCTCGAGCTTGTTTTAGAATGAGATTCGCTAACAACATTGTTCAATTTCCACCAAAAATGACATACCCAAATATAACTGCCTGTAGCTCAGGACCTGAAGCAAGGATATCATATTATTGATGCTATTTGAAACTATTTGGGGTTAAACTGTAGACCCCAGTTCCTACATTTGAACATCAAAATGGATTTTATCAAACAAAACTATGCTACATTTTTATCTCTGGGACCCTTAGGATGACAAATCAAAGCAAGATTACTGAATGTAAGAACATTATTTACCTTCAGAGGTGAATGTATTAAACCAGTTGCTGTGATCATTTTTATGTTCTTGTGCACTCTCCTCAAACAATAGCATGGTATTTTTTCACTGTAATAGCTACTGTTGATTGAACATATTACGCATGTCTATGTCCCGGAAAGATGGCTGTTGTATACAAAGTCATTCTAGTCACATTAGCGCACGTTAGCAACAACCGTCCAGGTTTAGGGACACCCATCCCATAGAGGTTAAATGGAAGAAGTTTGGAACCACCAAGCCTCTTCCTAGAGCTGTCTGCTCGGCCAAACTGAGCAATCGTGGGAGAAGGGCCTTGGTCAGGGAGGTGACCAAGAACCCGATGGTCACTCTGACAGAGCTCCAGAGTTCCTCTGTGGAGATGGGAGAACCTTCCAGAAGGACGACCATCTCTGCACCACTCCACCAATCAGGCCTTTATGGTAGAGTGGCCAGACGGAAGCCACTCCTCAGTAAAAGGCACATGACAGCCTGCTTGGAGTTTGCCAAAAGGTACCTAAGGACTCTCAGACCATGATAAACAGGATACTCTGGTCTGATGAAACCAAGACTGAACTCTTTGGCCTGAATGCCAAGCGTCACGTCTGGAGGAAACCTGGTACCATCCCTACGGTGAAGCATGGTGGTGGCAGCATCATGCTGTGGGGATGTTTTTCAGCGGTAGGGACTGGGAGACTAGTCGGGATCGAGGGAAAAGTGAACGGAGCAACGTACAGCGAGATCCTGATGAAAAACTGCTCAAGAGTGCTCAGGACCTCAGACTGGGGCCAAGTTTCAACTTCCAACAGGACAATGGACACAGCACACAGCCAAGACAACGCAGAAGTGGCTTCGGGATAAGTCTTTGAATGTCCTCGAGTGACCCAGTCAGAGACCAGACTTGAACCTGATGGCTCCAAAGAACATGGCTGACGTTTAACATTCTCCCAACCAATTCTGCTATTTTGTTAGTTTTTTTGCGTATTGTTTAACTTATTTTTAAAAACTTATTGTGTACATAATGTTGCTGCTGCCGTCTCTTATGACCGAAAATAACTTCTGGACATGAGAACAGCGATTACTGACTGCGGACTGGAAGAAACTTTTTCCTTTAACGAATCCGACGAGAAGGATATCCTGCTTTCACTGGAACAGGCCCAGATCCACGTCTTTTGCGTGAAGAAAAGACGCAGGAAAAGGGGCCACAGAGAGGGCAGCCTTGAGAATCCATAGGCGAGCGAGTAAACTCCCATTGCCATCCGTTCTTCTTGCTAACGTGCAATCATTGGAAAATAAAATTGATGACCTACGTTTTAAGATTATCCTACCAACGGGACATCAAAAACTCTAACATCTTATGTTTCACCGAGACGTGGCTGAACGACGATATGGATAATATAGAGCTTAATATAGAGCTAGCGGGATTTTCCATGCACCGGCAGAACAGAGACGCTACCTCTGGTAAGACGAAGGATGGGGGTGTGTGTCTATTTGTCAATAACAGCTTGTGTCTAATATTAAAGAAGTCTCGAGGTATTGCTCGCCTGAGGTAGAATACCTTTTGATAATCTGTAGACCACACTATCTACCAAGAGAGTTCTCATCTATATTATTCGTAGCCATCTTTTTACCACCACAGAATGAAGCTGGAACTAAGACCGCTCTCAACCAACTCTATAAGGCCATAAGCAAAGAAGAAAATGCTCACCCAGAAGCGGCGCTCCTAGTGGCCGGGGACTTTAATGCAGGCAAACTTAAATCAGTTTTACCAAATTTTTACCAGCATATGTCACATGTGCAACCAGAGGGGGGAAAAAATCCTCGACCACCTTCACTCCACACACAGAGATGCATACAAAGCTCTCCCCCAACCTCCATTTGGCAAATCTGACTATAATTCTATCCTCCATGATTCCTGCTTACAAGCAAAAACTAAAGCAGGAAGTACCAGTGACTCGCTCAATACGGAACTGGTCAGATGACGCGGATGCTACACTACAGGATTGTTTTGCTAGCACAGACTGGAATATGTTCCTGGATTCATCCAATGGTATTGAGGAGTACACCACCACAATTTTACATAATTATGACATAACATTGAAGGTTGTGCAATGTAACAGCAATATTTAGACTTAGGGTTGCCACCCGTTCAATAAAATACGGAACGGTTCCGTATTTCACTGAAAGAATAAACGTTTTGTTTTCGAAATGATAGTTTCCGGATTTGACCAGCTTTTTTACATGGCACATATTGCACTTTTACTTTCTTCTCCAACACTGTTTAACCATTATTTAAACCAAATTGAACATGTTTCATTATTTATTTGAGACCAAAAGGATTTTATTTATGTGTTATATTAAGTTAAAATAAAAGTGTTCATTCAGTATTGTTGTAATTGTCATTATTACAAATATATAAAAATCGTCCGATAAATCGGTATCGGCTTTTTTTGGTCCCACAATAATCGGTATTGGTATCGGTGTTGAAAAATCATAATCGGTCGACCTCTAATTACAGGCAACATCCGCATCGAGCTAAAGGCTAGAGCTGCCGCTTTCAAGGAGCGGGAGACAAATCCGGACGCTTATAAGAAATCCCGCTATGCCCTCAGACGAACCATCAAACAAGCAAAGTGTCAATACAGGATTAAGATTGAATCCTACGACGTGCGTCGGATGTGGCGGGGCCTGAAAACTCTTACGAATTACAAAGGGAAACCCAGACGCGAGCTGCCCAGTGACGCGAGCCTACCAGATGAGCTAAATGCCTTTTATGCTTGCTTCGAGGCAAGCAACACTGAAGCATGCACGAGAGCACCAGCTGTTCTGGATGACTGCCGATGTGAACAAAACCTTTGAACAGGTCAACATTCACAAAGCCGCTGGGCCAGAGGGATTACCAGGACGTGTACTCAAAGCATGCGCGGACCAACTGTCAAGTGTCTTCACTGACATTTTCAACCTCTCCCTGACTGAGTCTGTAATACCTACATGTTTCAAGCAGACCATCATAGTCCCTGTGCCCAAGAAGCGAAGGTAACCTGCCTAAATGATTACCGCCCCGTGGAACTCCCGTCGGTAGCCATGAAGTGCTTTGAAAGCCTGGTCATGGCTCACATTAACAGCATCCTCCCGGACACCCTAGACCCACTCCAATTCGCATACCCCCCGCAACAGATCCACAGATTATGCAATCTCAATTGCACTCCACACTGCTCTTTCTCACCTGGACAAAAGGAACACCTATGTGAGAATGATGTTCATTGACTACAGCTCATCGTTCAACACCATAGTGCCCTCGAAGCTCATCACTAAGCTGATGACTCTGGGACTAAACACCTCCCTCTGCAACTGGATCCTGGACTTCCTGACAGGCCGCACCCAGGTGGTAAGAGTAGGCAACAACACATCTGCCACGCTGATCCTTAACACAGGGGCCCCTCAGGAGTGTGTACTTAGTCTCCTCCTGTATTCCCTATTCACCCATGACTGCGTAGCCAAACACGACTCCAACACCATCATTAAGTTTGCTGACGACAACAGTGGTAGGCCTGATCACCAACAACGATGAGACGGCCTATAGGGAGGAGGTCAGAGAACTGGCAGTGTGGTGCCAGGACAACAACCTCTCCCTCCATGTGAGCAAGTCAAAGCAGCTGATCGTGGACTACAGGAAAAGGCGGACCGAACAGGCCCCCATTAATATCGACGGGGCTGTAGTGGAGCAGGTCGAGAGTTTCAAGTTTCATGGTGTCCACATAACCAATGAACTATCATGGTCCACACATACCAAGACAGTTGTGAAGAGGGCACGACAAAACCTTTTACCCCTCAGGAGACTGAAAAGATTTGGCATGGGTCCCCAGAAACTCAAAAGGTTCTACAGCTGCATCATCGAGAGCATCCTGACCGGTTGCATCACCACCTGGTATGGCAACTGCTCGGCATCTGACTGTAAGGCGCTAGTGCGAACGGCGAACGGCCCAGTAGTGCGAACGGCCCAGTACTGCCAAGCTTCCTGCCATCCAGGACCTATATAATAGGCGGTGTCAGAGGAAAGCTCATAAAATTGTCAGAGACTCCAGTCACCCAAGTTACAGACTGTTTTCTCTGCTACCGCACGGCAAGTGGTACCGGTGCGCCAAATCTAGGACCAAAAGGCTCCTCAACAGCTTCTACCCCCAAGCCATAAGACTGCTGAACAATTAATAAAACCGCCACTGGACAATTTGCATTGACCCCCCCCCCCCCCTTTTTGTACACTGCTGCTACTCGCTGTTTATTATCTATGCATAGTCACTTCACCCTCACCTACATGTACAAATTACCTCAACTAACCTGTACCCCCGCACACTGACTCGGTACCAGTGCCCCCTGTATATAGCCTCGTTATTGTTATTCTTATTGTGTTACTTTTTATTATTACTTTTTATTTTAGTCTACTTGGTAAATATTTTCTTAACTCTTCTTGAACTGCACTGTTGGTTAAGGGCTTGTAAGTAAGCATTTCACGGTAAAGTCTACACTTGTTGTATTCGGTGCATCTGACAAATAAAGTTTGATTTGATTGAACATCTCTGGAGAGACCTGAAAATAGCTGTGCAGCAATGCTACCGATCCAACCTGACAGAGCTTGAGAGGATCTACAGAGAAGAATGGGAGTAACTCCCCAAATACCGGTGTGCCAATATTGTAGCGTCATACCCAAGAAGACTAGAGGCTGTAATCGCTGTCAAAGGTGCTTCAACAAAGTACTGAGTAAAGTGTCTTAATACTTATGTAAACGTGATATTTACGTTTTTTAAATATTTTTTTTATACATTTGCAAAAATGTCTAAACCTGTTTTTGCTTTGTCATTATGGGGTATTGTGTCTAGATTGAAGAGGGGGGGGGGGACATGTTAATCGATTTTAGAATATGGCTGTAACGTAACCAAATATGGAAAAGTCAAGGGGTCTGAAAGCTTTCCAAATGCACTGTATTTGTCATGTAGTGACTACATGTCTTTCATGTGCATATGACAAATAAACAAACAAACTTGACGAGAGCATTCCAACGGCCAGAACTGGGTCGTTCCACAAAAGGAGTGCCCTTTGATATGTTAAGTAGACATTTTTACAAATTTTGAATTTTAAAATACTTTTATATGAAATGAAGTGCCCTTTGATTGAATTCTCCATGTGGACTATACCAATCTAATTGTCAATATGAATGAAGACTTGCTAAAGTGCATTTTTAGTAATTTATCAAATCAAATTTATTTATATAGCCCTTCTTTCATCAGCTGATATCTCAAAGTGCTGTACAGAAACCCAGCCTAAAACCCCAAACAGCAAGCAATGCAGGTGTAGAAGCACGGTGGCTAAAACTCCCTAGAAAGGCCATAACCTAGGAATAAACCTAGAGAGGAACCAGGCTATGAGGGGTGGCCAGTCCTCTTCTGGCTGTGCCGAGTGGAGATTATAACAGAACATGGCCAAGATGTTCAAATGTTCATAAATGACCAGCATGGTCAAATACTAATAATCACAGTAGTTGTCGAGGGTGCAACAAGTCAGCACCTCAGGAGTAAATGTCAGTTGGCTTTTCATAGCCGATCATTAAGAGTATCTCTACCGCTTCTGCTGTCTCTAGAGAGTTGAAAACAGCAGGTCTGGGACAGGTAGCACGTCCGGTGAACAGGTCAGGGTTCCATAGCCACAGGCAGAACAGTTGAAACTGGAGCAGCAGCACAGCCAGGTGGACTGGGGACAACAAGGAGTCATCATGCCAGGTAGTGCTGAGGCATGGTCCTAGGTCTCAGGTCCTCCGAGAGAGAGAAAGAGAGAATTAGAGAGAGCATACTTAAATTCACACAGGACACCGGATAAGACAGGAGAAATACTCCAGATATAACAGACTGACCCTAGCCCCCCGACACATAAACTACTGCAGCATGAATACTTGAGGCTGAGACAGGAGCGGTCAGGAGACACTGTGGCCCCATCCGATGATACCCCCGGACAGGGCCAAACAGGCAGGATATAACCCCGACCACTTTGCCAAAGCACAGCCCCCACACCACTAGAGGGATACCTTCAACCACCAACTTACCATCCTGAGACAAGGCCGAGTATAGCCCACAAAGATCTCCGCCACGGCCCAACCCAAGGGGGGGCGCCAACCCAGACAGGAAGATCACGTCAGTGACTCAACCCACTCAAGTGACGCACCCCTCTTAGGGACGGCATGGAAGAGCACCAGTAAGCCAGTGACTTAGCCCCTGTAATAGGGTTAGAGGCAGAGAATCACAGTGGAGAGAGGGGAACCGGCCAGGCAGAGACAGCAAGGGTGGTTTGTTGCTCCAGAGCATTTCCGATCACCTTCACACTCCTGGGCCAGACTACACTCAATCATATGACCTACTGAAGAGATGAGTCTTCAGTAAAGACTTAAAGGTTGAGACCCGAGTCTGCGTCTCTCACATGGGTAGGCAGACCATTCCATAAAAATGGAGCTCTATAGGAGAAAGCCCTGCCTCCAGCTGTTTGCTTAGAAATTCTAGGGAGGGCCTCCCGGGTGGCGCAGTGGTCTAGGGCACTGCATCGCAGTGCTAACTGCGCCACCAGAGTCTCTGGGTTCGCCCCCAGGCTCTGTCGCAGCCGGCCGCGACCGGGAGGTCCGTGGGGCGACGCACAATTGGCCCAGTGTCGTCCGGGTTAGGGAGGGTTTGGCCGGTAGGGATTTCCTTGTCTCATCGCGCTCCAGCGACTCCTGTGGCGGGCTGGGCGCAGTGCGCGCTAACCAAGGGGGGCCAGGTGGGGAGGCTGGCTTCCGGGTTGGAGGCGCGCTGTGTTAAAGAAGCAGTGCGGCTTGGTTGGGTTGTGCTTCGGAGGACGCATAGCTTTCGACCTTCGTCTCTCCCGAGCCCGTACGGGAGTTGTAGCGATGAGACAAGATAGTAATTACTAGCGATTGGATACCACGAAAATTGGGGAGAAAAGGGGGTAAAATTAAAAAAGAAAAAAAGAAAAAAAAATTCTAGGGAGAATAAGGAGGCCTGCGTCTTGTGACCGTGACCGTTTAATAACGGTGACGTGACCGTTATTAAATGACCGTAGCGTACGTGTAGGTATGTACGGCAGGACCAAATCAGAAAGATAGGTAGGAGCAAGCCCATGTAATGCTTTGTAGGTTAGCAGTAAAACCTTGAAATCAGCCCTTGCCTTAACAGGAAGCCAGTGTAGGGAGGCTAGCACTGGAGTAATATGATCAAATTTGTTGGTTCTAGTCAAGATTCTAGCAGCCGTATTTAGCACTAACTGAAGTTTATTTAGTGCTTTATCCGGGTAGCCGGAAAGTAGAGCATTGCAGTAGTCTAACCTAGAAGTAACAAAAGCATGGATTCATTTTTCTGCATCATTTTTGGACAGCAAGTTTCAGATTTTTGCAATGTTACGTAGATGGAAAAAATCTGTCCTTGAAACAGTCTTGATATGTTCGTCAAAAGAGAGATCAGGGTCCAGAGTAACGCCGAGGTCCTTCAGAGTTTTATTTGAGACAACTGTACAACCATCAAGATTAATTGTCAGATTCAACAGAAGATCTCTTTGTTTCTTGGGACCTAGAACAAGCATCTCTGTTTTGTCCGAGTTTAAAAGTAGAAAGTTTGCAGCCATCCACTTCCTTATGTCTGAAACACAGGCTTCTAGTGAGGGCAATTTTGGGGCTTCACCATGTTTCATTGAAATGTACAGCTATGTGTCATCCGCATAGCAGTGAATGTTAACATTATGTTTTCGAATGACATCCCCAAGAGGTAAAATATATAGTGAAAACAATAGTGGTCCTAAAACGGAACCTTGAGGAACACCGAAATGTACAGTTGATTTGTCAGAGGACAAACCATTCACAGAGACAAACTGATATCTTTCCGCCAGATAAGATCTAAACCAGGTCAGAACTTGTCCGTGTAGACCAATTTGGGTTTCCAATCTCTCCAAAAGAATGTGGTGATCGATGGTATCAAAAGCAGCACTAAGGAGCACGAGGACAGATGCAGAGCCTCGGTCTGACGCCATTAAAAGGTCATTTACCACCTTCACGAGTGCAGTCTCAGTGCTATGATGGGGTCTAAAACCAGACTGAAGCATTTCGTATACATTGTTTGTCTTCAGGAAGGCAGTGAGTTGCTGCGCAACAGCTTTTTCAAACATTTTTGAGAGGAATGGAAGATTCGATATAGGCCGATTTAGTTTTTTATATTTTCTGGCTCAAGGTTTGGCTTTTTCAAGAGAGGCTTTATTACTGCCACTTTTAGTGAGTTTGGTACACATCCGGTGGATAGAGAGCCGTTTATTATGTTCAACATAGGAGGGCCAAGCACAGGAAGCAGCTCTTTCAGTAGTTTAGTTGGAATAGGGTCCAGTATGCAGCTTGAATGTTTAGAGGCCATGATTATTTTCATCATTGTGTCAAGAGATATAGTACTAAAACACTTGAGTGTTTCTCTTGATCCTAGATTCTGGCAGAGTTGTGCAGACTCAGGACAACTGAGCTTTGGAGGAATACGCAGATATAAAGAGGAGTCCGTAATTTGCTTTCTAATGATCATGATCTTTTCCTCAAAGAAGTTCATGAATTTATTACTGCTGAAGTGAAATGTTATTTATGAAGGTTATTATTTCATTTATGTGACTAGTGATTCATTTACGTCTGTCTATAATTTCAAGGTCAACCCTGTTACTTGAACTGAACTCTTGTTTTAATATGGTAAATTTCAAAAGAAACATTGAACATCTAATAGTCAAATCATAGTGTAAAAGTAGGTGAGCTGGTTCTACTTTGGCCATTTTCCGGTGTTTTGTGGTGAGAATGAGCGTAACACATCAACCCTTTAACCTACCCATAGATAGACAGGCTAGAATTATTTTAACAATTTCATTTGTTTTTGTGAATCTTGCATTCAATTGCCCCTCCTTGTTGCACACCACAAGCTTCCATTCCCTGTGTCACAAGGGGATTCATGGCTGATTTAACTAGTAATTACCAGT
Source organism: Salvelinus fontinalis (assembly GCF_029448725.1). Lineage (NCBI taxonomy): Eukaryota > Metazoa > Chordata > Actinopteri > Salmoniformes > Salmonidae > Salvelinus > Salvelinus fontinalis. The sequence goes on from NC_074679.1 coordinate 39,299,252, forward strand.
TGGAGGACCATCCAAATGGATTTTTCCCAGATGTGGTAATATCCCACTTGGTTACAAACAAACGTAACACCACTAACCATCCATTGTAGAGCTGTATAATATCACTCATTGGAATTACAAGACCTAGACCTACACTTTGAACTACACTTTGACATATTGTGGAGTACGATGTATAGTTTTTGATTAAATCGATATAAAATAAGATAATACAAATTGATTTCTTTCATTTTTTCATTCAGCTGGAGAGGCACTTTACTATAGCATTTTTTTTTTTTTACTCTCAAGATAGGAAAATATTACCACATGCCAAGAGTGTACAAAGCTGTCACCAGCTATTTGAAGAATCTCAAATGTAAAATATATTTAGACTTTTTTTTGGTTACTACATGATTCCATATGTGTTATTTCATAGTTTTGATGTCTTCACCATTGTTCTACAATGTAGAAAATAGTAAAAATGAAGAAAAACCCTGAGTACGTGTGTCCCAACTTTGGACCGGTAGTATATGCACACACTCAATACTTTCTAATTAATTTCCTATTGTGTTTGGTTGGTTTGAGGATGTCCTCTGTACTCATTATTCATCCTCCCAGTTTTGAGGGAGCCTGACTCAAGCGGCAAAACATGGAAGTTACAGCCACCATGGTGTTACAGGCTTGTTGCCATGACAACAGTAGAACGTTTCTGGCAGATACACAGACACACACACACACACACACACACACACCATTACAGTGGAGATTCCACTCTGCGTTGCGGTTCAAGAGATTTAGAAGCAGGCAAATACACTCAAAGACACAGACAGGACAGAGGGGGTTCCATGTAGGAGATCAACTGAAAAGGGATATACTCTGCAATCCTCATTCTTTCTGATGGTGTGTGCATATTGGCTATGTCTTCTCTTCCTATTTTTCATTGTCTTTGTCTGCATGAAGGAAGGAGGACGCATGCTGCATGCTACTGCTATATTCTGACCACTATAATCATTTAGCAGTGCCTGTGTGCATAGCCTTCTGTGCTGTGTATATATGAGACATGTATGTATTCTTTTTTTTTTCCATCAGTAGGATGGCACTTGAGGCTGCTGCTTTTTTTAAGATTAGGGTGAGCACTGTCATCGTAATGGTAGTTCATAGCTGTGCAGTGAAATCAATTCCCCCCCTCCCTCCCTCCCTCCCTCCCTCTGCCACTGCTGAATGCATTAGTGTAATGAGATGTCTGCAGCCAGCCAGCCAGCCTGTGTGCCGTGCAGCGGTAGCAGCAGCAGAGACGAAAGGAGCAGGGAGAAACACGTACAGTACAGCAGCTAGAGGCAAAATGACTTTCACAGCCTGCTGAGGGAGTTGTGCTGTGCTTAGAACCTTCTCCTGCTAATCTGGACTCTAACAGGGATCGAAGAAGGGAAGAGCTTGCTTCTCAAGCGTTCTAGATCAGAGGAGATCAGGTAACGGAAGCGTAGACAAGCAGCCAGAATGTTGGGGCTCACAATGAGGATAGGATGGACTGGATGGTAGATCTGTTCTATCAGGAGGAGCTTGCTTTTATGCGCGGTTGCCTTTTGTGTTGTCTGTTTTTTTAGTGTTCAACTCAATTTTCTTTAGCTGGCTGCATTAGTGCCCTGCAGCAGAATGTCTTGCAGGCTCCTCTGTTTACTGTTGTTGTGGTTAATGTGATGTGACAGCATCTTTTCCCACATCAGCCTCAGTAGCTGGAATATGGAGGCACAATTTAAACAGATTCTTATGTAGCATGTGTATGTTTGTTATATGTGAAGAGATGATTGATTCTATGAAAGAACAATGTTGATGTATGACGTGTGCACTAACAGTGGTTTAGATTACAAGCCATGCGGTCTTAAATGATTATTATTATTGTATCTCCCTTTGTGTTTCCCTCCTTCCTGTATGTCTCCCTGCAGCTCCAATGAGTGTACTTGCAGCAGCACAGAAAGCAGATAACAACAGTGAAATGCAGTCGCCTGCAGTGTCTCCTTCCTTCCTCCCCAGCCAGCCAGGAAAGATTCCCGGCAGGAAGAGAGGGAGACCCCCACTTCATCGCAAGATGGATTTTCCAACCCACTACCCTGACTCCCTTCCTCCTCTCAAAGTTCCCAAGAAGAGGGGGAGAAAGCCTGGCTTCAAGGTCAGTGTCAGGGATGGGATGGGAGGGGAGAAGAAGAGGAGGGGATGGGATGGGATGGGGGGAAAGAGGGGAAGGGGGGTGGCAGTGGGGATGCAGGATGTTTAAAAATGCATATGATGGTGTAGCAAGACAGAACCCCCAGACAAATTTGTTTACATATTAGTATTAGTATTCTGATTGGCCACTACATATGCCTAGCAAAATGTCTGCATTGTTAAAATGATTGGTGAGTGTCGCAATAAGAATAGGGAATATTATGAAGTATTTCGTAAAAAGTGATTTTATTTACACTGAACAAAAAAATAAACGCAACATGCAACAATTTCAAAGATGTTACAGTTCATATGAGGAAATCAGTCAATTGAAATAAATAAATTGGGCCCTAATCTATGGATTTCACTTGACTGGGAATAGAAATAAGCATCTGTTGGTCACAGAAACCTTTTTTAAAAATGGGCCTCACAATTGGCCTCAGGAACTCGTCAATGTATTTTTGTGCATTCAAATTGCCATCGATAAAATGCACTTGTGTTTGTTGTCTGTAGCTTATGCCTGCCCATACCATAACCCCACCGCCACCATGGGGCACTCTGTTCACAACGCTGACATCAGCAAACTGCTCACCCACATGACGCCATACCCATGGTCTGCGGTTGTGAGGCTGGTTCAACATAGTGCCAAATTCTCTAAAACGATGTTGGAGGTGGCTTATGATAGAGAAATTACCATTAAATTCCTCTGGCAACAGCTCTGGTGGACATTTCTACAGTTAGCATGCCAATTGCACACTCCCTCAACTAGAGATATCTGTGGCATTGTGTTGTGTGACGAAACAGCACATTTTAGAGTGGCCTTTTATTTTCCCCAGCACAAGGTGCACCTGTGTAATGAGCATGCTGTTTAATCATCTTCTTGGTATGCCACACCTGTCTGGTGGATAGATTATCTTGGCAAAGGAGAAATGCTTACTAACAGGGATGTAAACAAATTTGGGCACTAAATTTGAGAAAAATAAGCTTATTGTTGGATATTTTATTTCAGCTCCTGAAACATGGAACCAACACTTTACATGTTGCGTTTACATTTTTGTTTTGTGTACAAATTGCCGTACAAATACAATACCAGTCAAATGTTTGAACACACCTACTCATTCCAGTTTTTATTTTTTATTTGTTCTACATTGTGGAATAATAATGAAGACATCAAAACTATGAAGTAACACATATGGATTCATGAGAGTCCTCATGAGAGCCAATTTCAACATAGCATTTGATGGTTTTTGCAACTGCACTTGAAGAAACTTTCAAAGTTCTTGACATTTCCGTATTGACTGACCTTCATGTCTTAAAGTAATGATGGGCTGTCATTTCTCTTTGCTTATTTGAGCTGTTCTTGCCATAATATGGACTTGGTCTTTTACCAAATAGGGCTATCTTCTGTATACCCCCCCTACTTTGTCACAACACAACTGATTGGCTCAAACACATTAAGCAGGAAACAAATTCCACAAATTAACTTTTAACAAGGCCCACCTGTTAATTGAAATTCATTTCAGGTGACTACCTCATGAAGCTGGTTGAGAGAATGCCAAGAGTGTGCAAAGCTGTCATCAAGGCAAAGGGTGGCTAATTTGAAGAATCTCAAATATAAAATATATTTTGATTTGTTTAAAACTTTTTTGGTTACTACATGATTCCTTATGTGTTATTTCATAGTTTTGATGTCTTCACTATTATTCTACAATGTAGGAAATAGTCAAAATAAAGAAAAACCCTTGAATGAGTAGATGTGTCCAAACTTTTGACTGGGACTGTATATTCACGTGGAGATTGCTGTTGAGTGTTTACTAATGCAAATTGCAAACCATAAACCATATTTTAATAATAATAGTACTACTACTAATAATAATAATATATGCCATTTAGAAGACCTTTTATACAAAGCTACTTAGTAATGTGTGCATACATTTTATGTATGGGTGGTCCCTGGAATCGAACCCACAACCCTGCTGTTCGAAGCAACATGCTCTACCAACTGAGCCATACAGGATAATTTTAGACTATTGTTGCTACCTAAAACTGGAATAAAATGCCATTATTTACAAGTGATCCATTTAAACTGTGTACAAATAACCCTGTAGATACTGAGATCCTACCCTTGTGTCTCCCTGCAGCTGAAGCCCAGGATGGTGATGACTCCCCTGGCCATCTCTCCTCCCAGCAGCACCCCCGAACCAGACATGAGCTCCATCCCCCAAGATGCTGCGACCATCCCTCACTCTGCCACGCCCCAGGTGCTCACAGGTAGGCCACGCCTTTCGGTCCCTCCTATTGTGTTCCCTGCAGTGTTTATCTACATAAACAAGCAGGGCAACATGGGTCTCTCTCTCTCGTTGTGTTCCCTGCAGTGTGTATCTACATCAACAAGCAGGCCAACATGGGTCCTAACCTGGATAGGAAGAAGCTGCAGCAGCTCCCAGATCATTTTGGGCCTGACAGGCCTTCTGTGGTGCTGCAGCAGGCTGTCCAGGGGTGCATCGACAGTGCCTTCCAGCAGAAAGCTGTGTTCACTCTCCTCACACAGGGCTACGGAGGAGAGAAAATATCAGGTATAACATAAACCCACAGATTGTATGTAGTGTAACTGAGATTTCTGTTTTATATTCATTTATTTCATTAGTAGAAATTGCCCATAGGGAAATAACAGATATTGGCATACACTCATTTGATAATCTAATAACCATGAGGTATCCTTTCTTTCTCATGTCCATTCGCCCTCTGAATGGCACACATAAACAATGCATGTCTCAATTGTCTCAAGGCTTAAAAATACTTATTTAACCCGTCTCATTCCCTTCGTCGACGCTGATTGAAGTGGATTTAACAAGTGCCATCAATAAGGGAGCAATGCTTTCACTAGGATTCACCTGGTCAGTCTATGTCACGGAACGAGCAGGAGTCCTTCATGTTTTGTACACTCAGTGTAGAGAGCAATACTTTTGACCAGGGCCCATAAAGGCTCTAGAATAGGGTGACATTTGTTGCTTTGAGATTGTTGCTTGGAGACATGGCTCTAGAGTTGTGTCGCCTAGGGCAAGGTTAACTGCAACAAGCTTTACTACAATAGGAAGTCAACAAAGTTTCTAGGTTAATCAAGTGTTCCCTTTGATTTCCAGCCACCTTCGATGGGAAGCAGCACCTTCTGAGTCTGCCTGTGGTCAACAGTGTCGGCTACGTGCTACGCTTCCTCAAGAAGCTCTGTCGCAGCTTGCACTGTGAAAACCTCTTCAGCGACCAGCCAATCACCCAGCATAATGCCTCCTACCAATCAGAGGGTAATGTACTGTCCTTTATTCAATTACATTCAAAGTACTTTATTTATCCTACAAGGGGCAATTATGTAGGCAGGAGTGCAGATCTGATGCATTGTACATTACTTCTTAGAAAACACAGTCCTGTAACTTAACAAACTCTGAGAAAATGTCCCTCTGAAATATCGTGGGCTCAGTTCCCCAAATATTGTACTATATTGCTTCAGATTGCACATGGAAGCACAGAATGACAATTTGTGAAATACACATCATTTGGTGTTTTACTTGTGTAATCCCTAGTAATCCATTATCAAAATCCCTGTATTCCTACCCAAACAGCTGAGACCTCCATGCCAGAAGACTACCTAGAACACTCCCATGTCCCCCAGAAATATCCTAGGCTCAATTCCCCAAACATGTGCGTTTGTTGCTTCGGATTGGACAATTAAAGCACAGAACGGCATTTCAAATACATATTTCAAAGACTTCAGCTTCTATCCAAAAGTGATTCAAAGTGTTGCAAATATTTTTTTTACTTATGTCATCTCTTTCCATTAATTTCACAGCTGAAACCTCCATGCCAGAGGAGTACCTTCTGGACCCGTCAGACAAACGCTACTCAATGGACCCAGGTGACTCCGCCTTTAGTGCCATAAGCTCCTCCTACTCATCCAAACCGTCCTATGGGTTTCGCTCCTCGCAGCAATTCCCCAACAGCTCCTCCCCCATGGGCATGTGTAGACAGACGTCTAGTCCAAATACTTTCCTGGAAGGTAACAGGATAGGTAAGAAACTGGAGAGTGGAAACTAGAGTTGCAAAATTCTGTTAATTTTCCCAAAATTACCAGGTTTTCCTGCTTATTCCCTTCTGATTCCGGCGATCTTCCAACTGGGTTTTCTGGAAAACCTGGTGATTTTGGGAAAGTTTGTTTCTTGCTATAATCACAATGCCGTAACCAGGTAAAATAGACCAGTAGTGAAATCTTTATTCTGTACCTGTCTTTCTCTTTTCTCATCCAGCGTACAATCCATCTCAGGACTCCCAGGAGTCCAAGGGGCCCCCCAGTAAGGACCCTTCCACCTGGAGTGTAGAGGACGTGGTGTGGTTCATCAGAGACGCTGACCCCCATTCCCTGGGCCCTCATGTGGACATATTCAGGAAGCATGTAGGCTACCCCTGGGCTCACTCTTAATGAATTCATATTTTGATACCTTGCATCCTCACTCCTCACCTTCTCAAAACGCCTTGGATGAGAAGGTCAGGGGGGAGGAACAGAGGAACCTTGGATCTTCTTCTCCAATATAGTTGAGAAGGAGGCGAGGAGACAGGGTGTGAGGAATCACAGAAAATCTCATTGAGATTGAGGCCTGCCCACTGGGCAAAACCTGGTTGAATAAACATTGTTTCCACGTCATTCCAACAACTGCAAAAAATGTGCTAACATTAAATCAACGTGGAAAACTGTTTGGATTAGCAAAAAGTCATCAATGTAAGGGATTTTTTTATTTTTTATGCTACCAACTTGCAACCTAAATCCAATGACATGGTGACTTTTTTTGGTTGATTTCACGTTGAATTCACGTTAGTTGACAACTTAACCAAATGTAAATCAAAACTAGATGTTGAACTGACATCTGTGTCCAGTGGATGGATCTGCAACGGTGGTCGGATTATATCTGGATGTGATGTTTTGTGAAATACTAACCAGGATTTGGGTCACGTCACTTCCATTTCAATTCAGTCATTTCAGTGAACAACACTGATACACGTGTATGATTAGTTTACTTGTGGAGATATAACCTGACTTTCTTTCCCACAGGAGATAGACGGCAACGCTTTGTTACTCCTAAAGAGTGAGATGATGATGAAGTACCTAGGACTGAAGCTGGGGCCAGCCCTGAAGCTCTGCAATCACATCGACAAACTAAAACAAAACAAGTTCTGAATCTGAACATTTTTTTCACTCCATCAATCTGTGGGACCCAACTTTGTGGATGCCACCCAAATGGCACCTTTATATAGTGCACTACTTTTGACCAGAGCACTAAGGGTCCTGGTCAAAAGTAGTACACTATATAGGAAATAGGGTGCCATTTGGGATGCTATATTTGACAAATTATTTAGCATTTTCAGATGTTATGTAGCTAATGAAACAAAAATTGTATTCTGACGGAATACAACGTTTTGGGGATATTCTAGTTTTTATGTTGAAATAACTTTTTGGTTTATACAGATGGCACAATATGCTAATTCTGGAATGCATAACTGATACACTGGCAGGCAATATAGGGAAAAGTAGACTATACTACTTCGAGGATATAGTTGTCCCATAAATGAGTTTATTAATGTACCTATGTGCCCAAAGTACATAGCAAGTCACATTTATGATCTGTTGAGAAGTGGGAATTGTTTTAGATAAACTATTATTTATACTTGTTCTCCTAAAAACGTAGTTAAGGCCCCACAAATGTGTGTTAAACACATAAAAATTGTCCCATATTGTTTTGATTCTATACCCTCACATAAGTGATTTGAATATGTCATAGGGTTGAAGCTACAGTTCCAGTTCCACATATGGTTTTGCAAAATCTATACACATCAATGTAAACTCATATTGTGAAGCATGTGATTAGAAACAGGAGTTTAAGCCCATGTTAAACATTATTAAACTCTTTTGTTTTTTACACAAAATAATGTAAACTAAACTCAGTGCAGAAATACAAATGACTTTGCATACTGTTTTACATATTATTTTGATAAAATGGTAAAAAAAAAAAACATGTTTGTGCTCAAATACATGACACATGAGCCATTTCTAGTTGAATATACCAGATTGTCAAATAATCATCATCTTCAGCCACCTTACAAATTCATTGAAACTTGATTGTGTGGGTATTTACTATATAAATGTTTTACTACGTTATCATTCTTGAAACAGAGTTGGAGAGCATACGGAATGACAACACTCACCGGGAAAAATGTCTACAGTGTTGGGTTATGAGGCCATATAGCATTGCTTGTGTGTGCCAGTTTGGCAGTATGTGTACATTTTAGTAACCAGTGTATGTGAATGGAGCTGTATATGATTACATGTTAGCCATGCCAAGTCAAATCAAGCTGGGACAATGTCTTTTATTTTGAAAATCATATTGGAAAGATATACTGTAAGTCAGAGAATAACCAAGGTATGGATGAGTTTATTTGTACTGGTGCTAAAGAAATTCTCAATGTATTGAATATCTCATGTTTGCTTTTGTGTTGTGAGTTTTAAATGGAAAACACTCAATGTGTGTATTTAACCTGGCTGTGTATCCTAAGTATTAAATTAAGAAAATATTAAGGAAACAATGTATGGTTTGAGCAGCATCTTTCTTTGTGATATCAACCAACTTACAGAATGAAATGAAGCTTAGGATTCATGGGGAAATAATAATTAAACGTTACCAAATGTGTCCACATGGTGACACAATCATATGTTAATTCAGATTGTTCTGCTTCCTGATGCAACATTATTTATTACAGGCTACTTCAGGATATTTGAATTAGTCAAACAGTATATATAGCCTATCCTTTTTTACAGCCATGTTTGCATTTGAAGTTAGGCTACATAGACTACATGCAGAAACCGTTGCAAATGTAGAATAGGGAAACATGCCTTACTGCAGTAGGCTTTGCAGGGGCATGTATGTGGTATAATCTGACTGAATATAACTGTTAAAGTGTAAATATTTACTGAATATTCCAGTATGATGCATAGCTCTTCAAAAAAACAAAATAAAATCCCCCAGGTAAAATACATATTTAATTATGCTGGGTGTGCTTATTGACTGGTTTTGGTCACCTCAATCATAATTTATCCATACACCTACCTATCCAATAAATGTAATTATTTGTGCTAAAAGGGAACACGATTTATAAGTCATAGATAGGCCTATACTTATTTTATCAACGCAAATATAAAATCAAGCATTTGGAGCAATGCACAGAGACAACAGTCAACATAAGATCAATTTGTGATGCACACGGGTGACGCCGTATGTCTACAGTCGCATTACCAAAGACTAGCGTGGGATCGGTCCCTACTGCCGCTGCTGCCTGCCTGCGCCTGTCTCATCTGGAATAGCACGGGAACCCGTTATTTTTCTCTCTGCGTCTTGAAGAGGCCAATTTTAGGGTATATTCCCATTTGGGCACTCTTGATCATCTGGAGGTTTTTGACTGTCTCAAAATACACGACAGTGCAGAGGACCATTAGCAATAGCATCTCCAAAAATTGTATAATAAGGTAAGAAGCATGTGTCTGCAGAATGTCGTTTTTATGTTGGCATGGCATGTATTTAAATAGTTTGAGATGATTGTCTAGAGATATAATCATTTCCATTCACGATGTATCACATAATTGGGGGTTTTCCTGCCCTTATAGACACGTTTCAATTAATGAGATTTTGGGAGAGGTTTGACGTTTTATTTGGTGGATATGTGCATCCATCATTAACATTTGCATAACGTTTAGAAATATAAAAACATGCTTAACTAATTATATTTCGAAAATAATATTCATATTATGTTTTTCCGTTGGTTTATTCACATTTCACGAGAATGACCAGTTGTCATTTGATTGGTTGATAGTTCATTTTTGACGTTTTTATCATTTTTAGATGGTGCGCATGGTGAAAAATGACATGAGTGAGTGGTGTGATTTCGGGCGGGTTATCACTAACCAGGTTTAATTCCCACACCACTGCGTCGTTTCTATCGGAATGCACTTCCATACCCCCCTCTATGTCCGAGCAGGCTTGTACCATGAACTGGATATCTGAAACGACACGTTCTATCTGCAATTAAACTGCATATTTTTCTCCACATGACGTTAGTGTTGCGCGTACATGTGATGCGGACAACCATACATTGTTATATTTGGATTTGGAACGAGGTTAATCTAAGGGACTAGAATATTAAGCCTTCAGACCATAGGAGCCAAACCCATTTTCACCTTCCCTCTGATCTCTTTTCTCATCTTCAAGCAAAATGTTCCTCCTCAAGGTCATTCCATGCCTTAGGCTCATTTGATGTTATGTAAGATCCAAATCATTTCAACACAAGCCTTTTGGTAGCATCATCTAAATATATGGCATTTTTTAATGAAAAATATCCTTTGCGCCAAATGTTGGGTATGCAATATACAGTGCAAATAGGCCAAGCCTATGTCAATGTAGTGTGCCTGTGTATTGTGTAATGTGCCTGTATGGGGGCATACATGGCCTCTGCAAAGAGGTCTGCACCTTTCTGGAATAGAAAGTGCACTGATACATGGTTGTTGGTTCAAGCACGGTGCTTGCTGTCAATGACTCCATCACAATGTATGCCTACTGCATAGCCTAAACCTCAGGCCATCGACAGCGTTGATCACAGTATGGTTGTTCCAGTTATCATGATCTCCCACAACTGTCAATTTACAATTAATCTTTGAGTTAATTTGATGTTTTCTAGGACAGGATAACATTTGAGCATGTAAGGCAACTGTATGAAGGCCCATGTATAGTTCCCACAGTCAACATATTGGCAGAACAGATGTAAGCAGTAGCCACTGCCAATCCAGGCTGTCAGATTTGTGACTTTCTATTATTTAAGATGATGATCCACTGTGAGAGAGCAGCTCACCCGTTGAGTTGATTCCCTTGTTGATTAATTATCCAGTCAATGGCTTTAAAGGATTAATGAAGTACTGCACCATCGATGCTCCCTCCCTCCGCCCAAAACATGCTGCCTGTCTGAAGAGAACCGCATCAACTCCTATCTAACTACAGACTCCCTCGCTCTTCGTCGTGTTATCATCTGAAGTTGCGGAAGGCATCGCCCAAGAATTTGCGAGATCAACACGAATGTCTGTTTTGTTTTTACAGGGACTTTGAGATGCCTTGTGTAATGAAAAGCGCTATATGAAATAAATATTCTTATTCTTATTATTATTGCCCATGTATCCTATGGGTTGCACACTGCTGGCTTCATATAATTACTCCATTATGTGATGAGGACATGTCATTATCACTCACTTCGGTTTTCATTAATGAATAGATTCCTCTAGAGGTTTATACTTTGACGTTATTAAACGTGAACTGCAGTTATAAACGGATGCGTCCCAAATGGCACCCTATTCCCTATATAGTAAACTACCAATGGACACTATACATTTGGGACGAACACCAAACATCAGGCTGCTGGTCATTTTGGAATCCAGAACCAAAACTCGCGTGAGAAAGTCTGTCACAAGAGACTATAGGCTACAGGTAAAACATAGACAGGTTGTTACATGATAGGTAATGATCGAACGCTTGATGTGAGTCTTGCTGACTGCAGTGTTCCTGCCCAGCACTGTGTGATGTCAAGCCAGAGACTGTGGTGCCAACAGATTTAGAAAACACAAATAGAACACTGGCATCAGGCAGGCAAAGCAATTCATTATTGATGAATAGTCTTTTCAATTTTTTTACTAATTTCATTCCTTATAAAGGGACTGTTTGAAACAAAGCAGATTTGAGAGCAAACTTGTTGGTTACACTTCCTATGAAAACCCTCTCTTTATAACGCATTATAAGCACGTTTATATAACACCTTATGCGTTATGCATAATGCATTATAATGCACAACATACATTTTAATGTGTGGTAGGCTATTTCTATCACCGTGATTAAAATGAGGAAATGCCTTACGTACTGCGCTATATTGTACTACATGTTGGTATAAAAATACCCTGATGAAGGTCTCTTGAGACCGAAACGTTGGTCTTGGATCCATTAAATGTTGTGAAGCATCAAGATCACCCATGTGCTGGAGTTTCCTTTCTATTCAGTATAAATCCTTCCCAGTCAACATTTTCAGAGATGTTTTATGTTTTTGAGTCTCTTTGGTCATGTGCTTCCTGCACCACAGGCACCATGGGAAAACAGAACAGCAAGCTGACCCCTGAGGTGATGGAGGACCTGGTGAAGAGCACAGAGTTTAACGAACACGAGCTCAAGCAATGGTACAAAGGCTTCCTCAAGGACTGCCCCAGCGGCAGACTGAACCTGGACGAATTCCAACAGCTCTATGTCAAGGTGTGTTGCGATTGGCTACGTTCTCTTATTGCAGATCAGGTGTGGTACATCTGCTTCACATGCTGGAGACATGATTTGTATGGTGTTGTAACTTCTAACTAGGGAAATTATTGATATCATGATTATATAATGTGATTGTAAGAATTCTTTGTGAAGCTAGAACAGAGCGGAATCAGGGTTTGATGTCTCTGTTTGTATTCAAACTGCACTGTTGTTCATTATATTTTCTAACTGATCATAAAGCTTGAACAGTTGTCACTCTGAGCTATGTATTATGGAATCCTTGTAAAAGGTTCAAAGGAAGCCAGTAGAGGTGTGTGGGTAAAATCACTGGGGAGCCAAGCCAGGAAAAATTCCATATTACAACCTGTGTTGTGATAAATGGCTTTGTTTGCTCTATTACCTGTAAGTTCATATGCCTGGAAAACCATGATATATTGGCCTAAGGCCGAGACAATAAGAAGTCCAAGTGTCCGAATAAATTCAACCACACCTTTGTTACGTCACAAAACAGGAGAGCAACATCCAAAACAATTTAGTCCAATCAATGTAAGCAAAATATCATGTGACTGTCCATGGTACTGATTTCTCTGTGTGCGTAAGTAGAAAAAACATGTTGACTCACCCTACTACCAATGCCATCCTCCTCTCTTTCATGTTGCCGGAACAGTCTATGACTCAGTCATACAGTTCACACGTTTAGTTTTTGTTATCCTAGGCTACCTTGCTAAAATGCTTGCTCTCTAGTCTAACTAGTTATAATTAGCCTACTACATCTAGCTACATATTGAACTTCCATCCTCTCAGGCCAGGAGCACAATGTATGAATTTATGGTTGCATCAGAATTGTCATTATAATCATTGGTCAGTATGGAGAATTAAGTAAAACCAAGTCCAAATCCCTATCTCCATCCATTGCTAATTTAGGAAAGGGACAATTTTAGCTAGCCTCTGGAGGACAACAACACAACGAGATGCAACAATGAAAGTTTTTTTCTGTCAATGACGTTTAGTTTTCGATGTGATGTGACTGGTGTGATGCCAAATCCAAAGTGGCTTCGCTTGACACTTTTTTTTGGTGTGCCAGGACCATTCACAGTTGAGTTCACTCAGTTTAGCTCAACGCTGATTGCCTATTATTGTATACAAATAAATATCAAGGGAGGCCAAATGCTCGCTGGCTTCCCTTGCATCCAATGTTACGGGCGGCAACAATGTCATACTATTTTTGACCAGACAGCATTAGATAGATGGGCTACACATACAGAGACAGAGGGGCGCTGTTTCGCTCACTAGGATGCTTTCTCCGGTGAGAATCATTAAGCTTTTGCGAATTGAAGGAAAATTATGAAACACAGAGAGACGAAAGATAAAATATTTTCTGTTTCATTTTATTTTTCTTGGTACATTTTTGGGGGTAGCCTGGCTTCCTTTGGCATCCATGAATACACAACACTTAAGGAAGCTGTTCCTTTCAGTTAGAGATAGATCTAAAGATAGAACTAAAGACACGTTTTTAAACGTCATGTCAGAGATGAATAAATAGTTGGATATCACAGCTGTCTCTCAATCAATCACTCTACTTTTCAGTTCTTCCCGTATGGCGACGCATCAAAGTTTGCACAGCACGCCTTTAGGACCTTCGACAAGAACAGCGACGGCACCATCGACTTCCGAGAGTTCATCTGTGCCCTGTCTATCACATCGCGTGGCAGCTTCGAGCAGAAGCTCAACTGGGCCTTCAACATGTACGACCTGGATGGAGACGGCAAGATCACCAGGGTGGAGATGTTGGAGATCATCGAGGTAAGGAATCACATTGATGGCTGGTTTCCCAGACACAGATTAATCCACATTCAGGATTAAAAAGCTATTTCCTCCATTGAAATAGCTTTTTAGTCCATTATTAGGTTTAATCTGTGTCCGGGAAACCAGCCCTATACTGTGTGTTTAAAACAAATCATACTGGAATGTTACCATGACATTTATACCATTTGTTAAAGCTATCTATCCAGTTTGAAGTAATCAGCAGTGCATGTTATTAGAATGTATTCTGCAAAGGCAAACATGGCTAAAAGGAAACATTGAGACAGAGGACAGTCAAGTTTAGCTAGATGATCAGATGTGTAGGACTACAGTGTTATATTGTGGGGAACATTGGTAAATAACTGAAGTAGTATTGAGATTAAACTTTGAACATGTTAACATATTCACCAAGGCTGTCTGAAAATAGGTGTTTCATTCATTATACCCCTGTTCCTTTCTGTGGTATTGCCGTACTTATCATCCCTCCATGTCGTCCCCTTGTCTCTCTAGGCCATTTACAAAATGGTGGGCACTGTGATCATGATGAAGATGAACGAGGACGGCCTGACACCGGAGCAGAGGGTGGACAGGATCTTCAGCAAGATGGATAAGAACAACGACGACCAAATCTCATTGGATGAGTTCAAAGAGGCGGCCAAGAGCGATCCGTCCATCGTGCTCCTCTTGCAGTGTGATATGCAGAAGTGAGAAGGGGGTGCTCATCTGTATGAAACCAGACGTGTACACTCTCTTTGGACAGGCAGCACATGTTTTAATGTCTCATTTAAGTTCTTCTTCTCAGCCATTTCCACAGGAAAAAAAATTATGCTTGGACTATTTTTCAATGGACTCGCTTCTTGTGGTTGTATGCATGAGAATGTGAAATAGCTGAATCATTTTGGATATGTTATATTACACAATATCATGATACATTTATATTTGATCAAACCTAACCTACCAATGTGAATTGTGCACAAGTAATCCTACTCCATTTACCCATTCACTTTTAGGCTAGCTTGTATATCAGTGAAGCGCTATACATTGAATTATTCTGTTCTTGCAGTATTTAGATGATCCATGTCCACTGCTGCAGCTAGCTGCTAATGCTAATGCTTAACATACTGGTAAATGAACAATAATTCCTATGATAATTGTAACTCGTCTCTATAATATCCAAACTTCTTGAGCTCTTGGAAAAATAGAGACCGGAACTGTGTAGGTTCCAATCTTTGCATGCATGTGTTATGTGTTCAGACTCTATAATCTAACCTCTTCAATTTTTGCATCCTCAAGAGCGGTATTCAAGAAGAAGCCCTCCGAAAAGCGTTTGGTATTGTTGCATGGGATGTACAGTAGTGATTCACCAGACCATTATATTATTAACCTCCTGTGGGAGCATGTTGCCCTCATTATTAATAACATTACGTATGTGTAATTAATATGACACGAGTTCTTGAATGATAGCTAATACGAGCCCTTGTTGTAACCTCTCACACAGAGTCCAGATGTATCTGAAAGTTGAGTATTGAACTAAAGTCCAACACTATAGAACAACTAGTGAATAAATATGCTGCTGATGATGTACTATATTACCGTTATAATATTATTCTATTGCACTGTTGCCATCAATCAACACCAGGCCAATGCTTATCCATCTTCAATGGTAATAACCACCTATCACTCTTAGCATTGCTGGATACATAAAGCGCCACGATAACTCCAAATTGGTTGGAATTCTCAGCCTGTACGTTTGCCCACTCGATTAACGATACAAAGTAACATCATACATATCAATATGTTTACAGTGACACAGAGCACGGCAAAAATGTAACAAATCTTGGCTTTCAAGCACGGCGTCCGGGAGCTTGTGAGTTTCCAAAGCCAGATAGGAAAAGTCTGAAGAGTTTACTGGACATACCGCGTTCCTACAAAAGGTACTTTTATAGAACACAACTTTTTATTGAAGGTTTAATCTTCTAATCTCTCGATCGATCTAAGTTTACAATGGTCTGTGATGGTGCAGAACCCCTCCACGAGTTGCAAGAAGTACTAGATAAAAACAGAGCTTCTGAAACTAAAAGTTCTAGTTCTGTTTCAAATTGACTCCTATATGGATTGCAGATATCGTGAAAATGTGCATTTCCTTGAACGTACTAGACCTATTTACCATTTCGAAGCTATGCAGGCATGTACTGGCAAACATTTCACTTATTATACTAGTGGAAGCTGACACCGTTTTTCACAGTTCTGGATACAGCATAATGTAGACTTGAATGCTCATTATTGATTATTATTTGTCTATAATATTATTGGTACAGGATGATCCAAACTTCATGGCAACAATCTTTGTCAAGTAAATGTTTATACTAAATATGAAAAATCTAATTTAAAAGATAAGTGACTGTGTATTTTGTTTGTTTTGTTCTTTTTATACATGTGGCATGTGTTGCACCCAAAATTACATAGTTACATTCTTTATGTAGTACTAATGAAACTCAATAAAAACATCTATGGGCTTTTTCAAAAGGCATGGTCTGGTAAGTGTGATGCTATTTGTAACGGTTTTCTTCCAGGGGTGAAGGAGAGGACCAAAGTGCAGCGCGGCTAGTGTTAAACATGTTTAATAAAGAACAAGTGAAACACTACAAACAACAATACAAAATAACAAATGTGCAAAAACCGACACAGACCTATCTGGTGCAGACAATCACAGAGACAGGAAACAAACACCCACAAAATCCCAACACAAAACAAGCCTCCTATATATGATTCTCAATCAGAGACAACGATTACCATCTGCCTCTGATTGAGTACCCACACTAGGCTGACATAGAAACAGACAAACTAGACACACAACATAGAATTCCCACCCAGCTCACGTCCTGACCAACTAAACACATACAAAACAACAGAAAACAGGTCAGGAACGTGACAGAACCCCCCATTCAAGGTGCGAACTCCGGGCGCACCCCTAAAACTCAAGGGGAGGGTCTGGGTGGGCATCTGTCCGCGGTGGCGGCTCCGGCGCAGGACGAGGACACCACTCCACCACTGTCTTTGTCCCCCCCTTAGCGTCCTTTGAGTGGCGACCCTCGCCCACGACCTTGGCCTAAGAATCCTCCCCAAGGCCCCCACATGATTTAGGAGGTAGCTCAGGACAGAGAGGTAGCTCAGGACAGAGAGGTAGCTCAGGACAGAGGGGCAACTCCGGACTGAGTGGCAGCTCCGGACTGAGTGGCAGCTCCGGACTGAGTGGCAGCTCCGGACTGAGTGGCAGCTCCGGACTGAATGGCAGCTCCGGACTGGAGGGCAGCTCATGACTGGAGGGCAGCTCATGACTGGAGGGCAGCTCATGACTATAGGGCAGCTCATGACTGTAGGGCAGCTCATGACTGTAGGGCAGCTCATGACTGTAGGGCAGCTCATGACTGTAGGGCAGCTCTGGCAGCTCCTGACTGGCTGTCGTCTCTGGCAGCTCCTGACTGGCTGGCGTCTCTGGCGGCTCCTGACTGGCTGGCGGCTCGGGCGGCTCCTGACTGGCTGGCGGCTCTGGCGGCTCCTGACTGGCTGGCGGCTCTGGCGGCTCCTGACTGGCTGGCGGCTCTGGCGGCTCATGACTGGCTGGCGGCTCTGGCGGCTCATGACTGGCTGGCGGCTCTGGCGGCTCATGACTGGCTGGCGGCTCTGGCGGCTCATGACTGGCTGGCGGCTCTGGCGGCTCCTGAATGGCTGGCGGCTCTGGCGGCTCCTGAATGGTTGGCGGCTCTGGCGGCTCCTGAATGGCTGGCGGACGGCTCTAGCGGCTCCTGACTGACGGACGGCTCTAGCGGCTCCTGACTGACGGACGGCTCTAGCGGCTCCTGACTGACGGACGGTTCTAGCGGCTCCTGACAGACGGACGGCTCTAATGGCTCGGGACAGACGGGCGGCTCAGATGGCTCGTGGCAGACGGATGACTCAGATGGCACTGGGCAGACGGATGGCTCAGATGGCGCTGGGCAGACGGATGACTCAGACGGCGCTGGGCAGACGGATGACTCAGACGGCGCTGGGCAGACGGATGACTCAGACGGCGCTGGGCAGACGGATGACTCAGACGGCGCTGGGCAGACGGATGACTCAGACGGCGCTGGGCAGACGGATGACTCAGACGGCGCTGGGCAGACGGATGACTCAGACGGCGCTGGGCAGACGGAAGACTCAGACGGCGCTGGGCAGACGAACGGCTCAGACGGCGTTGGGCAGACGGACAGTTAAGACGGCGTTGGGCAGACGGACAGTTCAGACGGCGTTGGGCAGACGGACAGTTCAGGCGCCGCTTGGCAGACGGGCAGTTCAGGCGCCGCTGGGCAGACGGGCAGTTCAGGCACCGCTGGGCAGACGGCAGACTCTGGCCGGCTGAGACGCACTATAGGCCTGATGCGTGGTGCCGGAACTGGAGGTACCGGGCTGAGGGAACGCACCTCAGGGCGAGTGCGGGGAGGAGGAACAGGGCTCTGGAGATGCACTGGAAGCCTGGTGCGTGGTGTAGGCACTGGTGGTACTGGGCTGGGGAAGGAAGGTGGCGCCGGATATACCGGACCGTGAAGGAGGACACGCGCTCTTGAGCCCCGAGCCTCTCCAACCTTACCAGGTTGAATGGTCCCCGTAGCCCTGCCAGTGCGGCGAGGTGGAACAACCCGCACTGGGCTATGCAGGCGAACCGGGGACACCACCTGTAAGGCTGGTGCCATGTACGCCGGCCCGAGGAGACGTACTGGAGGCCAGATACGTTGGGCCGGCTTCATGACATCCAGCTCGATGCCCAACCTAGCCCTCCCAGTGCGGCAAGGTGGAATAGCCCGCACTGGGCTAAGCACGCGTACTGGGGACACCGTGCGCTTTACCGCATAACACGGTGTCTGACCAGTAAAACGCCCTCTCACTCCACGGTAAGCCCGGGGAGTTGGCTCAGGTATCCAACCCGGCATCGCCACACTCCCCTTTAGCCACCCCCCAAGAAATTTTTGGGTGAGCCTCTCGGGTTTCCAGCCACTCTGCCTTGCAAGCGCCTCATAATGCCGCCTCTCCGCTTTTGATGCCTCCAGCTCCGCTTTGGGACGGCGACACTCCTCTGGCTCTGCCCAGGGTCCTTCTCCGTCCAGAATCTCCTCCCATGTCCATTCCTCCTTGTACTGCTGCTGCTGTTGCTGCTGCCCGTTGCCACGCTGCTTGGTCCGGGTTTGGTGGGTGTTTCTGTAACGGTTTTCTTCCAGGGGTGAAGGAGAGGACCAAAGTGCAGCGCGGCTAGTGTTAAACATGTTTAATAAAGAACAAGTGAAACACTACAAACAACAATACAAAATAACAAATGTGCAAAAACCGACACAGACCTATCTGGTGCAGACAATCACAGAGACAGGAAACAAACACCCACAAAATCCCAACACAAAACAAGCCTCCTATATATGATTCTCAATCAGAGACAACGATTACCATCTGCCTCTGATTGAGAACCCACACTAGGCTGACATAGAAACAGACAAACTAGACACACAACATAGAATTCCCACCCAGCTCACGTCCTGACCAACTAAACACATACAAAACAACAGAAAACAGGTCAGGAACGTGACAGAACCCCCCATTCAAGGTGCGAACTCCGGGCGCACCCCTAAAACTCAAGGGGAGGGTCTGGGTGGGCATCTGTCCGCGGTGGCGGCTCCGGCGCAGGACGAGGACACCACTCCACCACTGTCTTTGTCCCCCCCTTAGCGTCCTTTGAGTGGCGACCCTCGCCCACGACCTTGGCCTAAGAATCCTCCCCAAGGCCCCCACATGATTTAGGAGGTAGCTCAGGACAGAGAGGTAGCTCAGGACAGAGAGGCAGCTCAGGACAGAGGGGCAACTCCGGACTGAGTGGCAGCTCCGGACTGAGTGGCAGCTCCGGACTGAGTGGCAGCTCCGGACTGAGTGGCAGCTCCGGACTGGAGGGCAGCTCATGACTGGAGGGCAGCTCATGACTGTAGGGCAGCTCTGGCAGCTCCTGACTGGCTGGCGTCTCTGGCGGCTCCTGACTGGCTGGCGTCTCTGGCGGCTCCTGACTGGCTGGCGGCTCTGGCGGCTCCTGACTGGCTGGCGGCTCTGGCGGCTCCTGACTGGCTGGCGGCTCTGGCGGCTCCTGACTGGCTGGCGGCTCTGGCGGCTCCTGACTGGCTGGCGGCTCTGGCGGCTCCTGACTGGCTGGCGGCTCTGGCGGCTCCTGACTGGCTGGCGGCTCTGGCGGCTCATGACTGGCTGGCGGCTCTGGCGGCTCATGACTGGCTGGCGGCTCTGGCGGCTCATGACTGGCTGGCGGCTCTGGCGGCTCATGACTGGCTGGCGGCTCTGGCGGCTCATGGCTGGCTGGCGGCTCTGGCGGCTCATGGCTGGCTGGCGGCTCTGGCGGCTCATGACTGGCTGGCGGCTCTGGCGGCTCCTGAATGGCTGGCGGCTCTGGCGGCTCCTGAATGGCTGGCGGCTCTGGCGGCTCCTGAATGGCTGGCGGACGGCTCTAGCGGCTCCTGACTGACGGACGGCTCTAGCGGCTCCTGACTGACGGACGGCTCTAGCGGCTCCTGACTGACGGACGGCTCTAGCGGCTCCTGACAGACGGACGGCTCTAATGGCTCGGGACAGACGGGCGGCTCAGATGGCTCGTGGCAGACGGATGACTCAGATGGCACTGGGCAGACGGATGGCTCAGATGGCACTGGGCAGACGGATGGCTCAGAGGGCGCTGGGCAGACGGATGACTCAGACGGCGCTGGGCAGACGGATGACTCAGACGGCGCTGGGCAGACGGATGACTCAGACGGCGCTGGGCAGACGGATGACTCAGACGGCGCTGGGCAGACGGATGACTCAGACGGCGCTGGGCAGACGGACGACTCAGACGGCGCTGGGCAGACGGACGGCTCAGACAGCGTTGGGCAGACGGACAGTTCAGACGGTGTTGGGCAGACGGACAGTTCAGGCGCCGCTGGGCAAAAAAAATGTGCAAAAACCGACACAGACCTATCTGGTGCAGACAATCACAGAGACAGGAAACAAACACCCACAAAATCCCAACACAAAACAAGCCTCCTATATATGATTCTCAATCAGAGACAACGATTACCATCTGATTGAGAACCCACACTAGGCTGACATAGAAACAGACAAACTAGACACACAACATAGAATTCCCACCCAGCTCACGTCCTGACCAACTAAACACATACAAAACAACAGAAAACAGGTCAGGAACGTGACACTATTCATTAACCAATCAATCAAGAATGTTACATATTTCCGTGATCGATACACCAACATAGAAATGATGCAAGTTTGACAATTGGTTAGGTTCCAAAGGTATACGTTTTGTGATGCATTTTATTGTTGTTTGAGGTGAATTATTCACCTTTCAAGATTCTCTGATTTAACAATTTTTCCCATTTCTGTCTATTTTTCCACCAATGTCTGTAATTGCATTTATTACAACCAATGAGAGTTAGTTAAGCCAAGATTTGTTAAATAATCAGGGTTTAAAGAAAGGTACGGCATCCCGGCAAAATAAAGGGGGGGGGGGGGGGGGTACGCCATGGGGGTACGCCATATCGATAAAACATTAGCCTATCTGTCACGATCGTGTGGCGGATTGATGGACCAAAACGCAGCTTTTGGAAAGTAAGCCATCTTCTTTTATTTTTTTTTAAAGATGACGAAAAATAAACACGACACGAAACACTTTAACAAAACGAATAAAACAACAAACGACCGTGAAGCTAAATAACGTTGTGCACATACACATACAGGCTACAAACGTTCTACATAGACAATTACCCACAACCAATGAGAGCCTATGGCTACCCTAAATAAGGCTCCCAATCAGAGACAACCGAAATCAGCTGTCTCTAATTGGGAACTCATTCAGGTAACCATAGACTCTCCTAGACAACTAAACATACATAGACAACGCTAGACACCTGAACTCCACACAAACCCATATACTACACAACAACCCCTTTACCATAAAAAACACCCAAAACCAACAAAACACAAACATTCCCCATGTCACACCCTGACCTAACTAAAATAATAAAGAAAACAAAGAATACTAAGGCCAGGGCGTGACAATACCCCCCCCTTAAGGTGCGAACTCCGGGCGCACCATTACACAGTCTAGGGGAGGGTCTGGGTGGGCTTCCATCCACGGTGGCGGCTCCGGCTCTGGTCGTGGTCCCCACGTCACCACAGTCCCTAACCACCTCCTTAGCTTCTTCAAAATGACCCCTCTCCACATTAACCCCATTGCATTAAGGGGCAGTTCCGGACTAAGGGGCAGCTCCGGACTAAGGGCCAGTACCAGGGTAAGGGGCAGTACCAGGGTCAGGGGCAGTACCAGGGTAAGGGGCAGTACCAGGGTAAGGGGCAGCACCAGGGTAAGGGGCAGCTCCGGACTGAGGAATGGCAGCTCCGGACTGAGGAATGGCAGCTCCGGACTGAGGAATGGCAGCTCCGGACTGAGGAATGGCAGCTCCGGACTGAGGGACTGCAGCTCCGGACTGAGGGACTGCAGCTCCGGACTGAGGGACTGCAGCTCCGGACTGAGGGACTGCAGCTCCGGACTGAGGGACGGCCCATGGCTGGCTGACAGATCTGGCTGCTCATGGCTGGCTAACGGATCTGGCTGCTCATGGCTGGCTGACTGATCTGGCTGCTCATGGCTGGCTGACTGATCTGGCTGCTCATGGCTGGCTGACTGATCTGGCTGCTCATGGCTGGCTGACGGATCTGGCTGCTCATGGCTGGCTGACGGATCTGGCTGCTCATGGCTAGCTGACGGATCTGGCTGCTCATGGCTAGCTGACGGATCTGGCTGCTCATGGC
The DNA here is from genome assembly GCF_029448725.1 of Salvelinus fontinalis. Taxonomy (NCBI): domain Eukaryota; kingdom Metazoa; phylum Chordata; class Actinopteri; order Salmoniformes; family Salmonidae; genus Salvelinus; species Salvelinus fontinalis. The sequence goes on from NC_074679.1 coordinate 39,322,498, forward strand.
TAGCTGACGGATCTGGCTGCTCATGGCTAGCTGACGGATCTGGCTGCTCATGGCTAGCTGACGGATCTGGCTGCTCATGGCTAGCTGACGGATCTGGCTGCTCATGGCTAGCTGACGGATCTGGCTGCTCATGGCTAGCTGACGGATCTGGCTGCTCATGGCTAGCTGACGGATCTGGCTGCTCATGGCTAGCTGACGGATCTGGCTGCTCATGGCTAGCTGACGGATCTGGCTGCTCATGGCTAGCTGACGGATCTGGCTGCTCATGGCTGGCTGACGGATCTGGCTGCTCATGGCTGGCTGACTGATCTGGCTGCTCCTGTCTGGTTGGCGGCTCTGGCAGATCCTGTCTGGTTGGCGGCTCTGGCAGATCCTGTCTGGTTGGCGGCTCTGGCAGATCCTGTCTGACGGACGGCTCTAGCGGCTCCTGTCTGGCTGGCGGCTCTAGCGGCTCCTGTCTGGCGGACGGCTCAGTGGGCTCATGGCAGACGGGCGGCTTTGCAGGCTCATGGCAGACGGGCGGCTTTGCAGGCTCATTGCAGACGGATGGCTCAGATGGCGCTGGGGAGACGGATGGCTCAGATGGCGCTGGGGAGACGGATGGCTCAGATGGCGCTTGGCAGACGGGCAGTTCAGTCATCGCTGTGCAGACGGCAGACTCCTGCCAGGTGAGGCGCACTGTAGGCCTGGTGCGTGGTGCCGGGACTGGTGGCACCGGGCTGGGGACACGCATCTCAGGGCTAGTGCGGGGAGCAGCAACAGGACGCACAGGACTCTGGGGACACACAGGAGGCTTGGTGCGTGGTTTAGACACTGGTGGTAAAGGGCTGGAGACACGCACCATATAGCTAGTGCGTGGAGGAGGCACTGGTGGTACTGGGTTGGGGCGGGGAGGTGGCGCCGGAAATACCGGACCGTGCAGGCGTACTGGCTCCCTTGAACGCCGAGCCTGCCCAACCTTACCTGGTTGTATGCTCCCCGTCGCCTGACCAGTGCGGGGAGGTGGAATAACCCGCACCGGCCTATGTAGGCGAACCGGGGACACCATGCGTAAGGCTGGTGCCATGTACGCCGGCCCGAGGAGACGCACTGGTGACCAGATGCGTTGGGCCGGCTTCATGACATACGGCTCAACGCTCAGTCTAGCCCGGCCGATACGTGGAGCTGAAATGTACCGAACCGGGCTATGCACGCGTACAGGAGACACCGTGCGCTCTACTGCGTAACACGGTGTCTGCCCGTACTCTCGCTCTCCACGGTAAGTACAGGGAGTAGGCGCAGGTTTCCTACCTGACTTCGCCACACTCCCTTTAAGGTCCCCCCCAAGAAATTTTTGGGTTGTACTCACGGGTTTCCAGCCTTGTCTCCGTGCTGCCTCCTCATATCGCCTCCTCTCGGCTTTAGCTGCCTCCAGCTCTTCACGAGGAAGGCGATATTCTCCCGGTTGAGCCCACGGCCCCTTACCATCCAGTATCTCCTCCCATGTCCATGAATCCTGTGTAGGTAGGTCCTGTTGCCGCTTTCCATGCCGCTTGGTCCTATGGTGGGTAATTCTGTCACGACTTGTGCTCTCCTCATCCTCAGATGAGGTGAGGAGAGAAGGATCCTCAGACCAAAACGCAGCTTTTGGAAAGTAAGCCATCTTCTTTTATTTTTTTTTAAAGATGACGAAAAATAAACACGACACGAAACACTTTAACAAAACGAATAAAACAACAAACGACCGTGAAGCTAAATAACGTTGTGCACATACACATACAGGCTACAAACGTTCTACATAGACAATTACCCACAACCAATGAGAGCCTATGGCTACCCTAAATAAGGCTCCCAATCAGAGACAACCGAAATCAGCTGTCTCTAATTGGGAACTCATTCAGGTAACCATAGACTCTCCTAGACAACTAAACATACATAGACAACGCTAGACACCTGAACTCCACACAAACCCATATACTACACAACAACCCCTTTACCATAAAAAACACCCAAAACCAACAAAACACAAACATTCCCCATGTCACACCCTGACCTAACTAAAATAATAAAGAAAACAAAGAATACTAAGGCCAGGGCGTGACACTATCACAATAATGAAAACAAAATGTCAAGAAAACCGTAGGCTGTTACACCACTTTTTATCAGTACTTCATGTCAGATGCATGAAAAATGAGCGGATGGACTTGAAAACTGGTGGTGTAGGCCAGGGTTGCCCGAACTAGGTCCTAGTAAAGGAACCCTTTGAAGAGATCGTTTGAGAATCAGATAAAAAGCATCATGACTGGTTGTGTTTATGCCACAATTAAAGGTAATACATTTTAAAAGTTAAATGACGTTAAATCTTTACGACTAGGCCCACAGAGATCCTATTAAATTAACAGGGATTCTATATGTAGTTCTATGATTAGGCCGCTAAACATTTTTTGTGCAAGCGCACGCACATATAGGAGGTCCCGTACCGGGAAGAAATTAATTATACATTCTTCCCTGTGTATATATTTTTTGCAACAGTAAGAATTCCAACTCAGTTCTTAGAAGAATTGGCTGCTTAAAACACATGCAAAAATAATTTTTCTTTCGTCTCTCAGTTTCATAAATGCCCTTCAATTCGCAAGAGGCTGAATGTATGTCACTGGAGAAAGCGTCCAAGTGAACAAAACAGCGCCCCTCTATCTCTCTATGTGTAGCCCATCCATGCTGTCTGGTCAAAAATAGTATGACATTGTTGCTGCCCTAGCACTGAATGCAAGGGAAGCCAGTGAGCATTTGGCCACCCTTAATCATTTTAGGCCATCAGCATTGAGCTAAACTGAGTGAGCTCAGCTGTGAATGGCGCACCAAAAAAATGCATCAATGGAAGCCAGTTTGGATTTGGCTTCACACCAATCACATCACATTAGAAGCCAAACATCATTGACAGAAAACTTGAATTGTTACATCTCATTGTGTCGTTGTCCTCCGGTGGCTAGCTAGCTATAATCTGCCTTTTCCTAAATTAGACATGGATGGAGATGGATGGACATGGATGTGGTTTTACTTAATTCTACATACTGGCCAATAATTATAACGGCGATTCCAACCATAAATTCATACACTGTGCCCATGGCCTAAGAGGATGGAAGTTCAACATGTAGCTAGATGTAGTATGCTAATGTTACCTAGCTGGCCTGGCACATCGTTGCCCATGAAAGGAAGTTAGGCTAGAGAGCAAGCATTTTAACCAGGTAGACTAGGACAACAAAAACTAGAAGCGTGTATGACAGAATCATAGACCGTTTTGGCAACATGAAAGAGGATGGCATCGGCATTTCTCTACAAGTAGGGTGAGTCAACATGTTTTTTCTACTTGTGAGCACACACACGTGCACACACACACACACACACACACACACACACACACACACACACACACACACACACACACACACACACACACACACACACACACACACACACACACACACACACACACACAACCCTACAGCATGGTAAGTCTCCATGATCCTAAATCAATAGTTGTTTTATAGTCCGAAAATGTTGGAAACGTTAACTTGCTTGACCATGCTGTAGGTCATGTAACTGCTTGTTACATGCAATATGATTTGTGGACTTTACTGGACAGGTGTTGCTCTCCGGTTTTGTGATGAAACAAAGGTGTGGTTGAATTTATTCTGCCATTGTCTTCTTATTGTCTCGGCCTTAGGCCTACAGTATATAGACAATACATGACCAAAAGTATGTGGAACATCTCATTTCAAAATCATGGGCATTAATTTAGAGTTGGTCTCCCCTTTGCTTCTAATATCAGCCTCCACTCTTCTGGGAAGGCATTCCACTAGATGTTGGAATATTGCTGCGGGGACATGCTTCCATTCAGCCACAAGAGCACCGATGTTGTGCGATTATGCCTGGCTCGCAGTCTGCGTTCTAATTCATCCCAAAGGTGTTTGATGGGGTTGAGGTCAGGGCTCTGTGCAGGCCAGTCAAGTTCTTCCACAGTGAACTCAACAAACCATTTCTATATGGACCTTGCTTTGTGCACGGGGCTATTGTCATGCTGAAACAGGAAGGGGCCTCGCCCAAACGTTTGCCACATAGTTGGAAGGACAGAATTGTGTAGAATATAATTGTTAGCGGTAGCGTTAAGATTTCCCTTCACTGGAACTAAGGGGCCTAGCCTGAACCATGAAAAACAGCTGCAGGCCATCATTCATCCTCCACCAAACTTTACAGTTGGCATTTTGCGTTCGGGCATGCAGCGTTTTCCTGACATCCACCAAACTCAGATTCGTCCGTCGGACGGCCAGATGGTGAAGCTTGATTCATCACTCCAGAGAACGCATTTCCACTGCTCCAGAGTCCAATGGCGATGAGCTATACACCACTCCAGCCAGGGATCTTAGACTTGTGTGCGGCTGCTCGGCCATGGAACCCCATTTCATGAAGCTTCCGACGAACAGTTCTAGTGCTGGCGTTGCTTCCAGAGGCAGTTTTGAACTCGGTAGTGAGTGTTGCAAACGAGGACAGAAAATATTTACATGCTACTCACTTCAGCACTCGGCAGCCTCTTTCTGTGAACTTGTGTGGCCTACTTGTCACGCCCTGACCATAGTAAGCTGTTTTTCTCTGTGTTGGTTGGGGCGTGATAGTGACTAGGGTGGGTCATCTAGGTGTTTGTATGTCTATGTTGGCCTGATATGGTTCCCAATCAGAGACAGCTGTTTATTGTTGTCTCTGATTGGGGATCATATTTAGGTAGCCATTTTCCCCATTGTTAGTTGTGGGATCTTGTCTACAGTAAGTTGCCTTTGTGCACTCTAGTAGCTTCACGTTTCGTTTGTGCTTTTGTTGTTTTGTGTAGTGAGTTTCTCTTTATTAAAATTATGTGGAACTCTATGCACGCTGCGCCTTGGTCTCATCATTACAACGATCGTGACAGAAGATCCCACCAACAAAGGACCAAGCAGCGTGCCCAGGAGGAGGAAGTATCCTGGACTTGGGAAGAGATCCTGGATGAGAAGGCATCCTGGACTTGGGAGGAAATCCTGGCAGGACAGGAACGCCTTCCTTGGCGGGAGTCGCCTAGGAGCATGAGAGGACAGCAACGACGTCGGGTAGGTAGGCCACAGAAACCCCAAGACATTTTTTGCGGGGAGGCACATGGAGCAGTGAGTCAGAGAGGGGTGAGTCAGAGACTGTCGAGGAGTTATTGGACAAATTGGAGGAGAGTGAACAGAAGGCAGAGTTGTAGACCTTCGAGGAGTTGTTGATCAAATTGGAGGAGAGGGAAGAGAGAGAGCTGTTGGTTTGGCGTAGTATGCACGGTATTCGCCCTGAGGAGCGTGTTAGCTGTCCGATGCCACCTGCGCCAGTTCCTCGTACTCGTCCTGAAACGTGTGTTAAAGTTCCGGAACAATTGATGCCGGCTATACACACCGGATCTCCAGTGTACCTTCACAACCCGGTGTGTCCTGTTCATGCTCCTCGCACTCTCCCTCAAGTGTGTTTTTCCAGTCAGGTGTGTCCTGTTCCTGCTCCTCGCACTCTCCCTCAAGTGCATGTCCCCAGTCAGGTCCGTCCTGTTCCTCTTCCCCACACTCGCCCTGAGGTGCGTGTCATCAGCCCGGTGCCACCTGTACCGGTCCCACGCATCAGGTCTCCAGTGCTCCTCCACAGTCCAGTACGTCCTGTGCCTCCTCGCCGCGAGGTACGTGTCATCAGCCCGGTGCCACCTGTACCGGTCCCACGCATCAGGTCTCCAGTGCGCCTCCACAGTCCAGTACGTCCTGTGCCTCCTCTCCGCACTCGCCCTGAGCTGCATGTCATCAGCCCGGTGCCACCTGTACCGGTCCCATGCATCAGGTCTCAAGTGCGCCTCCACAGTCCAGTACGTCCTGTGCCTCCTCTCCGCACTCGCCCTGAGCTGCATGTCATCAGCCCGGTGCCACCTGTACCGGTCCCACGCATCAGGCCTCCAGTGCGTCTCCACAGTCCAGAGCTTCCGGCGACAGTTCCCAGTCCAGAGCTTCCGGCAACGGTTCCCGGTCCAGAGCTTCCGGCGACGGTCCCCGGTCCGGGGTCTCCAGCGACGGTCCCCAGTCCGGGGTCTTCAGCGACGGTCCCCAGTCCGGGGCCTCTAGCGGCGAGCTGCAGTCTAGAGTCTTCAGTGACGAGCTGCAGTCCAGAGCCTCCGGCGATGATCCACGGTCCGGTTCCACAAAAGCGGTGGGATCAGAGTAAGGAGGGGGGGCTGCGTCCAGAACCGGAGCCGCCACCAACGGTAGATGCCCACCCGGACCCTCCCCTATAGGTTTAGGTTTTTCGGCCGGGAGTCCGCACCTTTGGGGGGGGTACTGTCACGCCATGACCTTAGATATCTGTTTTTCTATATATTTTGGTTAGGTCAGGGTGTGACTAGGGTGGGTACACTAGTTTTTGTATGTCTAGGGATTTAGTATGTCTAGGGGTTTTTGTATGTCTATGTTGGCCTGATATGGTTCCCAATCACAGACAGCTGTTTATCGTTGTCTCTGATTGGGGATCATATTTAGGTAGCCATTTTCCTCATTTATGTTGTGGGATCTTGTTTTTGTATAGTTGCCTTGTGCACTGCAATACTGCACGTTTGTTAGATTCTTTCACAGTTTCACTGTTAAATGAATGTGGAACTCTACGCACGCTGCGCCTTGGTCTCATCATTATGATGAACGTGACATTACCTTTGCTTCCCTGGTGATTTTACCCACGCACCGCTACTGGCATTAGCGCAATTGCTAACTAGTCTTAGCGCAATGACTGGAAGTCTATGGTAGCTGCTAGCATGCTAGCAGGTACCATAGACTTCCAGGCATTGTGCTAACACTAGTTAGCATTGGCTCATGACACTACCTCTAACTGCCTTCATATTGGATGTAGAGACATAAAAATGGTATCCATGAGTTTTTTTCTGGCTGTGGGGAAGTAGATAAAGGGCTGCGATGTAACCCTTTAAAGCACATCATTACCATTCAAATGATTTAAAACCAATACAGTAACCTGAGCATATACAGATAAATCAATAACAGGGTTGGGCAAATTGTTTCTGAACAAGGACTACAAAAAAACTAAATTACAGTGCATTCGGAAAGAATTCAGACCCCTTGACTTTTTCCACATTTTGATACGTTATTATTCTAAAATTGATTAAAAATTTTTTTTAAATCCCTCGTCAATCTACACACAATACCCCATAATGACAAAGATAATCGTGCATGTCCTTTGGAAAACTAATTGGAGACAATTGTAATTTTCAACTTTTCCAAACCATAATTGATTCAGTAAGCCTTAAATGAATCATAGAAGTGGAATGTTTGATGAAATACTGTTTGAAAATCGATGTGAATCCAGAGGCGTAAATAACAAGCATGCACGTAGGCCTGTCTTACCATGTAGACGTCAAACTTGTCGAGGCACCTGAAGGCGGACTCAGTGATCTCCCGGAGGGAGAGGATGAAGCACACTGTAGAGAAGGATCTCTCTCCTCCAGACAGAGAATGCATGTCACTCATACAGGCGTTCTCGCGGCTTGGCGGCTTCACCTGCAAAGCTCCAGGAGGTTACATAGAGGACAAGACAGAAAACAGGACAAACTAAGTTGCGTTTCACACCCGTTGCTGGTGTGTATAGCTCTATCTGTTTTGTGTGGTGGTTGTCATGCATTTCCTGTCGTCTGTAAATGTTGATGGTTTAATGTTGTCTCAGTGTCAGTCCTCTTGAATGTGAAACACATTCCTGTAAAAAAGGCCAAATAAATTAACTGAACTATTTTGATAAAAATCTTTGTCAAATTGATTCTGACAAATATATTGGTATTATGTAAAAGCTATAGAGGCCATTTGAAAGCTATCAGGATTAGCTCACATACCGAGATGGAGTGTCTCACTTTTGTGATCAAACATCATGTACCAACAGCAATTCATCTTTATCAGGAAATTATTAAAGTACAGTTTGTATCTCACAGAGCGGGACCTATGTACATTAAGACAGAAATATGAATGCAAAAGAATGTGGGAATTTTCAATATACAGTATTCGTATTCTCAGTATACAGTATTCGTATTCTCAGACTATAGGGCGAGTTGTGGACTAAAAGGGCCAGTCGTGGGCTAAAAAGATTGCTCAATGGAGATTATCCATTGAGCTTTTTTTGTACAGGGTTAAGCTTCATCTGTGTCTGGGAAATCAGCCATAGAGTAGTATTTTTATTTTGGGGGTGTAATCTTTAAGAGTCTAAGCCGGGGGTGTGTGTGTGGGGGGGGGGGGGGGGTTCTGGGGGATACGAATTGTTTTAAGATGGTCATACCAAGGATCATTTAGCTATTTAGCTAAAAAATACATAGAATTTCTTGTGGATGAAACATTGAATTTGGCCTTAGTGCTATTAGCCCATAGAAACACATTGAATAACACATTCATACATGGATAAACAGATAGTAAAAACACACATAAATATATATATCTAAAAGAAAGTTCTGAAGTGTCTGTCCTATATCTGAGGGATATAACATTTTATTTAGCGTCTTATTTTAGGCACGTAACTATCTCCATATACAATGCCTTCGGAAAGTATTCAAACCCTTCATTCAAAGCCTTATTATAAAATGAATTAAATATTTTGAAAAATCTCAGCAATATACACACAATACCCCATAATGACAAAGGAAAAACAGGGTTTTTAGACATTTTTGCAAATGTATTAAAAATAAAAAACAGAAATAGCTTACTTACATAAGTATTCAGACCCTTTACTATGAGACTCGAAATTGAGCTCAGGTGCATCCTGTTTCCATTGATCATCCTTGAGATGTTTCTACAACTTGATTGGAGTCCACCTGTGTTAAATTCAATTGATTGGACATGATTTGGAAAGGCACACACCTGTCTATATAAGGTCCCACAGTTGATAGTGCAAGTCAGAGCAAAAACCAAGCCATGAGGTCGATTGCTCAGTTTGGCCGGGCGGCCAGCTCTAGGAAGAGTCTTGGTGGTTCCAAAATTCTTCCATTTAAGACTTATGGAGGTCACTGTGTTCTTGGAAACCTTCAGTGCTGCAGCAATTTTTCGGTACCCTTCCCCAGATCCGTGCCTCGACACAATTCTGTCTCGGAGCTCTACGGACAATTCCTTCGACCTCATGGCTTGGTTTTTGCTCTGACATGCACTGTCAACTGTGGGACCTTATATAGACAGGTGTGTGCCTATTTTCTCTTTGTCATTATGGGGTATTGTGTGTAGATAGATGAGGGGGAAAAAAGTATACATTCATTTTAGAATAAGGCTGTAACGTAACAAAACGTGGAAAAATGGAAAGGGTCTGAATACTTTCCGAATGCACTGTACACATACAAAAATGTACTCATTGCACTGTGACGCACCACCTCCCTGTACTGTTAGTCGCTTTGGATAAAAGTGTCTGCCAAGTGGCATATACAGTGTATTAACTGTGTTCATCTTCACAGCATCAGGCACTGCATGCATGTCTCTTCACCTTCAGTGGCTCCATCTCTTCAGCCAGCTGTTCAATCCTGTTCCTCACGTCAACATACTGGCAATCAACTTCCTTGGTAGTTCTCTCCTGCTCCTCCAGCTCCTTCTTTGCTTCCTCCACAGTTTTCTTCTCACCATCGATTCTCTGCTGGTTCTCTTGAGCCACTTCTTCCTGTAGCATTTGATGAAGTTAGCACGGTCAATTTCATGTAAAGGTTTTACACCATCAATCAATCAATCAATCAAACCAACATCGATCATCTCTATGGGAAATCAAAGCATCATTTGTAATCATGGATCAATAAAGTTGTATTTTTTACCAAAGTGCAGATGTCATCAGTCTGTTCCGCCTCGACATTCTCAAGCTCTGTCACACTGGCCTTGACCTGATTCACTGTGGCCTGCATTCAAATATACAGGTAAACAGTTCAACGGCATCCATGTCACACATTACATAGAGGTGTAACATGCACAATAACAGACAGCAGCACTCTGCATTGATATACAGGACATATATTTTTATTTTTGAGATGCAATTGCAATTAATACAATTGTAATAAGCATGCTTACAGTCACAACACAATACCAGTCTTTTTCAGTCATTATGGGGTCATGATGGTGCTAAAGTATGATGGAGCAACGCATCTGACTGTTGTCTATTCAATGCGTCAATGTTTTAATTTCATACAGCAGTGACAACACAGTTCAAGCCATGACCAGAGTCTTTTTCAGAGTCATGATGGTGTTGTGTAGTTTGGCCTCCCATGCGCTGGATGTCCTCAGTGACAAAGCCCAGGTGAAGATGAAACCGGGAGAGCTGGGACTTGTAGTTCTTCAGCTCTGACTCCAATAAGCTGAGAAATGCAACTACAAATCAATACAATTCTGAAAGACAAGATCAGGTTTAGGGCAGCAACTTAATTCCCTTCAATTATCGCCTCCTGGATAAAGAGATCATTCCTCTCATGGGACTTCCTGGTGAAATAAAACATAAAATAAATAGATAGAAAAGATTTGCTGCTGATGCGCTTCTGAGCAAGCTCTTTCATCAACCACACAACGTAAATATTGAAGACATCTAAATAACTTAAAGACATCCTCCAGCGATTGTTTTACTTTTACTGTTGAAAGCGATATCCAGGTAAAAGTAAAGTACACACACTAAAGAGCAAAAAAAAAATATATGTTTTGAGCAAAATAGTGTTTTTTTAGACACAACTGAAAACTTCAAGCAGTAGGGCATTCAAGGAGTTGGTCTGATGAGAATCCGTACTGTCATCGACCTCCCCCTTGCTTGAGGAACAATGGAGGAGGAATAGAGAACAAAAGAGGAACCCCCCCACTTGTGCTATGTCATGACATACCTGGAACACCTACTGAGATGTGCCTCTTGTTAAGTAAACGAGGTCTTAAATGAGGTGAAAAGGAGTCTGGAGTGCAACATAGTAGAGACCAGATGAACAAAATAGTTACTTACCGAAATTCTGTCTCCAGATCTCCCCTGAGGTATTTGGCCATGCCGAAGTCTGGGGTGTAGTATCGGTTGCGGTAAACCTGATCTCCTTCAACAGTAAAGGCAGTTCCTCGGGGGTCGGCCTTGTTGCATCACCTTCCTGGCTGCGTCCTTCTCCTGCGATCAAAGTAGGGAAAGAGACATTAGTACCTGGGCACTTTATAACCATCCACTCGAGCAAGCAAAGGGGTCTACCTTTTACATTTGCATGCAGCAAAGTCTACTGCCAACATAAACTAGCTTCATCAAACTTCAGCTACATACAGTGTCCATTCTATGCAAGACAGCCTGATACATTCCATGATGGTACAATTAGAAACACAATTGTCAAAACCACTTTTCTATCTTTCAATTGTATCTACCTCAATGCACTATCCTTCAAACAGTCTGTTGGACTTTGCATGCAACATGTAAATATTATGAACTTGATTAGGGTAGAAAGTAACTTTGATGATGAGAATGGATTATATGCCCCTCATGTCAATGAGACAGTTGGTAATGACTGGGTTAGCTATGCTTAGAGAGTCCAGCACCAAGGGGTAGTCAGGATGATTGACTCCCCTGAAACACAGAATATCTCCACAGAGTATCTTATGTCATGCTATCTCCACAGGCGATCTTATGTCATGCTATCTCCACAGACTATTCTTATGTCATGCTATCTCCACAGAGTATCCTATGTCATGCTATCTCCACAGACGGTCTTATGTCATGCTATCTCCACAGACTATTCTTATGTCATGCTATCTCCACAGAGTATCGTATGTCATGCTATCTCCACAGAGTACCGTATGTCATGCTATCTCCACAGAGCATCTTATGTCACGCTATCTCCACAGACGATCCTATGTCATGCTATCTCCACAGACTATTCTTATGTCATGCTATCTCCACAGAGTATCTTATGTCATGCTATCTCCACAGAGTATCTTATGTCATGCTATCTCCACAGAATGCATTTGTACAAAATAGCTTTACTGACTCAACATGTTTATATACAGTTTGTTATGTGCATATACCATCATTATTTGTTAACGTTAAGACTTCTCTACACACAGCTATAACTAAATATGGTCATTGACCAAATATGGTCAACAGTAGGTACCGCTATTCAACAACAACAATAAAAATGATGTCTGCTTTCCAAATGGCACCCTATTCCCTACATAGTGCACTACTTTTTTCTTTCTTGGTTAAGAATTGAGACTGGGTTATGGACCTGTGATTTACAGTAAAAGAGGCTTTTACAGTACAGACATTAGTAAAAGTAAGTAACATCATTAACTTTCCATTGAACATGTGCAAACACACACACTGACACCGCCACAGACACTCACACACAATCCTTACAAGTAAAATCCCTTTATTTGTCTAGTCTCCACATTTTTTGTAAGTCGCTCTGGATAAGAGCGTCTGCTAAATGACTTAAATGTAAATGTACATTTGAAGAAGTCATAAGTATTTGGACAAATTCACTTATAATGTTTTAAAGTAGTCAAAAATGTAGTATTTGGTCCCACATTCCTTGCACGCAATGACAACATCAAGCATGTGACTCTACAACCTTGTTGGATGCATTTAAGGTTCGTTTGTTGAGTCACAAGCTTGACGTAGGCATGGCTTGCAAGGAATGTGGGACTAAATAATAAATGTTTGACTACTTGAATACACTATAAGCAGAATTTTTCCAAGTACTTATGACTGCTTCACATGGGGAGACTAGATACATAAAGTGCTTTCATTTCCAAACAGTAAAACAGATACGTGTGAAAATACCCTGGAACAAAAGGTGACATTATGTACTGTCGCTTCATATGAAACATTTCAAATCCAAAATGCTGGAGTATAGAGCCAAATGTAAAATGTTATCTTCACTGTCCAAATACTGATGGAGGGGAGTGTATATGGAATGGGAGTCTATAACACGAGACTTCACCTTTCACCATTTTTCACAATGATACTCTTCTGTTAGTGATAGTGGCCTTTCCACCAAGACCCACTATTACAGCAGTCAGGATGACACGTTTCCCACCTGTAAAACAAATCAGATCAAAATTATATGCCAAAACAACATGGCCGAAATAGGTCCCACTCTATAGGTCGCACTTACAGTACAGTGAATATTCACTAAACCATGTTCCTTTCTAGGAAATTGCAGATAGGGGAAACAATGTATTTTCAAAGCTGTCCTCAAGCCAAAGGGTGGCTACTTTGAAGAATCTCAAATATAAAATATATTTTGATTTGTTTAACACTTTTTGGGGTTACTACATGATTACATAAGTGTTATTTTATAGTTTTGATGTCTTCACTATTATTCTGCAATGTAGAAAATAGTTTTAAAAAACTTTTTAAAAACTTGAATGAGTAGGTGTGTCCTAACCTTTGACTGGTACTGTATGTTGTAGTTTAGACCCTATTTTACATTATCTGAGGTGTTTGTTTTGTGCCTGCCATCGGTTGAAACACAGCATACTATTGAATGCAGGGTAGGTGTCAGATATAAGAGAACGTTGACTTGAGTGGGAATATCCATTGCTTTAAATTAAACTGTCAATCTTTTATAGGAAACCTATTGAAATCATAGAAATATAGACAATAGAATAAAAATACCCATTCAAGTTGACATTTGACGGTGGGTGGACCGGCGTAATTGGAAGTTAAAGTTTGAATTTAATTCAAATGTCAGGAGTCTGAAGGGATAGGTCCATTCTATTAATTATATTTCTATGATTTAAATGACACCCACCCTGTATTCAAGAGTATGACAGACACACCACAAACACTTCAGATTATGTCAAATCGGGTCCAAACTACAACATATGTGATTTTTACATTTTTTATAATTGATGTTAATAGTTCATTTTTTGTATTTATTATTAAACACTTTTTTTCCCAAGAAATCATAGAATAGTTTGACAATCTTGATTGTAAGCTTTCGAATGATATCAAACACGATTGTTTATCTTTTCAGTGATGAAGACATGGATGTCTCACAGTGAGGTATGCAAAATTGGTCAACTTTGAGCACCTCTAAGGTTCCGTTCAAATCAAAAGGGGTGCAGTCAGAAAGTGATTGAAATCATATGGAATGACCCAGAGGTAAGATAAGGCATAGAAAACATGTATATATGGTAAGGCATAAAGCCAATACAAAGTGACAGTTTAAAAATCCTCTTTCTTACATTGTTGCCAACATTCTGCAGCGATACGCCATCCCATCTGGTTTGCGCTTAGTGGGATTATCATTTGCTTTTCAACAGGACAATGACCCAAAACACACCTCCAGGCTGTGTGAGTGCTATTTGACCAAGGAGAGTGATGGAGTGCTGCATCAGATGACCTGGCCTCCACAATCATCCGACCTCAACCCAATTGAGATGGTTTGGGATGAGTTGGACTGCAGAGTGAAGGAAAAGCAGCCAACAAGTGCTCAGCATATGTAGGAACTACTTCAACACTGTTGGAAAAGCATTCCTTATGAAGCTGGTTGAGAGAATGCCAAGAGTGTGTAAAGCTGTCATCAAGGCAAAGAGTGACTACTTTGAACAATCTAAAATATATTTAGATTTGTTTAACACTTTTTTGGTCTACTACATGATTCCATATGTGTTATTTCATAGTTTTGATGTCTTCACCCCCCTTCACGTAAGCTGGATGTCCTTTGGGTGGTGGACCATTCTTGATACTGTAACGGCAGCCTTCCTTCTCTTCAAGAGAAGAGGAGGTGTAGCAGGGATTGAACCAACACACAGCGTAGCCAGTGCTCAACATGTTTAATTAAACGATAAACAGAGAACACTTACAAATACAAAATAACAAAAAGTGGCAAACCGATACAGTCCTAGCTGGTGCAGAGAAAACACAAAGACAGGAAACAACCACCCACAAACCCCAACACAAAACAAGCCACCTATATATGATTCCCAATCAGAGACAACACAAAACACCTGCCTCTGATTGAGAACCATATTAGGCCAAACATAGAAACAGACAAACTAGACACACAACATAGAATGCCCACCCAGCTCACGTCCTGACCAACACTAAAACAAGCAAAACACACAAGAACTATGGTCAGAACGTGACAGATACATTGCAGTATTTGACACAAACCGCTGCGCCTGGCACCTACTACCATACCCAGTTCAAAGGCACTTAAATTTTTTGTCTTGCCCATTCCGCCTCTAAATGGCACACATACACAATCTACATCTCAATTGTCTCAAGGCTTAAAAATTATTTTTCAACCTGTCTCTTCCCCTTCAACTACAGTGATTTGAAGTGGATTCAACAAGTGACATTAATAAGGGATCAGAGCTTTTACCTGGATTCCCCATTGTCAGTCTTCGTCATGGAAACAGCAGGTGTTCTTAATGTTTTCTAGACACTCGGTGTATACGACCATTTTATAAATGGTATAATTGCGTGATATGATTGCTATCTGCAACCTCTACTCCCTACTTTGCTCCAATATGAATGGGTTTCACCACTAAAGTCTTGCATCAGTACACAAGTGTCTATCCTAAAGAAAATAAAAAGTAATACATTTACTCAATATTTAAGAAGCGCAGAGAAAGGGGTGCTGGATAAAAAATCTGTGCGTCCCAGAACAGCCATTCTCTCCTCCACTGTTCTTAGTCCTGCCATCTGGTGGATGTAGTTAGTGCTGGTGTACGTGGGGATGGCTTGTAGTTTTTTCAGATGAGATCTCCCCACGTTGCACCAGGCTGGACAGGCATGTTCAAGGCATGGTCGGATGTACTGCATATGTTGATAAGCAACTGACTCTCTGTTGATAAGTTTACGTTATGGTTAGGGTAAGGTTTAGAATAAGGGTTAAGGGTGGAGTTAGGGTTAGTAGATAGTAGAAATGTAACTGATAGTCCATCTGTAGATGCTCGACAGACTATCCAAATAACGTGTCACCTATTTATTTAGTTAGTTGGTGTGTAGACCTGAAATTGTCAGTAGTGGAAATCATTGTCACTGGCATCCATTTAGCTCTGTATTCAAACTGGTATTTACAGGAAGTACAGCCAAGTTGATGTTGTTTTTCTCTTCATTCTCTTGGAAAGTTGTATTTGCTACTGAGCTGCTCTGATAGTGTGGACTATAAGGTAGCTACTTTTGATGCATTGAAAGATGTTTGGTTTTGGCTCATTGCATCAGTTGCGGAGACTAAAGAAGTGCAAGTAGACATTTTACTGTATACTCTGAGTTAGTTGCACACATGTACAACTCAATAAAGTAGTCATGTAATTTATCTCATACAGTTTTCTCTCTCTGTGACATTCCCTTACCAGATGATGGGGAAGCGGTACTTTGGTGTGGTGCAGTCTGGTTCCTGGTGCTGCTTTCATGAGTTTAACTACGTCAATGTGGAGGTACTGTCAGTCATCGCTGATCAGCTTCAGTCCATTAAGGCTGCCAAGCATAGTAACAGTTTGTAGTATGCCCCTTGACCTTACAGTATTTATTAGACTGCTTGTATTGTTATGGCTTAAAAAGTTTTTCATTTTCCATTGATTTAACTTGACAGATAAATCGTTTAGTTTAAGTTTTCAAATGTGTATTATAATGACCTGTTTTTCCCAAAGGCTTGTGTTCGAGGGAAGAGATATCCTCAAGTGGATCCTTCATCACCATGAATCCAGCATAACATTTTCTGTCATGTTTTGTTTCAGCTCGTAACCTTTAAATGACCTTTGATAACCTTCCGATAACATCACAGATAATACCACAGAACAGGAATGAAAACGGACTCCGCTGATCGCTCTCTTTGTGTGGATCTGACAACCTAAAGTCTCGGCACCTGACTTTGACCTGCTCGCTGAGATCATGTTACCCTCGGAGGGCTTTAAATCAGCCAAAATCAACATCCAGGAAGATCGTCAACCTCAACCAGCTCGCCAGGAAGCAGCCGTCTTAGCAGGGTGGAGTTACATAACATTACAAACATTTCAGTTAGACGTTTCATTTAAAACCGTTTAACAGTTCCGTTTAATATCAAATAGATCACTGTTCATGTTCATAACTGTTCATAGCTATGACATTCTGAAAACTTGTGCTGCTTTTGTTTACGTCTTTAGAGTCTTTCATTTTGTTCTTTTTTTCCCTCCCTTTTGTGGTTCTACTGTACTCTAGGACCGTTGTGATTTTTGTAATGAGAGCCATATAGTCCGTGCTAGTTCTCGCTGGTCAGAAGATTCCCAGCTCTGTCATAAGTATTAAAGGTCCAATGCAGCCGTTTTTATCTCAATATCAAATCATTTCTGGGTAACAATTAAGTACCTTATATCAATGAGTTATTTTCCATTTCAGCTATCATATCAAATTCACGTATTCAAAGAATGCTGAGTATATGGGGTGTTCAACAGTCAGACCGGTGCAGACTGCCATGCGGAAACAGAAACAATAGAGCATCTCTTTTGGTACTGTCCATCGGGGGATTGTTTTTGGAGTCAGGTCCAGGAATGTTTGCTATGCCATAATATCAGGATGTGGTTGGACCTGCAGACTGTATTACTGGGGGATTTGAAGGACCACAGTCACTATATAGTAAATATCGTTGTGCTCTTGGCAGAAATGTTGCAGATGAGGAAGTCCCTAGTGAGACACCATGGGAGAATGGAGGGATGTATTGCAAGAGGAAATGGTAGAATGATGATTTATTGGGAAAGATGGGTTGATCTGTGGCTGTCTGAAGGGTGGAATTGATGAGTGTTGGAATAATTATATACACAAATGTACAGTACACTGTAAATGTTAGAGGTCCTCCAATCAGGGGTGAGGGTGGGGATGGGATTATTGTATGTTTTGATTTTCGCTATTTATGTTTTGTGGTTTGGTTTCATGCTGTGAGCAGTGTATGTGGATTTTGCTAGGACTGAGTGGGAGTAGTCTTAGTGAGGGGCCTAATTGGAGGATCTTAATTGGAGGGAAATGTAACCTGAAAACTAGCTGTTATTGGCAGAGGTTGGCAACTCTTAGTTATTGGTCAATTAATTTATACTGCCTGGTGATGTCGCCAGGCAGGTCAAAACTCCACCCATGCAAAACAAGCTGACATTTCAGGTGGTCTTTTCAAACAGCTCTTCCACTGAGAGGGTATTATCATAATTGTCACAATTTCACAGTTTTATTCCATTCTCATTGTGTTGAAATATATATAAAACACAGGTAAATCACTGTTTGACTGCACTGGGCCTTTAAGTACCTTACTGTATTATATTTTACCATTTTAATTTAAAACAAACAAAAATAGCTTCTTAGCAAAGAGCAATTTCTCAAGCAAGAATTTTGCTAGGACTGTCTGAGAGTGGGCTGAGTGGGGAGGGGAAACAGAAAAGTAGATGTTATTGGCAGAGAGGTTTGGAATTCATCGTAAGATAGCTAGGTGGGACAACCACATATCACAGTCATAGTAAGTACAATTTTCCTCAGTAAAGTTGCTATCATCCCTTGTATGATCTAAATTGATATTGTTTTATGATGATACCATCTATCTTTTCATATTTGCGCAAATCTTTTGAAAACAGAAAATGGACACAATTCAATCGGTATTGATCAACAAAGAGGTTAGAACATGTACTGTATGCTATGAGAATATGTTGAAGGCTAGCTGTATTGGGTGCAGATGACTGAACTGCTCACGTTTGTGTCTGTCTGCAAGTATCTGAACAAAATCTGAACAAAATCCAAGGTATGAATACTGTCATGTGCATGTTTTGTTAATCTGTATAATTACTCTTTTTTGGACTCACAGACTTCACCCCGTACAACATGAACATAACAGGAAACCTGTTTGATCACCATGTACTGCAAAATCATTCTGGCTGTGGATACGGAGAACATCAACACATTAACATCAACACATCAGAGGATATACCCATTGGACTTGGGGTTCTGCTGGGAGTTTACCTCAAATGTAGATTTTTTTATTCTGCTTTGCCATTTAAATCATAATAAATACTGACAACTAAAATATTGTGTTATTGTTGTTATTGTTATGCATATGTAATAATATGGGAGGGCCGGTAGATTAAAAAATGAACCCCAAAAGGTTCTTCAAAAGGTTATTTGAGAAACCATTCAAAGGGGTTCTTTGAAGAATTTATTGGGGTTCCCCCATAGTTTCAATTTGAAGAACCCCTAAAGGATACTCCAGGAACCTTTATTTTTAGAGTGTAATCCAGGCGGTAGATGACAAGTGCCTGGATTAGGACCTACGCCGGTTCCTGTGTGTCGTACTCCGCGGATGTTGAGTACAACTCGAGAGGACTAATTTAGCTAATTTTGACGGTGAGGAAATATATTCAAATTTCACTCGACCCAAATCTGTTATAGGTTTTCATCTAATGTAGTTTTGCCGTAATGGGATCTTAACTTAATGGCTCCTGTACATTTTGTATATGTTATTCATATTCACAGTGCCTTCAGAAAGTATTCATTCACACCCCTTGATTTATTCAACATTTGTTGTGTTACAGCCTGAATTCAAAATGGATCAAAAATAAATAAATCTCACTCCATTTACACACAATACCCCATAATGACAAAGTGAAAATATATTTTTTTAAATCTTTTCGAATGTATTGAAATAAAAAACAGAAATATCTCATTTACATAAGTATTCACACTTCTGAGTCAATACGTTTTAGAATCACCTTTTGCAGCGATTACAGCTGTGAGTATTTCTGGGTAAGTTTCTAAGAGCTTTGCACACCTGGACTGTACAAATTATTTGGCCATTATTCTTTTCAAAATTCTTCAAGCTCTGTCAAATTGCTTGTTGATCATTGCTAGACAACCATTTTCAAGACTTGCCATAGCTTTCCAAGGATATTTAAGTCAAAATTGTAACTCGGCCACTCAGGAAAATCCACTGTCTTCTTGGTAAACAACTCCAGTGTAGATTTGGCCTTGTGTTTTAGGTTATTGTCCTGCTGAAAGGTGAATTAATCTCCCAGTGTCTGGTGGAAAGCGGACTGAACCAGGTTATCCTCTAGGACTTTGCCTGTGTTAGGCTCCAATCCGTGTATGTAAAAAAAAAAACTCCCCTGTCCTTAATGTTTACAAACATACCCATAACATGACGCAGCCAACACTATGATTGAAAATATGGGCAGTGGTACTCAGTAATGTATTATATTTGCCTCAAACATAAGACTTTATATTCAGGACAACATTTCTTTTGCAGTATTACTTTCGTGTCTTGTTGCAAACAGTTGTTGGAATATTTGTATTATGTACAGGCTTCCTTCTTTTCACTCTGTCAATTAGGTTAGTATGTTGACTCCAATTCTACCCACAGTTGTATCAAATAGGCTGGATGTCCTTCGGGTGGTGGACCATTCTTGAGACACACGGGAAACTGTTGAGCATGAAAAACCCAGCAGAGTTGCAGTTCTTGACACACCTGTTTGCCTGGCACCTATTACCATACCCAGTTCAAAGGCACTTACATCTTTTATCTTGCCCACTCAGCCTCTGAATGGCACACATACACAATCCATGTCTCAATTATCTCAAGGCTTAAAAATCCTTCTTTAGCCTGTCTCCTCCCCTTTATCTACACTGATTGAAGTGGATTTAAGTGGCATCAATAAGGATTCAAAGCTTTCAGCTGGATTCAGCCGGTCAGTCTATGTCATGGAAAGAGCAGGTGTTCTTAATGTTTTGTATACTCCGCATATTTTTCAACTGTGCTGTAA
The DNA here is from genome assembly GCF_029448725.1 of Salvelinus fontinalis. Taxonomy (NCBI): domain Eukaryota; kingdom Metazoa; phylum Chordata; class Actinopteri; order Salmoniformes; family Salmonidae; genus Salvelinus; species Salvelinus fontinalis. Next base: position 39,343,251 of record NC_074679.1, read on the forward strand.
GTTTTCAGAAAAGCTCTGAGCCTTTCTATTCTCATAGTTTCTACAGATTGAAGATGAACATTTTTACTAAAAGTATTATTATTATTATTATTGACCTCTTTGGTCTGTGGTTGAATCTGTGTTTGCAATTCCATCCTCAACTGAGGGACCGTACAAATAATTGTATGTGTGGGGTACAGAGATGAGGTAGTCATTCAAAAATAATGTTAAACACTACTATTGAGGGACACTACACACAGAGGGAGTCCATGCAAATTCAGGCTGTAATACAATAAAATGTGGAAAAAGTCAAGGGGTGTGAGTACTTTCTGAAGGCATTGTAGTTGTTTTTAATTGAAAAAATGTATTAACTTTTTTTCTGGTAGTTAAATAAGAATTGATTAATAATCTGGTGATTTAAAAAAATATATATATATTTTTTTTAATAATCTGGTGATTTTGTCTGGGTTTTTCAACAATGTGACGCTGAAATGTCCGTTTTTTCATTCTGCTAGCTAGCTAACAAGCTAAGTAGCTGTAACTGGGAGCTGTTTTTGTTTGAATGTGGGCATCGACTTTAACAGCTTGAGAGGCACTGAGAAGTGCAACAAGTGGATCACGGAGATAGCATTGGACCGTAAATATGAGTACAACTACTCTCATGATAACCAATGTGTGGTGGGCTTTCTGGCGCAAACGGCTACACTTCTGTGTGTGCTACACATCTGTGCGGTAGAGGAGTAGCTAGCCAGCGACCTACGGAGTTTATAAGGAGAGGCTGAGGACGTCGGAGACAGTGATGTGTGCTGACGGCTGTGAACCTGTCTCTGACATGACCACTGAACTCCCTAGCTGGCTGTGGCCAAGAATGCTCCCTCCTCCCTCCACCGCTCAGACCATTCCATCTCCATTCTTGCCTCCCAGATGTTTTGATTTTGTTCAATTTGTTGTATCTCAACTTACTAATTTAAATGTTTAATTGTATGTGTTACTGTAATTCAGCTTTTTAGCTGCCATAGTACCCATGAAACGAAATGCAATAAACCATTATCATCATCATAGTCATACAGTAGTTTGTTATACTAAGTGAGAATATTTGGAGTATGTCAACTTCTATATTTCTCCCCTCCAGGATCCAGTTGACCTTGACTGGAAGCTCAGGGGCTGAAATGTGTGAAGAAGCACCAGAAGCTGCTCAACATCCAGATCCCAGAAATGTCTATAGTCATGACCCTCTGCAGCATCCCGGGGGCTGTCATCAGCTTCATGCAGATGTTTCTTCTTCTTCTTCTACTTTTCTGTCTATTTGCATGGATGTTGTATTGTTTCCTATGCAGACTTTCAACAGGTTCCGTGGTGGCACAGGACTAAATCTTGAGCCATTGTCAGAGGAAGAAATTGGGAAGACCTCTGCAGACATTGATTACATAGGAAAAAGGTAAGTGTAACTGAACTCTATTGCTGTTTGTAGTTACCATATGATCTTCATTCAGCTTTGGTAAAGTTACTGTGTATTTGCAATCTTACACAGGGAGGATAACAAGTGGTTTCTACAGAAAACCCCAGAAAAACTCACGATTCTTCTCGGGAAGCTGTTTGTCTTTTAATACTATATGCCTGGGCAGTCGGAGGAGTCCTCAACCATGTGGATGACTAATGATTTCCTGCTAACCACTAAAAACAAAAGCTATTGAAAGTCGCACAAGCATCCAAAACCCTGATCCACAAGTTGTTTGAAGGCGCACCTTGCGGTATGTGAACAGAATAATTAATGTAGTCAAATAATAATTTAAATCCATTACATTTTCTATATTGGAGAAGTTATCCCTCTTCCATCAAACTTGCTTTTGTCTCTGAATATTCCAGGTGTGTCTTTACCGGCGTGGAATCGTATGATCTTCAAGTACATTGTGGATCTCATCGTTCCCTGGGATGAGTTGGTTGAGAGTCTCCTACACAAAGGTCTGCTCACACCTTTACCCCCATGGAGTGCAGCAAGCATCCATACACTTTTCAAATCGTACCATTCAAGAGTATTATTAAGATAAGTTTCAAGTTCAAGTTTATTTACCTTATGTAATACATACTGTACACTGGAAATCATACTCAGCAGAGCTCTCACATTTAAAAACAACAGCATTAAAAATGTGGTGATTTTTTTTTTCTCCGGTAGATTATTAAATAGCTAGTCTGTAACGGCGAGTAGTGATTCGACCAACGTGCAGCGGGTTGTGAATACATAATGCTTTATTAGACAGACGACGAAAACACGAAAACAAACACTTGGAATGATTTACAAAATAACAAAACAACGAAGACTGGCCTGAACTTAAGAACTTACATGTAACACGCAGAACGCAAGAACAGGGAAAAACAGACTACACAAAAACCGAACAAACAAACATACCGAAACAGTCCCGTGTGGCGCAACATACACAGACACAGAAGACAACCACCCACAACGAACACTGTGAAACAACCTACCTTAATATGACTCTCAATTAGAGGAAACACCAAACACCTGCCTCTAATTGAGAGCCATACCAGGCAACTCTTAAACCAACATAGAAACAGAAAACATAGACTACCCACCCAAATTCACGCCCTGACCAATTAAACACATACCAAAACAACAGAAAACAGGTCAGGGACGTGACATAGTCGGCTACCACCCGGTTACTCAACCCTGCACCTTAGAGGCTGCTGCCCAATATACATAGACATGTAATCACTGGTCACTTTAATAATGGAACACTAGTCACTTTAATAATGTCTACATACTGCTATACTCATTTCATATGTATATACTGTATTCTAATCTACTGTATTTTAGTGCCACTCTGACATTGCTCGTCCTAATATTTCTATTTCATAACATTATTTTACTTTTAGATTAGTGTGTATTGTTGTGAATTGTTAGATACTACTGCACTGTTGGAGCTAGGAACACAAGCATTTCTCTACACCCGCAATAACATCTGCTAAATATCTGTCTGTGACCAATACGATTTGATTTGATTTGAGTTTCAACAAGCATTTTGTCACTCCCGCTGCCAGCCATGCTGCCCCTGTCCCCTTTTGAGTTCTTCTCCTTCACCCCCCTTCTTCTCCTTCCAGCCAGGACATGAGAATGAGGTGCTGTAACCTGGACCGTTACAAATCACCTGCGCTCGATGATCTGGACCCATTCTTTCTGAAGCTGTCTTCCATCATCATCTCAGCCCCTATCCCTTGCCTCTTCAACCTCTCCTTACGAACATCTGAAGTCCCACAGGATTGGAAAGCAGCTACCATCATTACCACTCTTCAAATTGGGCGACAAACTAGACCCCAACTATCTCCATCTTGCCTTTCTAAAGTTTTTGAATGTCTGGTCAACCAACAGTTAACCAGACAATTGGAGTCCCACAGTGTTCTTTCTGCGATGCAGTCTGGCATCAGAACTGGCCATAATAGGTCAGAGTACCTCTGCAACACTGAAGGTTCTAATGACATATCTACTTTTGACAACAAGCGGTATCGGGCAGCTGTTTTTATTGATCTCTAAAGCCTTTGATTCTGTTAACCACTGCATTCTGGTCAATAGACTAAACCTAGGGTTTTGAGAGGATTGTCTAGACTGGTTTGAAAACTATTTCTCTGGCTGTGTACAACGTGTCAAATCCGAGGGCCTGCTATCCCAACCACTGGCTGTATATATGGGAGTCCCACAAGGGTTGATTCTTGGGCCGGACCTATTCTCTGTGTATACTAACAATGTTGCGCCTTCATATAGTGACTCTCTCATCATATGAGACTATCCTGCACACAACTGGCCCCTCCCTGAACACTGTGTTGACCACCCTACAACATAGCTTTAACCAC